>NC_080787.1:148414795-149014795 GCF_028018385.1 Neofelis nebulosa
TACCACAAGCTTTGCCCAACAAACACACCATCCTTCCTACTCCGAGATGGCCTCACTGACGCTGGCAGTGGCATCCATGCCCTGAGCTGCTGGTGGTCACGGACGTATCTTTATGTGGCCGTCTTGTCTCACACAGTCTTGCTTTTGAACAGCTGTCCGCAGTGAGGGCAGAACTATAGCCCCACCAGACTCCCTGGCATTCACGAACACCCAATAAACCTCTCTAGACTCAACGCCGCCGTAGGGACTAGATCATTTTCAGGGCCCGGTGCAAAATGAGAGCGTAGGGCCCCTTGGTCAGAATTTAGGAAGAATTTCAAGACCGTGAGCGCAGAGCTCATACCAAGCGGGAGGTTCTGTGCGACGTTACAGTTCACACACTGGGACCCGCACGGGCCACCACGGGAGGACTTCCACGGCCACGGGGCACTGCGTGTGTTTGGGGCTGCCGCTGAACTGCATCCTCTAACGACAGAAACATCTCCTGGGGAAAGAGGTTCAGTGCCTCCGACAGAAGCCCTGCTGGCCCGGCAGCTTGTTGCTCTGATGTGGTTCAGGCTGCAATAAAACTGGCAGCATCATCGGTGGGGGGTGGGGGGGGGTTGGTGAGAGAGGCTCCCCCTGTAAGGACCCCTCCCCGGAGGATGCCTGTCACTCCTTCCCCAATATTTACTGAGGCACCACCCAGGGGAGTGGAAACGCCCCATGGCATCCAGGAGCTGGCTACACAGTAGGGAAGGAGGAGGAGAGAAATTTAAATGATAACAGCTACCCTCCCAAAATGCAGTGTGTTTTTAGAATAAAAAGTGAGGGCGGGCAGGGCAGTGAGGAGGTCAGGACGGTTTTCCTAGAGGGCACACCTCAGTGGTCATTTTGCCCCAGCAGGGCTCACTGTCCCACTTCTGCACTCCGAGTCTGTCCCATCTGCCTGCTGCCCTCCCTTCCCCCTCCCCCAGTTGACTTGCCCGGCGTGTGCTCATCTTTCCAAACCCTGCCCTAGCCTGTACCACCCAGCTGCCCTCCCCCAAACCGAGACATGCCCTTTTCCCTGTCTTCTCAGGGTCCCCTCTAACTTGGCTGTGAAGTTCAGGATTCAAGAACTTAACCCTTGCATGGTAAAGATTACTTACTGCCTGGGGAAGTGATGTAAAAGGTTCAGCACAGTACCAAGGCCGTGTAACATCAATGAATGTTTTCCTTTGTGTATCTGTCTGCCGTCCTACAGCCTGAATTCCTTAGGAGCAAAAGTGCTTTCGTCTGTATCCATGGTGTCCAGCGCGTGGACCCGGCCGTGGCAGGTGCTTAGCAAAGATTCATGACGTGAATGACTTCAATGGTCAGTCACATCCACCACACTGGTCCAGACAAACACCCTGCTCACCGCATATGAATAACCTGACACAATGTCAGTGGAATGGAGCTGTGACACAGCACCCAGATCGGGGCATCCTCGTAGTGAAGCAGCCTTCATACAGGCAGGTGGGACATTTTACTTTCCATCGCTCCAGCTGATAATGTAATGCCACCAAGCTGTATTTGACGTGGGAAAACTCAGTCATGTAACTCTATCTCCATCCTAGGAACATATGTCAGTCAGAGATGATAGAACCTTCCCGACTCTTTCTGCTATGACTTTCTACCACCACATTAAAGTGAAATCCAAGAGGTGCCGGACAAAACACAAGGCAAAACAAAATCAGGGATGAGGGGATTTCCTGCAACTGGTTTCATCCGCTTTATTCCTTTTGTTTTAGTTACGAAGTAGGCTCTGAGCTCCTTGCTGCACTCTTGTAACACGGAACCTTGCAGACTGAGTATCTGAAGAGGCTGTGTCATGGAAAGTTATCAGCCTTAACACCAGGGCAGGGACTCAAGAGCCAAAGACCTGCTTTGCCTTTACGGGCTCCACGACCCCGGGCAGATTACTTAACCTCAGTTTCCTCATCGGTAAGATGGAGACAGTAGGTCCTACTTCACGGGGTCATGGTGAAGATTAGCTGTTTCTGGAACCCTGCCTGGCGCATGATAACCGTAAATGTGGCTATCATCATCATCCCCATTGCTTGTCTCCTGGTTCTGGTTTCTGTTTGCCCAGTCACTGTCTTACTAGCCACCCTCTTTCCGTCACCCGGCTCCTGTTCTCCCAGCCCCTCAGAATCACCTAGAAAACTTTTTTTTTTTTTTTTAAATTGAGGAACCAGAGACTCAAGCACCTGGTCCAAGGCAGGCAATTCTAACAGGCAGGCAAGGTTGAGAACGTGGGCAAGGCTCTGGCACGGAGGCCTGGGGACAGGAGTACAGGGAGTGAGATGTAGCTGGCTGGAGCCACGTCTTCCCTCCGTGCCATCTGTGGCTGCGTCCCCAACTCTGCCTCTGCATCAAAGACCGAGCCTGCCAGGTCAGCAGGCCAGCTCCACGGAGGCTCACCCTTTCTTCCTTTGATTCCTTTCCTTCCACTGGAGTCTGAGGTTGGAAGGAGACTGAGAACAGGGAGCAGACGCTCCAGGAGACTCCATCTGGACCTGGATGGCCAGCTCAGAGCTCGGCTTCCGCGCAGGAGGGCTACGGCCCAAGGGCAGGCAGCTGGCCTCCTGGACTTTACGTGTAGCCATCAGCTTCGTCACCCCTGTGAACCAGGGACAACTTTCTTTTTGAGTGAAAATAATTTTCGGCAAAGCGAAAATTTAGAACTAAAGTTGCCAAAACCGTTCTTTGTTTTTGATGGCAACTTCTCTTCCACTAGCATCTGGACTCTCCTCCCTTAGTAAATGGAGTAGGTTAGATACCACGCCAATGGCTCAGGACCTCGGTTCTGCCGGACGTGAGTGTGTCTCAACCATGGACGATTTAAAAAAAATTTTTTTTAATGTTTATTTATTTTTAAGAGAGAGAGAGAGAGACAAAGTGTGAGCTGGGGAGGGGCAGAGAGAGAGGGAGACACAGAATCGGAAGCAGGCTCCAGGCTCCGAGCCATCAGCCCAGAGCCCGACGCGGGGCTCGAACCCACAAACTGTGAGATCACGACGTGAGCCGAAGTCGGACGCTTAACCGACTGAGCCACCCAGACGCCCCCGGACAAGTTTTTTCAGTCGACCATTCCTTCTTTTCCTACCTTGCTATCGTGGTTGCTTTTTCACAATTTACGCAGGCAAACAGGTGACCACCCTTGTTAAGCCAGTAATTTCGGTATTATACACGCCGTAGGTTCAGGGTAAAGTCAGATCTGGCCTCATAAAGTACATAGGCTTTTGACAATAATTATTTCCCACTACAGATTTGGGGCTGGCTCCACATGGTCGAATCCGTCCCCAAGTAGATATTCTACCATCTCCTAAATGGAATGCACTTTGGCAGACTTGCTGGTTTAAACTAAATTAGATAATAAACCCCTGTGGTCACAGAGTACCTTTTCTCTACTTTCAACAGGCTCCACACCATAATGCAGGTCGCACCATCCTGTGTCACACAAATATGCAAATATACATTGCACTGGAATATGTGGTAAGACTTCTTATGTGCAGACATCACAGCAGCCTAATAATTTCACAGCGTTATTCGCATTTTCAGTGAAATGTTGGGCCAAGTGACACAGCATATCTATGCTTAAGTATATGGCTTTATTTACTTAAGTAATTTCTACAACCAATGTGGGGCTCGAGCTCCTGACCCTGAGATCAAGAGTCACACGCTCTACCAACCAAGCCAGCCAGGTGGCCTAATAACACGGTTTTAAGAAGAGTACGGACACACACACACACACACACACACACACACACACGAGGTCGACCCTTCTTCCTTATTATTCTCGAATATACCAAATAAAACATGGTTTGCTTATGCCTGGGCAAAGTCCACAGTTCAGAATTTTTTTTTTCCTCCAACAAAGTTTAACTGGAAAGGGAAAAAAAGTGGTTTATTGAGGGTAGTTAGGTGTCGGGTTCTCCTCTTTCCCTCTATTACAACAAGGTCTATCCAGCCTTCTTATTTACAGAGGTTTGACTTAGGTTATTTTTCTCCCCACTGGAGAGCATGGAGTAATGGGTACCTTTATGACAGCTTGTTGGGATTAGAATCGGCAAATTTTACTTGCCTGTTTCGTCCAAATTTCAAAAGATAATCCCAATGAAAGAAATACTTATGAGGATGGGAAGTAATGTATCATAAACTGACAATAAGATAAAAGATAGCTGCAGGCAGTAGGAGTTAAAGTAACTCCTTATTCGAGAGATAGTCAAGGCAATGGGAGAGGAAGAGACATTAGAAAGAACAGAACAAGGCACTGTGCTAATCCAGAGATGGGGTTATTCCAGTAGAAGGGAGGAAAGGCCAAAAAAGGTGGGTGGTGGGTGACCAGAGCCAAAAAGAGACCCAAGCAACCCCCATCAGTTATACCATCAGGAACAGAGAGAGGAGAAAACAGAGTCAAGGCAGGCCAGTTCTCAGAGATGACTCAAACCCTGCTTCCCCCCACCCCATCCCATCCCCAAGACTCCTCATTTAGTGACAGTGGTAAAGAGGAAAGGCATTGGAAGGGACAGCACAATATATCGACTCTTCCTTCCCACAAAGTCACTTAGAGATCATCCGACTCAGCACTCTAGAAGTTTCTGCAGAAATGTTCCCTTTAGCAGAGGAAGCTAACTCCAAAAGGTCTGGAGCTATGGCCTAAAGCCGTCCAAACAATCAAGCGTGTTTTGTGTTAAAAATTCATGTAAATGTTGTGTGTTATATCATGGCACATCTATCTTTGTTGTCTTTTTTTAAGTAAAATAAGTTTTAGATCTTCCGCAAAACGGATGCCTGGGTGACCTGGGCCCAGTCTCTCCCGCAGCTCAGCACAATTGCTGGCACACTCCCCAATAGGACCCCAACCTGTGGGTGGTTGAAGATGTTTGTGTCTACGCCTGGACTCCTCCCTGACCAGACTGAGAAATGAGGCCACAGGACATGTGAGGCTACCTCCCGGTGCCAGGGACAGTACCCACCAAGAGACAGCTCCTAGTTTCAAGAAGCCCAAGGTCCCACTGAAAGGAAGCAGGTGGCTAGGACTGGGGCCCCAACCCAGGCTTTGCTACCCTGCCCTGGTCCTCCCTTGTGCCATGCTGCTTCTCATTGTCCCGAAAAGACCCCCAGTCTCTGTGGCCCAGCAGAAAGTGTCTAGGGAAGGAGGCGGGACAGTCACCAGATTCTCGCTAATGAAATATTCCTGTGGCCTTTGACAAGGACTGGACACCTTGACTCCCCACCTGCTAATCCTCTCCCTACCCAGAGAGGCAGGCAGGGTGTGCCACATAGCATAACCGTTCTTGGGAAATTGCAACTCAATGCTTGCCCAACACCCACAGGGAACAACTAGATCCCAGCCTGGCTAAGCACATGTTCAAGACAGGTACATCTTCTCTGGGGAACCAGGCCGGAGGGGAAGCTGTTAAGACCAGACTGTCTTTTTTTTTTTTTTTTTTTTTTTTTTTTTAAAACGTTTTTTATTTATTTTTTTGGGACAGAGAGAGACAGAGCATGAACGGGGGAGGGGCAGAGAGAGAGGGAGACACAGAATCGGAAGCAGGCTCCAGGCTCCGAGCCATCAGCCCAGAGCCCGACGCGGGGCTCGAACTCACTGACCGCGAGATCGTGACCTGGCTGAAGTCGGACGCTTAACCGACTGCGCCACCCAGGCACCCCAAGACCAGACTGTCTTAAAGGCAAATCACAGATTCAACCGTTTGAGAAGACAGAAGGAGTGGAAGAAGGGGAGGGGGGATGAAATCTCAATCTAGCTAAAATTGGACCCAATATAAATAATTAAAACAATCAGGCACATTTAAAATATCTCTGCAGTCCTTTCTCCCTCTTTCCCCTACTTAAACTTTAACCCTATTATTCTGCTAGAAATGGAGGCCAAATGAGGATTTTAGTGACACCACAAAACTTTCATTAGATTATTTGGTCTTAAGTAACTTCTTAAATTTCCACATGATTCAGGGGTTAAGATGTAGAATCTCTGCTCATTTTGAAGCTATGGAAGGTCCTTTAACCCTGAAAGAAGATCCAGGGACGTTACGGGAGAGAGCACATCATGCAAGTGTATGCAGTGCTTTTAATAGTCTGTCTTATCCCCATGGGCAGACTCCGTCTGGCTCATCACTGTACCTTCAGTGCTCGGCCAACCATAGGCTGGAGACAAGGGTTCAGGAAGGAATGCTGTGAGAAGGTTCTGGAATTGTGTGGGAGTTTGGAAGAATAGACCCCACCCCCCTGCCACGCCCATCCTTCTGGTCCTGGAAGGAAGAAGGGAGGAGAAGGGCAGACACAACACCTGGACAGACTAGACGCCTAGCGTTGCCGGCACCGGGCTGGAGAGCTGCTGGGGAGCCGTTGGGGAGCCTTGGGGATGCCGAGGTGGGGTGGGGGGAGGGGGGGTTTACCTGAAGTAGGAGCTGGTCCCAGGACCAGCAATAAAAGTGACCCTCTGGCTTCAGTGAGAAGGCAGGAGAGGCTTGAAATGCCTACAGAATTGGAGGTGGGCACTAAGAGGCAAATAAAAAGAGGGAGACCTGGGTGGGGAGCACACTGGTTGGCCTAGAAACTGGGAATTAATCAGTAAATCCCAGCAGACTCACCCGAAGTCAGGAATACCGAGCTGTTCTCACAACTCTTTCCTTACGTATGTTAATCCATCCCACCGGGACTGGGGAGTGGGTTGTCCCACCCAAAGTTTAGCCCCCCTGCCCACCCCGGACTCAGCCAGCTGAGGGGTAGGGGCGACCTAAATGGAATCCTGGGTAGGGGGCCACATTTGATTATTTTGTGCTTACACCTGTGTTCTTATTATTTTTCAATTCCTATCAATTGATTTAAATGAGCGAATTGCCCCTTTGGTTGCGGCCATTGTTATAAAGCTGGTGAGTGCAAGTTAGTCCTGAGAGATGAGTTCTCTTAGATCACCAGCCAGCTAACCGGGTTTCTGAGTGTCAGATGTAAGAGTTCCCTAGAGTTCCCAATGGCAGGTAACTCCGCCCTGCCAGAGTACATTTAACAAAGTCTGGAATGTTTCTGGCTGTCACTCCTGGGGTGGGGAGGTGACTACTGGCATGCAAACATCCCGCAGTGCACAGCAAGGCCCCACAACAAGGAATGACTTGGCCCAAAATGTCAACAGTGCCCAGGTTGAGAATTGGTCCTCAAGGAAAGTCAGCCTGGGAAGTCCTGGCGGGGGCCATCTGACCCCTGACTCCTTGCGCCCACCTTTCTCTAGGCTACAGTACCCATTCAATGCCAGACACTACTCTGTGCAAGAAACAGTGCAGTTAGAAAACCCCAGTCCACCGGGAAGCACCCAGTGCAGTCATTAGGATAGAACCATAAAGGGGCGACTGGGTGGCTCAGTGGGTTCAGCATCTGACTCTTGGTCTCAGCTCAGGTCACGATCTCACAGTTCATGTGTTTGAGCCCCACATCGGGCTCTGTGCTGACAGTGCAGAGCCTGCCTGGGATTCTCTCTCTCTCCCTCTGTCTGTACCTCCCCTACTCATGCTCTCTCTCTCTCTCTCTCTCTCTCAAAATAAATAAGTAAACTTAAAAAAAACTGAAAAAAATAAAAAGGATAGAACCATAAAGACTGAATTGTCATATAACATAATGGCATCTCGAGTGAGTTTTCTAAAGCACGTATGATGGGATGGAGGAAAACAGAGGCCAGAAGTTTGAGAGATAGACCCAAAGGGTGGTGCACATTTGGGGAAAGAAGCTGTCGCCATATCTCCATGCAACCTGCCCTTCCCCACAGCAGAAGAAAGAAAAGGGGGGCATGAGCTGGTCCCAGTAGGAAGGTTCGGGGACTGCACTGATTGTGTGCTGAGAGCGGCAGCATTCTGGGAAGAAGCACTTTGAAATTTCATCAGCCTGGGTTAACCTCTGCCCACAGAGAGGTGACAGCTCACGAGGGAGCCGATGGAGATGGGAAAAAGACCAAATTTCCCTCCCCATCAATTCATTTCACCAGGTCTTATTTCAAAGTTTGTCTGAGATCAGCACAGGCAATGTCTTCCCAGATGACACTCTGCCTTTACACTCGGTGATAGATTTGTTGGCAATCAACAGCAGAAAAGAGAGTCGGACTCTCCACCCACAGCCTTGGGAGCCTTTCAAGAAGCCACCACAGGTGTCCTTAAGAGCAATTTCTAAGCAAAGTTCAACCCTTGGTTAAAAATGTGTTTTGAGAACAGTTCCTATTTAATTTGATGTGATGCCGTGCACTGTCGTTCAGATATTTTAGCAACAGGGCCCTTCCCCTTCCCCACCAGATCACTTCCCTGGCTAAACCAGAACAGCCAAGCTCCTTGAAAACCACAGTAGCGTGACTTATACATTCTGCTACTGGTTTTTCCCCAAGTTCAAAACCACTGCTCTCTCTTCCAGTATTTCTGCAGCTCCCAAAAACTAAGACGAAAGGGATACAGGGGAAGGTCTGCATGGTGGAGATCTGATGATTATGTCAGAGATGTTTGCTGCGTGTCTGTTCAGCATGCAGCACCGCGCTGGCCCTGGGCACAGACAGATGGATACAATGCCAACCAGCCATACGGAGGGCACAGTGGTTCCAAGCTGGGCTCGGGAAAGCTATGGTCTTGGTTCAAATCTTAGCTCTGTTACTTATTATGAAACCAGGTGAATAACTCACTAATCTTTGCCTTCTATATCTGTAAAATGGAAAGTAAGAAAACTTTTACCTGCTTGGTTTGTTAGAAGGATCAAGTGAATTGATACATGGGAGGTCTCTGTAATAGACACAGGAAGTCCTCGTGAAGGTGGGCTATAAGCGTTCTCAGAGAGCCTACAGGTTGGCCAGTCACCTCAACATCTCTGATGGCTTCTGCAAGTTACCTGTCATCCCCCAGACTGAGCGATAACCTTCTGCAGAAATTTTAGTGATCAGCTTCAGACTCCTAGGAAGTCCAAAATGTGGCCTCTTCTCTTGTAGGAGCCCACATAGAAATGACCATGAAATAGCTACTATGTACAACCCAAATTCAGAAGGGAGAGATCTATGCCAACCAGAATTATCTGGAACTCTGCAACAACTTCATGCTGGAGGAAGAAGCTGACCTCATATGAGATCAAAATAACTAAGAAGGGGAACTTGCTAAATGTTTTCTCTGAAGGTCTGACAAGCAGAGGAGGGTGGTGTTCCAGAAGAACTTTTTTAGGTTGCCCATATAAATTCCATGATGAAGGTAGGAAATCAAGTGGGCACAAAACAATTCTAAGAGGAGCTTCATGACCTCAGGAAATATAAACAGGAGTACTCCAACAAAGTTTTAACATTCTGTATTTTGGATATTTAGATTTAAGGTGCTGAAACCTAAATCTAGGGTTTGTAGGAAGGAGACTTAGACTTGCAATGTTATGGGAAACCTAGCTCTAAATGCCAAGAGGCTCTCTGGTAAACCACTGGGCATATAATTTTGATGAAGGGGGAATTTCTCTTTTAAAAATGCTATACATTGAGTGCATCTGGAGGGAGCTATAGTCCCATGGAAGTCTACAAGTAACTCGCTACGAGGGAACTTTGAGAGATTAAGGCTTAGTTTGTACTTTTCAGAAAGAGAACATGTAAGTCTTCTGGACTCTATTCCTCTATGGCTCCTGGGTCAGAAATCCTACCTCTTCCCATTTCATTAATCA
Source organism: Neofelis nebulosa (assembly GCF_028018385.1). Taxonomy (NCBI): domain Eukaryota; kingdom Metazoa; phylum Chordata; class Mammalia; order Carnivora; family Felidae; genus Neofelis; species Neofelis nebulosa. Next base: position 148,424,480 of record NC_080787.1, read on the forward strand.
ACAAATGTTTACTGACACCAGCCATAAGCTCAACCAGTGTGAAAGATACAAGAAAACTTTAACATGGACAATGGTCAACAGCTAACCATTCTTTCAATTCTCTGCCCAGCACAATCTACGTATAAATTTGTTCAATGAAACAAGAATGCGGCACCATTAGCCAATAAATGCATCTCTCAAAGATAACACCCTCTGGCTTAAGGGGCTGTTTCCACATTTCTCTCCCCGTTAGTTCCTGAGCTTATTTAGGAGAGAAACAGTTTCCTATTTATGGCTATATCCATCATTTACAGTGCCTGACACATGATAGTCAATATCATTTGTTGAGTGAGTGAGTAATGGATGGGTGGATGGATGATGTAAGCATGAATGTATAAAGGGATGAATGAAGGGTGACTGAAAAGTAGGATTTAGGATCAAAGGAAGAAGTGGAACAAACCCAACTAGAGTAACAAAATGAAGACAAAATCAAAAACAGGTAGAAAATCTTTGGTGGAACAAGAGTGTGTCTTGAAAAATGGAGGAGACATAGGTTAGACAGATCATCCCATGGTAATGCTCACCAAAAACTGCTCGTTTTAAGACATTTCCTCTTACTCAGTCATTAGAAGAAAATGGAGATCAGCAAGTCACATTATCTCCCTGGAAAAGGCTTCAGATATTTGAAAACTGTGGCCGTTTACTCTGTATCCAGTTTTGCTCACAGTTGTGTCCATAGCACTCGACAGACAATAGACGCACAATGCATATTGTTAAAAGAATGAGTCCCTGATTTGAGCTTGCTCTTTCCCACAGCCTTAGCCGTGGTTTTCCCTGGTCCGTACATTAAGCCAAATTTCAGAGTTCCAAAACTTGATTTCCAAACGGATTCTGTCTTGGACGAAGACTACTGAATTAGAGTTGCCCACGCTCCGGGTAGTGTTGGATGATTACTAAGCAGGCTTGATCACATAGGTCTCTCTACACATTTAGGTATTAAAAACCATTTAGAACTGTGAATGTAGAGTCTTCACATAACTCGTTAGACCTCCTTTTGAGAATATGGCAGACTGCACAAAATGTAGTTAAGTTGGCCCCACGCTCATCTGACCATCCCACAATTCAAAGCGATGGCAAGGGTAGGTATTATTAGGATGATGTCACAGGGGCATGTGGGGCTCCCTGTCCCAAATCTCTTACTTGATTGAAGTCTGGCCTTCACTTCTTGAGCTTCAACTCAACAATCATTGGATGAGGTATGATTCCACCACCTACTCACATCATCTTTCTTCTACCAGTCTTTCTTGCTCTGGTTTAGACAAAATTCTGCCCCTGAATCTATATCCACCAGCACAGGGTATACCTGCTCTATTCCCACACTAAAGACAGACTTCTCCCCACTTGGGACAAGAACTGAGAACCATCTCCTACCACCCACCCCTGTTAGCTGGGACAACGTTGTCTTATTCCCCTTGACTTGTCTGTCTCTTCTCCTTCCAACCATCACATCCTCTTCCCGGTCATAGTCTTCTCAGACTAACCACGTCTGCTCTCTCTCACCTCCCTCCTGCCTGGTCTCCTGCCCTCCAGCCCTCTGCACATCCGCACACGTCATTCACACCTGTTTGGTTTTAACTTGGGTTTTTCACTTGATTTTTAACTTTTAATTTGATTTTTAACTCGGGAGCCCAGACCACAACTTCTCTTTTCTTCGCAGTTTCACGGCACCCAGTTCAGAGCCTTGGAGTGAGGCCCCCACTCAGCGGCAACTGACGCCAATGTCAAAAGGTCTTTCCTTGGAACCAACCAACTCTATTCAGCCTCTTTCATGGCGTCCTGAATTTGCTTTGCTCTATAGCCTCCCTGACCTTCCCCAGGTCAGGGCTATTATTATGTTTTTAAGCTCTGCTCAGGGTCCATTTATAGGACAGTATTTATTTATTTATTTATTTCTGGCTGTGCTTCCCAACGATTCTTGCCCTCTGGACTCCATGCCGGAAGGCTTTTTGTTGTGAAACTGCTAGGTCTGGAAACTCCAGAGCGCCCCCCATCACAGACTCTGACTCACACACCATCCATCTGCTTTGCGGGGTCAAGGGGGAAATCTACATCCCTGAGGACCATTTTCAGACTAGGAAAACAGTAACTTAGCAAGACTGCTTTCCACGCTCTTTGCGAGCATCGGAAAACCCACAACTCAAGTGCTCAGGTGTGCCAACAGGCGCTTTTCAAAGTGAGAGGCAGATTCTTTTCAACGACACTTTGCTTTTTGCTCTTTAACTAGTTCTCTTGGCTTTAACTCCATTTGGTTCTGGCTAGCCTCGTGCCATGCCATGCAGTCCTCATTTTCAGGTCCCTTTTGTATCTGAAATACTTGAGACCTCTTGCATTATAGTAAGTTTTAGAAGTCCCAGATAATGGCATGTTTAGGTCAGGATCTCTGCAAACAGAACCTCATTAAAACCACCCCTTCTTCCTGCTTCCATGCTGAGGGGTTAGCCTGAGGTTTCTGAGTAATGTTTTTGGTTTCAGGAACGAGAAGGGACTCGGAGGGCTGAGCGACCTTCACAAGTCTTTATTTAAAATTACAGATAATTTTAAGAATCGAGAATGAGACGACTATTGATCTATCTTATAAAGGCTAACTTGTAATTCGGGATTATGCCCATTAAGAAAATAGTGTCCGTTATCAGATATTTCCTCACACTTACTGAATAAAAGACTCTCACCTGTTAACAGGCCCATTTGGACTTTCTAGCAGACATGTCCTTGATTCTAATCATATTTGACTTTGCTTATTACCAGAGAGATGATACTTTTCTCTTGTATTCTATACTTTTCCTGAAAATCAATTCTTTTTCTCCCCATAAAGGATGAGAAGATTCAGTAGCTTTAACTTAGGACTTTGATCCTTGCCCACCTACACACACACACACACACACACACACACACACACACACACACACACACACACACACACACACACTTTCTCCCTCCTCTCAGGATACTTTTCTCCAACTGCAGACGTTTGCCTCGTAATCATAGATGGGTTAATGCTTTCCCGGTTTTGAAAACGAGGTCTACGGACCCTGACCTTAATGAGAGCGGATGGCACAGGTGATCCACATAAGGAAGATGTGCAAAGAAAAACAAAAACAAAACCAAAAAAATCCAAACAGAGAATCCTGCTAGTAGTTACCTTTTGTCACCCATTCGGACTTGTTGAACTTGGGTTTTGTGCTGAGTAAGTTCAGGCTAGAGCAAAGAACCCTCTTTTGCATATTTGGGCGATGGGGCACACCTGGGCAGATAATAACGTACCCATCAGCGCTGGTCCTCAAACACCCTCTAAAACTTTTCTCGAGGACCTCACCTCCTATAAAGAAGTGCATGCTCGCCCCTTGCTTAGGCTGCTCACGGCATTAATACCACGTCTAGAAAACTGTCTTCGTTTCCTAAAACAGACCAGAAACGGAGGACTCGCATAAACACAGAACCCTTCCTTCCATAATTCCTAGATATGACGGAGAAATTCATAGGCCAAAAATTAAGTAAATAAAGAGGTAATCCCAAATGCCTGTTTCCTTGACAACACCCCTCCCCCAGCCCTCCTCCGATAGGGAAAAACCAAAATGAAAGTGAGGAGGGGGTAGCCACAAAGCCGTGCTGGATTTTAGCAAGCGGAGCCCATAACCGGGTCCGGAAAGCAGCAAACTCGGAACGAAATACAAATAAATCAATTGATATCGGGGGCTGCCTTTTGTGGAGTATTTTTTTTTTTGTGGTTGCCATAGAAACGCCAGGGACGGAAGAACGTGTTGCATGACACAGGAGACCGATCTGTAACAGGAACCTTCTCCCCAGCTTCATCTATCGCAGAGAAAACGCTTCGGCCCAAGGGGAGGGGGCCGCAGGGGGAGGGGGGCGGGGAGGAAGCCCTGAACGGCAGCTCGAAATCCCCACCGGGAAACGAACGCTCGCCCAGCTGAGCACAAAGGAAGGGTCCTTTTGTGGCTGCAGAGCCCCCGTGCCTTCCAGGCTCTGCCCCTCCACGTCCCCACTGGAGCCTGACTTCCTTCTCCACCTTCCACGCTTCCTCGTTCTGTACCTACCCCTTCCAGAGGTTTTAGTGAGGTCCAGCCCCGCAGAGGATAACAGTGAGACACAGACACTCACACACAAACATCCGCCACGCCCAGAGGTGAAGTCGCCTGGAAATCGCACGAACGGCACATACCTCCTTGCTGGCGGCCCCTGGCACATGGGCTTGGGAACCAGAAACTGAAAGGGAGCAGGCTGGGGTGCAGAAATTGCCACTAGTTTATAGGAGCTGTAAGTCAGCCAACACTGGAAAGAAAAAAGCGAGACTCCACCCATGGGGTGGACCCTTCGGGAAAAAAAAAAAAAAAGTGGTCCTCAGCTGACGTCTCTCCCCACCCCATGTCACTTCCTTTTAAAGCTACAATTTAGCAGTTACGGGGAGGGAAGCTACGAGCCGGTGTAACATGAGTCACTCCCTTCCCCTTGCAATTAGTGTAAGGAAGTGCCTCCTCGGTCGGCTTCGCGTTCCAAAGCCTCCGGCTCGGGGAACCTGCCGGAATCCGAAACAAAGCCCGCTAGGTGGCCCTTCTCTTCCTGCCGCGGCTCCCACGCCCTGTTGCATCCCCGGGGCCCCGAGGGCTCCTGCAGGCTCGGCCCGGACGCACTCCGGCCCCGTCCGCGCGGCGACCTGGAAACGGTCCCAAACGGGCTCGCGGGTCGCTCGGCGGGTCTGGGGGGGGGGGGGGGGGGGGGGGGGGGAGATGCCCGCGCTCTCCGATCCCCCCCGCCCTCGCTGCTCCGCCCGGGGCTGCGGGGAGATCGCTCTCCACCCACCGGCGCCCCGAAGCACCTTCAAGGAAATAATGCCGGAAAGTCCAAGTGATCGCAGACGTTCCGAACTGGGAAAAAGAAGCTCTGGGGTCGGTGTGTTTTCTCCCCGCCGGGGTCGATTACCACGCACACGCGCGCGCGCGCGCGCACACACACACACACGCACGTGGCATTTGCACCCAGTGTGTTGGAGTGGGTCTGGGCACACCTTTAGAATCCAACGCTGTCATCACAACTTTAAAAAGAGTTTCAACAGCAACTCTGCAAATACCGCGTCTCCAACATGCCCACAGCATGATTTCAACCTCCAAACAGTTAAGACGTATGCCCTTCAAATGTCCACTATTAGAACCATAGTCGCAAATAACACTGGAGCCTTTGCATAGGACCCCTGTGTTCACCCCCATTCTTTAGATGTTGACAGCCCACGGGGAAGAATAGAATGCTCGCGGATAACTAGACCACACTGCAAAACTACTAAGACCCACAGATTGCTAAAACCGAAGGAAACCAAACCAAAACCCAAGCAAAACAGTGCGCCATGAGAGCAGAGAAAGAGAACAGAGAAAGAGCTCTGCTCCGTTATGGTGGGAGAGAAGGGGGCATCCGCAATCGACAAAGGGGGGTTTGGACTATAAGGTGTGTGGCATGCTGGTGGCACGTGTGATGGGAGAGAGGCAGATGGGACATGGATGGGGAGGGGGACGTTAAAGGACATCGAAGGCATAAAAGAAGAATCTGAACAGGAATCTGGACAGAAAACCCATTTGTGGCAGTGTCTTCTTTTAATATCCATGTGAAAATTAATTTGACCATACAGAAATGCGGGTGCCTGGGTGGCTCAGTCGGTTGGGCACCTGACTCTGGGTTCTGGCTGGAGTCGTGATCTCTTGGTTTGTGGGTTTGAGCCACATGTGGGGCTCTGCCCTGCCAGTGCACAGCCTGCTTGGGATTCTCTCTCTTCCTCTCTCTGCCTCTCCCCTGCTCGTGCTCTCTCTCTCTCTCTCTCTCTCTCTCTCTCAAAGTAAACTAAAAAAAGAAAGTTTGACCATACAGAGATGCTTATAAAAGATGTTTGTAAGACCTTTCTTACAGCCAAAGCGATTTTTGAGAGTTTTTATAACTTTTCAAATTATGTTTTAAAGTCCATTTATTTCTAGCATGGGGGAAACTTGCAAAGGTTTTTCAAAGTACTTCTCAAGTAGAGTTAGACTGTTTTTCATATTTGAATCTTGAATGGAAATGTATTTCAAAATCTGCAAATTGCATAAAGTTGTGCTATATTACAAGGGTAATTTAGTTATTTATTTTGAGAGAGAGAGAGAGAGAAACACCAGCAGGGGAGGGGCAGAGAGTGAGAGGGAGACAGAGAATCCAAAGCAGGGTCCGCACTGCCAGCACAGAGCCTGACTAGGGGCTCGATCCCACAACCGTGAGATCATGACCTGAGCCAAGTCAAGAGTGAGTCGCTTAACCAACTGAGCCACCTAGATGCTCCTACAAGAACAGTCATTGATTTCAATGGAAACCATATGAAATTAAAATTTTTGACAATTGCCAGTCTTATTCTGATCTCAGTACTTTAATATGTCTTGATTCCATTATGATGATAATTATTATGCGTGTTATTGCTACATTAACACTTTGTCTATTTCAATGATGTTACTCACAGTCTCAATTATCTCAGCAATATAGCTGAGAAATACAGGGGAAAGTCACCACTTCTAAAAATTTAAAGTGGAAGTACCACATTCATGGACTAAATCTTATACACTTTAGACTCTGTTCTTACTTTAGATATTCCTTGTTCAGCTGTTTCTGTCTAGACAAGGAATTGTGAAAATTCCCAGTTCACAATCTAACAAATCAGTTCAACAAATATTTATTGAGTGTCTGCGCTTTTGTTGCTGAAGACACAAAAACGTGAATAAGATGTGGACATTGGCCCACGGCGCTCAAGGTCTTAGGAGCGAAAGACCTGTAAACAGTTAAGATACGGTGTAATGGAGGCAGTAACTGAAGTCTGTACAAGGTTCAGAAACGGCCCAAAGAATGGGAATAGGGAAGTGGAGGAGAATGTCTACACAGTTTCTTAGCTCACAACAAACTGTAAGGGGTGAGAGCAGGCAGTACATTCATCAGCAAGACTGTAAAAAATTAATGCTGACCCGTGGAGCGATTTAAAAGGACATAAAAGATATAAACTATAACACACCCAAAAAGGATATACAAATAACCAATAAACATCAACAACAAATATACAACCTCACATAAGAATACAGGAAGTGAAGGGGCGCCTGGGTGGCTCAGACGGTTAAGTGGCTGGCTTCAGCTCAGGTCATGATCTCATGGTTCATGGGTTCGAGCCCCCTTTGGGCTCTCTGCTGTCAACACAAGAGCCCTGTTTAGCTTCCCTGTCCTCCCTCTCTCTGCCCTTCCCCCACTCATGTTCTCTCTCTCTCTCTCTCTCTCTCTCTGAAAAATAAAACATTTAAAAGAAAACATACAAGAAGTGATGTTCTTTCTTTGTTTATCCATTTGTCAAATATTCAAAAACCAAATATACAAAGGTAAAGAAGATGCTATGCAATGGGTTCTCTCCTCTCTTGTTGGTGACAGTAAAGTGGCACATTATTTTTGGAACTCAATTGAACCAGATCTGTCATGAGCCTTTAAAATGTTCACACTCTCGGGGTGCCTGGGTGGCTCAGTCTGTTAAGCATCAGACTCTTGACTTCAGCTCAGGTCGTGATCTCGTGGCCGGTGAGTCTGAGCCCCGGATCTTGGGATTCTCTCTGTCTCCCTCTCTCTCTCTGCCCCTCCCCTACTTGCTCTCTCTCTCTCTCTCTCTCTCTCTCTCAAAATAAATAAAATAAAATGTTCACACTCTATCCAATAATTCAACTCATACGTATTTATGCCAAGGAAGTAAGCACAGGTCACCTCAAAGGCACATGTAGATTCGTCAGAGTCATGTATGATAGTGAAGACTGCAAACCATCTAATGTGTGAAGTTGCAGGTCAGTTATGTAAATGATGTGATATTCATATGATGGAGCATACTACATAAATTTAAAATGCTATATTTGAAAGACGTGAGGAAACATTCACAGTATATTAAGTGAAAAGGGAACTGAGCTATATAGCTAACATAAACTCTTCTTTATAATTATACAAATATATATTAGGTTGTGTGTAATGGGTTGGATAGAGGCCCCCTAAAATTCATGTCCATCCAGCACCTCAGAATGTAACTGTATTTGGAAACAGGGTCTTTGAAAATATAATTAGGATGAGGTCATCCTAGATTAGGATGGGCCCTCAATCCAATGACTGGTGTTCTTACAAGAAGAGGAGAGGACAGAAAGATACACACGGAGAATGAGGCCATGCGATGCTTGAGGCAAAGCCTAGAGGCAGAACGTCAAGGCTTGTATTCTGGCGACCACCAGGAAATAGGAGAAAGGCATGGGACAGATTCTCCCTCAGAGCCTCCAGAAGGAATCAACCCAGCTGATACCTGAATTTCAGACTCCTGACCTCCTGAACTGTGAAAGAACAAATTTCTGTTTTTAAGCCACTCAGTGTATAGTCATTTGTCATGGTGGCCCTAGGAGACTCATACTGCATTGAACTGTTCATGATTATTTCTGGCCTGTGAGATTGAGGATGATTCGTATTTGTTTCTCTCTATTTTATTGCCTTTGGAAAAAATTTCAACACTGAACATTTATAACTTTTATAAAAGAAAATGATTATGAATAAAAACCAAATAACTCAAGGTTTCTAAAGTCATAGTGTTCTAGGATGATTTAGGACAGACGCAAAGAATAATTGATGGTGATTATAACATGTATCCCAAAGATTAAAGTATTTTGAGAACCTTCTGTTAAAGGAAGAATGCTATGTGTTTCAGAAAAGTTTTTTCTTAACCTAAATTTTGGCACTTAAAATGATAAATATCATTTATCTAAAATAGTAAGTTACATATCATATATTTGACTGCCAGGCTAGATGCTGGAGTTATTTCATGAGTATTTCAAACAGCCTGTTCTCTTAATGCCTTGTTAGCTGTACACTGATGATAGTTTTGCTTTATTTCATTTGCCTGATAGTATGATTACAAATATAAGCAAATCCAAATAAATCTATATACACACTTTGAAAATTTCCTCAAATTATAAAATATAAGCATATCGTAGATTTGCAATTGTAACTACCTCACTGTGTGCTAGCTAAATTAGGAGTTCTGGCTATTTCAAGTAGACAAAGAAAAATGCGTAAAGAGTAAAGTGAATGTGATATTTGGAATCTTTAACCTTATGTTTAATCGTTGCATATTTAAATCAACCCTTATTAAGCCTTAGTGATATGTTGCATATCATTTTTAATGGCCAACAAGCTCTTAAGACTATGTTGTTATTACTGCGGTCGTTTTGAGCACATTCAAATGTCTTTAACATGAACATTTAACATGCAAATCACGAAATGGCAGAGGAACTAAGCACTAGATTTCCTCCTCGATCAATGATGATTACGACCTGAGTCATTCCCCCAAATATTAGTGCGGATGCAGAACCCTAAGTCCAACAGCTGTTAACGTTCTTAACTTGGATCGTGTTTTAAGTCTCTTAAAAATTCTCAGTATTCGCTCATCTGCTTTCTCTTCCAGATAGCTTCAGGTCAATGCAACCTGGCAGGGATGATCAAAAAGTCATGGTCTTCTCCTCTAGCCAAGCAATGAACAACTGGAAATCATATGATACAGGAGCAAGTCTACCACGATAGGAGGAACTGAATTCAAATCGATTTGTGCCGAACTGATGGACAGCAAATTGAAAAAGTTACCAGCTTCATGACCTGACTTTAAGAGACAAGGTAAAACAAAGGAATACTGAAACTTAGCACCTGACTTCTTCATGACCGAGTGAAAAGAGAGCACGCTATTTTGAGTGGTATTTAACTCTGGATGGTTTTCAGCCCTTGAACTTTATATATTGTGTGTTTAAAAAAAAATCATTGATAAGCCTGAATTATTTTTATAAGTGGAAAACTAAAGCATCTTCATTTTTAAAAATAAATATTGTTATTAATTGTGACCTATGCTTTTCTTTAGTTGGCAGCCCTTAAGCTTATAGCCTAATGGCTCCGTAGAGGGTATTCTAATTAGAGGGTGGCTTGGGACCATTAGCATGGGCATCACCCGGGGACGTGTTAGACATGCTGAGTCTCCAGCCCCACCTCAGACCTGGTGGATCAGAAACTGCATTTTATTTTATTTATTTTGTTTTGTTTTGTTTTATTTTATTATTGTTTTAAATTTGTAATGTTTATTTTTGAGAGAGAGAAAGAGAGAGACATTGAGAGACAGAGCGCAAGCTGGGGAGGGGCAGAGAGAGAGAGAGACCCAGAATCTGAAGCAGGCTTCAGGCTCTGAGCTGTCAGCACAGAGCTTGACGTGGGGCTCGAACCCACGAACTGTGAGATCGTGACCTGAGCTGAAGTCGGAGACTGAATGGACTGACTGAGCCACCCAGGCGCCCCAGAAACTGCATTTTAATGACATCTCCAGGACAGTCATATGCACATTAAAGATTGAGAAGTACTCGCATTAGTCCGCATCTCTCATTTACAGAGAATCTGTCATATCAGAGTCTGGGAAGGCTGGGTCCGCTTGTCCTGGGTACACAATGAACAGGAAACAGCTAAAGCAGAGGCTCGGTTTTTAATGCCTCCTACCCCAGAATTCTTTCCTCGGTGTTTCCTAGGCTTTCAGATGAAAAGCAAGTCTGAAAGAAACTCCACTGGCATAAAAATGCTAAAAATAATTTTTACTTAAACTGTTGTTATTCTAAGTGTGGTTATTGAAAGCCTATCTATGCTCCATGCATTTGAATTTATACATAGAAAGTTGGTTTTACCCAAAGTTAATCCTGGAATATCGGCCCAACGTCGGCAAAAAGCATAGGACAACTCCTCTCCACCATCATTTTATCTTGGTTGCCAGCCAAAGCCACATCTAATTCAACAAAACTGAGCTTCGTGACTGATTTCCAAGAGGCTGTAAAAAAGAAAATGGTCTCTCTGGGCCTCATGGGTTTGCTCTTGCCATTTTTCAGTCCTCTCGCTCATTACCCTGCAGCCTGTGCAACATAAAAAAGGAGCATATGGGTTTTCCCTCTCTCGCTGTCCTTGGGTGCCACGAGAGTCCCCTATATAATAAATTCCCTCATCGAGCTAGCTTTGTTACTTGCAACAAAGGGTTCTTTTTTTTTCTTTTAATTTTTTTTAACGTTTATTTATTTTTGAGACAGAGAGAGACACAGCATGAACGGGGGAGGGGCAGAGAGAGAGGGAGACACAGAATCGGAAGCAGGCTCCAGGCTCTGAGCCATCAGCCCAGAGCCCGATGCAGGGCTCGAACTCGCGGACCGAGAGATGGTGACCTGAGCTGAAGTCGGACGCTTAACCGACTGAGCCACCCAGGTGCCCCACAACAAAGGGTTCTAATTCTTTATGAAGTTTTCAGAGCCTCAGCTTTCTCGTTTATAAAATTCATGGGTTGGTGGTTTAAATGAGACAGGAGGTGGAAGCACCCGAAATGGGGTAGGACCTCAAAAACTGGTCCTTCCTTTCTCCTTTTCCTCAACCCATTCATGAACGTAAAGATGACTCACAGACCTAGGAGTCCAGTTGGCATCTCTCTGCGAACCTCGGACATATTTACCCCATAACCTTTGTCTTCATGGACCTTGTCTTCATGGACAAACCCTAACTGCACCCCGCGCTGAACAGGTCCCCTGACGGACCTCTGGCCCGACTCTGCCAGAACTCCACAGTTTCACACAGGTCCCTGGTTCCCTGCGTTGGTGAATGGTGATTCCAAAGTTTGCTTTGACTCCCCCCTCTTCCTCTTGCCACTCTCCCTCCCCACTCAGCGCTGGCAACTCTCTTCTCAGAGTTACCTCCAAGAAGCCTCTCCTCCCACTGTGGCTGCTGCTGGCAGAGTACCCCCCCCCCTCCACCTCTCGTACCTCCCACTGCCACCTCCGCCTACCCCCCCCCCACCAGCTTTTCTTGGTTGACTTAGTTATTACCATTTGCAGCCATTTTTCCATGAGACCTATTCTTATGCATTGACTATGTTTCTTCGGTCCTGGTATTTACCATCTGCGTGTAAACTGTGATTGGTCGATCTGTGTCTTCTATGATCTCAACTGTTTCAGCACTCAGTTCTAGTTTCTACGCCTTGTCCTGTCATTCCGTACTTAAGTACTTCTTCTGAGCTCATCCTCTGTGTGTGGTCTACGGTGTTTAAGGTGCTTAGCAAATTGCCATCCCGTCCTGCCATTTATTAAATAAATCCTCCCTTGTTTTGAGTGTGCTGACACAGAAAGAGCTTGGGCTTTAGGAGAGAACAGATGTGAGTTAGGACCCCGGCTGTGGAGATAAATCCTATTGTGATTGGGGGTAGCCTTTCCCAAAAGGGTGTGCACACTCTCCTATGCTCCAGCAGGGCTCAGAGATGTGGGACGGAGGGAGATAATGAGGAAGACCGTGATCCCCTGCCTCATCCCACTCATCCACCCACATCCCACCCACAGGGCACCCCTGTCTTGAGGACTTGAGTTTTTGTTCCAGGTGAAGATTCAGGACACAGGAATGCCAGCTAGCCAGAGGACCTTGTCCCAGAGGACCTTGGGTAGCCCAAGGCAATGGACATTTCCAGTCACGAGAGGCAGACCTGGAGCAGTTGGCTGGATGTCTTAACAGCCACGATCTAGGGGGCACCTGGGTGGCTCAGTCAGTTCAGTGTCTCACTTCAGCTCAGGTCATGATTTCAGGGTTTGCGAGTTCAAACCCCATATTGGGCTCTCTGCTGTCAGTGCAGAGCCAGTTTTAAATTCTCTGTCCTCCTTTCTTTCTTCACCTCCCCCACTCATTCTCTCTCTCTCTCTCTCTCTCAAAAATAAACAAACATTAAAAAAACAAGGAAGTTCTGGCTAAATTGTGAAATGAATGTTTTCAAACCAATTCTATAGTTGAGCCTAGAGGAAAAAAATGAATCAAGGGCTTCAAACATTCTATTGAAGAAGAAAATATACCCTTCCCTTTCCTCACCCCCATTACTACCCACCACTCCCTCCCTCCCATCCTTTCCTGGTAATCTTAGCACTGTCTGTGTCATTGTATAGACTATTCTTCAAAATAATTGTGTCTTAGGATTGTAGGGAGAGCAAACTTAACAGTATGATAGAATCACTTATGGAACAATGAAGAAACGAATCAGTGAAAAAGCAGTAAAAAGTGTAAAGATGGGAAAAAAAGAAATAAAATTCCCTTTATTTGCAATGACATGTTTGTACAAATAAAGTTCCAAAAGAATCTGCAGATAATGAATTAGAATCGATAAGTGAGTTTTGCAGGTCAACAGGCTTACATCAGTGGTATCTCCGTATCAGTGACAGGTTATATTTTCCCAAGATGCCCAGGAAATCTCTGCCATCCCACCCACTCTTCTTCAGTGTGCGTTACCACTCCCTCATCAAGAAATGGTGTTCTCTTCCCTTTCCTTTGAATATCAGTGGCCTTGGGACTTGACTGTAACCAAAAGAGTGTGGTAGAGATGATGCCATAGAACTTCTAGGGCTCAGTCGGAGAAGTCTGGGAAGCTTCCTCCTGGGTCTTTGGACATTCTTGGGCTCTGTAGGGCTGCTCTCCCTGGTCTATGTCTCCGAAACTAGCCACTAACCTGTGAGAAGCCCAAGCACACAAGAGGTCATGTGATGGGCTTCTGTGGGCTGTCCCAGAGGAGGCCAGCCCATGAGTCAGTCCGGCCCTGGTGCCCATCACACCAACAAAGAAGCCTCCAGATGGTTCCCGAGCCATCTGGGTCACCACCAGTTGTTCAAAGTCTTCTCAGCTGAGGAGACCCTGGAGCAGAAGGGAGTCCTTCCCATTGTGCCTTGTCTAGCTCACCCACAGATGCCGTGAGCATACTAGAATGGCTGTTATTTCACAACACTAAGTCTGGGGTAGTTTGTCACACAGCTTTGGATCATCAAAACATACACCCATAGCAGACAATTAGAAAAAGCGGAAATTTAAAAAATGAAAACAGTTACAATAGTATCAAAAAACTCAAATGCCTACAGATGAATCTAATGAAAGATGTGTAAGACCCTTACATAGGAAACTATAAAGCTCTAACAAGAGAAATTAAAGAAGATTTAAATTGTTTTAATATTTATTTATTTTGGAGAGAGAAAGATACAGAATGTGAGCGAGGGAGGGGCAGAGAGAGAGGGAGACAGAATCGGAAGCAGGATCCAAGCTCCAAGCTGTCAGCACAGAGCCTGACGTGGGGTTCGAACTCACTGACCGCAAGATCATGACCTGAGCCAAAGTCGGATGCTTCACCAACGGAGCCACCCAGGTGCCCCTAAAGAAGATTTAATCAATGGAAGAATATGGACACAAATGCAAATATTTAAGTAAAGATGTAAATTTTCCCTAAACTGATCTATAGTTTCAGTGCAATCCATTCAAACCCAGCCGGTGTGTAAGCTGATTTTAACGTTTACATGAAAATGCAAAAAGCCAAGCAGAAAAGGAGGGAGGACCTACAGTTTCAGATGCAAGAGTTACGGGTGTGTATTATAAAGCTACACTGATTAAGACAGTGCAAGAATAAACAACAGACCGATGGAACAGAATGGAAAGTCCAGAAATAGACCTATGTATTTATGGGCACTTGATTTAAGACGATGATGCCACCATAGGACAGTTGGGAAGGAACAGTCAGTGAAAAAGAAAAAGAAAGAAAGAAAGAAAGAAAGAAAGAAAGAAAGAAAGAAAAAACAACTCCTGAGTCAATTGGATAGGCACACAGAGAAAACAAAACTTAACTGATTTTTCACACCATACACAGAAGTCATTCCCAGATGCATTGTAGGTTTCAATGTGAAAGATACAATGGTAAGGCATCATGACGACAAAGTAGAAAACTATCTTTATGAATTTGGGGTAGAAACAACTTTCTTAAACATGATTCAAAAAGCATTAACCATACAGGAAAAGACTGAGGAATTGGATTACTCTAAAATGAAGAAGTTCTGTTCATCAAAATACAGCATGCAGAGTCGAAAGGCAAGCTACATAGAGTGTGTAGATTTTCGTTATGTGAATGACTAAGAGCTCTTATCTCAAATGTATTAAAATATGCTCCAAATTGGTAAGAAAAGGTCAATCTCATAGGAAATGTGAAAAATCTCAATAGGCACTTCACAAAAGAGAGCATCCAAGTCATCAATACACAGTGGAAAAGGTGGCCGACTTCACTGGCACACACCCATCGTACACGTACAAAAGATGAAATATACCAGCTGTTGACAAGACCGTCGAGTGATCAGAACAAACGCTCCTGGCAGGGAAGTAAACAGACGGTGCGCTTTGGACAATCATGTAATGTGTTCTGATAAAGTGGAACCCATGCATCCTCTATGACCCAGCAATTCTACTCTTAGGCATATGCCCAACAGAAGTGCACACACGTGATTCAGTCGTCTTCAGAGCAGCGTTCTGTGCACTGGCAAACAATTGCAATGGCCTGATTCACAGCTAAAGGGATCGTGTAGAGGGCGAATAAAGAAATGGTGGTGTATATATGCTATATGATGCCATTCCCCAATGGAAATAAACGGAACTCAAGTAAATGCGACAATGTGAAAAAATGTCACAAATTTTGACCTAACGAAGTTAGACCTTAACGACAACCTATTCCGTGATTCACCGTTAAATGTGACATTCTGAGGATCCTCCTCTGAGTCCGCTGGAGTAGTCCATGGGTTGTAAGTTATGTTACAAACCTGTGTGGTTACCTTTGGGGATGTGGGAGGGTAGCAAATGGGGAAGAATAAGAGATGCTGAAACTGTTCTATTTCTTGGTTTGGTAGTCATTTTATGGGTGGACTCACTCTGGGGACAGTCACTGATATGTATACACTTAGGATGTGCACCCTTCTCCACATGCATATTGTTTCCATAAAAAAGCTGCGAAGAAAAACTGTTCACTCCAATTTCTCCATCTGCTCTTCAAGAAAAAACTCTAGCTCTCCTCTCAAAAACAACAGATTTGAGCCTTTTCCAGCCCAATATTAATGTGAAAGTAAATTTCTCTTTGATCACGTTACCCAGGAATACAACTGAGTCTCGCTGTGGCGTATGAAAAGGGCTTCAGGAAGAATAGTGTAGGTAAGATGGCCCAATGTGATCAGTATAAACTGAAATAGTTTGGCATTTGTGGAGAGATTCTTTGTGTAATTATTTTGAGGGTATCCCCCCCCAACAGTGGCCTATTTTGATTTTTTTCCTTCATTATAAGGATGTACCTTATAGTTTAGTATTCTTTATATTAAAAAATAATCTATTTTATCATGCCTCTACTACTCGATACCAACTCTCTGGAGACAAGATTGATAAGTATTGCCAGGAACCAATTACTTAACCCAGTTCTATTCTGGGAAGACATTGTATCTTGTGGGTATATAATTTGGACTAAAAAGTATCTTGACCAGAGAGATGTTTTAAGATTATAGGCTTCTAGGGAGCCTGGGTGGCTCAGTCGGTTAAACAACTGGCTCTTGATTTTGGCTCAGGTCATGATCTCATGGTTCATGAGTTCAAGCCCCACATTGGGTGCTGCACTGACCGTGCTGAGCCTGCTAGGGATTCTCTCTTTCCCTCTTTCAGCCCCTCCTGCTCTCTCTCTCTCCCAAAATAAATAAACTTAAAAAAAAAAAAAAAAGATTACAGGCTTCTTATGTTATCATCATGGGAACAGCCAAGTATCTGGCCTGGGCAAAGAAGTAAACTCTTGTCTGACCTCCAAACATTCATTGAAGCAAAACCACACCCTCAAGGGAAATGAGTTTCACTTTTCTTGGAGAAACTTAGTACTAGTTAAGTTGTTTTCTTGGGACCCAGCAGCCAACATCTGTCACTTCTCTCAAAATGGAAATCACTATAATTTATTGTGTGCACACTATATTCAAGGCACTATGCTAAATAATTACGTTCATATTTCTTTCTTTAAAACATTTATTTATTTTTGACAGGCAGAGAGAGACAGGGAGACACAGAATCCAAAGCAGCCTCCAGGCTCTGAGACATCAGCACAGAGCCCTACGCGGGGCTTGGACTCATGAACCGTGAGATCGTGACCTGAGCCAAAGTCGGACGCTTAAGCGACTGAGCCACTTCGGCGCCCCTACATTCATATTTCATTTGTGTTTTATAACACCTCTTTGGCGTAGCCTCCCTATTTTATAAAAAGGGAAACTGAGGCTCAGAAAGGCCAAAAGCATCCCATAAGGGAAGTAGTGCTGGACCTTCATCCAACTCATTAGCCTGAAGCCCATGCCCTTGGCACCATGTCACCTTGCCCGGGACCACATGCTCACCAAGTACGATGAGTCCTGACTTGAGGCTGCTGTGGAGAGTGGGGTCAGGGACTAGTCCCAACCTGGTTACCTTGTGTCTTCTTCTTGTCAAGATGAATAAGACCCTTTATCAAGCAACTTTGATCGGTTCTACCCTTATCCCACCCTTAAAATGTGACACTCTGAGGATCCTCCAGAACTTATACCCAGGAAAATAACCATTGATAACCAAGTGATAGTGCTTAGCACCGCAATCACAGTGGTAGTCATTCCGTCAGTGTCATGTGACTGCTTATGGGTTTATTAGCTCCCTAGAGACGAATATGGAACTACAGAGTCCAAGAACAAACAGCTGTCTGCCAGCCAGGAGGTTAATGATTGGCATCAAGAAAGCTTATCTCTGGAAACTTCCTGGGTGGCTCTTTGCTGTGACACCCTTCCTGGGACTCCACCCAATTGGAGAAACAGGGCAACTGCTTCTTGCATTTAACTTCAAGGGATAGAAAGGGGGTGGCAAGAAAGGAGTCAAAGGGTGACTTAAGTTCTGCAAATGATCTCTCTTCTGTTCTACCCTGTGGACCGTGCCCTGGAAGAGCACAGACTGACCTGAATCTGTGTGCCCTGCAATCATTTCTGTGTGTCCAAGCCACAAGCACTCTTTCGTCTGTTCATCCAATAAACATTTATGCCAACGGTGAGGCAGGCCCTCTTCTGGGTGCCTGGCACACACCAGGGAACTGAGCAAAGATTCCTGGGGGTTGTGGGGCTTTCTAGTGGGAAAAGCCTGAGAACAAGTGATAATTTAACGAGTATGTTTGTAATACAGTAGAAGTCGATATCACTGGCAAAATGATGAGAAGAGTTGGAAAAAAGGTGTCTGGGGTGCCTGGGGTGGTAAGTAGGTCGGAATGGGAATCAGGTGGTCAGTAGCCACTCTGAGAAGGCAAGATATGAGCAGAGATTTAGGGGAGGGACAGATCTTCTCCAGGCAGAGGGGTATCTGAGGCAAGGGCATTCCAGGAGGGAGGAAGGGGCCACCAGAGCCAAGGGTCTGGACCATGCCGGCTCGCTGGAGAAACAAGGAGGCTGCAGGAATGAGTGGCTGGAGGGGCCGCAGGGGCAGATAATGTCTGAGGGGGCCTGGGACACTGCAAGATGAGGTAAGGACCTTTGGCTTCTAGGCTGAGTGGCATGGGGAGGCTTGTGGAGTGCTGGGCTGAAGAGTGGCGTCATGTGACTAATATTTTCAAAGAATCTTGTCGGCATGTGAAGAAAAAACGGTATGAGGTCCAGGACAAAGCAGAGGAGGAGTAGAGGGTGTTTGCACTGATCCAGCAAGAGATGCTGGTGGCTGACCAGCCGGGACCAAAGCACGAGAAAAGAGGAGAATCATGTGCTCAGGGATTTGGCTGAGCAAATGAGAACAAAATTACCTGTGAGCAGAGTATTTGTGGTAAAGATGAGCCTTGTTTTTAATATGTTGATGTGGAGACATCCATTAATTATCCATGTGGCAATGGGGCGTAGGCGGCAGGAGCCTAAAGTTTGGGAGGGGGCGATCCAGGCTGGAGATAAACATTTTGGGAGGAGTCAGCATCTAGATGGCATGAGAGTCCCGAAACTGGATGAGATCATTTTAGGGTAGACAGATGAAACACAGGACACCTAATTAAATTTGATTTCAGATAAATAATTTTAGCATAAGTATGTTTCATGCAATATTTACTTGTTAACCAAGTAAATACTCGGCACCATGCAATATTGGGGACATATGCGTACTACGAAATTATTAGTTCGCCTGAAATTGTAACTTAAGGGGGACTTCTGTATTCCCATTTTGAAACTCTGGCAATGCTACATCAGGAGTGAGTGCAGGGAAGGGAGAGGTCCAAGGACTGAAGTGTGGGTCCATAGCAGTTGGGGAGAAGGAGAAGAGCATGTGCAGGGGACAGAGAGATAAGACTGGAAGAAGACAATCCAGGTGTGCAGGGTCCTGGGCCCCCGAGGGAGAAACCAGTAATGAGGAGGAGGTGATT
Source organism: Neofelis nebulosa (assembly GCF_028018385.1). Taxonomy (NCBI): domain Eukaryota; kingdom Metazoa; phylum Chordata; class Mammalia; order Carnivora; family Felidae; genus Neofelis; species Neofelis nebulosa. The sequence continues at coordinate 148,443,807 of NC_080787.1, forward strand.
AGCTGCTCTCCAGGAACACAAGGACTAAAGCTGATGAACGGCATCTGGCAACGAGGAAGCTGCTGGTGACCCTGGCCGGTGTCCCCTCCCAGCGCGTGAGCACCTTGTAGTGCTGAGTGGACTCTCGGCGCTTACAGATAAATGCTCTTCCTCCTTCTGGGGGCCTGACGTGCAGGACCTCAGTTCACTGGTGCTGGATTGATTGATGAAAGGGGTCAGGATGACTTTCACTTTTGAGTTACGGTAGACACTTTCTATCTCGAAGATGCCCCAGAAAGAACGCAATCAGTGGGGTTTTAAATAAACTCACTGGACACCTCCATCGGGAAAGGCAATCCCGAGTGTGGATACAGAATTGAAGTAGGTGAAAGTAATGTGCATTGGTGAAAATGGGGAGGCGGGCTGAAAAGGGAAGAACTGAGGGACACCTGACGGACGCACTGAACCCACTTCCGGGTCGCACCGGAAGCAGCAAGTTACCCCTGCCGGGGGCATGACCATTCCAGGGCTGGAAGGGCCCACACGCCACAGCATACTTAGCCACATTCCAACGGCCAATACTTTTTTTTTTTTTTTTTTTGGAAAAAGAAAGCAGCAGTGGTACCATTTGAATCCTTCAGTACTTTTAAAATGTGGTTGTTACCACTAAGTCCCTTAATTCAAGCAAAAGACAACCTCCTTTCTTCACTTGTTGGCTTGGCCTTTGCTACATTGAGACATAAAAATGGTACTGAATGTGAAGGGTCAGGTGATCTCGCCGAGTGTAATATCACCCCATACACAGGACATTCTCTTGCTCTGAGAACAAGCCAGGGCTGCAACTCAAAAGAACATTCTGCCTCACAGTTGATAACACAGAGCTCATCTTTGTGTCCCATCCAAATAATATCATGACTGGAAACCTTAGTCAGCCTTTTGTATTGGAAAACGAGCCAGAGAATCAGCACGCATAACTGCTAATTGTTAGGGGTGTTACGTTTGTTTCTAAAAGAAAAAAAAAAATAACATTTACTCTCACAGCGTTTTGGCTACGTGTATAACCTATCTACTTAAATCTAAATACATTTAGATTTTATAGGTTATCCCCCTAAAAAACTCAATGATGTGGCTTTGAAAAGTAAGCTGCAAAGATCTCTGTAACTCAATTATTCTATGGCTTCATCTATCTGTGAAAGCTTTATGCATGTTGTACATTTAATCAGATAGAGACGTCTGGTTAACTGCAGCACTGTTCTTAAAAAAAAAAATCAAAATTATTTAATTGCATTAAAATAAATGGGAAGCATTACATATTTATCAATTGTGAAAATTTACTTACCTTGGTGCAGGCTGGTTACCAAATGTAACGAGTCCAACCTATTCCTTCTAACATCTATGGATACTTGACTAAGTGCTATTCTCTGTTTGCCATCCTCCTAAGAGTAAAGTGGTAAGGATCTACTTCACACAGCCCGCAAACTCAGTACTTTATTTACATCAGGGCAGTGGTTCTCAGAGTTGAAGGCACTCCAGAACTATCTGTAGGCTGGTTACACCACAGAGCTCTGGGCCCCACCCCAGGGCCATCCGCTGACATTTCCCTCCTGTCTGTTCTGGACAGAGAGGTACCAGTTCTTTTCCTCTTTAAGTCAAAAGGGAGCCTATTTTTATATTGCTTAAATTATGCAGGTTCTTTCTTCCTTTTGATGACAGGCAGAAAGGAGCTTGATTTGCGGCTAGAGGGATGAAATCACCATTGTGAGCATCAAGAACTTTCACATTTCCGGCGATACTTCTTTGAACTTGAACCCCGGTGTTGCTTGTCTCTCACGATGATTCATTATGCCCACAGTCCTTCGGGAAGACCCTTTCCACGGGCCCCTGCTGAGACCTGACAGAACCCTTCATGGTATGCACGTTTTGGCCCACACACCTCCGCCCCTCTACAGGGCAAGGGACTCACTCCCAGTCACCGAGAACATTTAGCTGCTTTCCATGCCTTTCTGCCTGCCTGCCCAAGCATCCCCACTCTAAGGGCCCGTGTCCTTGTGGTTAGGGGGACTCTGGGAGGGCTCCCTGCTCCCCAGAACTGAGGCTTGCTCTCACTTCCTCTACACTTGGATATCCACAGCTATCTTGAGGGTTCTGCTGTCCCTAGTCAGGGCTTGGCAGGTGGCTGATGCATTAGGCAGTAAACCCCCTCCCACACTCCTACCCCAGTCTAGAAAGGGAAGCAGTGTCTTTCACCATAATGTTATCGCCGAACTCGTTCGAGTCCCATGTCGGGCTCTGTGCTGACAGCTCAGAACCTGGAGCCTGCTTGGGACTCTGTGTCTCCCTCTCTCTCTTGGCCCCTCCCCTGCTCTCTCTCTGTCTCTGGCTCTCTCTCCCAAAATAAATAAACATTGAAAAAAATTAAAACAAAAATAGGTCAGTGTACAATTTTATGTTGTATCTTATCACAATAAAAAATGGAGAAAAACAGTCAAAAGCTAAGCAATGACTCTTTTGGTCTCCTTTTCTGTGGACTAGCCTAGCTTCCTGGGCTGGAGGAGAATCCCAGGCTAAGGGAAGGAGAGTATAGTGATGTCCTTTGCTATCTTGGTGTTCATTGCTGTCATACTGCAAAAAGGCAAGCTACATCCTTGTGCAAAAGCTCTGGGCGCATCACAGCAGGAGCCACTGGCTCTGAGGGGCCAGGGTAGTGAGGAGCGTTCATCCTAGGCAGGAGCAGCATTGCCCTCTTCTCATTCATTTCTGAAGCCACAACCAGCAGAAATGGAGGTCAACCCTAAAATCTCAGGCCAGGACCCAGGTAACTGGATTCCAGTCCCTCTTGTCACTAACAAATTCCATAACCTCCATGCTGGGCAAGTCACTTCTTTCAGATCTTTGGTTTTCTCACTGCAAAATAAGACAATGGTCCAGATTATTTAGAAAATTCCTTGAAACTCCAAAATTCTGAGAGTCGACCTGAACAGCATAGGCCTCCCACAAATGTTTGTTGAAAGAATCAATAGAAGCATACATATTTGCATTCTCCTGAGAGAACACTGAAGAAGGGTCACCAGGTTCCTCTTCGGGGCAGGGAGGGAGACGAGCAACTCCGAGCATTAGCATTGTCACCTGTCAACAGAATGTCCAGGAATGCCACCTTACTGCAGGAAACCATGGAACCAAATCAGTGGTTCAGGCATTCCAGACAATTGATACTGAGACAATTATTCTTTTCCGTTAAGCAAGAATGTTCATCTTAGAATAAAATGAGCCAGCGGAACATATGAAAAAAGGACCAAAAGTCTAGATAAGTCCTGAATCTGGAGGTGAAGGCAGAGGGATCTCAAGCAGAGAGGGGCTTTGCAGGCACTTGCCTCTGTTCCCATGCCCTGTACTGTGTGTCTAGCAGGCGGGCACCTGCTGGCCCTGCCAAGCTGTTCTCATCTGATTTGAGGGGTAAATAAACCAGAAGTGAATGTGACTATCTAACAGGAAAGAGACAGAGATACAATCTTCATGTCCCTTTGTTTTGATTTTGAAATAATTACAATTTTCAAAATAAATTGAAGGCAGATAAGATTATCTACAGATTCTCAATACTTGGAATCCACTGACTTCTTAGGAAAGAAGGTGCTAACTGCATTATAAATACCTAAGTTTTGGGGTTTTTTTTTTTTTTGGATAATCCTGCTTCTGAAAGACAAGTGGGATTGATTAGATGTGATATGTCAACTTTAAATGCCATTACACTCCCTGAAATAACATGCTGTTTCAGCCTGTGGAAACTTCTGACCTTGAAAATGCACGATACATAATCTCCTTGTGCCCAGAAGGTTCTGAGGAAGTAAAGCGGTACAGACAGGTACGGTTAGTCCCCATTTAGCATCAGAAGGGATGAGAGGCCCCACTAAAATTCATTCTCAGTATTTCAACCCTACATCTGTACACAACAAAATGGTTCTCAAATTCTAATAATTCTGGCGGAAACATTTTTACAATAGAATACGTACTTGCCTGTTTTCTTAACTAGAATAATCAGAACATAATTTAACCTTTTTCTTGTTGACTCACGGTGAATCATCATTATGAATCAAAACCAAAGGATTTTAGTACAAAAAAGGCCCTTAGCAGCTAGCGCCATTTCTAGATGCACAAATGGAGGCATGATAGGAATGGAGAGCGGGAAAATGCAGTTAGGTTCGAAGGCAGCTGGTCCAGAAGCCACGGCTTTAATTCTTGGTCCAAGGTCTGGACTGGCACACCCCAGGCCTCCTGCCTTCCAGACTGGTGAGTGGGGAGGTACTCTTAAGACACTGTACGAGCTGCAAAGTCCAGTTTCCTATTTGCAAAATGGGCTCAGACTCTTAATGCATTTTGCACTTTTTACATCTGCTGATTATGGTTTTTCTGTGTTCTCACCTATTGTTTGTAAGTCTGTGGGTGGGTGTGGAGAAAAAGCATTGTCTGCTTCTGCATGGAACCCTACTCAGTTGGGGCTCCTGCTTTGCTAGAAAATGTCAGAAGTGGGGTCTCGCCAGGGTCTTTCTGCTGGGAGCCCCGGGGTCACTTTCCTGCGCACAGGGCCACTTCCTTTCCTCTTGGGGCTGCCTCCTGTGCCTCCCCTTTGCTTACTGCTCCGAGGATGAGTAGAAAGTGTGTTTCACCTTTTTTTTGTTGCTCCTGTGGGTGGGGATTTAGGCCTTGCGTTCATTTGCTAAGGCTGCCTTAATAAAGTACCACAGACTGGGGGGCTTCAACAACAGAAAGGCATTCTCTCCCAGTCCTGGAAGCTAAAAGTCCAGAAACAAGGTGTCTGCAGGGTCAGCTTCTTATTGGCTTGTAGTTGGCTGTCTTCTCCCTGTGTCTTCACGTGATGGTCCTTCTCTGCGTGTGTGTATCCTCATCTGTTCTAATAAAGCCACCAATCATTGGATTAAGGGCCACCCTAGTGACCTCATTTTAACCTAATCACCTCTTGAAAGACGGTGTCTCCAAAGGCAGTCACCTCCTGAGATCCTGTGGGTTAGGACTTCAACATATGAATTTGGAGGGGGCATACAACTCAGTCTATAACAGGCCTTTTTCACTTTTAAAATTACCATGAATCACTCTAGGGACTAAGACTATTGTAATGTTTCCAGAATTTCATAAAATTCTTATAGTTAAGGTCCTTGAATAGTAGTTACAGGCTTACTCTAAGACGATAACTGGAATGAAGAATAATTGATACATTCATTCATCCTGAAAGGATCTGTTCCCACATCATTCCAACAAAGGCAGTGATTGATATCACAAACTGGAGCCTAGAGACTGTTTTCTAGGCCCTGCAGGGGAGGGAGGAAAGGAGAAGGCCAGCTGGCTGCCTCTGGGCTGCAGAGCAGGGAATACATGGAGGGAGCTGAAGGGCACAGAGCCCAGGCCATCCAGAAATGGGGGCACTAGAAGCTGGACTGAAGCTTGGGCTTCCGGGGGCTGGCAGTTGTCACTACTGATTCAACCTCCTTTTAGTTCTGTGCTTTTCCTCTTCAGCGACAATGGGCTAAGAAAAGGCCACAGAAAAAGTGTCAGTCACCTGAGTGCTGGAAAGCAATGAAAAACCAACTGGGCAAGAGATACCGTCTGTCTGATGAGAACAAAAAGCTCTCTGTAGGTACAAAGGACTCAGAATTTAACATCTGGCCACCGTAAGAGTCTACTGAATGTTCAGTCTCCACAGCTGCTTCCTAAGTCCATCCCAGAAACCTGAATGCTGTCTTTCCACTTTATGCCTTCCTAGAGACCCTAGAACTCAGTCTAACTGCTTCTCTCTCCTCTTTAATGCCAAGAGAACTCTCTGACCCTCAGTGTCCCCTTGTTTCCCATCCTTGCCTCACCTCAGGGTTGACTGTAGAGGGAAAAATGCATCTACTCCTCCACCCACCATCCACCCAATATGCACCCACACCTCCACCCAATGTGTATCCACTCCTGCACCCAACATCCACCCAACATGCACCTACCCCCTCACCCAACATGCATCCAACATGCATCCACACCACCACCCAACATTCATGTATTCCTTCCCCCAACATCTACCCAACATCCATCCACTCCTCCTTTAACATCCATCCTTCTAACTCTTAACACAAGTAGGGTACCATGGGCCACTCTACTTCCTTAACATTTTTTTCTCCTGAAGATGAATTCCTGAGAACCCTGACAACCAAGCCTGTCAGAGGAAACTGAGGTCTACACCATGGTGTAGCTAACCTGCCTGAATTTCAAGAATGGTTCGGGTGACTATAATGGATGCTCTTTGGCTTCTTCATCTCTTGGTCCTGAATAGGTGAAGTGTTTTTCCTTAAGAATAATGTTACTGAAAAAGAATAAAGCTGGTTTGGAGGGAGAGAATTGATTGATATCTTTTCAGAAAACTCTAGGAAGAGACACCAAGGAAAACATGCATTACAAAATGTAAATGACTCGTAGACAAGGCCCTGATCATACATGGGTTAGAAGGAGGCTTTGCAATGCTAGCAAGGTCTTCTAGTCTATGCAAAAAGTGCCTTTTACAAGGATGTGTGGATTTGAATTTTTGCACTGGCCATTGTCTAGTAAATGGACTCTTTCTTTCCACACCCAGGGAACAAAGTTTCAGCTGGGAATCAGACATTAAAAGTTCCCTGGGGAACAGGGAAGCCTATGCCAGTCTTCCTAAATTAATTTTACTCTTATCTTGTAAATTTAATCTGCATAAAGACATCAGCTCTTGCTCGTCTTAAGGCCTGTCTCTGGCCAGAATCCCATTCAGAAGAAATCCTGTAATTGAAAGTAACTTGAGCCTTTACTGTCATGTCTCTAAAGGAGTACATTCTTAACACACGCCAGCTTCTCTTAAAATCCTCTTTGCCCATTCCTTCTGGCTCTCAAAATCTCACACAGCTCATGTGGCAATAGCTTCCCCCCCATCTATCCCCCAGACTCCCAAATGTCTAAGACTTCAGCTTTATGAGTGCTCGTCCCCCGATCTGGCTTTCCTCCACAACCCTCTTCTAGATCCATTTTTCTTTTTCCCCTGAGAAGTTGCTCAACCCTTAAGGTCAATCCAGTTCAGTTTGCCTTTCCAGTTTTGCCATTTTTTCTTCTGCCCTTGACCCTTGGATGCAACTGCTTTAACCAACAACATCTAAATTCCCCTGGAGTAGCTGCTCAGCCAAGGGTCGGGGCTGGGGTGGGTGGGAAGAACACTCAAGGGTTATTTATTTTGTTATTCTTATCACTTAATGTTGGTCATCAGTTCATCAGCCACAGCCTGACAGGAGAAGGATAGGAGAAAATAATTAAAAAAAATTTTTTTGAAATAATCTAATAGCTTTGTGCTTATCATTTTTGGAAAACCATCGTTGCTTCTAAATGTTGAAGATGTCTAAATCATAAAAAGGTATTTAATTGCCTTAAGAAAGCCAAAAGCCTTGTATGAAAAATGGGGGAAGAAAGAAAAAGCAACTTATTTTAGTTTCATCATTTAATATTATTACATATATATTAGAACTCTATTCCAATCAATCAGATTATGCTTTTGTACTTGCATGTAGGGGCATTTGAAGGCATAAATATTAAAAAAGATAACCTCCAATAAAGACTGTGAAGGATGAAAATGTGAAGAGAGACAGATCTTCCTGAACACAAGGGCTGGTTCTGGGGCAAGCTCTCCAGGTTCTATTCTCAGAGGTATCTCTTGGTTCATTTATTCTCTTTGAACCCAAGACCCCTCCTTCTGACACCAAGGATCTTTCTTATAGGAACAATGGGTTGTGTTTGCCAAGAACTTTGGCTTTCTCATCTAGCTCCACAGGACAGAACAAGAAGTTTCTAGAACAGAGGAGGGGAGAGCTTCTTATCTATAGCTCCGAAACAAAGATTCTGTCTGTGAAGACAGAAGAAACATGCGTCCCTGCCTGCTCTGACCCTGGACAAGAACCTCTAGCTTGGATAACCAAACTGAATATACTCTGAGAGTTCAATTGTTTTTTTATTTATTATTTTTTAAATTAAAGTTCTTTTTAAATTTTTATTTGAGAGTGAGAGATAGAGAGAGCGAGAGCGAGAGCGAGAAAGAGAGAGAGAATCCTAAGCACGTTCCACGCTAAGCCTAATTCAGGACTTGGTCCATGACTCTGGGATCATGACCTGAGCCAATATTAAGAGTCGGTCACTCAACTGACTGAGCCACCCAGACACCCCTCCTCTAAGTGTTATAAAATCACAAAACAGTATTTCCCTGAGCCAAGAATTACCACTGTGAGAACTGACAATATTGCCTTTTAAGAGTTATATAGGATGGATTGGCAGGAGGGGCGTGAGGTCAGAAAGTCTAGGTGGAAGCCCGATGGTAGTGCCAGTGACAACAGGAAGGTGGTGACAAACTCGAGGCACCATAGGTGTTGAAATGGGAGAACAAATAACCCATGAGAGAGAAGAGAAGTAATGCAAGGCACTGTGGAGATATGAAATGGCAGGAGGCTGCTTTGGTTAAATACACGTGCTGAGCTTCAATCATTTGCTGAGGGGTGACAGAACACCATGGCCTGTGCAGGGCTAGACTCGCTGATTGCACTACCCATGACATCCCACAGGAAGGGGTGCAGGATGGAGCAAAAGGAAACCGCGTACCTCGGATTCTCTCAAGTGGTGGGTTTAGAAAGCATGGAAGCTATTTGCATCCAGCATGTTCCACACTGGGATGTACCACCATGTTGGTGAAGAACTGGAAAACAGACCCACCCCAGTTTAGGACTCAACAGGTCAATGACCTTCTTTGGTTTGTACTTTAGAGCTATGTTTCTGGGACAGGATCTAAATGGAGCACCTATGTCACAGTTTGTGTCTTAATTGCCTCACACTCTGTTGGCTTCCTTGGTGTCCAGGCAGGAAGAATTTGCCTTTGGCTTGAACACCAATCTCTGGTGCAGGCAGTCATAGCCGGCGTTCAGGCTGGCTTCCCTGGAAACACGTGGTACAAGCCGTAGAATCTTTATGCCCCAGAACATTCTATGGCCACTTGTCTTGGTGGAGGAAAGCGCTTTGGGTTTCATGATCTGTGAGGAGTGTCAGAGAAAGATTGGATATGCTGTCTGGGAACAAGGAGCCCCAAACAGAGTGATCAAAAATCTCAAAAATAAGGAAGAATAATTAAAACAAGACCCTAGAGGGTGTAGGAAGGAGTCAAAAGCAGAGATGAATGAGGGGTTAGCTTTGTCAGAGCAAAAAATAGTTCTTCCTGAAAAACAGAAGCACGGGGATGGACGCAACTGACTTAAGGATTTAGGAGTTAATAAAAGGTACAGTCAAGTGCTTTTTACAACTAAAAGAGACCATGAGGATCATCTGCACAGTGGCTGGGACTCAGAATGAATGAGAAGGTATTTCAGGTCAGAGTGGGGCCCCAGCTGGAGTTTTAGAGCATGATCTTCCGGTGGAACAAATCTAACAAAGCAGAGAAATCTGGGCCTGGGAACCAAGATGGCAAACAGGACTGGAGGTCAGGGCAGGCACCAGGCGTGCGGGGATTGTTACGATTGCTAGATGAGGTGACCCACAGGTCAGAAGCATTGCAGGGTCAAGAAACACAAAGTCGGGACATTAGAAAGTCCCACAGGGGTGCTAACGTCAGCACACAGGACTGGAATGACAGGAAACCTTCGATTCTGGGTCAGATGGTGAGACAGCGTCCTGTGGTTCTGTGAGTCCACGGTGGCACAGAAAGACTCGGGCTTTGTCGTGGAACAGGCTGAGGTCTGAGTCCTGGACCTGTAATTGGCTGGCGATAGGGAGAGGATTACAGCTCCTGCCTCGGTGGAGAACATTCTCTCCAGGGTCCACCTTTGCTCTTCACTCCTGAGAGTGTTTCCCCAACTTCTGATACTGTTATTTGTGACGGAGGGGACTTGCTTATAGCGAGCAGTGACATCTCCCTGCAGTAATCATGTAGCGGAGAGGGAAGGACGATTAAGCCTCACAGCTTCGCAGGTGGCTCTTTGTCCTTGGGGAGAAGGCTTGGCTGTCATCCCATCCTGGGTGACTCAGGGGTTGCAGGGAAACCTCAGCTTTCCGGGCCAAGTCAACACCAGCCTGGCCGTGAGGTCATTAGAGCCTGAACCTGAGCCTTGCTCTCAGGTCCGTAACCCCGACCCCTTCCCAACAGGCCCTAGAGCCACTCTTCTCTCTTCGTCCTCTTGCGTTAATGCCATCAACAAAGAAGCTCAAGCTTCTTCTAGTCTCATGGCAGCACCAAGCCCCCAACAGTAGCAGGGAAGAGCCCCACAGCCCCTGGCTCCGTTAGGCTTGGCTGGCCAGCTGCTTTCCCACGTTGGTTTCCATCACCTTCTGTGAAGTCCTTCTGAATAAAGACAAAGCAGGGGAGTTTGCTCCACATTCTTTCTGATTTATGTTCCTAAACATCCCCTCTACTTTCCTTGTTACTAAATATCCATTCAAGCATTACCTGGCCATCACTCGGTGACTGCAGGCACCTGTAACATGAAGTTGGTGGCCTCGCCCCAGTCACGGTGTTGCCATTGTCATCTCTGAGCAGTGGGGTAGGAGACCCCCTCCAGGGGCTGGGGAGGAGGGCCTCCAAGAGCCTTGCAGTGTTTGTTTCCTGACAGCATCCACCGTGGGCTCGGCTGGACCCAAGCGCATCTGCCTCGGGCCTTCCTTTGTTATAGCTCAGTTTGTGGGTGTGGCCACAAACCACCAAGACCTCCTCGCCAAAGAGTTCCAGCCTTGGTTTACCAGTTTCGACATCCTTCCAGTGACTTTGATCCTACATTTAAATTTCATCTTTCTCTTGGGGCACCTGGGTGGCTCAATCCGTTAAACGACCGACTTCGGCTCAGGTCATGATCTCACGGTTCGTGGGTGCGAGCCCCATGTCAGGCTCTGTGCTGACGGCTCAGAGCCTGGAGACTGCTTCGGGTTCTGTGTCTCCCTCTCTCCCTGCCCCTCCCCACTCATGCTCTGTCTCTCTCTCAAAAATAAATAAACATAAAATTTAGTCCTTCCCGATCTTCCTTTTTTATTAGAAAAAATTGATCTCTGGATAGTAAGCTCCTTGAAGTCAGAGATGATAAATTTTCCTCTGACTTTGTATTGTGAAAAATTTAAAAACAGAAAAAGTGCAAGATAAATGTAATGAACACCCCCATTCTCTTGACATAGATTCACCAATCATTACTATTTTGTGACATTCGGTCTCTCTCTGTATGTGTGTATATATACATATACATATACATATACATATACATACTCACACATATTTACTTTTGAAAAACTTTTTAATAACTGCCCACATCATGACACTTTATCCCTACATATATATCTCTTAAGAACAATGGCATTTTCCTACATAATGATATAATTATAATCTTAAGGGATTTAACATTGCTTCAATACTATGATCTAATACAGTTTTCTTTAAATGTTTATTTATTTTTGATAGAGAGAGACAGAACATGAACAGGGGAGGGGCAGAGAGAGAGGGAGACACAGAATCCAAAGCGGGCTCCAGGGTCTAAGCTGTCAGCACAGAGCCCGACGCGGGGCTCGAACTCACAGACCGCGAGACCATGACCTGTGCCGAAGTCAGATGCTCAACCGACTGAGCCACCCAGGCGCCCCTCAATACTATGATCTAATACAATGTTTCTATAGGTCTTTTTTTTCCAGAGATGATGTAATTTTCAACCTTGAAACTACTCTTTTACCCCTCCCTGCTTAACCAGCCCAACTCAGGATCTGGCACAAGGTGACACACAGAGAGTCCAGAAATAAACGTTAGTTGAATGAATGAGGGGATGGATGAGTGAATGAAAAATCCTTTTCGATGTGTCTTCAGGTTGGAACAGGCATGTGACCGCGTGCAGTGCATGAACCCCACGTGGGAACTACACAACCTTCAAGCTCTTCTCGCTGATCTTGGCAGAAACCTTACACCTGACAGGATATATATTTTGCCACTGTGGCTTTTTGTCATTAGTTGGGTGATATTTATGTTACTCGTGGCTAGGGGAAGCGTCGGGGAGTTGGCAGACCTGTTCAAAGGGAAACAGAAGTTCCTGGGATTGTACCTCATATCTTAGAAGCTCCCAGGCCACGGCACCACTTAAACTATTGGGGAGGCAAACCAGGATTATAAAAAGGAAAGCAGGAGGAGGATGAAGCTCTGCATTGTAGGATTTCGCGTCCATCCACAGAGAAGGGCCCAGCTTCTGCTGTGATTGCATTCATTGTATCACATCTGCCACAAAGAGGCTTTTGTGGGAACTGACAGCACATTCATTGCCATAGGGGACACTGTTCAGTAAGGCAGACTTTCCCCCTTCATATCTAAGAGGAAATTTTTTCTCTTGTATTTGGTACCAAATAGTGCCAGCAGAAAATCCTATTTAAAGAATCCCCTTAAAGGAGACCACGTGTGCAAGGTGTGGGACTCTGCACACAGCAGGTGCGTACAGTTCTGACTGCTCCTCTCCTTTAAAAAAAATAATATTTATTTATTTTTGAGAGAGAGATAGATAGAGCGAGGGACAGAGAGAGAAGGAGACACAGAATTCAAAGCAGGCTCCAGGCTCCACCCTGTCAGCACAGAGCCCGATGTGGGGCTCAAACTCACGGACTGCGAGATCATGACCTGAGCTGAAGTCAGACTCTTAACCAACCAAGTCACACAGGAGCCCCTTTTGCCCCTTCTGCTCTGCTCCTAACTATGTAGCAGAGCATTTAAAGAGACCACTGAAAAAATATATTTCATAATCATGGTGACTTTTTTTAAATATTAGAACTTAAGATAGCCAAAATTCAGTCTTTCTCTCCATTATGGCAGTGGATTATTTTCCTTTCTTTTCTTCCATATTTCCTATGCTTCCTTTCAAGATTTTATGTATCTCACGTTCTAGCATAAATAGATCAGCAGTGAGTTATTGTTAAGTACAGTAAAACCTTGGATCGCGAGTAGTATGTTCTGTAAGTGTTCTGTAAGACGAGCAAACATTTCTAATAAATTTTAACTTGATAAATGAGCGATGTCTTGCAATGAACCGAACGTGATGCCAAACATCACATGGTCACAACTGAGCCAATGGTTCTTGAAATTCTCTTTGATATACAAGTGCTTTGGATTACAAGCATGTTCCCAGAATGAATTATGCTTGCACACCAAGGTTTTACTGTAAGTTTTATGGGCACACCAGACAATTATCCTAAAGTGTCCCAGGGAGCAAGGTTACTTAGGTCCTGCATGTAGAGTTGACGTGAATAGCGATGTTCTTTAGAAGACACAAAGTTATGGAGAATTTTCTTTCGTTTCTTTCTTTTTTCATTTTGGCCTCCTTCTCTCCTCACCACTTTGTTTGAAAGACTGAAATTTGACTCTTGAGGTTGGAGGATGAGTTTTTAAAAACTTCCCCAACTCCTAAGACTCCTTCCACCCTGCACCCAATTTCTCCCTTCCTCGTGTTCTACGGAGCACTATGTGACATGTCCATGGCCTGACGAAAGCCTCACTGTTCCCCATCTGGACCAATCTCTTGGTGCACAACTGAGGGACCCCATCCCTGTGGTCTATTCTAGGAACAAGCTGGCCCCTAGCAGCTTGATAATCATCCATTGTGCAGGCAGAGGCTGCTTTATATTCCTGAAAAACGTGTTCCAGAGTACATTTGATGTGATGTGGTCACTCTTCATTAAATCAGGGGGAAGGAACTGGGCTGCTTTGGGCAGGTGCACTAGGATGTGCCCCAAATTCCATTTGTTTTGCAAACTATAGATTTTCTTTACTCCTGCTTCCTTTATCTGTGTGAATCTTTTGGATGGTTTCTTTTAGTCTAAATTCACAATATTTCCTCTTGCATGGTGATTCTTCAAATATTACCCAAAACAGTGAGGGGCAGGGGCTCTTAAAAACAAACAGTTCTATCTTATCACACTTGTGACTAATTTCCTACAAGATATAAAAGACACTGGTAACAAGAATATCAGTATCTGTGGTGTTGGTGGCGATGTTAAAATAGTGGGATTAAGGACATATTTTGGTTATTTTATAAACTGCATCACTTTAACTTTTATCTTTAAAATCCAATGATAGATTTCTTAAAGGAAGTGATAAAACATCAGAACAATCACAAGAGAGGGTAAATAACATAGCATCCAATAAAATTGCCAACTACTTGGATGAAAGGAGCATTGTAATTTTCCCACTGTGAAGGGACAATACTGACCTTAGATAAAAACCAGAGAACAGAAATTGTTGACAAAATCAGCCAGTAAATTTATGGAGCCCTGTCTTAAGTCACATTTCGCTCGGTCACTGATGTTTTCCGATGACACCACGTGTACGCTTTGGTGCACCTCTGGGGTGTCAGAACGTTTGATTCTGATGTGTTTTCAAAAATCTGAATTAGTCAATTGACCATACTTGATAGATTGGGTGAGTAAATAATCCTGCCACATAAACTGTTCTCTACCTGATATGATGCGTTCTTTTTGAAATGAAAGATACATGTGGAATAGTGTCTGCATTGATGACCCCTGACCCTGAACAATGTGCTGCACAGCAAGGTGGTTAAAACCCAAAGCTCAGCCCAAGGAGGCAGGTGAGATCACTTCCCACCTGGGTGACCTTAAGCAGGTCAACCTCTTCATGGGTCTCTCTCTTCCTGGGTCAGATGAAGTCAACTCTCTCTGAGGGCTGTGAAAGAGAAGGCAAGATGAGGTTGTACATGTGAAATTCTTCCCACAACGCCTGGCACGTAAGTTCTTGGTACATGATTATTGTTAGTTATTACTATTAACTCTAACAAGATATTGTGTGTGTTTTTTTCAACAAGAGATGCACTCACAAACATCTGTTTCGATCTTTCCATTAACGGCAATGACAAACAGAGAGACAGAAGTGAAGCTCTTAATGCCTCTTTCTTCAGAGGGAAGCAAACTCATTTCCTTGTTCTGTTACCTCTGTGCACTGTAGTTCGAGAGCTGGGTCTTAGAGCTCAAGCATTTTATTCTATTTGTGCCCTGCCTGAGTTAGAATGAGCCTCAAGGATACAAGGACAAGACTTCAGATACACGGATACTTATTTTCAGGTTCAGGGGAAAATGTAGTCTTTCACCTTCATTCAAGGTACATTTTTAAAAAGCCTTGTAGTTGGGGCGCCTGGGTGGCGCAGTCGGTTAAGCGTCCGACTTCAGCCAGGTCACGATCTCGCGGTCCGTGAGTTCGAGCCCCGCGTCAGGCTCTGGGCTGATGGCTCGGAGCCTGGAGCCTGTTTCCGATTCTGTGTCTCCCTCTCTCTCTGCCCCTCCCCCGTTCATGCTCTGTCTCTCTCTGTCCCAAAAATAAAAAATGTTGAAAAAAAAAAAATTTAAAAAAAAAAAAAAAAAAAAAAAAAAAGCCTTGTAGGTGACAAGTATGAACATACTACCAACGAGATAATTTTTCTCTCAGGATTTCTTGTATTTCCAATCGAGGAATTTTCTTTTAACATTTATTTGTGTCTTGCAAATTCACACGATACTTTCTGGCTGGAACAATCAGCTTCATGTCTGAAAGCAAAATGCACTGATTTGATGTCAAGTCAAAATGATGGAATACTCAATATCTGTGAACATCTTTAAAAGGTTTATACAGTGGCAAATCTTATGCCAGTATCCATTCTATTGGTGAGAAATTGTCTTTTTTTTAAAACAATTTTTAAATGTTTATTTATTTTTGAGAGACAGAGAGAGACAGAGTGTGAGCAGTGGAAGGGCAGAGAGAGAGAGAGCGAGACACAGGATAGGAAGCAGGCTCCAGGCTCTGAGCTGTCAGCTCAGAGCCTTTCACGGGGCTCAAACCCACAGACTGTGAGATCATGACCTAAGCCGAAGTCAGACGCTTAACTGACTGAGCCAGCCAGGTGCCTCAGAAATTGTCTTTTATAACATGGAAAGTTCTAGAATGTCTACCTTTGACTTTGGATTCTATGGATTTGTGTACCTTATCTACTGTCCTTGGACTTCGGGCTGCAACCGGCTCTCCTTTGCATCTTTGGAACCTGCAAAATGCTCGAGCGAGACAGCAGGTTAAATTGTTAAGGAAATAAAGAAGAAGGAAACAATAAAAAGCTGATAGGAGATGGTGTGGCTCAAGGAGGAGGGGAGGAAGGGAGCGGCTGTTATAACAAGCTGTTTGATCAGAGGAAATACAGAACAGAGGTGTTGTGGGGGGATAGTTCTCCTTTTCATGCATTCCAGAGAGAGAAAAAAGTCAAAAGAAACTCTTGGAGTCTCCCCGCACAGAAGAGGAATGGGGTGAACGTACATAACATCCAGTAAGAAGCCTACTGGGCATCTCCTAAGAAGGCAGCAGAGGGTGACATTGTCTGCCCGGAAATAGGGAAACAAAGGAAGCATCGTTACTTACATCTGGTTAAATTCCCAGTCCAGAAAACATGGCAAAAAGCAGTGCCTCATTAACATTACTCTTAGAAATTCCTTAGAAAGGGACGGCCATCGTGGAGACCAATCTATTTCTCAATAAATCCAACATGATCAATTTTTCTTCCAGGGCTGAAACAAATGACTATTTCTCAGGCTGAGGACCAGCTGAAATAGCTGATTTGTATAAAATCAGTTGCAATGTATAAAAATAATATAATGGAGTCATACTCATGGAGGCCAGATATAAGAAAGAGCAAAGAAATGGCACATCCAGTATGGACATGCACTTTCTCAGTGGAGGGGCCAGTGGAATTGCCTGCACTGTTTTGTGCATGCTGTTGTGTCTTTTCACGGTTCATAAGCAAGTGTGAATACTCGATTTTGTCTCAGTGGAAAGTACAAACGGTAAGACTCCACTGTACTAATCATCTCCCGATCAGCCACCAAAAAGAATCTTTGAAGAAGAACCATTGCTTTCTCGAGCCAACTGAGGTTTTATTTCAACCTTTCAAATGGAAGGAAGACAGAGCTCTTTAAGATGTAGTGACAACAGGAAATTAAATTGTGTAGGTATTTGCCAAATATGTAAAATACAGTGCACTTTTCAATAATAGAAGCTGCAATCTAGTTGGCATTGTGAAAATAATGTAGGGAAAAGTCATGTGGATCCATTCTGTACTTGGCCCATTATTTTGTACCTGGGAACAGGATTTGATATAGAAATATTTGAGTGCCTGCAGCATACTTTTAATTACACAAGTAATGGATGCCATCACTTCTCATTACAGAAAATCTTTTTTTTTTTTAATTTTTAATGTTTATTTATTTTTGAGAGACAGAGAGAGTCAGAATGCGAGCAGGGAAGGGGCAGAGAGAAAGGGAGACACAGAATCCGAAGCAGGCTACAGGCTCTGAGCTGTCAGCGCAGAGCCCGACGCAGGGCTCAAACTCACGAACTGTGAGATCATGACCTGAGCCGAAATCAGACGGAGCCACCCTGGCGCCCCTGCTCATTACAGAAAATCTTAATAGCAATTAGAAACTTCCTTGGGTTGAGAAACTGAGAACTTTGGTGGGGAACGCAGAAACCTTGATTTGGTTATTTTGCTTCTGAGAAATTGGGTTTTTATTTTAAGTGAATTCAAGCATTCTTGACAGGTACTAGAAAGGAATTGTGGCCTACCCAAGTACAGGCACTGTTTATCCACAGGCAAAGTACAGCGTGTGGAATTCAAGATTCTCCTGAATTGCCTTAATTGTATGTTTTACCTCTCTCAGAGGTCATCTCTCCTGCGGCTAAGAGCCATTTACAATTTACTACTGGAATACCCAGGGACCGTCTCTGAAACAGTCACTCCAGAGCACGTCTTCCCATAGGAAATGCACTGCTGTTACTAGGTAATTTTAGCCAGATGAGAAAACAGTTTGCAGAACTGTTTGAATTTAGGTAAAAACTCTCCTGGTGCAGACACACGGGGAATTTGAAAGGAAGATTTTTCTAATGAAATAACATTATATAAGCAGGCAACACTCTAGAAACATGGTAGGGTGGTGGCTCTCGAGGGGGAGTGACTTTGCTCCCCAGAGGACATTGGACGATGTCTAGAGACATTTTGGGTTGTTACAACTGGGGACGACAGGGAGGGGACGGTCACGGCATCTAGGGGAACGAGCCCAGGGACGCCACTAAACGTCCCACAGTGCACAGGACAGCTCACAACAGAGAAGTACCCAGCCCCGAATGTCCTCAGTGCTGAAGCTGAGAAATTTTGTATCAGAGGAAGCAAAATAAGTTTCAGTTCATGGGATGGATGAGCCAACAGGGAGTTTGCATGGCCATTTATTTTAATTTTTTATTAAAAAATGTTTGTTTAATGTTTATTATTTTTGAGAGAGACAGAGAGAGTGTGAGCAGGGAGGGACAGAGAGAAAGGGAGACAAAGACTCTGAAAAGCAGGCTCCAGGCTCTGAGCTGTCAGGACAGAGCCCGACATGGGGTTGGAACTCATGAACCATGAGTGAGATCGTGGCCTGAGCCAAAGTCGGACACCTAACCGACTGAGCCACCCAGGCACCCCTGCACGGCCACTTATACGTGCTTGATTTGTGAGTTGGCATATGGCTTTAAAGAGCTGTTCTTGCCTAATCTTTTTGCAGTGAGGTCATGCACTTTCTCCGAGATTTTTCTGGAAGAAATCTGTAGCTGGTGGTGGTGGACAGGTGGAGCCCTCTTTGTTCCTGGCTCAGACAGGACTACCCCGTGGCCCCGGCCCCCTGAAGAGATCCCTGCTGGAGGTAAAGGAGCTGCAGTAAGGCATGAATGAGCTCTTCTCCCTGTAAACTCATGGTTCTGGAATGTACTAATCAAGGTACGCCACTCATTTCATTTTTTCTGAGACCGTGACACATACTTCTTTCTTGCAACTGTCTTGAATATTTACAACTTCTAGTTGTGTTTTCTTAACACTATGAAGAAGATGTGACAGTCATCACTGTTCTTATTTTATAGATGAAAAAAAATAACTCAGGCACAGAGGAGTTAATTACCTGCCTAAATTAAGGCTGGCAAAAATCAGTCATCACTACTGCGAACTGTAACAATTTGCTCATGAGCACTTCCTGTGGGCAGACATCGTGCTAAATACTTTGTATCTATGTTTTCCTTTTATCCTTCCATGGTCCCCACAGGTGGATACCGCCATTGTCCGCACTGGTTTCACTTGAGGCCTTGGGGTGGGGTGGTGGTGGTCCAGAGATGTCCCGGCTTCACGGCCGGTGAATGGAAAACCTGTGACAGCACCAATCCCGCTACTTTCTAGGACTCCCTCCCCTGAATGCAAATGCAGAGTTCTTACACTTGTAACTAGGAAGGTTCCGTCAAATATATGGAGGAGCCTTTTTTATTTAAATGGGACTACACACTTAAATCATGGAAATTGTATAGTCTCCATTCATATTTTTTCAAGACAGACTTCCTCATTTATCCTTACTAAGTGGTATAGATACATAGCAGCCAGGGAAGGGTGCTAAACTCAATTCATGCATCCATACTTTCACTCACGAAATATTAAGCACCTTCTATGTACCAGGGATAAGTTCTAGGCTCTGAGGGAGGAGAGAGTGGTAATCAAGACGATGAACTTTTACCGCTTTTCTTAATGTGGTCACAACTTAGTGTGGGAGCCATATTACCAGACAGAATATGATGTGATCCACTCAGAAGAGAAGTGTGAAGTGACAGGGAAGAAATCAAGCCTGGTGGAGCTGAAGGGGCCAATCTGCCTGGAGCCTATGGTGTGTGGGATGATTAGAAGGGGATGTGTCTGGAAATGGAGCTCTGACAGATCTGATAGAACCTGGTTACATTATGGAGTTTGGCTCATATTCAGTAATAGATGAGGAGCTGTCTTGGCCTCCTCACCTTTCGGGGTTTTGTCAGTGATGTCTGAACTCATAACCTGGGGCCATCTTGGTTGCTCATGTCTATTTGGTTACCAAGATCTCCATATTTTTTTTTTTTTCCAAATGGCTTCCACATAGAATGGCCTGGGATACATTACGTACCTCTGTGAAATCACTTTTCTTCATTTGTAACATGGGTAATGCACATGCCATTGTTGTAAATGTTAAACGGGAACACAGGCCAAGGACCAGGGCGTGGTGGTGTGGAGAGGTGTGCTCTGTCCTCTGTGCCCCCCTCTTTACTTCCTGTCTGTCTTCTTTCCCCACTTCTCTAGGCACTTAATGTCATACCACAACCTGGATGACTTCCTGGTTTGCTCCTTCTCTGCTAATCCAAACATTTCTGCAACTACTCTCTGGTATGAACTTCACTCTTTTATCCAGGAAATTTAAACAAGTGAGATTGTTGAATTAGAAATAACTTATTAACTTGATTGCTTACAAACTCATTGTTTTCCAACTCATAAACGTGGCTTAAAAAACTTATTTCATTGGGGCACCTGGGTGGCTCAGTCAGTTAAATGTCTGATTTCAGCTCAGGTCATGATCTCATAGTTTGTGGGTTCAAGCCCTGCGTTGTGCTCAGAGCCTAGAGCCTACTTCTGATTCTGTGTCTCCCTCTCTTTCTCTGCACTCCCCTCCCCGCGATTGGTGCCCTCTCTATCAAAAATAACTAAATAAACATTAAAAAATCCCTTATTTCATTGATCTTAACATCCTGAATCAAGAGTTTGGTTGGGGAAGACCTTTTGCCATTGGCATCCATACATCCATGCTTTGTAAGCACAGTGACATTACCTTCATAAAAGAGAAACTCCAGCCACCTGGCTGAAAGATGGAACATTAAAAATATATATGTAGGGCGCCTGGGTGGCGCAGTCGGTTAAGCGTCCGACTTCAGCCAGGTCACGATCTCGCGGTCCGTGAGTTCGAGCCCCGCGTCAGGCTCTGGGCTGATGGCTCGGAGCCTGGAGCCTGTTTCCGATTCTGTGTCTCCCTCTCTCTCTGCCCCTCCCCCGTTCATGCTCTGTCTCTCTCTCTGTCCCAAAAATAAATAAAAACATTTAAAAAATATATATATATGTAGATCAAGTTTTCCTCCTCAAATTGAGTTAAAGTCAAGGTATATTTAATGGACCCCTAATAGGTAAAGACATGCTGTTCTGACATCAAACATCAGGTGGCCCCAGTTTTAACCCTGAATTCCAACTGATTGCAGGAAAGGGTGTCAGGAGAGTCATGATTTTGTTTCTTTTGAATGTGCATTATCGGAGTTAATTGTTAGGAAATTATTTTATTTTATTCATTTATTTTTTTTTAATTTTTTTTTTCAACGTTTATTTATTTTTGGGACAGAGAGAGACAGAGCACGAACGGGGGACGGACAGAGAGGGAGACACAGAATCGGAAACAGGCTCCAGGCTCCGAGCCATCAGCCCAGAGCCTGACGCGGGGCTCGAACTCACGGACCGTGAGATCATGACCTGGCTGAAGTCGGACGCTTAACCGACTGCGCCACCCAGGCGCCCCGAGGAAATTATTTTAAACGTAATTGTTTACTGAAAAAATGAGAAGTGTTCCAATGTAGAGCAGGAATCCAGGCTCACTTGATATTTCTGCATGTTTGATGAAGGGCAAAAGACCACATTTGAATAGTTACCCGTGAGACCAGAAATGTACATAAAATGCAGTTAATCGATTCGCTAATCGTTCTTCCTCATGTGAACATCTGTTTAGTGGTTACTATCTCTCACAGATACCCTACACAACTGAACTAGAACCCGGGTCCCAAGCCCCGTTCCATGCTTTCCTCCCTCTTCCCTGGTGTGGAGAAAGGTGCAGGAGTCTCTGGCAGGATCTGAGGCAGCTCTGTGCTGACGGGTCCCATTCCCCGGCTTCCCATGGAATCTCTCACTGGTGCACTGTCTCTCCCAGTAGGTGAGGCAAGTGGCCTCCCGTGGAGTGTCCTCGGAGCAGGTGCAGCCTCAGGCACAGACTCTGCCTTGTCCGCCCTTACTTGGGCAGCAGGATTGGTCTCATTCCGAAGACACACTGCTTTTCGTAAAAGGGGGCAGTCATTAGCAGTGCAATCTGAGGCTCCTGCCAGCCTTCCTGCCTGAGGCTAGTCCTCCTTCTGTAATCATATCTTTTCTAGAACAGTCAGTCACAGTCTGCACTTTCAGCTTCTCTCTGTGTGTGCTGGCTCTTGCCCTGTAGGCACGATCCTATCTTAAAACAAACGTCTTACCTCCACCCTTTATCTCTCCCCCTACCGAGGGCCCACCAAGTCTCTCAAAAGACCAAGGTCATACTTGTTCTTCTCCATGTTCCATTCATTCTTTTTTTTTTTTTTTTTTTGCTAGGAGCTTTACTGAGATTTCATCCATATAGCATGCGATTCACCCATTAAATTGTATAATTCAACAGCTTTTAATAAAATTCATAGGGTTGTTCGCTTATCACCAGAATCAACTTTAGAACATTTCCATCACCCCAGAAGGAAAGCCTGTACCCGGGGCACCTGGGTGGCTCAATGGGTTAAGTGTCTGACTCTTGGCTTTGGCTCAGATCATGATCTCACAATTCGTGGGTCTGAGCCCCACATCGGGCTTTGCGCTGACTGTATGGAGCCTTCTTGGGATTCTCTCTCTCTTCCCCTTTCTCTCAAAATAAATAATCTTTGAAAAAAGTAAAAAAAGAAAGAAAGTCCCCATTCCCTCCACCCCCAGCCCTAGGCAATCATCAATCTACTTTCTGTCCCTTGGGCTTGCCTATCCTAGACAACTCATATAAAACTCATATAAAAGGAATCCTACAATATGTGGTCTTCTGTGTCTTTCACTTAGCATTGTTTTTAAGGTTTGTCCATGTTGTAACATCTCTCGGTACTTCATTCCTTTTTATGGGCAAATAATCTTCCTGTCTACGGGCACATCACATTTTATTTATCTATTCATTAGTTGATGGGCATAGGATTGCCTCTACCTTTCTGCTCTTATGCATAAAGCTGTTCTGAACATTCCTGTACAAGACTTTGGATAGATGTTTTTATTTCTCTGGGGTGGGCTTGGTCGCCTTCCCCTGTGGCTGAATAGGAAAGGAGTGAAAACCTAGACAAAATCAAGGTCTGTCAGGAAAAGAGGGAGAAGAGGTGAAGGGTGAATAGTCAGTCACGGTCACCACAATGTTTCTTATTGTAACGGGGGTTAAATTTAATGAGCACACCTATAGTTTCACCAATGAGTCACTTCTTTATCAGACGGAGACAACATCCTTCAATTTCTCATTTTTTAAGTATTGTTCGATAAGAATAAATGTTTACTTTTACCAAATGTCATTTTGCCATCAAATGAGATCATTTTATTTGCCTATATTGTGAAATGCTATATTTATAGATTTTTAATATTAATATAACATTCCATGAATGGTATTGAAACTTACCTAGTTATAGTGTGGTTCTTTTAATATATTGGTTAATATATTGGTGAAAACATCCTTGCAGATCTTTATTTAAAGTGCTCACATTTCAGGCGTAATACATGGGTAGAGACTCAGTTTTATGGACCATAGGCAATGTAGCTTATGCACGTGTAGTAGGATAAGCTACTGATAAGAACAGGAAATGAATATTAATGCAGAGACGTAGTAAGGCACCGGGGAAAGGACATTTAGCAGCTGAAGGAAATTTCGTGGCCTGAAAGCCTACATAGAATTATCCCATTAACGAGGGCTCTCCAGAAAGCCCCCAGGTACCTGGTCTGCGCGGCTACCTTCCCCACGCCCGTCTGGACACGCCCATCAGGACAGGAGCCCTGGCCATAGTTCAAACTCACTATTCAGACTCATTTGGACACATTCAGGTCAGCAGATGGGATTTCAGCTGTAATAGAACCTCTTGAACACCCTGAAGCACAGTGACCCTCTCCACCTGTAGGCTCTCCCCACGTGGGCACTGCAGCGTGGCCATGAACCCTGCACATGAACCCCACTACAAACCCCCCGTACACATTCACAAATAAGTCTGGTCTATAGATTTCTGTTGGCCTTCTGTCTTTTAAGTAATGAATTGTGGTATTTTTTTCTCTAAAAATGATGACTGTTTGTCATAAAAAATTCAAGTACTATCGAAAAACACAAGAACAGAAAAATCACTCCAAATCTCACCATCCCCAAAAGTCAGCACTGCTTTTGGTAAGTTTCATGCCAACCATCAAACTCCGCCAAGAGTCCAGATGGAAGGGTCGGTGTGCATATCAGCACGAATGTGAGTTCGTTTCATAGAAAGGGAGTCATAGTAGACACGCTCTCTTGTCATGTGAAATACTAATTTTCAGATCATGTGAAGTTAATAGAAAGAAAAGAAAATGAAAAAAGACAGGCAGATAAACATATAAATATTTCTTCAGATGATAGATTATTTCCCCAAGTTGCCTCTAACGTTAAGAAATTGCAAGAACCACTGAGGGGTCAAGACTGTATTCCTGTGCCACGTTCTTCCAATGTTCGATGATCTGGATTGACGCTACTCTGAAAACGCAGGTGAGAAGCATCCATCCATCTTCTGACCTCTCTTCTGTCTCAGTCAGGTGGTTTTTGCATAGATTTGAGGGGCTGGGCACTGAGCAGGAGGGTGGGCAGGAGCCCCTGGGTTGATTATTGATGGTTATACTTTAATCTAACATTAACAAGACAAGTGTAGCAAATGAGCTGTCCCCATAGTTAACATTCTAGTAGGGGAGACAGGCAGAGACGAGATTAACAAGTAAACTGCACAGTGCATTCAGGGACAGGTGAGTGGTGTGGAGAAAAGCAAGCCAGGATGGGGGACAGAGAGGGTGGAGGAGGGACAGGGAACAAGTGCCTGCAGGGAGGGAGGGAGGGCACAGGCGATGTGGGGAAAGAGGGTGTCCGATTCAGACACCGCATCTGGAGGTCACTGCAGGGGCACAGGCTGTAGAGAGTGAGGGCTCGCTGGGATGATGCACAGAACAGGTGTGAGATCATGACATCTGAATGTCTTTGTGACAAACGGCCCCCAGAATAAAGCCAGCTGCTCGTGCAGAGAGACATTTCACAATTTAGGGATTCTCAAATACCACTTGATGGTCCCTCGTGAGTATCAAGGGCTTACTGCGGTTCCAGTCGATCCTATTTTTAGTAGGATAAGCTCCTTTGGGAGGCATCAGTGTCCAAGATGTTGGCCTCTTGAGGAGTCTGGCTCGAGCACGGATCGGGGAAGCCTCGGCAGAGGCCGGCTGCACAGAAGCAGCAGCGGCTGTCAGGGAGGTGACAGGACCTTCCGGAGGCCCCAGCATGTGGTGCTGCCCGGGGCCGGCCCTCATCCCGTGGTCTCCACCCAACACTGTCTCGGCATTTCAAATTTTTAAAAAGAAATCAAAATGACTTTATTCCATTTTGTTCAATTTACTACACAAAAGAGAGAAGCGGGTTTGTATTTCCCATCACTCAGGAACAAAATAAGGTCATCACCCCTTGCATGACATTGATTTGAGTTCTCACACTCTGTTAGCTGCCGCCGGATTATTCCAGCTTCCTGACATCGATCGAGTCCGCACTGGGAGAGATGCTTTTTGAGCGAGAAGTCAGAAACATAAAACCTTTTTTCCTTTCCTATGAATAAGACAGAAGTGGCCATGTAGGTTGGCACGCTGACCTTCTATTTCTTTGCCTTTTATGGAACAAGAGTCTTTCCAGGGGTCAGGACCCCTCTCCGTGCTGGGCCGAGCAGGTGCACGAGAAGCTCAGAAACGGCACGTTCGCGCTGGGTGGCCAGGGCCATTGCACCTTCCCAGACAGTCAGCCCCTCAGCCCACCTCTCCCAAATCTGTTGGCTAGAGTTCCTCCGAAAGAAGCAGTAGAGTGTGTCTGCTGTTTTGTTATTTTAGTCAAGTTCAGGTACTTCAAGAACAGAATTACTAAGTGGAAAAAGCTTCACTCCTTGGCCGCATGCAAGATCAGCCACTTTAACTGTCACAGGAAATTAAAAAACTATTATTTTCATTTAAAGTGAGTTTTCACACTGCCAAAAGACACGGAAAGTAGAGACAAGTAAAAAAGAAATCACATATAATTTTATCACCATAGCAAACTGCATTTTAATGTGTGTTCTTCAATCATTTTTTTCTTAGAATTTTTCCAACAGTTTTAGTTACAGTACACACACAATTTTGGTAAACTCCTTTCACTTAACGTTATACTGCAAACATATTTTCTCGGGCTGCGGGATACTTTTCATAAGCAAATTGTTTAATGACTATATAAAAAACATGCTTTTGATTTAGATCTGAAAGCTTAAAAGATTAGCTTACTTAATTAGCATACAGAAGACCATGTTGAAGCCCTGGAATATTGTCAATTTAGAAATCTGTTGACAGGGGCACCTGGGGGGCTTAGTCGATTAAGTGTCCGACTTCAGCTCAGGTCATGATCTCCTGGTTCATGGGTTCGAGCCCCGCGTCGGGCTCTGTGCTGACAGCTCAGAGCCTGGAGCCTGCTTCAGATTCTGTGTCTCCCTCTCTCTCTGCCCCTCCCTCACTCATGCTCTGTCTCTTTCTCTCTCTCAAAAATAAATAAATAAATATTAAAAAAAGATATCTATTGACATAAGAAGATGTTTTATCATATGCTTTAAGTAGAAACACGTAAGATGCAAAATAATTATTTCTAGATGGTGGTTTTTCTTTTTGCCTTCTTTATGTTCTGTAATGAGCACATACTAAAGGAATACCTATTTTATAAAAAAAAAATAAAAACATAAGGAAAACTATACAGGGAAAGAACACTGAGTGGAGATTTGATTGCAAATAGCATTCTTCAAAAATGTCACTGCAGTTTCCCTGAGGTTGAAATTAAAGATCTAAGAATCGTGGATGAAACAAACCATCTGTAGAAAGGAAACACAGTGGAGTAAGCCTTTGCTGCTGGTGCAGTTGGAGAGTTTTTAGGAACACTCGACACGTAGGTGAGGTCACCTGGGGCACTGAGAGGAAGGACGGCAGTGAAGTCATAATAGGGAGTTTAAAAGTCCAACCCTTTGACCACATATCTCAGAAACTCTTTGAGGTAATGTTACCGCATCTGACACCAGGGTTTCCTGGCTTGTGTCTGATACACGTTTGTAATGGAAAATGATACATCTGTCCCGGGAATACTGGTCAACACATCGTTAAGTCACTGAGCTCTGAGTCTAGGCTCAGCAAGTAAGCTTTTCACTGAAGCTTGATTTTCCGTGTAGATTTCTTCAGAATTCAAGCATGAAGTTCCCTGGCTAGGGAGCCTGGTCTGTGGCAAGCCTAGGGCTAGAGACAAAGGTTAGCATGATAGTTCTGTTCTTATCTGCTCCTGGGAGGATAAATGAGTGAAGTTTTACATAATAAATGCCATATATCTATATTTACACATATACTTATTATAAATATCAGATATAATTATACTTATATATGTAATATAAATATAAATAACATATATACTTATAATAAGTATAAATAAATATAAGATACATATTTGATTCCTGGCACATGGCTCTCCAAAGCTTTGGAATCTCTGTGGAGTGATGAGTGTCTTTTGTATGCTAATGAGATGACTGTGGTTGGGGGGGGGGCCCAGATGGCTACAAGATGGGGGCTGCTTGCCAGAAAAACCAAGGTATGATTAGAGGCTGGAACTTTCAGCCCCAGTCCGTAACCGGTTGTCTCCAGAAGTCTGGCGATGGAGTTAATTACTAATGGCCAATGATTTCATCAATCATGTCTACTTAATGAATCCTCCATAGAAACCCCTAAACAACGGGTTTCAGAGAGCTTCCCACTTGGTGCTGAGAAGGCGGGGCCCCTGCAGAGGACACGGGAGCTCTGCACACACATCTGATCCCATCCCATCCCTGCCCTATGCATCTCTGCATTCAGTGATTCTTGAGTCTGGATTCTTCATCACGAGTCCGTAGTAGTAAGTAAAGCACTCTCCTGAGTTTTGTGAGTCATTCTAGCAAGTTACTGAGCCTGAGGAGGCAACCATGGGAACCCCGGATTCATAGCCAATGAGAATTACACGTGGTAACCTGGGACTTGCACCACGTCTCAAGTGAGGGTAGTCTTGTGGAATTGAGCTCTAACCTGTGGGGTCTGACACCTACTCCTGGTAGTGTCAGAATTGACTTGTAGGACACCCAGGTGCTATCTGGAGAGTTGGAGAATTTTCTGGTATTGTTGTGATGTGGGAAGAAGCACAGCTCTGGGAACATAGACCCTCAATGAGCAAAGACCCTCAATGAAGGCCAGGATGGCAAGAGAAGGGTTTCCGGAAAAGCTGATTAAATGGAGACCTGAGATTGGTCAGCCAAAGCAGAGAGGAGAGGGTTGTGAAGAGGGCTGTAAAAATTCTAGGCAGATGGAAAATCACGTGTGAAGACCAGGGTGTGAGCTTCTCATTGTAAATGTAGATTTAAATTGATGTTCTAGGTTTTGTACTTTGTTCTCTGAGAAGTTGGATTAGCGTGAGTCAGTCTTCCGGCATCCAATTACCTCTTGATGCTGACAAAGTTGATTCTCTCAGTCTACGCATCACATCATGGGATCAGGGAACACTGTGGGCCCATCCAGACGGTGTCACCCATTGTGTGCCAAATGTCTTCCCAGATAACACTTCTCATCTTATTTTTTGCGTGATTATCCAAACCACAGTGGAAATTCTTAAACGTTTGGGGTTGGACAGTTTACTCAGAGGGGGTGGGAGGCAGGTTCAATGTTGTTTTGAAATAGGGTTTCTTGGAGTGCCTGGGTAGCTCAGTCGGTTGAACATCCTACTCCTGATTTTGGCTCACGTCATGATCCCAAGATCATGGGATTGAGCCCTGCACTGGGCTCCTCATGAGCATGGAGCCTTGTTAAAATTCTCCCTCTCTCTCTCTTCCCCCCACACTCCCACCCTGGCTCATGCTCGCATGTGTGCTCTCTCTCTCTCTTAAAAAAAACAATCCTTAAAACAAAAGAAATAGGGTTTTCTTCTAAAAACTGACATCGATACTTTCCATGGTACAAGACATGGCCAGGCAAGGGTGCTGGTGGGAGCCCGTACCCCACCCAAACAATGATGCTGGCTTTCCCCCACATCTGCTGCTTCTTTTCAAATAAGCCCTCCACCTCTGTGCTTATTCATTTCCACTTACGACACCAGCTCTCTAATTTAGCGCCGGAGATGAGAGTCAGCACCAGGGCCACCCTTCCTAACAACTTTGTGTTTCTTCAGAGAGTTTCCTGTGGTGCTTGCTACCAATGGGCCCTCATGGCGTGTGGCTTGCCTGCTATATGTATAGGAGCTCTCCAAGAACGTTCCATTCCAGATTGCTCAAACACAGACTCATTGTCAACTCACAGCCACTGAAATAGTTCTAAAGAAATGCGGTGTCAACACACCCACGTCAACAGCGACGCAAGGTCACTGAGCTTTTCTGAAATGACACTACAGAGAAAATCCTTGTGGTTTTTCCTGACTCAAACTTCTGTTTCGGACATTTGTTAGAAAAGTTTGCTGATAAGGCAGGAAAGTGACCGTTAGATTTTTAACTGATGGCCATAAAAATGGCCATTGCTTGACCAGGCGATCCCTTCAGGCCACGGGGGAGGCTCCCGGAGCGAGGTGTCCTGTGCTTCCCTCCCACACCTTCAGCATTTATTGGAAATATATCTTCAGAGAGGGACTCAACAGCTTTTTTGATGCTTTTATTGATAAGTTGAGTACAACCTTAGATTTAGTTGTCAAATATTCCTTTACACATTTCAGAGAGAAATATTCTTCCGCAAAGATTCTATTTCTACTTTTTTGATACATTCACATTTGGTTACAGCATTCATGCTCAAACACGTTCATTTGTGGTGGTTTGTGATTCATATTCATTTACAGACGCTGTTTTTTCTTTAACTTGTTTCAGTGTCCTCCTCTGGGAGAAAAAATAAAAGAGACCACCACCAGGAAAGGAGCAGAGACCTAGAAACTTCTACGGTGCCCGAACCCATGAGAGCAACCCTTGTTCGGGCTTCACACATCCAACACACCATGCAAACTTGGGAGGAAGCAAAAACGACAGTATCGCTAAACCCCAAAACTCTAGTGGATATAAAATACTGGGTGCTCCACATGACAGAGGGAGCCATCGGATTTGTCACGTTGGGTCGCTGTAAGAAGCTGCTACTTACTGGGATTGTCAGTACTGTGCAGTCGGGCCCTGAGTGGGTTTTGGACTGATCACTGATACTGGGACACGTGGGCTCATGCCTACTGACCCTCCCTTTTCTCACACTCACAGGTAATGGCTCTCCGGGACCTCTCTGTGATCTGAAGGGCTTCCTGACATGAGTCTGGCAGCTTTGGGGTCACGTCAGGGAGGCTGGATTTTCTGACAGAGCGAAGCCAAGTGAGGCTGTTAATGCCACTGTGGCTGCCACCCCCCATCTTGTCCCAGGTCTAGCCTCTGAGAGAAGAGGGAGATCAGGCAGGACTGCCCCTGGATGGATGGTTAGGGAAAGAGGGACGGAGGTCCTTGGGAAATATTCTGAGGTCGTTCCCTCTTTCTCCCTAGCAAGGATTTCTGGTGCTATGTCTACAAAGAGAAGCCTTGCTACTGATTTGATCATTTCCAGGTGCCCTACATCCAAAGAGGACCCCATGGGCTAGTGAAACTCATCATGCTGTGGTCACGATTGTCCCTGAGAAGACAGACAATGGGAACAAACGACGGTGGTTATACGTTTTCATCTGTAGGGTGTGCTGTAGGAAACGAGGTTTGTTGCATTTAGTGAAACGCATCTCTTTTTGATGTGTTGTGGATGCCTCAAAAAAGAAAAAAAAAAGACAAAAACTTGGTGAAGGCTCCATTTCGATCCCTGTCAATGTGAGGAAACCTTCTGGTGTCACTGTACTGTCCTAGAGAAAAGGGCTCTCCCTGGAGTAACCCACTGGGTAGGCAGAGCCCCTGGGGTGCGCAGATGGGGGCGAGGAGCGGGTGCAGAGAGAGCTTAAACTCCTGTGGTGCAGAATCAGGTTTGGCCTCATTTCCATAGCCCCGGAAATGCTCCTTCTTTAAAGATCCTGCTTTAATACTCTGCACTTTTGTTACCATTGAGAACCATTATAAAGCCATTTATAAAAACGTCTCCCCTCTGGGCCCCTTATCCATTAAATTTACAGCGAAGCCAAAGGTACTAGCTTGTTCTCCAAGCCGCAAAATGAATGTCTGAGGTCGAATTATAGACTTCGTAATTATTTTCAGAAAAAACAAGTTCTTTCTCAAGTCGCAAATAATTAAATAGAATGGAAGTACATGGAGTTTTGATTTCTCTCCTGGAATTTAATCATTCAACATTCAAATCAGCTTTCATAATTTCTCACTAGTTGACAAGCCGATTAGTTGATGTTCCGTCAATGTTATATATATAATAGAATTCTTGGGGATAAAGGCACAGTGTTGACTATTGCCAGTGGTTCTTCGGGAACAGATGCTCCCTGAAACCTTAAATGAGAACATTGCTCTTAAAGTTGTGAGTACAGTGCTCAGAATCCGTCGCGGTCAGTCTTACAGAGAGCCACCCGCAACAGTCCCTCCAGGCTATTTCCTCACCCAGTCGTTGCTGAAGGTAAAATACGAGAAATGAAAAAAAACCTGAGGAATCTCTATGTACGTGTCTAGCCTGACTCGAAATGACGCGGGAATGGCCATCCGCACAAAAAAGCCGAACCACACTTTCACCTCTGCTCTGGGTTGTGCGTATTGCTGAGGCCTGAGAATACTTCTCGCTCTTTTTCATGGGCACAAAGCAAGAGATGCGAGGAGCTTCTCCTCTGACTTTGTTTTTGTAGTTTTGGAAGGACCTTGAGGGCTGCGTGTGCGTGAGAGAGAGAGAGTGAGAGAGAGGGAGAGAGAGAGAGAGAGCGAGCGTTTGGAGACAGAAGACCAGGGCATGGCGGGACTCGCGCGCCTTTCCGAGCCGGCCGGCAGGGGGCGCGCGCAGGGCTGCAGCTACACGTCGAACCAGTGGTCCCCCATGCAGGCGCGGTTCCACTCGCAGCTGCAGGCCCAGCACCACTCCAGACGGCACTGGGGCTGCGGGCACTTCATGTGCATGCATCCTCCTGCGGGCAAAGGACACAGGTGAACGCCTGGACGACACCACTTCCCGCACCGGCACCCCGGTCTAGAAATGCCTTTTGGCTCACCTGGGTGGCTCAGTTGGTTAAGCATCCCACTCTTGGTTTCGGCTCAGGTCATGATCTCGCGGTTGGTGGGTTCGAGCCCCACATGGGCGCTGTCCGCGCACAGCCTGCTTGGGATTCTCTCTCCCCCCTCTCTCTGCCCCTCCCCTGCTCGCTCTCTTTCTCAAAAATAAATAAACTTACAATTTTTAAAAATGTTTATTTATTTTTGAGAGAGAGAGAGAGAGAGAGAGAGAGAGCACGAGCAAGGGAGAGGCAGAGAGAGAGAGGGAGTCACTGAATCCAAAGCAGGCTCCAGGCTCCGAGCTGACAGTGGGGCTGGACCTCACCAACCCCGAGATCATGACCTGAGCTGAAGTCTGCCACTTAACCGACTGAGCCACTCAGGCGCCCTGTAAATAAATAAACTTAAAAAAAAAAGAGAAAAAAAGAAAAAAAAAAAAAAGAAAAGGGTTTCTAAGGGAATGTCTCAAGCAATCCAAGGGCAGAACGTGGACTGAGGCAAACCCGCCGGAAAGCTCCCTGGAAGTTGTGCAGTTAATGACCTTCATCAAGAAAGGAGTGAAGACGAGGGGCGCCTGGGTGGCTCAGTGGGTTAAGGGTTCCTACTTCGGCTCAGGTCATGACCACACGGTCGGTGGGGTCGAGCCCCGCGTCCAGCTGTGTGCTGACAGCTCAGAGCCTGGAGCCTGCTTCGGATTCTGTGTCTCCCTCTCTCTCTGCCCCCCCCCCCCCAAATAAACATTAAAAAAAAACATGCCACCCTCATCTAGGACTAATTTTATTTATAAATCTGACTTTATTTACTTCTCCTGAAATGGGACTTAGAGACAAATGCCTTGTGTTTCACAAACGGGGTCGATTCCTTACTGAAATATATATCAAGGTTGATGTTTTAAATAGATGTCCATATACTTAGCAACTTAATACGGAATATATAATATAACTTGGCTTGAAACAGGAGTTGGGACAGCAGTATCGAAAGTATTTCACAGGGAACGCAGCCCTTAATGCGATTCAAACTTTTATTTGGGGCGAGCAGACGGGGAGAAGTAGGGGCGCTGCGTGTACCACCTCATTCACTCCTCAAAAGCACTTTGTGAGAGAGCGGTGTTACCCTGTTCTAGAATTTTCTTAAGGCCAAGGACTTTTAAATGGCAAAGTCTGAGATTTAACCAGGATCTGTTGTTCTTTCACGGAACAGGGCCTTTGCAGCATGAGATGAAAGGTCCCTTATTCGGGGATTCACTTTGGGGTTCCGCCCCTTCCCACACTTGTTAAATTCATTTCTTATTTGCTTCTGGGGCTCAGACATCAAGTCTGCGGTGGAGTGCAGAGGGAGTTACTTGTATGAAGTTACATGTAGACAATGGCTTCTGATCGAATTTCCTAGATAATTCAGGCAAAAGCGGTTCTTTGCTTGAACTCGATATGACATTGGATGTGCTCTATTATTCAATTTTACCAATTATCTTGTTAAGTCATTTTTTTTCTTGCCAAAATTTCTAGGTAATTGCTTCAGTACTGTCTCATTTTTATTATTAGAAACCTGGCATAAGAACTTCCACCGATTTAAAATATTTATGAATATGTAACTGAAGGAATTTGTTTTAGGAGAATTTAAGGGCATTTAAAATCCCATACTTTCCCAACTTCCTTTTGGTTTGTTTTAAAGATCATTTAGGGGTGGGAGGGAGAGGAGGATGGGTGATGGGTATTGAGGAGGGCACCTTTTGGGATGAGCATTGGGTGTTGTACGGAAACCAATTTGACAATAAATTTCATATATTGAAAAAAAACTATAAATATGCAGAAAATCAGGGGAAAAACTCACCTATGATACTTTCAACTTAATATTTCTCATTTAGGATTACACATTGGCAGGACTGTGTAATTTTCCACACATATTTAATGACTGTACATTTATGATATAAATAATATAATGTTTTCCTACCATACCAAATTTTCACGGGTATGGAATACTAACATTACAAATGAGGTTTTGTTATAGAAACTAGAAACATAATGGCTTTGTAGAATAAGAAGAAAGGAAATAGGAAGAAAGAATATTCATGTTATTAACTTTCTTTTCCACCTTGGTGCTTAATATATGCAAGGCAGTATGCTAGATCTCATAATATGGAGAAGAATCAGGGACTCTAATTCTAAAAACTCTGCCAACTTCTTTTTTTTGTATTTATTTATTTTTATTATTTTTTAAAATTATTTTGTAATGTCTATTTTTTTATTTTTTAAAATATATTTATTGTCAAATTGGTTTCCATACAACACCCAGTGCTCATCCCAACAAGTGCCCTCCTCCCTGCCCATCACCCACTTTCCCCTCTCCCCCAACCCCATCTTCCCTTAGTTCTCTGTATTTAAGAGTCTCATGGTTTGCCTCCCTCCCTCTCTGTTTGTAACTATTTTTTCCCCTTCCCCTCCCCCACGGTCTTCTGTTAAGTTTCTCAAGATCCACATATGAATGAAAACATATGGTATCTGTCTTTCTCTGACTGACTTATTTCACTTAGCATAATACCCTCCAGTTCCATCCATGTTCCTGCAAATGGCAGGATTTCATTCTTTCTCATTGCCAGGCAATATTCCATTGTATATATAAACCACACCTTTATCCATTTATCAGTTGATGGACAGTTAGGCTCTTTCCATAATTTGGCTACTGTTGAAAGTGCTGCTATAAACACTGGGGTACAGGTGCCCCTATGCATCAGCACTCCTGTGTCCCTTCAGTAGATTCCTAGCAGTGCGATTGCTGGGTCATAGCTTCTCTTTAAAAGTGTATTTATTTGAGAGACAGAGAGCACAAGCACACCAGAGTGAGGCAGGGGCAGAGAGAGAGGGAGAGGGAGAATCTGAAACAGGTTCTGAGCTATCAGCCTAGAGCCTGACTTGGGGCTCCATCTGACAAATGGTGAGATCATGACCTGAGCTGAAACCAGGAGTTGGATGCCTAACCAACTGAGCCACCCAGGCGCCCCAAAGCTTTGCCAACTTAAAAGTAAATGTGACCAAGAAGCTGACAACTTCACGTGACTTTGAGGGCATTTGAATGAAGAACACATGGCTTCCCTCATCGAGAATTCTATCCACCGACTGATGCTCAAACCATGAAAAGCCCAGCCTATGCCCCGTCAGCCCCATGGCTGGGGCCAGCCACTCTTTCATTAGGTTTAACGACAGAGGAGAAGTTCTTGAACATCCTGGCACTTTTTGATCAGGGAATGGGACTGGAATCTCATCTGTTTGAGGCAGAAATGAAGGAAGCCACTTTCCGAGGTGGAAGGCTGCGGGAGGAAGTGCAGGCTTAGCCTATGTTTAAGATGGAAATGAGCCTCATTTTCATTACGGCTTTGCTGCACGAAGAACTACTTTCTGGGATTCAGATGACCGTGAAATAGATCATGAATTTACTTTGAGGACGAGATCATGAAACGAGCTTTTCTGGCCCATAGAGCTCACATGTATCTCTGCTGCATGCTTGAAATCAGTGGAGACTATCATTAATAAGTTTAAAGTCCCAACTTTTCTGTTCATAGGTTAAAAATCTATAGGTGAAAAATCAGTGCTTTCCATTTATACTAAGTCACGCTATTTCAAAGAAATGGTGGATGGGGGAACCTTTTTTGAAATAATTTTTAGGGGCACCTGGGTGGCTCAGTCGGTTAAGCGTCCGACTTGGGCTCAGGTCATGATCTCACGGTCCGTGGGTTCGAGCCCCACATCGGGCTCTGTGCTGACAGCTCAGAGCCTGGAGCCTGTTTCAGATTCTGTGTCTCCCTCTTTCTCTGACCCTCCCCTGTTCAAGCTCTCTCTCTGTCTCAAAAATAAATAAATGTTAACAAAAATAAAAATAAAATAAATAAATAATTTTTATTTTATTTTAGAAAGAGAGAGAGAGGGAGAGACAGAGGGGGACAGAGGATCCAAAGCAGGCTTCGTGCTGATGGCAGTGAGCCCCATGTGGGGCTTGAACTCAGAAACCGTGAGATCAAGACCTGAGCGGAAGCCGGATGCTTAACCCACTGAGCCCCCAGGCGCCCCTCCGGGAAGGCAACTCTTAGCCCTCAGGTTTTGCGCTCTGCTAGCTTGCTTTCTCTCTCCTATTTTATATAAAATGTCTGTTCATATATTTACTAGCTACTTGTTAATTCAACAGATATCTGTCAGGACT
Source organism: Neofelis nebulosa (assembly GCF_028018385.1). Classification (NCBI taxonomy): domain Eukaryota; kingdom Metazoa; phylum Chordata; class Mammalia; order Carnivora; family Felidae; genus Neofelis; species Neofelis nebulosa. The sequence goes on from NC_080787.1 coordinate 148,480,120, forward strand.
CTTCTGGGCCTGGGGGACAGACAGACAAGGCTCCTGACCTTTGGTGATAACAGGACGGTCTCTCGCTACTGAACTTGCATCGTGAAGTGTGTGTTCGTGAAGGGTCTCTGCGTCTCCTCTGACTTCAGGTTGTCAACACGGCATCACCGCTCCAGCGGTGAGGACCGGAAGAGGTCTTGCCCCTGGCTCCGCTGACGTCCTCTGTGCGCACTGGAGTGTCAACCCACCGCACAACCCAGCGCACGGAGGAGAACAGCGGCTCACGGTGCACGCGGATCTATTTGTTGCCGGGAGACCACTGACTCGGCGCCGGGGACCTGGCCTGAACTGAGCCCCGTTCCTGCCGCTCTGGGATGTGCTCGCACTCTCCCCTTTGCAAGAATAAAGACCTCCTAAAGGGCATGACCGAGGAAAGAGACGGGGGGGTCGCACCTCCAGACTGCCGGGCTTCACGCCACGGCGAGCCAGCGGTTAGAGGCCTGCCGGGCAGGTGCCGCTCATGCTTAGTGGGGAGAGTGTGGGAAAAGTGTACCTGGTGCTTCGTTTTACTTCTCATCGGGCAGGGCTGCCACCCCTACCTCACCCATGCAGAGGTGTCTGACACTTAGGACGGGCTCCAGCACCAGGCTGTGATGGCTTTAAGCTGGCCGGCACATCCAGGACTGACCGCGGCAGGTACCCCACTGGCTGCTGTGGGGTATCGGACTGACCGTGAACGGGTTGGCCCAAAGTACAACTCTGAATATAGACTGAATGCCGCAGAGCAGGGGCGGGTTGTGCAACGATGGCCGGCAGGCAACAGGACTGCCACGCGATCGTGGGAGCAGGGCACACTCAGGAGGAGAATAACACCACAGCTGCAAGTGTAGACACAGCATCGCGGAGCTGAGTGGGCCTCCCTCCGTGTCCTACAGCGTATGACAGGGGTCACTTGTCCATTAGGACGGGATCAGGAAGGGCGGTCCTTCCGTCTGCCAGCTCTCCCCAGTATCTCCGTAGGCATGGTGGCCTCCAGCATTTATGAGGAGGCACGGGTGTGACAGGGTGTGTAAGGAAGGAAGAGCAGCCCCTCTTGGGAGTTGATGCCTTGGGTTTGGAGCATCGTCAGGGAGAGAACCGTTGGAGTGTGGCTCCTGTGATTCTAAGCCTGTTGACTCATGCAAACCAGGGCACAACTGTGGGCTCCTAAAAGACCACCTGCGGATAATGTCAGCTAATCCAGCGGCATCCCCAAAGTTTCAGTTCACGTTCTCAAAATTTAGAGAGTAGTTGGTAGAAGGCCAAAGGAATACCTCTATTGAGAAACAGATTCATGCAAACGATACTCTAATAAAGGGGGCAAGTGTCGTAGTAATGTCGAGGACTAAATGTCCCACAGCGGGGATGGGGACATCAGAGCCCAGAGTGTGTGCTGCCATTGAAAGGTACACAAGTGGGCGTGAAGAGGAAAAAAATATCATGGCCAAAAAAAGTGGGAACCTGTCCATTAAACAAAATTAAAGATTTCTTTTACAGAAGGAAGTCTGGATTGCCAATGTATATTGTGAGCAGGGATAATAAGAATAGCTTCCTTATGCGATTCCTGTGAGGGCTAAATGATGTGATAATTGTAAGGAACCTAGAACAAGCATAGAACAAATGCTCAATACAAGTTAATTGTTTGTGTTGTTGGTATTATCCAAGAGGGGGCTCTAGTAGGAATGACCTGGCAAATGTATTTGGCATGGTGACATTCCCCCTTTCCCCACTGAGTGTCTCTAGACACCAGAATACTATGGCGGATACACTGAGAAATACTGGACTAGGATACTGGACTAGGAAATATATATATATATATATATATATACACACACACACACACACATATATATATACACACACACACATATATATATACATATATATATACACATATATATACATATATATATACACATATATATATACACATATATATATACGTATATATATATATATTAAAATATATATATAGTAAAACCTTGGTTTGCAAGCATAATTCATTCTGAAACATACTTTTAATTCAAAGCATTTGTGTATCAAAGTGAATTTTAAGAACCATTGGCTCAGTTGTGATCATGTGACATTCGGCATCACGTACGACTGGTATTGCAAAAGATATCGCTCATCTATCAAGCTAAACTTTATTAGAAATATTTGCTCATCTTGTGGAACACTAGCAGAACAAGTTATTCACAGTCCAAGGTTATATATATATATATATATATATATATATATATATATAGTAGACAACTTACCAGATACAAATTGCCTAATATTATTAATAATAAATAATAATAAGGGTAATTAGGGTTTATGGATTGCTTTCTCTATGCCAGGTACTTGGCCGAGTATCTGCCCTGCATGACGTCTCACGCTTCTACTATTGGGGGACAGCTTCTGTTTTCATCTCTATTTGACAGAGGAGGACCGTGGGCTTAGGCAGTTAAGAGACTTGATGTGGGACAGCAGAGAGATTTGCACTCTGGGCAATGGTTCCAAATTCCCTGAGTGCTGAACTGCTATTCAGTTACATATCCTCCTAGAATTCCTGACTGTTATAACCACGCAGCTCATGTTCTCCAAGAAGCTCACCAAATCCTCACTTTTTCCGTAGCCCAGACTCACCATTTTTTTCAACTGGCACATGGCAACGGGGACAGGGCTTGGTGGTTTTCTTGATTGTCTCTTTAGAGGCCTCTTCCCACCGAGCTTGTTCTGCGGCCTTCTCATCAACTCTGTAGGCCTGCGAATAAAGACAAAAAGAGTTGAAATTCGGATCTTTATGTCAGGGTTGAGGTTCCTTGAAACACCGATATGGGAACTTCTTCGAGACAGAAGTGTCTTCAGGCAGCACAAACACAAAGTCACTTGGCAAGTGGTGGACAAGGTTTGACACGGATGGGATATACTTCTCTTGGCATGGGCCCTTCGCTTGCAAGCTAAGAAAACACGGCTTGATTTTATAGTGCGAGATCCTCTCTTTTGTTGTTTTGAATAATTGTAATAAATAACATCTATCAGGTGTCCAACGTGCAGGCAGGGTGATCAGTGCTCTACAGACACTTCTTTGTTCGATGCTTTGTCAGGAGAGTGTCCTCGCTTTTATTTTCCATCGAGGATCAAGGGAGTTACACAGTTGCCCAAAGCTGGAGAGTGGGACATTTAAATGTTCTTCATCTTGTTATCCTTCATTCTTGCACCTGGGGAACGGTCTTCTGTCTTCAGGAGCCAGAAGAAGGAAACAAAGTTGACGTGGCTGGGGATGCAGAGAGAGCCGGGAACAGCCCATGTGAGGACTCTGGGCTCAGGGGACATCTGCCCGGGCTCCCATCCCGGCCGCAGCCGGGTGGGTGACTCTGAGATGCCCCTTCACCTCTCTGAAAGGTCTCATCTCTTAGATGGAAGTAAAAAAATGCCTAGTGCCTTTGGGGGGTCTCAAGCACGGAGTGTGTTTCTTTGAACGCGTGGGACTAGTATCTGACACGTGTCGTGAAGTGATGCTATGAATTACCTCGGGGTCTATCGCACGGCAAGCTCTCAGAAATGTTTGCAAACACTATTCACTCAGAGGACTGAGTCATCCCCGACCCTCAGCACAGGAGGAGGGGGTGTTTCATGCAACCACTGCAGACATTCATTCTGCTCCTGTCTAATCACTCAGACGCTGCTGTCCTTCCCGCTTACTTCGATATTGGATGACGTGTGCAGAAAAAGAATTAGTACGTTTTAAAAAGTGATTATTTATTTTGAGAGAGAGAGAAAGAGAGAGCAGGGGAGGGGGAGAGAGAGAGGGAGACAGAGAATCCCAAGCAGGCTCCGTGCTGTTAGCATAGAGCCCAACTTGGGGCTCGATCTCACGAACCATGAGATCGTGACTAGAGCTGAAACCAAGAATTGGACACTTAACCGACGGAGCCACCCAGGCGCCCCGTGGATTGGTACATTTTTGGATTCAGTACAAGAAACGTGTAGTCTCGGTCTATATCTAAAATATTTCAACATGTTAATCCAAATAGAATTCCTCCATTTTGGCTTCTATTGCATCTAAACAAATTTTTTTGTGAGCATTCAAGTCATTTGGTTAACTTGTAATAATTATTTTAATATATTCCCAGAGCTAATTTACATTAAGAAACTACTAAAATTAACTCCTTACTAACTTTAAATATAAAGTAGGTAAGAAATCAAATACCAAAACATGCTCTAACACTCTGATATTACTCTAATAATAATGATAATGATAATACTCAACAAATTCATAACACTCGTTTTTACACGTTGACTCCCATCATTTCAGTTGCTTGTCATAATAACCTAGAGGAAACGGTGCGGTTTCTAATAAGTTAACAAACTCACAGATGAGCCCTCTGAGTGACAAAGGTCAGGTGCCAAATTCAGGATGCTTACACTTATGCAGCAGCATCAGTGCCTCTCAAATGCAAAAATTTGGAAAACCTGAAAGATGGGAACTCAAACCAGAGGTGCTCACACACAAGTTCCTCGCCCATGACACTGTGCTTTGAGCATCAAACTCTGCCCAACACCATCATGCCTAGCAGGTGGCAGGTTTTCTAGGTGGTGAGCATGAAGGCAAGAGCTAGTAGGTAGTCATCCTCTTATGGCCCCGGTGCAGGGAGGCACTTGGATCTAAGACGCCACTTCTGGGGAGTAGAACCCTCCGTCCCATGTTCGAATCCAACGTCCAGCCATTCACTGTCACATTCAAAATACTTTTGAAATGTTAAAGTGTTTCAGTTTTAATAAAGACACCAAAAGTAAAGGCAACAAAAGCAAAAATAAACAAGGGGGACTCAGTCAAACTAAAAGGCTTCTGCACAGCAAAGGAAACGTTCAGCGGAATGAAATGGGGTAAAATATTTGCAAATCAGATATCTGATAAGAGGTTAATATGCAAACTGTATATAAGGCTTCTAGAATTCAATAGCAAAAAAAACCCCCAAGAAATCTGAGAAAAAAAAATGGGCAGAGGATCAGAACAGACATTTTTCCAAAGAAGGCACGGTAAAAAGGTGTTCCACATCACAAATCACCAGGAAAATACAAATCAAAGCCACTGTGAGCTATTTACCTCACACTCGGTAGAATGGCTATTGCAAACAGATAAGAGATCCCAAGTGTTGGTGAGAATGTGGAGAAAAGGGAGCCTTGGGCACCGTTGGTGGGGATGTAAACTTGTGCAGTGGCTGTGGTTAGACAGTGTGCCGCCGCTTGTAACAACTCAGATACACCCTGGAGGCATTATGCTCAGTGAAATAAGTCCAAGAGAAAGACAAATACCGTATGATGTCACTTGTATGTGGTACCTGAACTTGAACTCGTGGCTACAGGGAATGGACTGACAGTGGCCAGGGGCGGGGTTCGGGAGAGAGGTAAGTCAAGGGGGTCACAAGGGACAAACTTTCAGTTATCAAATAAATGAATCCTGGGGATGTCATGTCCAGCATGATGACTATAGTTAACAATACTGTATTATATATTTGAAACTTGCTAAGAGAGCAGATCTTAAAAGCTCTTAGGAGAAGAAAAAGAATTGTCTACGTATGGTGATGGATGGTAACTAAACTCGTGGTAATCATTTCTCTGTCTATATATCAAATCATTATGCTGCGCACCTGAAACTAATATAATGTTATATTTCAATAACATCTCAAAAAAGAATGATGTATTCTGAGGTAAATAGCTATGCTTGTACCCAACTTGCAGCATTTAGTGGTTTTTACTGTAATTCGTATGTATGTTTCTGTTGTTTCCAATAGAAAGCGAATTTGTCCAGGGCCAAGATCACGTTGGTATCTTCCTCCCACGACCAGGATCTGCCTGGCACCTGGTAGCCACTCGCGATGTTTTGGCTGAGTAATGAAGGAATGACACTAACACGATAAGCATCCAGGGATAAGGCCCCAAGAAGCCGGGGGGGCACGTGGGGGTGCATCCTAATGACGGCCTTGCAGTGAAGCAAATTTCTTTCTGTGAATTAGCTATCCCATTCACAAAGGAGGCCTCCTTTATAACTCAGAGGGTGTCATGTGATTTGTCAATACTTTGTTAGGATAAAACAGAGTAAGTTTACTGGCTAAGAATAACCACAGGTACTGAGAACTTCCTTTGGCCCCGGGATGATTTAATGATGACTCTGGCTGAGAGTGCAGGGTGATAAAGCTGTGGTTGATGACAGCAGTTGCAAGATTTAGTAAGTAGGTTTGTATCTTAAGTACACATCTTCCAATCAGCTCAGATTCACCTGTGGGCTTAATCCTCAGTGATACATAGCAAACATCCCCTAACCATATGCTCCAAGATTTTCTTTTTTAAGGTCTGGGAGCTCGTATCTCTAAAGTGATGCTGTAAAATTGTTTGCGGGGGCATATACATCAGAGAAATACATAGTTCTACTTAGTAAAAACTAATTTCAAAATTCTTTTCAGCAATATGGCTCGCTGTACAATAAATGCAATTCTTCTCAGGTCTATGCACCTAAAAATGATGGCTGAAATATGAAAGAAAAATCTTTACTTAATGCATGGCTGATCTGGTGGGAGAATACAGGAAATCCCTGATGGCTAGAATAAGAAAGAGAGATTTTAAAAAGTTAAAAATAAATGGGGGTGTCTAGGTGGCTCAGTCGGTTGAGCATCTGACTTTGGCTCAGGTCATCATCTCGCGGTTCTTGAGTTCAAGCCCCGTGTCAGGCTCTGTGCTGACAGCTCAGAGCCTGGAACCTTCTCTGGATTCTGTGTCTCCCCTCCTCTGCTCATACTCTGTCTCTCAAAAATAAATAAGCATTAAAAAAATTTAAAAAAGAAAGAGAAAATCCTCTTGGGTAAAGGAGGGAGGAATCTGGGGTTTGCTATGGGGCTGTATTCTTTGTCTCAGGGTGCCCAGAGCTGGGTCTTTACAGGCCCCGAGAGTATAGACTGGACAAAACCTGGACCGGAGCAGGGTGGAAGGTGGAATCAAATTTTCCCATCACACACACACAACCTAGACTCCGGAGGGGTGATATCCTCAGCTGATGGGAAAAAAATTTTCCCAGAAGAGAGAATTGGTAAAGAATTAATAAAGCTATGTGCTGGTCTCAGCCTTATGGTGAGGCGGGTTGGGGAGACAAAATTTGAGAATTCCTAACCACCAAGCCTTACACCCAAGGTTTTGTGAAAAGAATGCATACTACCTGATTACCTGAGAAAAGAACCCAAGCCAAGAAGTTAATTTGAAATACTCAGAATGCTCTGGTAGCATACCCATGAACCTGGCTGAAGCAAAACTATTTTCCATAGAGTACTGCACTTCATTTATTTACTTAAATTTTTTTTAAATGTTTATTTTTGAGGGAGAGGGAGACAGAGAAGTAGGGGAGGGACAGAGAGAGAGGGAGACACAGAAACTGAAGCAGGCTCCAGGCTCTGAGCTGTCAGCACAGAGCCTGACGTGGGGCTCGAACCCATCGACTGAGAGATCATGACCTGAGCTGAAGTCGGACGCTTAACTGACTGAGCCACCCAGATGCCCCTAGATTAATGCACTTTAAAAAGCCAAACTTCAAAAAAAAAAAAAATCATACAAATAAAATTCCAAAAAGCCTGAGATCACACAAAAAAGTTGCAACCATAGGAGAAAACAAACTATCATGAGTGAAAGTGACAGAAATATAAAACTGAAGAACCTGACCAACAAAGGTGTGGATACTGGAACAATCAGATACAGAACACAAAATAAATACATTTGATATGCTCAAACACCTAAAGGATAGAAAGTGTGGTAAAGGCATCAGAGACTGTCATGATTAACCAGGCACATTTGGAAAAGACACATACTTCTTTGTTTCGTGCATTTCTTTCTGAACACAAAGAAACTAATGATTAGAATTAGAAACTCACTTGATGAATTACATAGCAAATTAGACACAAATGTGGGGTAACTCGTGAACCGGAAGATACAACTGAAGAAATAACACAGACTGCAGATCAGAGGGCAGTCAGTACAAAACGTGAAAAGTACAGTGAGAGTCAGTGCGGACAGTGAAAAGGTAGAACACTTCTCTAGAGTTCTAGACAGAGAGAAATAGGAGAAGACAGTGTTTGTACACAGAGTGGCAAAGAAAACAGATTATCTACAAAGTAACAGTTATTCTGACAGCTGATTTCTTGACCCCTGGATGCCAGCAGACAGTAATAGAATGTCCTCAAAGTACTGAGAGAACGTCAGCCTACTTAGAATCTTCTACAGGCAAAATTAATTTTCAAAGTGAACATTAATAAAAATACTTAGAGGCGTAAGATACAGAGGATTTCTCACCAACAGACCTTCACTAAAGGAACAGCTACATAGGATAAAGTCCAAAGGAAGAGCTGAATCACAAGAAGGAACTGTGAGCAGGGGCGCCTGGGTGGCTCAGTTGGTCAAACCTCTGACTTCAACTCAGGTCATGATCTCACAGTTTGTGGGTTCAAGCCCCGCGTCGGGCTCTGTGCTGACAGCTCAGAGCCTGGAGCCTGCTTCAGGTTCTGTGTCTCTCTCTTTCTCTGCCCCTCTCCCACTTGTACTCTGTCTCTCTCTGCCTCTCAAAAATAAATAAATGGTTAAAAAAATTTTGTTTAAATAAGGAACTGTGAGCAAAGAAAATGGTCATATGCGGATAAATCAAAGCAAATACTGACTATACAAAACTATCAAAATCATGTTCCATTGGCTGGTTTTAAAAAACCAAGGTAGAACTAAAATGCTAGACAAGAATTGCATGTAAGTAAAAGGATTAAGTGGCTCTAAGGTGCTTATGTTATTTAGGCTGAGAGTCATGGACTTTGTTACACTGATATATGTTTACATTTCTAGTGTAATCATTAAAAGAAAAGAGAGAAAGCACTTGGCTTCTAAACAAGAAAAAAATTAATGGAAACAGCAGACCAACGAAAAGTCAAAGAGAAGGCAAGAAATGGAAGTATAGAAATATAGAAAGATACGGAAAGCATAAAATAAAGTGGCCGAAATGACCGCAAATACATCCGTACCCACAGTGATGTGAAGTCGACGGTAATCTAGAGAAAGGGTAGGTAAACAATGTCCCACGGGCCATGTCTGGTTTGCCACGGTGCTGTGGGTAACGTTTTATTGGAACAGCCATGTCCATTCATGTACATATTGCCTAGGACTATTGGCAGAATTCTGCTGCAAGCATTTGCAGGATTGAGGACTTGCTTCCTGACCAGCTGTCAACTGGGACTCATTCTCAGCTTCCAGAGGCTGCCTGCATCCCCTGGTTCTTGGCTCCCTTCGTCAACAGTAGCGGTGGATGGAGTCCTTCTCATGCTTGAATCTCTCCTGCCTCTTCGTCTGCCCCATTTCTCTGACTTCATCTGGGAAAGGTTTCCTTCTTTGGACCCACTGATTATCTAGGAGTCACTCCTTAATCGCGTTTGCAAAGTCCCTTCTGACAAGGCACCGTATCCCCAGGGGTCAGTGAGTCGGGTATGGGCAACTATCTATGAGGGGCCATTACTTGACCTACCATACTTGCCCCTGGTCTAGAGTGGGCTTCTCAACTTTTCTCTCTTGTGCCATGGTTCCCTTTGGCAGTCTTTGGACTTCTCAGAATGTTCTAATATAAAATTCAGAGGATTCCAGCTATCTTGAAATATGGTTATTAAATAATAAAATAATAGCTTTTGACGTAATGCTGTATGGGTTTTGTTGTTGGGAACACATTAGTTAGCAGGATCCAGGGGTTGATGTAAAATTACCATTATTTTGAAATTGTGATGAGTGTAAGTGATACTTTAGGTTATCTGTAACAACTGTAATGTGATATGAAAACAGATTGCTCCCAAACGTCTGTGTATCCAACATCCCCGGCCCAAGGTCCCTCCAGATAGGGTACTGCGAACTCACACCCGGAGTAACAAAATACTTCTTGTGTCACCATTCGCACGTGAGCCTGAACTGATTTGGATCTGGCAGTCCGCCTGGGATACCTCAGCGGGCTGGGAGGTAGGTAAGGAGGTTTTGATTCATGGGAGAAGAGGGAAAAGGAAAACGCTAAAGCAGCAATTTCTGTTTTCATCTTCTGGCTTTTGCTTTGTCATCATTTCCTTTACAGACTCCGGGTTTTGAAGAGTTTTGTGCATGGAAGAGAGCATATCCCTTCCTTATTTTAAACGTGTGTACAGTTTCTGCAGTATTAGAAATACTGAAAATTTGATTACTTATTCTAGGGACCAGTTAGGATCTGGAGCGTTAGGTTGGCACCGCCTGGGCTAGGCATGGGCTACTGCACAGGAACTTTCCCAAGACGCCGAGGGGGAGAAAAGCCCTAGGCAGATCAGTGGGCGGCACCGATAGGGGAGGTGGGGGTGGGCACAGAGGACAGACTTCTCATATTGATAGGGTGACCATATGGCCTTGCTTGCCTTGTGTATCAGACGTCATTGTATTCTGATGCTCTGACATCTGGGGCCTCACTGACACCCGAGAGACCACCCCTCCCAGGGCTAGCTAATTCCTGGAGATAGATGGGAGCATGCTGCTCATACGCAAACCAGCCAGTCCGGAGCCCATACCCCAGCTGTCTCCTCTGCTGGGCTCGCACACTCCTGGCCACCGTGTCCTGTCCTCATCACGCCCGGGCCAGGTAGGCACCAGGCAATTAGGGATGGCTCTTGCACCCCAGATCTCATGGAATCGTTCAACTGAGCTGATCCAAAGCCCGCTTTCCCTGCCTCACCCATTCCTTCGCATGGAAACCACCAAAAGCTCTTGTCCACGTTTCCCCTGCTCCCTGTGCCTCCTGACCAACCCTGGGGCTTCCCTATGTGGTCCCGAAGGGTGTCACCTGCCCTCCTCTCGGGATCTGTGAGTAATAGACTATCTTTTCCATGGCAGTCATTTCCTAATCTGCTGGGCTTCATATTCCTGAGTAATAAAACCTGTCTTTTAGAACACCTAAGATAAAACCGGTGTATATCTAATGTCCCAGCAAAATTATTAAAATGCCCTTCTGTCTCAGAAGTATCCTGGCTTGGATGATAGGTCATTGGGTGTTGTGTTCATTAACAATTAGCAGGTTAGCAAGCAGGTTGTTTTTATATAATGAGAGGTGCCATTTGTTGAGAACCTACTATGTGCGAAACGCACATTGTTTCTATCACCTTTAATCCTTGCAATAACCCCACACGTAATACAGTGCAAATGCTATCCTTATTTTGCAGATGAAGAAAATGAGCCCGGAGAGGTTATATCGCCTCCCCAAGGAGATATAGATGGAAACGTAGACCTAAGTCTGTTTGCTTCCTGAGCGTCCACGTTCCCACCACAGTGTGGTCATTCAGGAGCCAATGCCGAACCACAGGCACATCTGGAGCATGAGGACGGCTTTAGGTATGAAACACGGGGCGGCAGGGGGGCAAGCTGTCACTGACACTGGCCAGTCAGACCTTGCACGACAGTGGGGACACTTATAAGATTGAGGGGTGAGGCATGGGAAGAAGACGTGATATGGGGGAAGGACGAGCTGCGGGCACATGGCGTGTCCAGTCACTGGCTGGCCAGCCCGGTAGAGAGGTCCAGGAGGCAGCTGGGGGTGTTGGAAGAAAGCCCAGGGACCCACGGTGGGGTGGGGGCGAGAGATCTCAGTGCCCGCTCTTCAGAGAGATGCCTGAAGCTACGTGGATGCCTTAGGAGCACAGGTGAGACGAGATGCCAAGGACACTTGTGGAGATGCCCACGTTCAATGATCTGAGCCAAGAGGAGGAAGCCTGGGGCCGGAGGAATTAGCCAGCACCTTAGCAACAAGGCCAAATGGGGATTGTGTGAAATGTTTTTTAGTTCCGTGCTCGAGGAGTTTCTGATATGCCTGCTGTCTCTTGGGAGAGGTCGCTCTGACTACCTACCTACCGCCGGTTAGGGCCCAGGTGTTTTATAGCCTTGAAAAATTAGAAGTTAACTCGTAGAAAATTGCTAAGGTAGGATTTTCCTTTTTTTCCTTTCTTTCTTTTTCTTTTCTTTTTTCTTTCTTTCTTTCTTTCTTTCTTTCTTTCTTTCTTTCTTTCTTTCTTTCTTCTTTCTTTCTTTCTTTCTTTCTTTCTTTCTTTCTTTCTTTCTTTCTTTCTTCTTTCTTTTTTGGTGGCAGAGGTTACTTCCCTCCCTTCCCCCACCCCAGGGCATTAACTAGTTTGTGTATAACTTAGAAACAGCATTTCAACGTCCTTTCCCAATAAACAATAGGGCATTCCATTCCTCAAATGCTCATGGAGGCAGCTTTCTTTCTCGTCCCTTTGCTGGTTTTTCTGCTGAGTGCATGGAGAAGACTTCACTCGGTGTGGGCTAACACAAAACTGTGTTAGGAGTCGTGCCGAGACACCGTGAAGTTGTGGGTTTGCAGTCTGCAGTGAGCAGGTGCAGAGGGAAGGGAAGCCGGCTCCTCTGGGATCTTGGAGGCCAGGAGGGAAGGGTTTGGAGAAGAAATGGTGACAGTGTCTATCGCATCAGGAAGAGTGCTCTCTGTGTCAGGGGCTTAATGGTGTTTTTTTTTTTTTTTTTAATGTTTATTTATATTTGTGTGTGTGTGTGTGTGAGAGAGAGAGAGAGAGAGAGAGAGAGAGAGAGAGAGAGGAAGGGGCAGAGAGAGAGATGGAGACAGAATCCGAAGCAGGCTCCAGGCTCTGAGCTGTCAGCACAGAGCCCAACGCGGGGCTTGAACTCACAAGCTGGGAGGTCATGACCTGAGCCAAAGTCGTATGCCCAACCAACTGAGCCACCCAGGCACCCCAATGGCGATCTTTAAGTTAGCAATTGTAGCCTCCCTAAAAGGCAGGTTTTGTTATCAACTGTCTCTGCTGAAGAAACCACAGCTTCAAGAGACGGCAGAACGTGCCTGAGGTCACGCAGTCTGTGAGCAGCAGAATCGGAATGTAAACCCTGAGCTCTCTGATTTCATACCCTCACGCTCTTGCGACTATAATCACTAGATGTCACCTGCTACAAAGAGGACTAGGGGACTGGAGGCCGTGACGAGGTCATGGAGTACTTCTACTCGCAACCAATAGGCAAGAGGGAGAAACCTTGGCTTCCCCTGCCACAGCCACGGAGCCCCACTCGCCTGCTTCCTTCAGCACCACTCTCTGTTCTGCCATCACTGTCATCTGTCTGGCTCTCCCTTCCACGTGGCCTGTTGAAATGGTGCTCAGAGGGGACAGGGGTGAGGCCCCAGCTGCCGAAGCCGATGCCTTCTCTTTGTCCTTATCACCTCGAAGCATTGCATGGTGCCTTACACTCCTGGGCTTCCTTCCTCCTGGGCAGAACAGAGTCCCCCAGAAGGCCCTCGGGAAGCCCACGCCTGCACAGCAAAGTTACTCCTGTTGCTTCCTGGCTCACCCGCTGGATCCACAAGGCGGGGGAGGGGGACAGTCAGAGACTCACCTCACTGCTACAGCTCTAACCGACACTTATTTCTAAGCCACGAAACAGTCCTGGAGCATGCTTCAAGAGGTCCATCTGTGCCCAGGTGACAGTCTGTGTTAGACCTTTGACGGTCAATTCCCGGGGGAAAAGGCTGTTGTTATCAAGCCCTTTTTACTGACATGAGCCCATCTTGGCTTAGCATCCTTTAGGAGTATCTTTTTTTGTTGTTCATTTATTTCTTTTGGGGGGAGGGGCAGAGAAAAAGAGAGGCAGAGACAGACTCCCAAGCAGGCTCCATGTTATCAGTGCAGAGTCAGACGCAGGGCTCCAACTCACAAACTGTGAGATCATGACCAGAGCTGAAATCAAGAGTGGGATGCTTAACTGACCGAACCACCCAGGCGACCTGGGAAACATATTTTTGAGAAGCTGCATACACTAAGACCAGACTCCCATGTTCCAGGAGTATCTTTAATACTGCTGTTCAAATCCATCTGGAATGATTGTAAGTGGTGGCCAGGTGCCCACTGCTTCAGGGTCACAGAGGGATTTAAAAAAAAAAGATTCTTGAGCTCACACCCTGAAGATTTGGGTTCAGCAGGTTTGGATTTGAATCTTTAAGAACACCGTGGGGAGTTGTGAGGTGTAGGGAGGTTTGAGGACCATCTCCCTTGGTTGGTAGGGTAAGCTTTTTCTCTGTTATGAGTTCAGTTGTCGAGCTACAAAGCAGTGGCTGGTGTTGCTGGGAGGTGAAGGTTTTGTTGTGATTCCGCGTTATGGCTCTATGTGCGATTAGCTCTGTCTCGTATGGGGCCTTGCAACAAGTAGGTTAATTGCATAGGCCTGCTTATTGCTTATTGCTTACCCATCATGAGAAGGAATGGTGTGTGTGTGTGTGTGTGTGTGTGTGTGTGTGTGAGAAACAGGGGTGGGAGTGGAATGTCTTCTGTCTTCCATATTAGATGGCTAAAGACAGCAATTTCCTGCATTTTCCTATATGTCTTCCAAGTTGCATTAGCGAGGTGAAATGTTGGCCTGACACCTGATCTGTGGCTCAAAAGAGGACGAAGGTTTTTGTTCAAGCAGTGAACATTTGTAAGTGAATATTTAGAGGTGTCTGTGTCAGAGGTAGTGGTTCAGAGTGGGGCTTTGAAGTTATCATGCCTGAGTTAAGCCCCAGCTGCGTTTTTTTACTTGCTGTGTAACTGGACACGTGGCCAAACTCGGTGTCTGCTCATCCCTAAGTGTGAAGAATGTGGTACCTACCTCACAGGGTTGGTGTGGGCCAGTACGATAAATGGGCAAAGGGCTTAGTACAAGGCCCGGTACCCCTGAATGCTAACTTCCTGCTTCCTCTCATCACGATCGTCGTTATTTTGCCATCACTGCCACCATCATCATCGCCTTCATCATCCTCACCCTCATTATCATCACCATCATCTCTGGCTTATAGAGGTGGGAATATCAGACTATGCGAGTTTGTATAAACTAAAAAGGCTGCTGAAGGTCTGGATTGGCCTTAAGTCTCCTTTGAAAAATACAGGTAAATCAAAGCGTCCTTAGAGAGGTTTTAAAATTTGTGCCGAGGGGGTGTTGCTAATGTATACGTAAGTTAGAACAACGTGAGAGACTACTGTTCACATGCATTTTCTCTTTCCTGCTTTAGGAAACGTATTTGTTACACCTGTTTAGCCAGCACTTGGAAAAGTAAATCCCAATTCTAAAAGTCAAGAACAAATCTATTTTCCAAAAAGGATTAGATTGTCATTAATCACCGAAAACATAGTTGGTTCAGTTCAGATGGGAATGTTTGCAGGTGAATGCCAGCTTTGAAGTGTCATCACTTTTGTCACCAAAATCGAATGTCCAGGTAACGCCCCTTGCCACCTCGTTACTGACAACTCCCACCTCTGCAGACAGTGGCCCTCCCAACTTTCCCAGAGTCCCCCAGCAAAGTATAACGGATGTTCTCCTTGACGACCACTTCTTGTGAGCGGCCCGCCCCCTGCTGGTGAGTCAGAATACTGCAGTACCTTTCAGGCACAAGGATGTCAACAAAATTGTTTTTGTTCTCACATTTTACAAACTATTGCTGTCTCTTTGGGGGGAATACATATACACATTATTATTAATATTACACAATTTCAAATTAGAAATAAATAGGTTAGAAGTAATTTCTATATATTTATTATATATCTACAGATACAGATGTAGATTGCACATACACATATATTTGGAAAGAACTTGTTGGAGTACTAATATGTAATAGAGTGTCTGGCCGAAGGCTGTATAGGCTACTAGGCTCCACTCTCATCACTAAGTTCTAAATTTCACAGGCCACACTTTAAAATGAAATTTAAAGAATTTTTTTTAATGTTTATTTTTGAGAGGGGGGGAGGGGCAGAGAGAGAGGGAGACCCAGAATCCGAAGCAGGCTCCAGGCTCCGAGCCGTCAGCACAGAGCCCAACGCGGGGCTCACACCCATGACCGTGAGATCATGACCTGAGCCGAAGTTGGACGCTTAACTGACGGAGGTGCCCAGGCGCCCCTAACTTGTATTTTTGATAACGAAGATCTCTGGGTCATGGCTGGGTTAGGTAAGTAATTACTAGAATTATCAACGTAGACGGGAGTTTGAATACGGGAGCACCACTAATACAAAGAGGAAGCCAGAGCAGAGCACATAGCTTGTGCTCTGTGCAAAGTGAGGCTGTGCTGGTACAAAGCAGACCATTATTTTTCTTAGGGCTGACACAGAGATCTATTCATTCAGTAAGCAAGTGTTGGGTGCCCACGATGTACCAGGCACTGTCCCAGGTACTAGAGATGCCCTAGGAAACACAAGAGATGACAGCAAACCAAAATGTCCCTGTCGTGTGGTGCTTACCTTAGCAGAAGAGTCGTCCTCTTCGGATGCATTGGCATCACCTGGTCGGCTCCCTGAAACACAGACTGCCACACACCCTCCCCCAAAAGTGCCAACCTCGTCTCTGAAGCAGGTGTGGGGTGGGGCCCGAGAGCTTGGGATTTAACACATTCCTGGGTGACGTTCATGCTGCGGTTCCGTGGACCAGCGTCTGAGAAGCCGCTGGCAGAACGTATGCACTGTGGTCCGCACAGACAGAATGGATTCAGGGCGTGTGGCCCCAAAGTCCCCCCATCTTATGTAATCCTGTAGGGATGGGGATGGATGTGGAAAGATGACCTCATCCAGCTTGCACTGTGATTTGTCAGGCTCCGAGCTAGGCATCATGCATTCGTTATTTCAAGAAATCTTCCCGGTTTTACAACGTCATATTACAGATGAGGGAAGCATGGCTTTGAGAGATTACATGGTTCACTTAATAAATTACTACAACTAATGTCTCAGTCAAGGTTCCCCAGGGAGACAGAATGAATAGGATATGTATATATAATATGTAGCATGTAACATGTAATATGTAATATACGGAGTTATTTTAAGGAATTGGCTCATGGGATTGTTTGAGCTGGTCAGTTCAATACTTGTAGCACAGGCTGGTCGCCTGGGAACTTGGGCAGAGTTTCTGTTACAGTCTTGAGGCAGAATTCCTTCTTATCCGCAAAACCTCAGTCTTTGCTCTGAAGACCCTCAACTGATTGGATGAGGCCCACCTGCATTTCGGGCGTCCCCTTTACGGAAGAAATAAACAAATACCTAGAAATGTGGCCTTGACCAAATCTAAAAATACCTTCACGGCAGCAGCTAGACCAGCGTCTGACCAAACAGTGGGGCTCCACTGCCCAGCTAAGTGTCACGGTCATGGAAAGTAACTGTGACAGCCTGTCATGGCTGCGACTCATTTTCGAGACCAGATCCATTGGACTACAAAGCCATTTTGCCTTGCCTGGGATTCCTCATGGAACAAGGCCAGGCAGATGAGCGGCACAAGTGGTTCTTACAGAGGAAAAGGACATGAAAACTGGGCAAAGAGCCGGAGCACCTGAAGCGTGCTGCCCCCCTTCGTGCTGGCATTTGGCACCTGCTTGGTTTGCGCGGAGGTGATCGGGCAGAGCAGATGAACCATTTTCCCCACAAGTGGTCAACAAGCCTCCCGCGGATGACAACACCCATCTCCCCTCGTTTCTCATCTATCAACGAGTGAAGGATTTACGGGAGCCGGTAGTCAGCTCTCCCGTGGGACCTGTCCTCTGGTCCTCCTGGCCCCGGGGGCCGTGGAGAAAGTGGCAAAGGGTCCTCGTTTCCCGGTCATTTGCAGGTGGCCACGGGTTCTTGCAAAATACCGTCTCCCTTAAGGATGTAGCGCCATCTGGTGGAACAGAGGGGCTCTGCAGGTGCTTCCCTCTTGCTGGAGAGGAAATCCAGGCGGGCTCGCCTGGGCTTGTTCTCCTGGGTGGAGATAAAATAGTCTCTGGGGTGTGTGTGTCTGTGGGGTGCATGGTGTATGTGGGGTGTGTGGGATATGTGGGATGCGTTGTGTGTGGGGGGGGTGGGAGCGGCGTGTGGTATATGGGTATGTGGGGGTGTGTGTGGGTGAGTGTTTGTGGGGGTGCGAGGTGTGTATGTCGGGAGTCTGATGCATGCGTAGTGTGTTTAGGGGGCTGGGGTGTTGTGCGGTGGATGTGTGTGTGGGATGTGCACGTGGGGGTGTGTGGTGAGTACATGGGATGTGTGCATGTGTGAGTTTCTGTCACACGAGATGCAGACTTGCAAATGAGGGTGAAGAGTTTACATTTGGCCCTTTTCTAGCAAACTGGCCAGGATTCCATCCCAGCCCCTCCCGGATCCAGCACCCTAGAGGTAGCCCCCTGTTCAGGTGAGCCTGCCCTGCTCCCGGAGGTGTTCCAGAGCCTGGGGAAGGTCGGGGACTCCGGGCAGCTGTCTGGCTGGGGCTGGGGTATGAGAGCTCAGGTAGCCTGGAGAATTGTGTCCCCCAGTGTCGACACCAGGCGGGAAGGGACTCTCGGAGGGGCTGGGGCGGCTTCTGGAGAGGAGGGGAGAGGCCCCATGGGAGGGGCTGAGCCCCAGGAAGTGCTGCATCTGGGCTCAGTGTGAGCTCTTCCTACAGTGACAGCCCCAGAGGAGAAGGAAAGAGTCTGGAGGACAGGAGGGTCCTTGGAGAGACAGGGACATGGTCTGTGTGGTAAGGGTCTGACTCCCGGTCGTGTCAGAGTGTGTGTGTGTGTGTGTGTGTGTGTGTGTGCATGCCTTCATTTGGCCTCTGGTGTTGTCTTTCATTTTCTTTCTCTGTAATGCCTGGTATTTTTAGCATTCAGCCTTAAAAATACCCAAAGCCCAAGTTTGACCATTTTGTAGTACTTTACAGCTTATAGAATGATTCACATACATTCTCATTTCATTATTTATAGCGCAGTAGAGCTTGCTGGCCCCATGTGGCAGATGAGGAAAAAGTGCTGTTAGAATTTGGGTGACTTGCCTGGAAATGGAGAAAACCGGAGCCCGTTCTTCAGTGTACCAGCCCCGCTCCCCCAGAGCCTACCTTTCACGTGCTGAGCACTGGGGAAATGGGCTACCGAGGGCTGGGGGAGGGGAAGACCCCTCCTCAGCAACTTTCCAGGAGTGACACGCTGGGACGCACCTGCGTAGACCGCAGATGCCTCCCAGCCGTTCGCGTCCGCGAGGCCATTCGCATCCGCGAGGCCATGAGGCTGTACGTCCAGACCCTAGGTCTTCAGGGAGGTGGTGATCAATCAAGCTGTTTTGCCTAAACCAACACGTGATTCCGAACTACACTCCTAAATAACCGGGACCTGCACCTCGGGGAGAGTAAGTTTCATCCGGTTCCCAGTTCTGGGGCGGCACTTGTGCAGAAGTAGTAAATGGCCGAGAGATGAGGGCGATGAGATACAGAGGCAAAATATATCCAGGACTCCAGTCTCTCCAGAGCCTCCTTGTCTCATTCTCCACCACAGGGAGGCCCCCTCCCAGCCCCTGGCTGTAAACCCTAGGGGGCTGGGGTAGGGATCGTGGCTGGGGGGCCAGCGACTGGACACTATTAATCTTGTGGCTTATCCTTGGCTCCCGCCTCCTCATCTGCTCTAAGGCACTCTATGCATCCGTTCCTTGGTGGGCTGTTCACCTGTGCTCAGATGCCCAAAGTGAGGTCTCTGTCCCTACACACTCTCTGCTCTTCCTCCAGTGTTTCCTCCTCCAGGTAAGGGCACCACCCTTCGCCCAAGTTAGAAATCCAGGCATTGACCAGAACTGTTGCTTCTCTCGTTGCCAAGGTCCACGGACCCTACCTCCAACACCCCCTCTTTTTCTCCTAAGGGGCTGTTCCTGACAGTGCTTCCCAAGTCCCTTCTGGGTGCAAGTCTCAGGGACTCTTTCCCTGGGAACCTGACCTATGACAGTTGGTACTAGGAGTGGTCCTAGAACACAAATTCTAAAATGGGGGGCGGGGAGGTGGTGGAGGTAGAGACCCACCAGGTGGTGGCCACAAAGGAGGCCTACTGGTGGCAGATGAGCACTGGCCCCTTGGAGGGGGTCCAGAGCTGCAAAGGGCTATGCAAACAGTCTCTGCCACAGAGCCAGGGTATGCAAGGTTTCTGTGGCGGGAAAAGACATCACGCGTTTATTGCAATCACAGTGATTCACAGTGATGGCATCTAGGGCCCTGCAGCCGAAAGTAATGCACCATTTGGAAAAAAGCTCCCTGGCACACTCCTGACCTGTGGGGCTGGTCTAAGCAGCAATCCTTTCGATAGCGAACGGTCAAGTTCGGTAGTTGTGGCTTTAGTATGGTATGAAACTAGGGGCCTGGACCATTGGGGACGAAAGGGGTGCGAAAGCCTGGCCCCTCTGGGATGCAGAGCAACTCTGAAGGATCGCCCCAGCTCGTCTTTTCCGTCTCAGATTTCATTTCTTCCTGTGACCAATTCCTTGAACGTCTCAGAAGACTAAACGTTACAGCATCCCCAACTTCCCGATTCTGCCTCTTAGCATACGATATTTTAATTGTTAGTTTTTTTTATGTCACTAGAGTATAAACTGCATAAGATTGGGGGTTGCTCTATTTTGTTTAATGCTGTATCCAAAATACCTGTAGTCTTAATGGTACAGGGTAGATTTTATATAAGTATTTACTGGATATCCCTCTTTTTTCTCGTTTTTATTGATTATGAGGAATTAAGACAGCCAAAATAAAATTCCAAGTCATGTAACAGGTGTAACACAAAGGTTGGAGACAAAATTCTACCTGTAGATAGATGTGTTTAATTTTTATGGAGTTAGCTCCCAACACTTAAAAATAAGGATATTTAACATAAACACATGAGTTTCGAACTACCGAAAAATTAATCAATTTGGAAAATCTGGTAATGTTGGTCCCCCATTTCTACTTGGCCAAATTGGCTGGAGCCATGTGCTTCCAATTTTGCACAGACCACCCCACTCCCTCCCCTCCTCCGACATAGGCTAGGTGCAATTGTGTTTGCAGAGAGTTGTTTTAATGTGATTTTTTCTTGCTGTATTTGTTTTAAAGGAAAGCTAGAAGAGAAGTAAAATGTGTCTTCATCCTTGTCAACACATGGGAAAGTCCACGAATCGAATCTAATGTATACTACTATGAGTGCCACCCTGGTATAATATTTCACAAGCCAACAATAGCCTACACATATCCCCTTTTCAACATGCAGTGTGACACCAGTTAGAACTATTGATTGTCAACTCTATGACCCTGGGTGTCTCTGTCTCCCTCCCTGTACCTTGCCTATGATCTAAGTATGTGGTATAATGTTGTCAAGAGGCTCGAAATGAGATGGTGTATTTGAAAGTGCTTTGTAGGGGCGTCTGGGTGGCTCGGTCGGTTCAGTGTCCGACTTCAGCTCAGGTCATGATCTCACCATTCGTGGGTTCTAGCCCTGCATTGGGCTTTGTGCTGATAGCTCAGAGCCCGGAGCGTGCTTCGGATTCTGTGTCTCCCTCTCTCCCTGCCCCTCCCCTGCTTGTGCTCTGTTTCTCTCTCTCTCAAAAATAAATAAACATTAAAACATTTTAAATAAAAAAAAGGAAGTGCTTTGTAAATAAGTACTATACGAGTGTACATTATTATTTTTATCCCAGGCAAATTGGAGGTTTATTCTTCTAATTTAGGAGGTAGATGGAGGGAACAGTGTGGTTTGCTGTGGGCAATCTTGTTTTCTCTTACAATTCAAAAGATGGCCAGGACAAAAGCCAACCCGGAAGTTACTGCCCATTCTTTTTAAAAATTTTAAATGATTTATTTTGTTTTATTATATAAAACAAACTTCATGGAGCATTTTAGAGTGAGCTTTTTTCCTGATTTCCTAATTTTTTCCTAATTATGAAAGAAAGTAGCTAGAATTTTTTTTGCCTTTGAAAAGACATGAGTGTGTCAGATTTTGCTCTGAAAAATATTTTCCATCTGAAAATTTATCTACATAGTGGTTCTCTTTTCAGCTTTATTGAGGTATGATAGAAAAACCAGACTGTAAGATATTTAAAGTATACAACGTGACGATGTGATATATCATACATTGGGCAAGCATTGTCTGCATTGAGTTAACACATCCATGACCTCACACAGTGCTGTGTGTGTGTGTGTGTGTGTGTGTGTGTGTGTATGAGAGAAAGAAAGAGAGAGAGAGAGAGAGAAAACTTTAGTTTTATTCGCTTGGCAAATTTCAGCTACAAAATACAGCGCTGTCAATGATAGTCACCAGGTTATACATGAGATCATTAGTCCTTATTCATCTTATAGTTGGAAGTTTGTATCTTATGTGTTTCCCTGACAATCACTTTTCTACTCTCTGTTTCTATGAGTTTGACATTTTTTTTTGATTTCACATACATGTGATACCATGAAGTATTTGTCTTTGTCTGGCTTATTTCACTTAGCATAACGCCCTCCAGTTTCATCCACATTGTTGTCAATGACAGACTTGCCTTCTTTTTTAAAGGCTGAGTAACATTCCACATATATCCTTTTATCTGTTGACAGACACTTAGCTTGTTTCCATAATCTTGGCTATTGTGAATAGTACTGCTAGGAACACGAGAGTGCAGATATCTCTTTGAGATGTTGACTTTATATCCTTTGAATATATACTCAGAAGTGAAAGTGCTGGATCATACAGTGGTCCTCATTTTAATTGCCTGGGGAACCTCTATTCTGCTTTACATGGTGGTTATGCCAGTTTCCATTCCCACCGGCAAGGGTTTCCTTTCCTTCACGTCCTCACTGGCACTTCTTGTGTCCTGTCTTTCTGAGACTAGCCCTCCTAACAGGTGTGCAGTGGTCTCTCGTTGTGGTTTTGATCTGCATTTCCCTGATGATTAATGATGTTGAGCAACTTTTCATGCACTTTTTGGCCATTTGTATGTCTGATTCTTGCATGTTGATTTTATATCCTGCAACTTGGCTGAAATTGTTAGTTCTAACAGCTTTTTGGCACAATCTTTAGGATTTTCTGTATATAGTGTCATGCCATCTGCACAAAGAGATGCTACTTCTTCCTTTCCTATTCGGATGCCTTTTATTTATTTTTCTTGGTTAATTGCTCTGGATGGGACTTCCGGTACTAGGCTGAATAAAAGCAATGGGCATCCTTATCATGTCCCTGATCTTAGAAAAAGAACTTTCAGCTTTTCACCATTGCATACGATTAGCTGTGAGTTTGTCATATATGGCCTTTATTATGTTGAAGTCCGTTCTCTCTATACACAGTTCATTGAGAGTTTTTAATCAGGAATGGATGTTAAATTTTGTCGGATGCTTTTTCTGCATCTATTGAGATGCTCATATGATATTTATCCTTCGTTGTTAATGTGCCGCGTTATATTGATTGGTGGATGTTGAACCATACTTGCATTCCTGGAATAAATCTACTTGACAATGGTGTAGGATCCTTTTAATACATTGTGGACTTGAATTTGCTAATATTTTGTTGAGGATTTATGGATCTGTGCTCATCAGGGATATTGGTCTATAATTTTCTTTTCTTATAATGTCCTTGTCTGGATTTGGCTTAGGATAATGCTGACCTTGTAAAATGAATTTGAAAGTATTTCTTTTCTATTTTTTGGAAGTGTTTGAGAATAATTGGTGTTATTTCTTCAAATGTTTGTTAGAAGTTGCCACTGAAGCCATCTGATCTTGGACTTTTGTTTGTTGGGAGGTTTTTGATCACTAATTCAATCTTCTTTCTTGTAATTGGTCTGTTCAGATTTTCTGCTCCTTCATGATTCAGTCTTGGTAGGTTGTATATTTTTTTCTCCATTTCTTTTAGATTGTCTGATTTGTTCGTGTATAGTTGTGCATAGTAGTTCCATGATCCTTTGTATTCCTATGGGATCAGTTGTAATGTCTTGTCTCTCTTCTGATTTTATTTGAGAACTTTATTTCTTGCTAATCCTAGTAAAGCCTTGCCAATTTAATTATCTTTTAAAAAACAACCCAGCTTTTAATGTTTTTCTATTATCTTTTTAGTCTATGTGTCATTTATTTTGATCTTTGTTATTTCCTTTTCTCCACTCTCATTGGGTTCAGTTTTTTTTTAATTAAAAAAAATTTTTATTATTTATTTTTGAGAGAGAGAGACAGAGTAAGCGAGTGAGCAGGGGAGGGGCAGAGAGAAGGGGAGACACAGAATCTGAAGCAGGCTCCAGGCTCTAAGCTGTCAGCTCAGTGGGGCTTGAACTCATGAGCCATGAGATAATGACCCGAGCCAAAGTCAGACTCTAGTTAAGAGCCACCCAGGCACCCCAGGCTTAGTTTGCTTGTACTTTTCTAGCTCCTTAATGTGTAAAGTTAGATTGTTTATTTGAGATTGTTGTTGTTTCTTGATGTAGGCTTTTCATTTCAGCTTGAAGAACTCCCTTTAATATTTTTTCTAAGATTGGTCTCATAGTCATGAACTTCTACAGCTTTTGTTTGTCTGGAAAACTCTACCTCTCTTCCAATACTTTTTATTTTATTTTAATTTTTTTAAAAGTTTGTTTATGTATGTATGTATGTATATATGTATTTATGTATTTATGTACTTATTTATTTAGAGAGAACAAGTCGGAGAAGGGCAGTGTAGAGCCCGATGTGGGGCTTGAACTCATAAACTGTGAGATCATGACTTGAGCTGAAATCAAGAGGAGGATGCTTAAATGACTGTGCCACCCAAGCATCTCTCTCCTTCCATTATAAAGGACAACTTTGCTATGTAGAGAATTCTTGGGTAGCAGTTTTTTTTCTTTCAGTACTTTGAATATATCACTCCACTCCCTTCTGGCTGGCAGTTTCTGCTGAAAAATCTGCTGACAGTCCTATGGGGATTCCCTTGTACATAACAAGTTGCTTTTCTCTTGCTGCTCTTAAAATTCTCTTCTTGTCTTTAACTTTTGACAATTTAATTACAATGTGTCTCTATGTGGATATCTTTAGGTCTTATTTAGTACATTTTGGACTTCTTGGTTTTGGATGTCTGTTTCTTGCCCCAGGTTAGAGAGGTTTTCAGCTATCATTTTTTTGTATAAGCGTTCTGACTCTTTCTCTCTTCTTCTCCTTGGACCCCTATAATTTGGATATTGGTCTCCTTGATAGTGTCCCGTAAGTCCTTCATGCTATCTTCATTTTTAAAATTCTTTTTTCTTTTTGCTGCCCTGATTGGATGAGTTCCACTGGCCTGTCTTTGAGCTTACTGATTTTCTTCCACTTCATCTAGCCTGCTGTTGAATCTGTCTAGTGTATTTTTCAGGTCAGTTATTGTATTCTTCAGCTCTGTGACTTCTGTTTGGTACTTTCTTATATTTTATGTCTCTGTTGGAATTCTGTTTTGTTCATGCTTTGATCTCTTGACCTTGGTGAGCATCTTCATGACTGTTATTTTGAACTCTTTATCAGCTAAATCACTTATCTCTGTTTCACTAAGATTTGTTTCTGGAGATTTACCTTGTTCTTTTGTTTGGAACATATTCCTCCATTTATTTTCCTTGATTCTCTGTGTTGGTTTTTGTGCATTAAACAGCCACCTCTCCCAGTCTTAACAGAGTTCTCATGCAGGAGATGAGCCTCACCAATTAACTCGGCCCAAGCTCCTAGCTGTCTCTGAAGTTTTTGTGATTGTCCAGGTCTCCTTCTTTGTTCTGAGCAGCTTCCAGTAGTTGAGGCTATGTCGAGACCTGTCAGGATACCGAAGGGGAGGACGGCATTCAGCATCTAGATGCAGGCTGATTAGAAGTGGGACCCTCAGGCAGCAGATGGGAAAGTAGGTAGTTAGTTAAGTCCCTTTCCAGGGAGAATCTGGGAGATGAATGTTTTTGCTTGCTCCTTCCACGTTGAGCCCAGGTATACAGCCACAGAGTGGTGGTGGTGCTCCTGCACCTGTTACAAACTATTTCTTTGTTTGCTATAGTCTTGTAGGAATTGTGAATGCAAACCCCCTTGGCTATTGAAGCCAGGCGATAAATCTAAGTGCCCATCTTTCAGGTGGAAGCTGTAAAAGCTGGGGTGCCAGATGTATGTACAAGCTCCTTCCAAAGAGTTACTGGCAACTTGGTTCTATTATTGGAGCAGGCTGAAGGGAGAGGGTGGGAAAAGCATCTGCTGGCTTCCCTTGTCTCTGGGGAAGAGTGCAGCCAGTCCTTAGATGCCTGCTAAAATAGAAGCCTGGCTCTTGGGTGGCAACTTTTAAAGTATTTTGATAAATCCCTTTCAGGGAAAGATGGGAGATAGTGTTTTTTGCCTGCTTCCTCTGTGCTGGGCTCTGGGGGGATAGCCAGCTAAGAAGTGCTTCTTTGTTTGCTATAGTCCTGTGGGACTCCTGAATGGAAGTCTCTTTGTCTCTCAGAGCCAGGGATCGGAGCCCCATCCCTTGGGCCATGAAAGTCAGGGTGCGGATGTGCTCACAAGCTCCTTCCAAGAGGACACAGGTGCCTTGTGGTGGATGCGAGGGAGAAGGTGAGAGAGGTGTCCTCTTGCTTCCCTGGTCTTTGGGGAGGAATGCAGCCAACTGCTAGTGCCTGCTAAATTAGAAGCCTGGTCCCGAGACAGCAGCTTTCAAAGTATGCAGGCAAACCTCCTTCACGGAAAGGGTGGAAGGTGGGCAGTTTTGCCTCTCTCTGTGCTGAGTCTTGTGGGGATAGATGTGGTGCTTGTGGTGTGCCCCTGTAGGAATTGCTTCTGTGTTTGCTATAGTCTTGTGGGTCTCATTATTATCAGCCTTGTTGGCTGCAGAGCCAGGTGTTTGGCACCCAGTCTTAACAGTGGGGGTGCTAGATGTGGGGTCAAAACCCTTTGCTACTCTGCGAGAAGCAGGGGGTGGGGGCTTTCATCCTGAATGGCACAGTGCCAGTAGTGGGGTTCATGACAAGAGTGTGTCTCAGCCTCCCCATTTTGATGTGGGTATTTTCTCATTCATCTGATAGACAGGAGTCGCTTGGCTAGTTTCTAGATCTTTTTCAGAGGGCATTACTCCAGGTTTGATGCATCTATGGGGGTTGGGAGCTCAGGATCCTCCTATGTCACCATCTTGGATGACTCCTCTCCACTCATTCTTGTAGAGTGCTTGCCCAGCTTCATGGTGAGAAGGGAGGGTTGGGGATGAAGGAAGGAGTTGTCATTCTTTCAACAAGCACTTAATGAGTACCTACTATATCGTAGGCATCCTAGGCACTGGAGCTAAAAAAATAGGTACAAACCTTGCATTAGCAAAGCTCATAATTTTAGTGAAGAGACAGGGAAACAATATTTCAGTGTGATGAATGTGTGACAGAAGTATGTACTGTTGTCTGAAAGCTTCAAGGAGGTTGTAGGGTGGGCAGATGGGTTCACGCAGCAGGTGATGTGTGATCTGGGTCTTGAAGGTTGAGTAGGAGCTTGGCAGGAAGGGATGGGCACACTCCCTTTAGACACTGTAGATTTATTACTCAGAAAGAGTGCTCACTGTTCCTGAACCATTTTGATCAGGTGATGCCACTGAAAATGATTTCCTTTGTGTCTTTGGATAATGCCATTAAAAATCTAGAAATCTCAGTTTGCCTTCCTGTTGAATAGGGAGAGTAACATCTACTACTTAGAACCACTGGGGGGAATGAATCAATTTCTGTGGTTTGCAAGAGCAAGTGTTTACTTATTAGAAAGCCTCCAGAGGGAATTTGTGGAAGGGGACGGAGCATGGGGAGGAGAACAACCAGGCAAGAACAAGGAAAAGCAAATGGGACTGGACTCTCATTAGCTTGTGACGGATCGATCTTCTGTCACTGATTTCCCAAATGCCCAGCAGTTTTGACCTAAAGTGTGTTCAATATTTTAAAACCAATTTAAAACCAATTTTTGAGTTTGCTTTAAAAAAATTATTACATTAATCAAAAAGTGCATTAAGTTTAGGGTCAAGCAGCCCAGCTGATGGAAAAAGCCTGACTGGGCCCCGGGAGACATGGGCTTGCCTGGCTGGGTAATGTAATATCAAAGTCCAGAAACCACTCAGCTTTCAAGGGAGAGCAGTGGACAGTGGCCACAAATGCTGAAAGGAAACACCTTACAAGCGAATTGAACCAGAAGGAAATGTGAAGAGGGTTAATGAGAGTATTTTGTTTGTATTAGCAGACTTTATCCATGAGGCTGCATCCAAAGCCTTCAGTCCCAAGAAGGGAGCTGCAATTAGATTTCTGTGGTTGGATGTGTAGCGTGTCCTCTTTCAAAGATTTCATGTCTGTGGAATTGCAGAGGTGATCCACCTGGAGATCACTCCCATTTGAGCGAAATACAGGAACAGAAAACAAGCTGGCCCTATTAGAATAGAAGTCCTCTTTTCTCTTAGTGAATGGAATTGGGTCTTTTAGTTTGATGAAATAGTTCATTTGGTTCATTTCTTTCCAGGCCCAGGAGGAGCTACGATTGAAATCGAGAGGTTTTGGAGACGTGGTAAATCAGATCATAGGAATACACTGGTCATTCTGCATTCTTTCCCCTCCCCTCTTCTGCACCTGGAAGGCTGGCTCATTCGGACAGGCTGTGTCCCTCGGACCCCTCGAGGCTGACTTTCGGTTGGGTGTGGCCAATGGGAGACATTAGCAAGAGATCAGAGGACGGGAGAGAGAAATGGAGATGTCCCTTCATTCCCTTCCTGCTGGGGGCCCACCTCTGTCAATGCTGGACCCTCTGTGATTACACCTCCTGCCAAGAGGCCCCGCCTCCGTGGCTCCAGCTCACAGGATTATTTCCTGTGTGACACCATTCCTTCCTCTTGTCCCTTCAGAGTTAGGGGCTCATGGCTCCTCACTGATGCTGCACTTTGAGGCCCTCCACATTGTTTGGGGGCTCTTGTGACCTTTCCCCACCTCTGTAGGCCATCCATGACCTTTCAGTTAAAGTCTCTTCATGTGCCCATCTGAGCTGAATTCTCTTTCCTGTAGGACCTGAATAAATCGGACGTATGGAAAAAGGGCAGCAAAACCCCAGGAAGTTGCCTTCTGTTCTCAGACAACAGTGGACGGACAGGCTCTTCCAGTTTGGTTGGTCAATTTGCTTTGTTTTCAAATAAGGGGAATATGAGGTTTGCCTAGGAGTGTGAACAAGGCAGGGAGGAGCCTCATTTCAGGGACGTCTTATTTCAGGGCCACCTCTTCTTGGATTCTTTCCTGCACATCTCTGTCCTAAATTAATGATTCTTCTTCTGAATTCCTGTTATAATGACTGTTGGTGCAGCCAACAATCTCACCTCTGTGACAGCAGGTACTTTATCTCCAGAGCCTAGCATAAAGTCTAACGGATTATAGGTGTTTAATACATATTCGTTGAATAAATGAAAGAATGTATTTTTCTTTTTAGAAGCCACAATCATTCAGCAAACATCTATGAAATATCTGTGCACCAGATAAAATTTTTGCCTCTGTATCTTTGTCCATGCAGTGTTTTTGCTGGAATGTTCTTTATCATCCTTCTCCCACTGTCCTTTTGACACTCTTACCCACCTTCTATGACTTTTCTGGGGAAGTGTTATGCAAAGCTAAAGATTTCCTGAACTTTGTTGTAGCACATTACTATTATTATATATTTTTCTGTAAGTCTCCCCTATGACTCCCTCATGTGCTTATCTGCACAATATACTGAAAAGAAATACTTATCTGCAGTTTTCCAGCAGGATGTCTGGTGCATACAAATGCTGGACTTAATGTTTGCTAATGGGTGGTCTTTGCAGACACAGGCCCCTGGGTACTGGTCATCTATGCTTCAGCCCAGCTCTAACTTTCTTTCTCCCACTTTCCTGAGTTGAACATTAATGCTTTAATAGTTTAAAAATTTGGGGGGGGGGAGGAGGGCTACCTCAATCTTTAACACCAAGGTTGGTTAGTTCTTCTTGAATGAATAATGAAGGGAATTATCTAGTGCGTCTGGCACTTGGACAACTATAGGTTAATGTGTTCTCTTCTTCACCCTACTTCTACTGTTTTCCAATAAGTGGACATTAAGGTATCACTTCTTAGAAGGCTTTGTGCATGTTTGCGGTCATAGGAGCCCAGGGATATAAGTTGCTAGACCAAACCCACTTCTTAGAGCCTCAGTCTAGGCTAGCTCTTCTGGGCTACCATGGTCCTGAGGCAGGGGAGTCTCAGGATCAATATTATTCCTGACATCAGTATGCAGTGAGCTGGTATTTGAATGCCCCTGAGCTAAAATAAAATCAACAGAAAGAGCATTTGCTGCCTCTGTTGCAGAAATGGCAGTTCAGATCTAAATCTCCCCATAGGCTCATAGCCAACATTTTAGAAGCTGATAAGAAGACCTGAGTTCACTAATTATGTTTATTTGGTTGTGCTAATATTAGTAAATATATCCACATAATGCCTTACAAAGATATACTTCTTTATGCTCTGATTTTAGAATATTCAGATATTTTGATGATTTTTTTTGATGTTTATTGTTTTGGAGAGAGAGTGCAAGTGGGGGAGGGGCAGAGAGAGAGAGGGAGAGAAGATCTGAAGCAGGGTCACGTGGTAACAACAGAGTGCACGATGCGACGCAGGGCTCGAACTCATGAACTGTGAGATCATGACCTGAGCTGAAGTCAGACGCTTAACCCACTGAGCCACCCAGGTGCCCCAGAACATTCAGACATTTAAATTTTTCTACTGTAAAATTGAAATGTTCTGAAATTTCTATGTCTGTTTCTGAGGTTCCTGTCAATAAAGTAACTAAAAGATTTATCCGGATACGTTTAATGTTTAAAACCTTGTTAACATCTATATCAGTAGAAAAATAATGAGTAAATTCATCAACTGTGCTGAAATTTTATTCCTTTCCTCTAAGGTTTAGTTGATCATAATTAATAAATAAAAGAAAATGTATTTGCATTTCCCTAAGCCTGATATAGCAGATTGGAGAGTAAGGCTCAGTAAACACATTCTTTACCTAATCAAGACTGAAATACAATTTAGCATAGTTCATGATATTGCTAAAAAACAGTAATATTCTTGCATCATATAATACTTCTATGCATATCATAGTTTCACCAAATATTTTAAACAAGACACTTTTGAAAAAAAGATATAAATGTAGGGTTAATATTGCTTGATCTGATTTGGAAATTGTTAAATTGTTTGTTCCTCTAAAGTCTCCTCTCATCACGCTATTTTCCTTTTCCCTATTCCATATACCCCTAGGGAAAAACTATTATGAAAGTATGGACATATCCCAGTGGCCATCTACAGCCCTACCCTGAGGAGGTGGTTGGTTCTGGAAGGACTTTGAGGGTGGAGTAGCCAGAGCCACATCCCATGGTTGTTGGCTACTTAGTCTGGTTTGGGGTTTATATCTCATCTTATCTTATCTTATCTTATCTTATCTTATCTTATCATTTTTTAAATGTAATTTATTGTCAAGTTAGCTAACATACAGTGTATACAGTGTGCTCTTGGTTTCAGGGGTAGATTCCCATGATTCATCGCTCCCAGTGCTCATCCCAGCAAGTGCCCTCCTCAATGCCCATCACCCATTTCCCTCTCTCCCCCCCCCCCATCAACCCTCAGTTTATTCTCTGTATTTAAGAGTCTCTTGTGGTTTGCCAACCTCTCTGTTTGAAACTATTTTTTTTAAAGACTGAAACCCTCCCTGGGCTTCAGGAAGCAGCTCTTGTCTCTCCTCCATATCCTGAGCCCTGTTTTATGGCAGGAAGAGGTCACTGTACCTGAGAAACTGCTCCTGAGGCTTCAAACAGGGTGCTGCATTCACCTTCATGGTACGCTTCCTTACAGTCCTGGCAAAAGACGAACTGCAGAAGAACACACATGTGTTAGGGACAGGCTTGTGGGCTGCATCTGGACATAACATGTTTTCCCTTTTCCAAGCTCATTGGATTCATTCCTCTGACGTGTGTGATGGCTTCTGAGCCAGATCACTTTTTGCAAAGAGGAAACAAAGTTATATTTTGATGGTATTGTTAATTCTTTACTAAACAATGTTCCAAGCACTATAGCAGGGTTTCAAGGATGCATGAGTCATGTTTCCTTTCTTCGAGATGTTTCCAGTCTGGCAGAAAAGATAACAATGCAGATAAATATCTGTAGTAAAGTGTTTTTGGTGTTAGTTATTCAAGAATTTCACATCTAGGGGCGCCTGGATGGCTCAGTTGGTTGAGTGTCTGACTCTTGGTTTTGGCTCAGGTTATGATCTCATGGTTTGTGAGTTCCAGCCCCACGTTGGACTCTGAGCTGACAGCACGGAGCCTGCTTGGGATCCTCTCTCTCTGCCCCTCCCCTGCTTGTTCTCTCTCTCTCTCTCTCTCTCTCTCTCTCAAAATACATAAATAAACTTAAAAAGAAAGAATTTCACATCTGGTATTTGTTTACATACTTAGTGGATTTCTATGTTCATATTAATGGACTTGGTTTTGCAATGACAGCCTATAATGGAAAGAAGAAATAAATGGTGTCCCCTGAAAATTCATATGGTGAAGTCTTGACACCCAGGACCTCGGGGTGTGATTGCATTTGGAAATAGGGTCTTTGAAGAGGTAAGTAAGGTAAAATGAAGTCATTAGAGTGGCCCTCATCTTACGTGACTGGTCTTTATGAGAGGAGATTAGGACACAGACACACACAGGGGCTGAGAGACACAAGGACACAGTGAGAATGTGGCCATCTGCAAGTCAAGGAGAGAGGCCTCAGTAGAAACCAAGGGGCTTGTTCTGGGGCTTCTAACCTGCAGGACTGTTTCTCAAAGTTTTCTTTAAGAGTTTTTGTTGTTTGAGGCCCCCAGACCAGGGTGCTTTGTTATGGTGGCTGTAGGAAGCCAATGCTTAGTCTGGAGAGGATCTCCTCACCTGGTGATAGTGCTCCAGGGAATGGACGAGATCTGGGGACCAACCAACTGCCCTCTACCGTTCATCTGCAGGGAAGGAAGCTATGCAAGTGAATGCTGGAAAAGGAGGCTGTCCTGCTAGCATCTGGCATCAGTAGACCCTTCTAGAACTACTTCACAGTCACCCGCCATGCTCCAGAGGTTGTGGCTAAGGGTGTGGACTCTGCAGTCAGACACACGGGATTGAAGTCATCATCCCATCGCCTGTCCATGAAGATACCTTGGGGAGCCACCTTGTCACCTGGGCCTCAGTTATCCTTTGAAAACCCAGGATAACACTGGTAACTATCTCCTCTGATCACTGGAAGAGGTAGGTGAGATAATACGTGCTAACTGGTACACAAGATGTTCTAACTGTTACACAGATAACGGCCAGGGACTGCTTTTCCCTGACCCCATTTCACAGCTGAAGAAGGAGTTGCTTTACTAGAAAACTGGTTCCCTTCAGCCAACATTCTCTACCTCGCTGGAGAGAAACAGGTCTCACAAAAGAACCAGTGTGATTAATGAGCATGGTGTGTGGGCAGTGGTGGTGATTTTATAGCATGGGCCCCGGATGAGCGGGTATTCCTCCCATGGAGAGGTGGGTTTGATGTCTCTTCTGCTTAGATACGGATGTGCTCACTACTTGACCAATAGCACATGGTGGAAGTGATGGTGTGCTGCTTTCTGGGCCCAGGCCTTAAGAAACTGGAAGCTTCCTCTCATGTGAGTGGCTCATGAGAGGCTCATGTACAGAGGAACCAAAGTCCTTGGCCAAGAGAATTGGCTGAGTGCAGACGGCCAGCACCAACTTGCCAGCCGTACGTCTGAGCCATGTTTCCAGGGGATCTTCCAGCCCCTGGATGAGTTGGCCCAGATGACCCTGTGTGGAACAGAGACACGCTGGCTTTACGGGACACTGCCCAAATTACAGCCTTGTGGGGGGAAAGAGAATATAAAGCAAAACAGGAACAAGATTGTTGCTGTTTTAAGTCACTAAGTTTCTTGGTGTTTTTTACCCAGCAATCGATAACCGATATAGTAATGGCACTGAGAATCTGGAGGACTCAAGAAAGTCCTGGATGCTTAAAGTTCTCAAATGACTATTCTATAGCATGAGCCAGGAAGTTGGCACAATTTTGCTTCAGATAAGACTGATGTGAACTGATAAACAAAATCACAAACAGGATACAGAAAGTCCAGCTTTATGCCCCAGTACATCGTCATCCCTCCTTGCCTCAAAAACAGCCCATCCAAGGCAATTTTCCTTCGTGCTGTCTTCACCACAGAAACAGATTTCCCTTCTTCCCCACATCCAATTTCTTGTTTTAACCCCTCGTCTGAAAATCGTCTTAATCTCAGCACATACCAAACCAGAAAGGCAAGTATTTTATAAGGAAAAGGTCTCTTTAGATACGATACAATCTACCTTCTATCCATCAATTTCAGGATACTGTAGCTTTACTTCTTCTCACAGCAAAGAGCCTGACCTCAAGTTTGTAGTATGTAAACTTTATTTAAAGATTCAGATTGGCGGGAGAGGGCTGTATGTCAGGATGTCTTTAGGCAATTCGCCAATACCATCAGGTTTTAATTCCTGGCATTTTCATTTTCCCTGAACCGAAAGCTGATCCAGGGAACGGCGAATGAAGTGCATCTCAGGGCTTCCATTTCAGATTAAAACCATTTTTTTTTTTTTTTTTATTAATGTCTCCGCTCATCTGTGGGTTTGCCTCAGAGCCATTGCTCTTCTCTTACGTGCTCATGTTGGAAAAACGTAGACTGCGTGCTTCGGTCACCGAGAAGAGCTTTGCTGTGTGATTTCATCCCACTGCTTTCTATGGAAGCAAGTCTGATCTCTCGGCGTGACAGGGAAAACGCTTCACATCTTATTAGCTAGTGGATGAGATATAAAATCAGTTTCATGGTAGAGGAACACCCTGGAGGTTGATCAGTTTGTCAGAATAAATAGGCCTTTCCTGACACAAAGACATTAAATTCCCTTTCACACTGGTACTACAAAGAATGGACTAAGAAAATAACAGAAAGGGAAGAGCACGCAGAAATGAAGGCCTCGCCATTTCAGCCTGGCAAAAGGCAAGCAGAAGCTGCAAGAATACGCTGGGGATAATTTAATACTAATGTGCTTGTTGATTTGCTTCTATGCAGAAAGTATGACTTAAATTTAGAGATACCATGCAGTGGGGCCTCCTAGGTAAATAACTTGAATCTGTCTCATACAAAATGGGGAAATATCTAGAAAGTCTGGTTTGATCTTGAAAATGTTCAAGTTTTTTTTTTTTTAATTTTTTTAAACAATTTATTTATTTTTGAGACACAGAGAGACAGAGCATGAACGGGGGAGGGGCAGAGAGAGAGGGAGACACAGAATCGGAAGCGGGCTCTGGGCTGATGGCCCAGAGACTGACGCGGGGCTCGAACTCACCGACTGTGAGATCGTGACCTGAGCTGAAGTCAGACGCTCAACCGACTGAGCCACCCAGGCGCCCCAAAATGTTCAAGTTTTTAATCGTGTTATTCAGACTTCAACCAGGAGCTTGTACAAATGTTTAGACCCCTCAGTTCCCAAACTGTGCACCAAGGTACTCTGGGGCATAACAGGCTCTCAGGGGCGCAGTGGGAAATTTTACATCTTTGAGAAAATTACAGTGATACTATCTGTTGGATGCTACGTGAACTGCTAACGCAGGGTAGTTCATGTTGTTATCGTGGCTTGTGCTCTCCTTCGTTTGATGACATATCTTTGCAAAGATGGGTTTTTGGTTATTGTGATAGAAAAACAACTAGCATGTGAACGAACATCTGTTTGCTACAGGAGATGCAGTTATTTAAGAATGAAATAAAAATCGTTTTTCTTTCAATTTCTGCGAACTATCTTTTCAAATGGCTATGAAGTTGCTAAGGCATTCATTCTTATTGTGTTACTTGGATCTAAGTATTTAATACACAAAACTGCTTAGACCTAAGTATTTGATACACAAAACCACATTTCTTTTGGCCTAGGAACACCATGAAAACCTACTGAGTCTCTAAGGGCATGACAAACAGAGGAAGGTCGGGGACCTCCGGCATGGGCAGATGCTCCCAAGATAATGTTTTGGGACAGTCTTCAAACACTGCCAGTGGCACAGAAATTTCTAGAGAAAGAGCTTGAGAAGACAGATCTGGCTCCAACACTTTCACATTCAGTCTGCTGACTTTGTATATCCCTCGCCTGGGACACATGAATCTTGTTCTAACCGACATGCAGGGAGCTGCAATTTACCTAGGGATTTGCTCTTAACTAACTGTGGCCTCACATTTGCTGAAGATACCTTCTAAGCGAATACTAATTGAATAGAAGGGACTGCCACACATTTACGTAGTCTACTTTTCCTGCGTTGTTCTCTCTTGAGATATCTGATAAGTGCCATCAATTTCTGTAGTTAAAAAAAATTGAAAGCCTTTAAAAATTATAGACGTAATACATACTTACAATTTTGCTTCCCTCAACTCTATCCCTTATTAGATTTAATTAGAAAGCAATCTATATGGACTGAATCATCTTAGCTCCTATGATGTTAGCTTTCGATGTCAACTTGGCTAGACTACAGTCCCCAATTCTTCGATCAAACACTAATCTGGGTGCTTCTGTGGAGGTATTTTGTAAGCCTATAACATCCATACTCAATTTGTTTTAGGAAACAGAGAGGATCCTAGATAATCTAGGTGTGGCTGATTCAATCTGTTGAAAGGTTTTCATAGCAGAAGTGAAGTTTCCCCAAGAAGAAGAGAGTCTGTCTGGGAACAACAGCCAGGCTGTGGGCCGGCCTGCCCTTCCTGGAGGCCTGCCTGTGGAGTTAGGACCGGCCAGCTCAGCCCCACAGTCACTTAGGTCAGTTCTCTCCCTGTGTATGTGGATATGGATATGCTGCTATACAGATATATCGGTCTGTATACCTGTAGATCTCTGGGGACAGCTGAGTATATCTATAGACCCTTATCTATCTGTATCACATATAACTATATCTGCCTCCTACTGGTTCTGCCTCTCTTTGGGAATCCTGGCTGATATAGCTCAGCTGCTACAGAAAAAATTTTACTAGGTCAGTTAATTCTTTTGCAAATGGATATCATGTTTCCATATGACATTATCTAACATGACATTAAATCGCTACTTGAATTTTCCATGTTATTTGCAAAATTGTAGTTCAAATCTCTTTCCGTGTGTGTTTTTTAATCCCAGGTACACACAGGACACTAGCTCTTAGAATTCAACATCAGGAACAAGGTCATCACTCCCAACAGCGTGACTGTGACTGTGTCCCTTTATGTGACAACGAGTATGCTAATCCAATTCATTTTTATCTTCAGATTAGCTGAGCTGCCCGGGAGTTTTGTGCCCAACTTTCCACTTAACTGTAGAAACTAGCTCATCCTCGGTGCCTAAGATGAGGCATACAACTTTAAAGCAGCTATTTAGGGGCGCCTGGGTGGCGCAGTCGGTTAAGCGTCCGACTTCAGCCAGGTCACGATCTCGCGGTCCGTGATTTCGAGCCCCGCGTCAGGCTCTGGGCTGATGGCTCGGAGCCTGGAGCCTGTTTCCGATTCTGTGTCTCCCTCTCTCTCTGCCCCTCCCCCGTTCATGCTCTGTCTCTCTCTGTCCCAAAAATAAATAAAAAACGTTGAAAAAAAAATTAAAAAAAAAAATAAAGCAGCTATTTAGTAAATGAAAAATTCAATAAGACAAACTTTTTGTAAGAAGTAATAGCTAAACTACTGTTATCATTCAATTCATATTTTATTGGCCTTGCAATTAATATGTGTTGAGTATTTGCTTTTAGGACAAATAAAATCTTGGACCCGGACCACACATAAAAGAATAGCACATTGTAACACATGAAGTCACATAGTAGGCATATATTTTTAAAAGTCGGACGTACTTATGTTTAAAAGTAGAGCCTCTGAAGTCAGAAAGACCTAGGGACAGAGGCCCTTCTCTACCATTTATTATCCTGTGTGACCCTAAACATTTCTTTCCTTTATTATTTTGTAAGGAAGAAATAATAAGGTGATGAGTATTTAACACAGTTTCTGGCATAGAGGAATCAATGATTTCCTTATAGAGTTATGATGCTTTATAAGCAATAAAGTTCGACAGAAAAGTAAACTGACAGTGAAGCACCTTGGTAATGAAAGCAGTTCCCACTATTCTGGTAATAAATGTGAAAGTCCTTGTGAACTTGAGGACCTCCTAGGAAACGCCAGGCGTGTCTGCTCCCCTAACTGCTCTATGGAAAGGGATGCCTCACTTTGCTCGTGTATGTGAAGAGGTAACTCCATGGTCAATCCCCTCAGACCATCCAGTGCTCAGACCATCCAGAGCTCTGTGAATTGCCTGTCATGTTTATCATTCAATATCATGCCAGTAGAGGAGTCATTTGATTGATGTCGGAGTTTGATTTCCCACATGCCCATAATGGAGACGTTCCAAAGGAGACATATGTATATTTCCTCTTTGGAAACACGAAAAGGAATCAAGTGAACAGTCTCCAATGCAATCAGAACATTCAATGTCTGCTGATCAATAAAGTTGAGAGTGAGTTGGTACCTATAAGCAATGACCCTCAAATAAGGGTTTGATCCTTCAAGTTGAATGATGTCTATCTGATCAAATTTCTTCCTGCGTATTTTCTGTCATGACAGCATCGATTATAAAAGCATTTTGTTATCCGCCATTTATTTTCTTTTCCATAGCTCTGAAGTTTTGTATTAAAAGAACGGGAAAGAATCAAATACTATCTTAGGACCCCCTACTATAGTCAAGGGAAACATCAAAAGCGTGAGGCACACATCTGTCTGTGCTTCTGTGGGATCAGATGAAATATTTTTCCCTTAGGTGTACGACTTTCCAGAAGATGGCAGCAGTGATATATATGATCCAACCTCGGTGTGTTAAAAATAGTGTATCAAAAGAGTAAGGCGCCCCACGGGTGACCAGCCGCTGATCCATGCAAAATTGTTCTGACAAGACCGGAAGTGGTGTTAGATTATAATGCACTAAAACACAATTTTGAAAAGAAGAAAGTCAGGTTGTTTCCTTTCAAGTACACATCTTAAAATCACAGAATCTCATGGTGGGAAGCAATCTTACACTATGCCATGCTCCAAATGTAAACAGACTGAGACAATCTTTTGCACATAACCTCCAAATGGCTAAAAAGAAATTATGAGGAAGCTGAATATAGCTCAGTGGCTG
Organism: Neofelis nebulosa; assembly: GCF_028018385.1. Classification (NCBI taxonomy): domain Eukaryota; kingdom Metazoa; phylum Chordata; class Mammalia; order Carnivora; family Felidae; genus Neofelis; species Neofelis nebulosa. The sequence continues at coordinate 148,519,106 of NC_080787.1, forward strand.
AATGCCTTTGTCTTTTTCAGATCCTATAGGAATCACGAAGGAGGGTTAAATAGTGCCATCTAGATTCCCGCAAAATACGGTGACATTGACCCTGCTCATCCCCCACATTAGTTTTGTTTTAGGTTTCCTACTACAAAAGGCCCTTACTTTCCTTGGTTTAATTTTCATTCATGGGGCGCTCTTAACCGAACTCTGAAAATTCCCTGTTCTTACATCACAGGATCTCATCAAGTACTGTGGTACCCATTCAATCTTTCCGACGTGCAGTGCCCTAATTCATACATCCACTGTGAGTACAATCTAGTGGAAAACTTTTTTTACCATCTGTCTCAGAACCAGGACCTACTAGAGACGATGAGCTTGCAAGATGAAGGGACCATGTCCCCTCGTTGACCCTTAATAAGGCTGACCTCCAAACCTCAAGTAAAAAGGGGCACTTCATCAGTTCTCCAGACAGTGGTGGGGGGGTGCCCTTGATGATGGCTGCTGGAAATTGACCTGTCCGATATATAATTATAGACCAAGATATTTAAACTGATTTCCTACTTCAAAATGTTTATAGTTTTTCAAAACCTAAAAATGTTTGTTGGCCTTTTATTTTACCCTTTCTTTAACAGCTTTATTGAGATAGAACTCACAGAGTCATGGGTTTTAAAAAGTAGTTTATATGGTTTTTGAGCGGATCATACGTGCACACAGTACCCACTCCAACGGTGCAACATGTATATGGTGAAGAGTAAGTCTCTCTTCCTCCTTGAGGCTACAATGCTCCTGGGAGATAATCACTGTCACCTGTTTTTACCTTTCAGGAAATTTTTTACACATTATATTTGAAGGCAAAATGGCATATAAAATATCGCCTTATGTCTTGTGCTTTGCTCCTTGCTTTTGTTTATGACATTCACAGCCTGCCTTCCATCAGTGCATGTTGAACAGCTCCGTTCTTCCTAAGCAGCTGCACAGTGTTCTAGTTGATAGATGTACCTTCCTGCATCTAACCAGGCCCCTGACGACGACGGTTTAGGTCTTTTCCAATATTTTGCCATTATAAACAAAGCTGCAGGGAATGTCCTTCTCCGCAGGTCAGTTTGCACATGTGCAAGAAAATCTGTAGGCTACATTTCTAGAAGTGAAGTGGATGGGTCAAAGGGCATGCGGAGTTTAAATTTTGATGGCATTTGCACACCTGCCCTCTGTGGAAGATGAGGCCGGGGGTCGATGCCCAGCAGCGAGGTGTGTGAAAGCCTGCTCCCCGCCTCCCCTGCTCACTGTGTTACCGCTGACGACTGACCGTGGTCAAACAATGGCTTGAGAAGGATCTCAAATAAACGCAGCATTTTTGCTAAGACCCTCTTTATCCATGTTGTATCACCACAGAGACAGGCTCCTGGCCAAATAACTAACCCCGAGTCACTTCCGAGTCTTGTCCATTTGGCTGAACCAGAGTCAGAAGTGGCCTGTGGTCCGTCCCCACCTGTCATTTCCCTGCTCCTGGTGCCCCAGCTCTGAGACTAGATGCACCCAGCCTGTCGTTTCCTTGTTCGCTCTGGCCCGAATGTGGTCCTTTGCTGGGAAAGGACTTTAAGTGGATGTGAGCTTGGTGACTTTACACTCTGACGGTCAACATCCTGGAGGTCCAGGTCAGAGAGAAGGAAACGGGAGACAAGGAAGCAACAGGCTTAGTAGCCAGGGCTGTGTTCCGGGCCTTCACTTTGAGCAGAATTGGCCCTCAGTGCTGCTCACCGGGCATGGCTTACAGCAGCAGTGGGCAGGGACCCTAGGGGGCCAGGACAACGTGATTTATGGCAGTGATGCTCTCCCAAATCCCTCCACTTCCTCCCCCTGCTGTAACCATCGTTCTGTAATCAACCACAGAACAATTCCTGTGATGATGGCCCTCACCCCCATCCACGGAATCTCCCGGCTCTGGCCTTCACATCATGGCTTACCATGTTTCCAAAGGGTAAAGCAGGATTTGGCCATGAGCTGGGACTCTTGTATTTATAATGTTCACACCATCCACGGTCATCTGGACAAACTCCTTGGAGGCACATTTCTGTATCGGACTGAAAATTCCCTTTAGCATCTTGCAAGGCCGGCTCAATTTTGCTTTAAAATCAGCATTTCCCAGACCTTATGGAGCATTTGGCTCCTTCCAGAAATGGAGCACTGGTCACAGAGTATCAAATTCAACACCACTTTCAAATATTGCCATTCATTAGTGGACCCATTCAAATATTGCCATTAATTAGTGAACATGTTTGAATATGGCCATTCATTAGTAAAATGCACAGCATATGCTTTCTAACATTTTTAACTGGTCTCTAATCCTTGTGACCTTATCATTTACAATCTGTAGCAAGGCACTAGACTTTGTAAAAACGATTACGCTATGCCAGTCAAAATGTGAACTCCAAGCCATATGGCAATTTGAGCCCAATTTGTCCCATGTGCCTCTGGGCATCCTTCTGTTCTCTTAGCATAGCAGGGGGACCGAATGCTTTCCTTGAACACCTGGGCCTGACCCCAGGCAGCTTGGGTCAGGGTCAGTTTTGGGAAGGAGTCAGCCAATGATTCCCCTTTGGGAAGGAGCCAGCGAATCAATGATTCGCCCACTGATCTATCAACAGGAGGCTTCACTGTGCACCGAGCAGCTTCATAGGTGCCTTGTGAGCTTACCTGCTCCTGCCCCTCTCCCCCCAGCCTCAGCCAAAAAGTCGGGGTGCTTTTCTATTAAGAACCATCTTTTCCTTACACATTCCTCTATTAAAGGTTTGCCACTCTGTGCAGAACTAGTCTCGCTTACCGCCTCTTCTACACTGAGAGGATTTGTGTCTTATTTATCTCTGTTTCCCCAAGATCCAGTGTCCGGAACCCAGGAGGCGATCAATGTCTGTTCTGCACACGCCAGGTACCCAGCTCCAGTAGCTTGTAGCCGAGCTGGGGAGGCAATGCCTACGGAAAATGAAAGAGCTGGAGAAGAAGAGCCTACGATCTACGGTCCTGTGCTCAATTATTTGCAGGAAGCAGGTCTGTAGGGACTCGGAGACTCTGGGTACGTCGGGATCGGTGGGACTGGCCTTTGCTTTCCTGCCCTTTGAGCTCCTTTCTGTCCTCAGGCAGCGCTTCCCAACAGCATCTCCCACCTGTCTGCAGACAGCTTCTCAAAGTATCTCCCCACCACCCCGCTCCCGGCCTCCGTCCTCACTGTTGGAGAAACAGAGAACTGGGGCAGCAGGGCAGAAACTCAGGGCCAACCGTGCAGCCAAGAGTGAGGGATGAAGGAGGTTGGAGCCCCCACTCAGTTCCCGGAGCAGACCCGCCGCCCACGTGGCCACACGTCTCGGGAGAGGCCTTCCCTCTTTGCCCGTGATCTTCACTCACATGCTCGGCACGGGCCCCTCATCCCCCCAAATGCTGAGCCTGCACCTGCCCGATGCGGGGAGGTCTCTCCTGCGCCCCCACAGCATGGGTCCACGTCTTGCTCACGCAGAACCCATGGCGGTGCAGCATTGTTACCCGCTTCTGCGCACATTCTCCTCACTAGGCTGGAGGCCCCGTGCGGGCATAAATAGCTTAGCCCTATTCATCCTCCAGGGCCTGACGGAGCAGTTGTCACATGGCCGGGAATGGACCGACGTGTGCAGAATTAACAAGCAGGAGGAGCTAGAAAAGTCTACACTTCAGAGAAACACAAGGGCGGCGCAGTGTCGGGAAACCGAGCCCTGAGAATGCGGAGGAAGGAGACCAAGACCTTCAACGAGGGGGAGTTCTTTCGTGACCTTGGAGCCCACACTTTTGGTGCAATGATGCGATTACTAGCCAAATTCGGAAGCTAAGTCCACAGGGCTGAGGGAGTGCAGAGGGCTTCACCACGGAGGGATCCGAACTGGTGCGAAAGCAGAAAAAGAAAACAAAAAGAGGCTATGAGATGCTAGAAAGAGAGGGCGTAGCAGTGGCAGGAACGCCCTGGAGCTGGTCAGGGCCGGGGAGACCCAGACGCTGTCAGAGGACAGTGGCGGAAAGGAGGAGGGCTGGGTCTCCAGGCTCCTGGGAAGGTGAAATCCAGGGACAGCACCACGCTGGCGAGAAGACTGTCTGAAGGAGACCCCGCCTGTGCAATGCCAGCTGGTGATCCTCTGGAGTCAAGGGGAAGAGGGGGGTCGAGCAGACCTGGATTAGTCATTGTCGTCAGGAGATGACAGAGTTGAGAGAGGTCAGTACACTGAGGACCCCACTGACGTAACAGCACTACCCTCCGGTTCCCTGACCAGCAGCATCAGCATCACCTGGGGCTAACGTGCTGAATCAGAATCTGCATTTCAGGGTGCCTGGGTGGCTCGGCCGGTTAAGCGTCTGACCCTGGATTTCAGCTTACATCATGATCTCATGGTGCGTGGGTTCGAGCCCTGTGTCGGGCTTGGTGCTGCTGATAGCATGCGGAGCCTCCTTGGAATTCTCTCTCTCTCTCTCTCTCTCTCTCTCTCTCTCTTTCTGCCCCTTCTCCCGCTCACATGTCACTTTCTCTCCCTCTCCCTCAAAATAAATAAACTTAAAAAAAATTAAAAAAGAAAAGAATCTGCACTTCAGCACAAACCCTGGCTCGTGCACACACAGAAGGTCAGAAGCACTGGTCTGGCCAGTACTCACGACAAAAATTTACTGAGCACGCTCACTGTGTGTCCGGCAGCCCGTGGGTATAGAGAGGTGTAGAAGATATAATTCCCAGTCTTGTATGAGTCACCGTTCACCCCCCCCCCCACCCCCTTTTCCTCCCTTCCTCTGCCCAGACCCCGTCCACTCGACAGGTGTTTATGGAGAATGTTCTGGAGCTGTGCTAGGTAGTGCGAGTGGTGAACATGTCAGTTATTCTTCTTGACCTCCTTGAGTTTATATTCCCTGTGTCATAATCGTTGTGGTGGGCGAGGCTCCGGGTGAATGAAGGGTATGAGCACGCACTACCCTGGGCAGTAATGCCTGGTCGCCAGGAGGAAGTGGAGGGTAAACCGAGGTCCAACCGAGTTCGGTCCAAACGATAGGCCCCCTAATAGTGCTAATTCCAAGTGTTTGAACAGTGCAAGCCCTAGAGTTGGAGGGGAAGGACGGCTCCTCTCGCTCAGCACCACTGGCTTGGAGTTGCTGAGCGTAGGGGAGGTGGTCCCAGGCATGGGGTGGGGCTGGGGTGAGAGTGAGGGGAAGGGCTGGGAGCGGGGCTCTGTGGGCGGCTGCGGGACTCTGGGCGGGTGGCTGGGGCAGGAAGAGGGGACGAAGGGTGCAGGTGCAACCAGCCAGCGGTCAGACTGAGCCGGGCTGGGGGCCCGGGGAGCTGGAAGCCACAGCACGGCCGTGTACGAGGTCAGGAGTGGGTGGTGGGAAAAAAACACTCATTTAGAAAATTAGTGTTTGATACTGTGAATGCGTTACCACTAAACCCCAGCTGGAATAGAATCTCCCAGTGGAATTCTGGAGCGTTTTCGTCTCTTTAATTCTGAAACCACTGGCAAAAGGACACAGTCCGGGGGCACCCGGGTGGCTCAACTGGTTAAGCGTCTGACTCTTGATTTTGGCTCCGGTTGTGATCTCATGGTCGTGGGATCGAGCTTTATTTTTAAAGTTTATTTATTCATTTCTTTGACAGAGCTAGAGCCGGCGGGGGAGGAGCAGAGAGAGAGGGAGACAGAATCCCAAGCAGGCCCTGCACTGTCAGCACAGAGCTTGACACGGTTCGAACTCACGAACCGTGAGACCATGACCTGAGCCGAAACCAAGAGTTGTACGATTAACTGACTGAGCCACCCAGGTGCCCCAGGAGTAATTTTATATGTGCTTGTAGACACATGAAAAGGTACAAAAGAAACAGGTGAAATAAATATTTAACCCAATATATCCTAAAGAGTATTTTCAACATGTTAGCAATATAAAAAGTGTTGTTATTTTCCGTTTTTTGTTTTCACCAAGTCTTTGGAATCTGGTGGGTTTTCTATAGTCATTTTGCATCTCGGTCTGGACCAGCTGCCTTCCAGGTGCTTGGCTGCCACACGTGGCTGGCCGCTACCACGCTGGACCGTGACGCTTTAGAACTTTCTAGGCTGAGGGCTACTGATGATGACGTAGACGGTCAGTTCAGGAACAAGAGAACAAAAACAGCAGAACACCTTCAACATGGTCTACATAAGCAAGGCAAGGTGAGGTGGGGGACAAGAAGATAAGAAAATGAAGAGGGTTCATGGAAAGAAATTCATATAATTTTTTCTTTAAAATTTTTTTTAAAACATTATTTTTGAGAGAGAGAGACAGAGACAGAGCATGAGCAGGGGAGGGGCAGAGAGAGGGAGACACAGAATCTGAGGTACGCTCCAGGCTCCGAGCCGTCAGCACAGAACCTGATGCGAGGTTCGAACTCACAGACTGCGATATCATGATCTGAGCCGAAGTCGGACGCTTAACCAACTGAACCACCCCAGGTGCCCCAAAATTCATATATTTTTTCTACTGAGGTATGCTCTTTATTCTTGACCTTGGAAGACTGGCTTTGCATTATGATGTAAGAAAGAACTTACAGAAACAGAAAATCAGTTAAAGAAGAACAAGGTGTAACTGTCTCTGGTGATAATCTCCCTGTCACACACTGTGAGTTACTTGTTTAAAGAAAGCCCGAAGATCAGTACTGACCCAAGTTATCGCTGACTTTCCTGGTGTCATGGGCGCCTGCTTTACCTGCCTGCTCACCCTGTCAGATTGCATACCAGGGGCAGATAGCGTCCCACCATCAAACACCGCACAGGCTGCCGATCTGACTTGGGCACCAACAACCGTTTCTGAGTCTGTGATGCAATCCTTCACTTAAGTGATATCACGTGATGAACTGAATAAATAGAAAGTCACAGACACCTGCAATTCCAGTTATGTTAGTTTGACCCGGGATTGTTCGAGTCTTATAAGTTAGCCAAACACAGGATTTGCGTGAAGGACATTTGCTTTTTTATTTTTTAATTTTTTTTAATGTTTATTTATTTTTGAGAGAAAGACAGAGCACGAGTGGGGGAGGGGCAGAGAGAGAGGGAGACACAGAATCCATTGCAGGCTCCAGGCTCCCAGCCGTCAGCACAGAGCCCGACGTGGGGCTCGAACTCACAAACCATGAGATCATGACCTGAGCCGAAGTTGGATGCTCAACCGACTGAGCCCTCCAGGCCCCCCAAGGACATTTGCTTTTATGTGTGAAGTATCAAGCTGGAGCCCTGCGTGGAGAAGCCTCAGTCCCACATGATTTTAGCAAGAGGACTTTCATTTGTCATAGTTTAGACAGATCCTGGTGAGTTAAGTAAAGGGCCAGTGACCCCACAGCACCAAAGAGTTCATGGTAGGTACAAGCTTCCAGTTATAAAATAAATACGTCAGGGGGATATAATATGCGGCCTGGTGACCTAACAGATAATAATACGGTGTGCATATTTGAAAGTCCCTGAGACGGTATATCTTAGAAGTCCTCATCAGTAGGGGCAAAAACATTTTTTTGTAACTATATGTGGTGATGGATGTTAACTAGACTTACTTGGTGATCATTGGGTCCCATATACAAACATGAAATCATTATGTTGTACACCTGAAACTAATATAATGTTCTATGTCAATTAACCTGAATTTAAAAAAAAAGAACGTATTTTGAAAGTTAGAATCATGACTTGAATTTCACCCTTGAGGTTTGCACACACTAATGACAGAGGCTGAAACAAATCTCAGGCACTCCGATCCTTTCCATGTGTGAGTCATTACATGCAGTCCTGGTGTGCTATTTGGATCTTGGAGGCCACCCGTCCCCTATTTAAGCTTCTGCTGGACCTCGGGTGTTCTCTGCCCCAGGACTCCTGGCCTGAATCATTATTTACGACTATTCCAGCTCGAAGCTTACGAGGAGGGACGGAGAAGAAGGATCTGGATGTTCATTCACATGCCAGTCTCCATGGACCTAAGCCACTTAACACTTCTGTTTATGTTCTCAACACCTCTTCGAGAAAGTTCGCAGCCTGCGCGCTTGATCATGGCGGGAACATTTCCCACATTATCGTCCCCTGATAGGTATCTGCGCCCTGACCATCAGACAATGGTGAGAACTCACAACACTTAGAGAGCTGGTCCCCACGGAGTGGAGGAGCAGGCATCCCTGTCTTCCATGAAGGTGGGGCAAAGACAACTCAGGACAAGTGTTAGCATAAGATAACGCCGGCCTATGGGGGGTTTCGAGCGGAAGCCAAGCCAAGGGCCTTCGGGGACCTGAGAAATGTTATCTCTCAGCAACACACACCTTGCAGTGTCTGACTCAAGTGTAAAATCAAACCCAGACTTACAGGACTCTCTCCCTTCTAAGTTTTTTTTTTTTTTTTTTTTCCCTCCTGATTTTATTGCTTTGCTAAGGAAGTAGAAAAAAGCTAATTAAGTGCAGCGAAAGATCAACTGCCAGACTCCTGAGTCTCAGGGCTGCTAAGATAACAGCAGATTGCAGGGGACAGAAACGAAATGTCATCGACGTTGCTGCCTCTTTACTGGTGGCTTTTTGTCCCAAAGCACAAGAGACCTTCATTAAGCCGAATAACAATGAATGGAGAAGCGTCAACTGTTCCCTTTGGCCACCCCTCTCCTCCCTGTGGATTTGGTGGTGGAGGATGTTAGAGCCTTGGGGCCCCTGCAGAGCGGATCCATCATCTTTACGGTGGAAAGGCACCCCGTTTCTTCCGCCATTCTTACTCATGTTGGGACAAATATTATTCTGTATTTAAAAAAAATTGCCCAACACTTTGGATGATGCCGAGCATAATGGACATTTAGTGAGTATTTTTAGGGGTGATTATAATGATCTAATACCTTATTATTTGAAATTCTAGTTCTGTCTGTAAGTAGAATCAAATTTTCAAGAGGCTAATAGCTCATAAAGGAACCTTTGCTATGATCCTGTGGAGGGAAGGCAGACTGTTCACCGGGTCGGTTGTTGGCTTGAATGAAATCACTCGTCCATTCTAAGAGCATTTTCTGGGAGGCTGTGCCACACTGGGCAGTATGGGACCCACGGAAAGGGCGCAGAGAAAAGGGCCGGCAGGCCTCTGGGAGGCTGGGTCTCTGCAGAGCCACAGTCACGGCTTCTCCTCGTGAGTGTCCCCCGTGGCCCTCCCTTCCCCAGCTAACCCGTAATAGTGGGACTTTGATTCTCAACTAGGAACTTACTTTGGACAGACTTCCCTTACCTCAAGCCTGGGTTTGCTGCTCTCCTGGCACGCTCACCAGTCCGAATCTCACCCTAACCTCATTCCCCTCACCTGTGCTGGGTGTGTCCTTATCCGTCATACCCTCCAGACCCAAGTTTCTTGAGGGTGGGGACGTAGCAATGCCCACCCGTGCATCTTGAGTGCCGCTAACCCCAGCATTTGGCCCTGTATGCGTAATAGAGGGTGACGCAAGGGGGCAGGTGAAGAGAGAACAGAGACCGACTCAGACAAGTGCACTATAGACCGCCACAGACTAGGGAGTGGCTTGCTCCCTCCAGGAGTCTGGCCAAACTCAGCAGCCTGGGTGACACTTCCAGGCTTGAAGGGCAAACTGGATTAAGTGAGACGAGAATAGGACAGTCCTACAAACTAAGCTTGAATATGGTTTCCTGTCTCAGCGACCCCGAAGGCCTCAGCCAATTAGTTGAGATCCAGAATTAAGATAACAAAATACACCAAGGTTTCCCCGTTTCAATGACCTGTAATTATACATTTCTATGACTCCGTGTTCAGAAAGGCTTTCCTGTAGAGAAACCTACCACGGTGTGTATTACTCCCTGCAGACGACATGAGTCGCAGCAAAATTCCTTCATTAGCAGGCGCTGCGTCTAAGCAGTGAGATGCTCATTCCAAACAAGCCACAGAAAGGCGCGGATGGCCACACCTTCTCCTTTACTGTTCTGCAAAACCTGACACCCTCCTCTTTCAGTCAGCAGCAACAGACTCCTGAAAACTGTAAGAGTGCAAGGTTGTATTTACGAGGCTGGCTTTCCAGCAGAAAAGTATAATCTCCTTGGATTCTTTTTTTTTTTTTCTTTTCTTTTTAAAGGAACTGATTCTTCTATTCGGATGGTTTGACATAGGTTTATTATTTTTTATTTTCATTGAAGGCAGCAAGACTGACTAAATGATAAAGTTGCTTCTTACCAGCTCCTTCAGCTCAAAGGCTCTTTGCCCAGAATACTGATTTACGTCCCCAGGCATCTCACAGATCTGTAGTTACTACAGTCCAAGAATCAGCCGCTAAGGGTGAAACGGACTTGGTCACACAATGACAAGATTTACGGTGGGGTTTGGGGGGAAAAGGACTTTAATTGACATTTGTTGCCCTGTGATCATGTACTCTTTCTCCAGATTGCTGTTTGTTTGTGGCAGGTGAATTTGCCACGGGACTTTAGTGTGAAGTGGGTCCCCCACGATCAGTGTCTACGGCCGGGTTCTGGAATGTGCGCTGGAACCAAGGGCCCTTGAGGGCTCACAGCCAGGCAGGCTCATGTTCCGAGTTTCACGTCCTGTGGGGTAATTTAGCTGTCGCGTGTTTAGCGACAACAGGGGACCAGGCATACGATAAGCCGCAAATCTACACCTGTTGCTTTCAATATGGCAGTTACAAGAGTGGATTTTTTAAAGTGGACTTTTGATCCTATGAGTTTTGAAAAATACACTTTATTTTGCTGAAGGAGGATAAGTTAGTCTCAAGAATTAAAATAAGGTTCATGTTGGTAATAAACCCACTAACTAAAGAAGCTAATGAACTGTCTGTGTACAGGAATGACCCTTACGACCCCTTGATTTAATTTTTTCCTCATAAATATCTGTGATTTGATTTGACACAATTCTGGCATTTACAATGAAATCTTCCCATTTAGTGTCTAATTTTCTATTTTATTTTATGTTATAAAGTTTAATTTGGTGCTTTCTGAAAGGAAGCTTCACATTTTTGCGATTTCTCAAATCCATCAAAACCGTAGGGTGGGCGGCTTCCAAGTTCTTCTCTTGGAGCGAGATGTCAGATTTAATGCTTCAATCACTGTGACTTGATGGGAACATCTTAGTCTGCTCTTCTGATCTGTGACCTGAGCCATGTTTGAGTAGTGCCTTCCACATCATGACAAAGTGGCTTCTCAGTCGGTATTAGCTCAAACGGAATGCCTGTTAGGCTAATGGCAATACATTGACTTTCAATCAGCAATTTCCAAACTCCTTTATCCCCAGTAATTTCCATTCCGCTCACATGAGATGGATTCTTCTCCCTCCGGGTTCAGGGATCAGCAATGTTGAAATGCAAGTACAACTTGCTTCTGCCAATCTGTGCAATGCCATCACCACAATTTGGAATTTACAAATTTGTAATCACTCCTCAGGCAATGAACCATGGTGTCAACACAATTACATCATCTCCAAAGAATGTGGGAATGCAGCTGGAACTAAGGAAGAATGTTCGGGCACTTACAGGTAAGTGCAAAACTCTGCACTGTGTTGGAGACATTATGTGTACTGGCCAAGCAAGGCTTTAGGTTTGTTTGATATTTTTTAATAAAATAGAACTTTAGAGGAATTTGGGATTTAATTTTAAGATTAAGATTAATTGAAAATTAGAAATTTTAAAGTATTTATTTATTTATTTTGAGAGAGAGAAAGCATGAGCAGGGAGGGGCAGAGAGAGAGGGAGACAGAATCCCAAGCAGACTCTGCATTATCAGCACCAAGCCTCATTCAGGGCTCGAACCCACGAACTGTGAGATCGCGACTTGAGCCGAAATCAAGAGTCGGACGCTTAACCGACTGAGCCACCCAGGCACCCCAAGACTAATTTAACATAAATGATATTAACTTCAAAGGTTCTATAATGAGTATGCTATATCTGTCATTAAAATTTCTTTATGTTTTCATAAATATGATTTCACAATTTTTTGCATGGAAACTCAAAGTCATGCCAAAATTATTACAATTATCACAAGACACAGTAATTGTAACAAATTATGAGTGAGGCATAAATACAGAAATGTGCTGGCCTGATGAACAAGAAATAACAGTGCTTATCATCTGGCAAAGGCGAGAGAGGACAGGGGTGGGGAAGTCACCAGCCCCTCTGAGTGCAGGAAGGCCACTCGTGGCACCACTGTTTTCTGGGAGGTGACTTCACGCCCTGGGTGGCTTAATTCCACGATGACGCTAATTGTAGAAAGCACCTTCCATCTCATAACAGCTTGACAGAAGAAAGAAAAAAAAAAACCCACTGCCATTATCCACATTGACTTAAAACATTAGCCTGAATTCAGAAATGTTAAAAATCCATAAAGATGTGCTTCTTGGAAAGGAGGAAATGTTTGCATGCCTTAAAAACATGCACATACTTTGACCCTCAAATCTGTTCCAGGAATCCTTTCTAGAAAGAAGTAAGAAATGTAGGAAAAATTAGGCCACAGGAAGAGTGTCACTATTCGTAGGATAAATACTTAAATAAACCATGCCAGGGCCTCCTGAATGGATGTTAGGTCACCGTTAAGCACGGTGGAGAAATGCAAAGATATTTGCGACGTGTGTTAAGGGGAGAAAACTGCTAACACAGCACATCTGTACGGACCCATTTCTGTTTTAAAAATGTGTGTGTGTGTGTGTGTGTGTGTGTGCCTGAGAAGGGCACCCAGAAGGTTTCTACAGCAGTGAGTCAAAAACCCCACCTCTGACTATGCGGGATTGTGGTTGCTTTCTTTTTATTCCCCTTCAGTGTTTCTATAATTTTCTGACACGTTTATGATGAGCATGCATTGCTTTTGTAATACTGAAGAATCTTTTGGTTTTCATTGGACAAAAGTATTTAAATTTTTTTAATGTTTATTCATTTTTGAGAGAGAGACAGAGTAAGTGTGAGTGGAGGAGGGGCAGAGAAAGGAGACACAGAATCCGAAGCAGCTCCAGGCTCTGAGCTGTCAGCACAGAGCCCGGTGTGGGGCTGGAACCCACCAGCCGTGAGATCTGAACCTGAGCTGAAGTAGGACGCTTAACTGATGAGCCACCCAGGTGCCTCGGGACAAAGATATTTTGGGTGAGTTCATAGGCTGGACTGTTCCTGGACCAACACGGCTGAGGGCTGATGAGCACAGACATCCGCCCCGCCCCACCCCCCACACTGGTCAGAGGGTCAGCAACACTGTGGACAGATGCATATTGAATACAGGAAGGATCTGAAGAGGGAAGAGAGACCTGCATGGATGCTGCTGGCATAATGACAGCATAAATGGCATTTTTGTACACACAAAACATCACTCGAATCATCCACAGAGGTTCAGAAGGAATCCAGATCTAATTCACCACGACGCCTCCTTCCTTGCTTTATTGAAATATGGTATTAAGAAATGGCAAAAGAAGTCCAAAATGGAGAGGCCTTGCCCATCATGGTTCATAAACAAGTCTTGCAGATGCCATATTGGAAAAGTCAATTTTTCAAACACTGCGGTTGTGTGGTTGAGAATAGCCTTCAATACTACAAGTATTTTGGACAGAAAATCTCTCGGACTATTAGACCATTATGTGTTCTCTAATGTGCCAGGCTATAATGACTGTATGGCTCCCAGAGTGGCATCTTCAAGAACAAATTACCAAATGGCACATACCACACTACTAAATACATTGAAGCGGGGAGGCACCCAGAGTTTTTGGTGTGGCACATTTCCAGGAGCATAGACAGTGAGTTTCATTCTGGAAGTGCTTTTCAGTTCAAAGGAGAGTTGTGTGCTTGCTGGATATTTTTAGACTGCCAGAAGGTTCCATGGAATCACATAAGGCTGTCACTATAAAAATGAAAGCAAGCCCCAACCTTGGTTTGATACTTTGTAATAGATAGCAATCCGTGGAATCAGAATTTAAAACCCTATTTGAAATCACGTGTTGCAAACCTAGTTCTCTTTCACAATCTGATCCGCATTACCCCGCCACCTTCAGACCTGCTTAAAGAAGCACACATTCTTGAAGGCAGTTTGCTTTTTTTTTTTTTTATCACCAAGTTTCTTGCAGTTCCCTTAGATCAATAGAACTGCAATGTATCTATATAAATCCGAGTAGCAGATCCATTCTCATAAAGTTTACCCTTGTCTTGCTTTTCAGCTGAGAAGCAGAACTGAAAAATATTTCAGAGAGTATTAGAAATGGGAAGATTAAATTCTGTCTTATGTGGATCATGACTTCACGTGCTAAGCCGGGCACCAATGTTCTTTTTGGCTCCTGGGTCAGGATGAAAAGGATCATGGGTGTAGGCGCGGAGCTCCCGTGCACCTGCTGAGTCAGCAACTTGGCGCCTTGAGTGCTGGCTGTCCTCAAAGAGGTGGACGGAGAAGATGTCTGGCATCCAGTACCAGGAGTGGCAAAGGTCTGGGGCAGGCACATGGGCAGGGAATCTGAGAGTGAGTGTGAGTGGGTGTGTGAATATTAGTGAGTGTGTCTTACTTGGGGGCAGCGTGTGGGTCTGATGGAGGCATGGCTGCCCCAAATGTTTGTGTAAGTGGCACAGGCCAAGTGGCAGCTGGTAGCCCTTGTTCCGGAGTAGGTGGCCTGCTGGTCCCCTCTGGTCATGTGTCTGGAAATGGTGGCCAGTGTCACTGCTGTTCCAAGTTCGGCTTTCGCCTGTAAGACCCACTTCTTTGTCAGCTCTGTCCTGGCCTGGCAGAGGCACCTACGACCCCCTAGCTATGATCAGCTGTGCTTGGCCGTGGTCACTAAGACCAGGGGCCCCTGGGTGAACTGTGGGCTGCCAGTTTGAGCCTTCAAGCCCACACAGCACTCGTGGCTGCCTAACGCCCTGCTTCTGGGCTGATGCTCCAAGGAGACTGGGGTCCAAGCCGGCCAGATGCTCCTCAGCGAGATGGGAACAGGGAGCAATTTCCTGCACTCTGGCTCCCTGGCTCGCATCAGGGCCACACGGTTGATTATGAGGAAGCAGACAGAGCTGAGGAGGTACCAGGAAGGTGGGGAGGAGGACTTGGTAGCTGCGAGGACCAGGAAGAAGTGCCATTTGAGATACATCACCTCGTCTCATGAACGTGGTACCTGAGAGGTCTAGATGCCAGATGCCAGGAGCACCAAGTACAGAAAGTTCATCAAGGAGGTGATGGAATGTTTCATCCTGAGAAGGATTTGAGACTCCTTACACCAAAGCCAGACAGAGCAACTTATCTATCACCCACACGTAAGAATTGGAGGAGGGGCCGTGTGATGGCTTCATGGCAGTCATAAATTCTGGTGGCCGGCGGGTGGGGCCTCTTCGTCTGAAACCATTTCCTCCCATGAAAGAAGGCAGCACACATGTATGCTGCCTCCCCTTAGCTGATTTTACCGTGCAGATCAATAAGTTAATACTGTAAGCAATAATATAAACCATTGCTGTCTTTCAAGGACACTTGTAAGCTCTCTTTTCACCATGAGGTCAGATTTATTACCTCTGTTTTGTTGATGAGACCCCAGAGACCCTGTTTAAGAGGGTCTGGGCACCATGGCAACAAGCATAACCAGAGAGGTAAATGTAGGGGCTGTCTGCGAAAGCTTCAAGTGGCGTAGCTCGTGGCCTGGGAACACATTCGTTCATTCATTCATTCATTCATTCATTCAATGTATGCTTATTAAGCAACAGCTATGTCATTCCTGTGATTTGTACAAAGATAGAATGGTGATCTGTCGTCTGTGTCTGCCTCACTCAGCGTCTTGTCGGATGAGCTAGAACACTCACTACTCACCACACTCACACAACACTACAGGACTAGAACATCTCAGGATTCAACTTTGTTCTGACTCCTGTGGAAACTGCATTACCTTTTCCAAACATCTAAATAGCACAGGAGGCCTGGTTCTGAGAAGGCCTTAGGAGAGGACTGCGTATTGGGCAGTGTTGCCCTTCATTTTTGGAAACCAGCTGTGCCTCCTGCATGGGGGCCTCCAAAGGATGACCTGGGAGGTCTGTGCCAGACCTTCCCTGGCCCATGGACAGGGCCCTGCCCTCCTTCTCTTCCCCCTTCTCTGCTCAAGTCTCCTTCCATTAGGAGAAAGGCCACTGGAGATTCATAAAGATACGTATTGTAGTAAAGGGGATGATGGTTTTAGCAATTCATCAGCACATCAACGTAGGTTAACTGAATGATTTGCAGAAGGCTGGGGGTGCGGCCAGCTGAGGGTGGAGCCCAAGGCGGGGGTGTTCCAGTGGGGGCTGGGGGGGGAAGGTGGGAACCGGGCAGGTTCAGGTACAGCACAGGGTGGGCTGGGGGGGTGGCGAGAAAACCTTGGACAGTGGGGCTGGCACAAAGGGGCCGGACAAGGGAAGTCCACATTAGGACAGGGCCATGTTGGTCCCCACATGGATGGGCCATGTTAGTCAGGCTGAGAAGGGAGACCTGTGTCATTCCTGGGGACAAGGGTAATGTCAGACACATGAGCCGTCCCATCACCCCAGCTCTGAGGAAGTTGATTCCAGGGTGTAATTTGTAGTGAAAAGGCAAACCGCCCGGAGAGGAAGGCATTTGCAGCATGAGGCAGGAAGGTAGGCCGCAGGCACCCCTTCCTCTCTCCTGTCTCTCCCTCCTGCTGTCTTCAGAGGAATCTGGGAGGAACTAACGAGGCTGAGGTAGGAAAAGGAGACAGATCCCTAAAGGGAGGGTAAAGGAAGAGATAAGGGAGGGAAAGTTAGCCCCTCTGCGGCACTTTGTCAGGAGCCAGGTGGGGAGGGCAAATGAGGGTGGGGTATCGGTGAGATCTCCCTCCGCAGGGCTCTCTTTCCAGGCCCTAAATGCCTCTCTGGAGCACACACTGTTCATTTTGCTCCAGAATGCTGCGGGAGCAGGCGGAGGCCCCACAGTAGGTTCTGGGTCTCTGCACGCTTCACAGAAGAGGTTCTCTCCAGAACTCTCTCCCAAACATCATAGCCGTGCACCTGGCGCGTCCCTTCTGCACGTGGCTGGGACTGCCTCACCTGCGGTGTTCAGGGTCTGGCTATGTCTCTGTCTTTAGTCCTGAGATTCCCAGATTCTGTTTACATTGACCTGAGTCCTGTTCGAGTGTGCTGACTGCCCGAGACAGTCCTGGGCAGCTATCCATAGCTTCTGCTCAAACACACCGAAGAGCAAAATACTCCTCTGAAATGTTCTCCAAACTCCTCTTTGAGGCAAAGAACTGGGTGTGAAAATCTTAGTTAAAAGACTAGCTGCATAATTATTTATTAACTTCTGGATTTTGGGCTAAGACTTGTGTTAAAAAGTAGAAGTCAGGTAATTTGGCCTTTTGTCTTGTCAAATGGCGCTCTCCTCAATATTTCCTATCTGCTTCGCCTACTGTGACTATGGCTTCTGTTGTGGAGTGGGCAATCTCTCCCTGGTGACAGGCGAGGCTCAGGAGGTATGAAAGGCACATTCATCTCCCCAGAGGATGGTCTCTGTGCAGCAGGGTGGTGGCAGAGCCCAGCCACATGACGACGCCTCCATCGGCAAAGACTATATATACTTGGACTGGAAATTAATGGGTTTGCATTTTGAGTACCGACTCTTATCATTTGCAGGAAATTAAGCTTCTTTTGAAAAGGAGTTGGCATGTGAGCAATTTACTTTCTTCAACCTAAACACGGTTGGCAGCTCCTCTGAGGGAAGGGCCATTGTGCAGAGGCACGGAAGTCCCCGTCACCGTGTGATCTGTTTTTCATATCACAGCAGGTGCAGGCTGACTTATTGTGAATGAGCAGCAAACACGGAACAACCGGAAGACAAAGATCTGTGGTCCATCTGCGGGACAGGTGGCTCCCAGAAAACCTCAGGAAGGGCGTGGCTAAGTAACTCAACAAAACGATGCCTGAAAGGACACACACACACACACACACACACACGACACCTCCTCAGTGCCAGGGAAGTCTTCATTCCTCACAGAAACCATTTGTGTAGGTAGGCTCACAACCCCAAAAACAAGAGCCTCATGTTCCACCCACTGAGCTAGCCAGATACCCATTACTCGTTTTCTTCTTAAACTTGTTTTCTAGGTGTGAGGAGTGGAATCTCAGAGATTATGAGCCAGTTGAAGATCACAGATAGTATGTGATTTTGGTGAGACTCACACCAGGTTTGAGAGACTTGGTATTAATGACAATGATGATGATACCAACGCCTATTGGGGTCTCACTAAGCAGCAAGCCCTGGGACGAGCACGTTACGTAAATCAATGTAGTGAGTCCTCAGATTCTGTGGTGCCATTATTGTCTGCAGGTGAGGAACCTCAAGATTGTGGAGGTGTCTTCATGCTTCTTCGCTCACACCCTGCATTTGATCCTTTGGGAAATGCTGCTGCCCCTGGGCTCTAAGCCACGGTCACGCCTTGCTCAGTTACCATGATAGTCCACTGTCGCCTCTAGACCTGGACCCAGACAGCAGCTGGAGCAGCTTTCTTCAAATGTCAAGTCCGATTCCACCACTCCTGCTCAAAATCTCTGTATTTCTGTCAGTAACAGACAGACGTCCTTAGCTGGTCCCCCTGCCTGCTTCCCTTCTCCCTGTGTTGTCTACTTTAGCCACATTGCCATTCTTGCTGTTCTAGAAGATGCCGCAGGCTTCAGCCTAGCTGCTCCCTTGGCTTGGAATGCCCTGGAACCCACGGATACCCACTCGGCTAAATCCCTCCCCATCCTATCTTTGCTCAAATCATACCTTCTCAGTGAAGTTCATTGTGATCACCTGACTCCATGCTGAAACCGCCTTTCCTAGCTTGGCCCCTCTCCCCACAGCCTACCATTTCCCTTCTCATAGTGAGTGCCATGCTCCGACACAGGGGCAGTTAGGACTTTATAACCTTTTATTGGTGCAAAGCCACACACTCCATTGTGTTTTGCTATGGCGGCTCTCACACGACAAGGGAAGAGTTGAGTCGTGCAACAGAGACCAGTGGCCTCAAGTCCAAAATATTTACTATCTGAACCTTACAGAAAAAGTTTGCCAATGCTGCATTAACATCTGGACAATTTAATTATTTACGGGGCTTCTTGTTCTTGGACTGATGTTAAGTCATGAGGGCCAGGATCTTTGCTTCTTTTGATTACTAATGCATCCCCAATACCTAGAACACAGATGGCACCCAATGCATATTTGTTCAATCAAGGCATGAATGAGGCCAGAGTCATTAAACACTCACCCAAAGTCACTCTGGTGACCAGCCAGGCGCTCTTGGTGTCCAAATTCAAACCGAGACAGACTGACGGAAATTGAAACATGCTCTTATTCAGTACCCCTTCCTCTCTACCCAAGCCCACCAGTGCCTGCTGCTTCATAAGAGACAAGCTTTCCTTAGGAGCTCCTAACAGTCAGATAGGAAAAAATACATGCTGCCTATTAGCTCTTAATCTTATCAACATAAGCAAAAAAGAATGACCCGTATTTCTAAGCAGAAAAAAGACGAATTGCTTCTAGACAAGTCCTGGAGATTTAGAGCTCCTTTTTGCATCTGGCGGGGCTGGCTGAGGGCTTGGATCAATTATTTTGTGCCATGACCGCTCTGGTGGGTCAACGCTGTTATACCTACATTTACCACCCATCTGTCCTGCCCAGAGGCCTTTCCTCCTTGGGACCTCCCTGTCTAGATGTCCAGCAGGCCCTGTAAATGGAGGATTGAAGGCTTTGCAGAGAGGTCAGAATGTAAGATTTGGTGTGGGAGGCCATCTGTATGGAAGTGGTTAAGGCTGTGGGATAGGGTGAGCAAGAAAGAGAAGGAAGACAGAGGAGAGAGCCTGGAGGGGGGAGAGAGTCAAGGAAGAAGAGTGAAGTGTGGTTGTGCTCACTCCTATGAGCCTAGGGGGCTGATGGCCCATTGCTTTCTCTAGACCCTGGTCGAGAGTGAGGATAGGACTTGCCTGTGGGTCTAAAGTTTAGGCGACTGGTTCTCGATGGTCACTGATCCAATGACTTTAGGGCCATATTTCACTTATTTAATTTCTGACGTAAAATGTATAAATTTATCTTCCCACACAGCTCTGAGAATGAGATCTGTGTCTTATAAGGAGGAAGAGAAAAGGAGCCCGTGTTTGTTACTCACCAGGCCTTGGGCTGGGGGTAACATATCTTCTGTCTCCTGTAACTTTAACCGTCCTGCAAGTCAGACATTTTTACAGATGTGAAAACTCAGGTAATAGCTTTCACAACATGGTGTCAGAGATTTGGGCTTTCCATTACTCATCCCTCCTGCCCGCCTTGGGCATTAACCTCTACACACAGGGAATGAAATTGGACAAAAACACAGGCTTTGGTAAGTCAACAATGTCCAACAATTCCCCAAGTGCAGGGCCCCAGGCAAAGCTGAGCTGGAGGAATGAAGTCTGACTTACTTTGCATTCCAGGCCCCGGGCTTGCTTTAGAGCTGGAGTCAGTGACCCATCCCTGGTGACAGTGACACCAGGGAGCCAGCCTCACTTGCTTTTCATGGGGATTTGGACCTGGGTGAGTCTGAGCCCCCTGGCCATCCTTTCTCTACTCTTCGTGCTCTGTGGCACCAGACATGAGATTACAGTGTGACCCCCCTGCCCCCGCCGCCGCCCTACAGCCAGCATGGTGTTGTCTTCTCTGAACTTGATTATCCTAACGAAAACTTTCAGGATGAAACTGTCAGTCAAGTTGATGATGCCATCTTGAAAAGGCATCATTGCATGTCAATAAAAATATTTGAATAACAAAGTTACAGAGAGGGAAAATATACTTTGGAAATATTAATATGTAATGAGCTAGACAAATAGTGTAGAGAAATCTCTGCCAATCTGTTTAATCGATGTAGAGAAGAAAACCAGGTGACTCAGCCAACATTTTTACTTGGCACTTGAACTAAACCACTTGGAGCAGTTCTGTTGAGCCTATTTTTATGGAAAACACACACACACACACATACACACACACACACACACACACACACACACACACACACAATTTTGGAGGAGAAAAGAGCAATCTTCATACCAGAAAGTGAATTTGCCTATATTCATGTATCTGTCTCTATGTGGTTTGATCTTTTTCTTTCAAACTCTGGTGTTGGCTCTTTGCCCCCTGAAATGAAAACATTAGGCATTATTTTGGGGATCATACATACACAGCTAAGCGAGAATGGTAGCTTTTCCTAGTAAACAAATATTATCATCTTCAACCGATAGGTGTCACTGTTCATTTACCATAAACCATAGAGGAAAGCCAAGGCAATTGCCTCGGCTAAAATAACAAGCATGTTTTCTGGAAATAAAATAACCAGTAAGTACTGGGAAAGGATTATTTTCTTTCACAGGTGTCTCCAAATCAAAGCTGAAGTGTGAACAACAACTCACTCTTTCTATGGCCTCCCACGTCGTATTTGCTTCTAGAACTTCAGCACCATTGTAAGAATTCCTTCTAAACCGTATTTGTACCTCACATCTAACTGCCTGACCCTATAAACATTTGGCGATTGATTTTGCTTATAAAGTACATTGGTATTTACAGATACGCGCAATGGAGGGTTCCAGTATTTCAGCACAAGTCAGAAAATGATACCTACTGCTGCCTGCGTAGAAACACGTGCAAATCAAACATTATTAAAGCAAGTCTCTGAAAGTATTTTAAATGCAAACACATCACTTACACCATGGATATAGAATTATATATTCACCCGGTAACTGTTAAATTAATAAAGAACACATGTATACGTAATGAAAATAATACACTGATCCCTCATCGAGCATAATGCGCTAGGCTTGGAGTTATATGATTTGCAGACATATCTCACTTAGCCCCCCTCTTATGTACCCATTTTACATATGGTGAAACAGAGGCTTGAGGAAGATGGTGATGTTAGGTAGCCATTGAGGTAGGACCAACCCAGATGATATCGACCTAGAAGCCAAATTCCTCACCACCACACAGATGACCTTTCCTCTGACTTTTGATTCTGTTTGCACCAAAAGCTCCTCCACTTAGGCTGTGGTGCCCTGGGTGGTTTGCTCACCCTCTCTGAATTCGACCTCCCCCACTGGCACATGGAGAGTGATGCCTCCGAGAGGGATTGCTCTAGGGATTGGAAAGGGTGTGTCTGTGATAGTTCCTAGCACAGGGCCTGGTGTGTAAGAGACACGATGCATTTTAAATTTAAGTAGGTAAATAAATAACGATAGGTGAGCGGTAAATAGCCTCCTCTCAAGTGTGCAGTGAGGAACAGGTGTTCATCTTCAGCAGTTTTCAAAGATGGAAGTGTTCACTTTCCACCACTGACACTACGGGGCATTTAGGGAAGCCTTCGTCATTTGGTGGGAATGAAATCCTACGGAGCCCAGTTCCAGGGAATCCTCAGCCTAATCAGAGATGATGGAAGGCTCCTTCCAAGTGGCTCCAGAGGGAGAGCTGAGCCATGGGTAGGTTTTGTCTAGGGGAGGAGGAGTGAGTGGCTCGTGCTTGGTGGCGGACAGCTTCTGAGCAGAGTTCAAAGGCTCCAGAAAGGGAGTGAGTTTGGGCATCTGAGATGTTGACGAGGGTGCTTGTGGCTGGGGGGTGGAGCGCCAGGGGAGTCAGACCCTCCTCTGAGGGACAGCAGCCAGGCACCTTGTTGCTGCTGACAGCCGGGAACAGGACTGGGGACAGGGTGTGCTGGACAATGATGACAATGTGCATTTGAGTTTGCAAAGACCTCAGGGGGCTTTTAGAAATCTGAACATTGAGGCAGGAAAGAGATGAAACCAAGACACAGCTGAATGGCTTTCCCTTGGAAAGTGTGGGCAACCTGGCAGTATTAGTCTAAGGAGCAGAAGAGAGACTCTACTCCCCACCAAGGGAAGTGACAACAGAAAAGCCTGGAAGGGAAAGGGGCTTCACCCTGGCACTAAACCAAGAGGACAGCCACCATTGTTTCACACTGTGCTACCCATTTTGCCCACATTTCTTTTAACTTTCACAACATTTCTATAAAGGTAGTTAAAGAAACACCTCTACGTGCAGATAAGCTAAGTTCCGCAAAGTTCTAAAGCTGCTTTATTTACAGGTTTAAAGTGACAATATACAAATTACTACAAATGTCAATTGTTGGTACCAGGCAGAGCTGATGGGCTTTTGATATGATGAGTGGTTTTATTTCATTTTGATATTAACATCTTGGTTTTACAAATGAGGAAATTAAGGCCTAGAGAGATTAAGTTACATGTCCAAGGTAACATAATTGAAGAGAGAATTTGAACCCAGATATGGCAGTATGCTGGGTCTTACATTTTTCCCATTTTGCCACATTAAAGAATGTGCTATAGAATTCATGATCTTCCTCAGCACCATGGAGTTGTAAATCCACTCACTGAAGTTCTTACTTTTCTGAAATTCGTATCCCCTGCTAACTTTACTTTTGTACCTGAGCCATTGAAGGAACACGGGACGGACCAAAAGACAGTCATTGGAAAGAATATACATAGAGAAAGGGAGTCTTCCTTTTCCTTGTGCTTTTGAGAGATGGTGTAAGAAAATAACCTGAAGTTCATCTGGATGAGTGTCAACCCTCCAGGCAGCCCCGGGGATGCTGAGGCCTGCCAGAATCCACAACCAGGAAAAGTCCAAGCACTTACTACTCACTGCTGTTTTGAATGAGTACTTAGGTTTGGGCACTTACATATTAATTTAAACACACTAAATTCTCAACATATATGGAGGTACTCAGGATACTCTGAATAGCAAAAATCAGTCTTTTCTAAACAATTAACTAGCGAGTGCAGAATCTCCATTCAAAAGTTGTAGAAAAGTGGTCAGAAGGGAGTTGGGTATTGGCAGTTATGCCTGGAGTTTAACTGCTTGCTGGGTCATAACCAATGCCCCGAGCCCATGCAGTAATTACATTTAATCTTCACTAAAAATTAAGAAGGATCAGCGTGGGGGTGCTTAGAGAATATGTTGTAACTTCTACAGATGACGTTCCTTTTTCCATGCCCCCAGCACCATGCAAGAGGCCCCTGAGATCACAGAAGGGAGCTAGACCAGAAAGTTAAATCTGCCTCTTGGTCCTGTTTCCAATCCTGGATGTTGTGTACTGTTCTAAAGAGACCATAAATTAGAGGGAAATTAAAGTGCCTAATGTTAGCATAAGAAGAGGCCTCTAATCAAAGAGGGGTCCGCATCAAAGATACTAACCTAGATTCCATCTCAGTTCAGCACCCAAAGCCAAACAACATCAACCAAAAACAAACAAAAAAACCTGGAGAAAACAAGGATAAAAACAAAATCCCAAGAAAATTAACCTTATGCCTATTTCTTCTCTTTCTTTGACCAATGCCTGTATTCTTCTACATATTCTTTCTGTTTATACTCCAATTTCTTGTTTCCTTACTATGTGCCTTTTCTCTGTACTGAAAAAACTATGGAAAAGGAGGAAATTCAAAAAGGGGAGAAAGGAAGGAAGGAAGGAAGGAAGGAAGGAAGGAAGGAAGGAAGGAAAAGGAAAAAAAATGTCCAGGAGGCAAATGACTTGTATTTTAAAGCTACTTCTTCTAGGCTGGCAACTTCCAGATGAGAAGTCACGTGCTGGCCTTGCATTCCAGACGTGCATAAATAAACAGGGATGATGCCAATGATCACGTTGCCAAGGAGAGCTCTCTTCTAGTGTAGCAGGCATCAACTGCCACATCACTCACAGCATGTGGACCAAAATAGGAGACAGGCTGGGCATGCATTCAGACATTTTATTTGTGGCTTTTAGAAAGCATTTATATTTCCAATAAATCCACTCACATCTCAGTATCGTATTAAGTGAGAAATGCACTGACAACGGAAGGCCTTGATTCATCAAGAGCAGTGGCGCTCTCAGAACAGACCTGACAAGTGCAGCGGGTTGGGGGATATCAGCATCCTTAATTTACGACGTCCTCACATGAGTCTGGTTTGACGTCCTCATTGGAGAAAATCTGCCCCCGAAATGAACAGCAGGGCATTAAAGACCGTTTTTCTTCTCTAGAATCTGAACGGTTATCATCATGCCTTTACTCTGCTTCCCCATATACAGGGTGTCAGGAAGCCAGTGGATAACAGTTGATGGATATTTTGTAACTCTTGGCTTACATGTGCATAACAGGGAGGTGAGTGCTGTGATTCAGTTACGCATTGTAACTTTCTGAATCTTATTTGGGAAAACTTGTACACTTATCCATGCATGAAGAACACTTATTTGAATGGTGAATAGTCTGCGTTTGTCAAGCTCCGTAATGCGGATGACAAAGCACATCTTAAAATTCCTTGATTTGGGGCCGATGACAAGCAAAACATTTGCAGATTTAGATTCCTTGTCAATCGCAGGCTAGGGTTCGCGAAGTTTGCTGATCTCAGGTTAAAGTTGCCTCTTTGGAGAGGTCTTCTCTAAGTGCTCTCACCAGAGCACCCTCCCTGTGTCCCCACCACCCCACCAGTTTCACCCCTTAGAGGATGTCATTTGTCACCACCATCTGTCTATAAGAGGGCAGGGACTTT
The DNA here is from genome assembly GCF_028018385.1 of Neofelis nebulosa. Classification (NCBI taxonomy): domain Eukaryota; kingdom Metazoa; phylum Chordata; class Mammalia; order Carnivora; family Felidae; genus Neofelis; species Neofelis nebulosa. Next base: position 148,544,601 of record NC_080787.1, read on the forward strand.
GGGTTTTATTATTGTATATCTATTGACCAGAAAAATACCTGGAACATAGGCAGTGCTGATAAATATCAGTAGAATGAATACAGTTTTTGTTATTAAATTTTTGTTTTTTTTTAAAGTTTATAGACTATATATGCACAAGGCAGAGATGTTCACTGATGAAACACGAAGGTAGCTTGCAGACTGGAGTACGGCCCGTAGGACCTGCCAGCATGTCCATAACTTTCCCCTAGAGAGTCGTCATAGCACTGCGGCCACCTCTTGTACCAAAATGGGGAGTGGAGGGTTTGGAGAGGATTTAAGCAGACCTACTGAGAACAGTCAAAGTCTCGAAGGAATTCCAGTATCTAGGAATGAATATTACTTATCCTGGAGTAGTGGTTCCAGTGGATAAGCCAGTGGAGGGGCTTTGGGTGACATGAAACCGTTCTGTATCTTAACTTTGAAGAGACAGTTGCTAAGATACAGGCAGAACTTCCTCGTTAAAAATGCTCTGAAGAGTGGGACTGGGTTGTGGAGGGGGATTAGGGGACCTTCTTTGTCTGTAGGTGCTTAAGAAAGTAGTGGTGAGTTCCCAGCTTAATCATAGGCATAGGTTATATATGTCCTGCCTAGGGGTTTCTTTTTATTTCTGTGAATCTTTGTGGAGATTTATCTAATACCTATCTAACTAGGTATTTCTCTCTCCTGGTCTCTCTCTCTCTCTCTCTCTCTCACACACACACACACACACAATTCACACACACTCACATGCATGCACACATATACACTTTAACATAGCAGAAAATTGTATCCCAGAGAGGTAAGTAACTATTTCCTCTGTTAATAAGTGACAGAGCTGGGGTTCAGACTAGCTGGTTTGATTACAGAGTCCCAAGTCCACCGAAACCTGTACAGCAGGGGGTAGATTGTACTGAGAACACTGTGTTTCTTCATTTCATGGCTTTGCTTTACCCGCCCCACCCCCATCAAAATGTGGCCTCTGGAATATTGTCACTGCATACATTAAAATCCCATATGAAATTTTGTAACTCTTGCTATTCTTGTCTATCACAATCCATCACAAAAGATTCCAGTGGCTTATTCATCAGGCACTGAGATGAACTTCAGGGAGAGATGGCTTTAGGTCTGTGGCTCAATCTGTATCCAAGGCTAGTCCCAAAGTCTCTCAATATCCCTCATCTTTTGAGATCAGAATCCAGGCAGTGATTCCGTTTAATTGTTTTTCATTTTTTAATTATTATTATTATTATTATTATTATTTAGAAAGAGAGCGTGAGTTGGGGAGGGGCAGAGGGAGAAAGAGAGAATCTTACACTCCACGCCCAATGCGGAGCCCTACATGGGGCTTGATCTCACAACCCTGGGATCACGACCTGAGCCGAAAATCAAGAGTCGAAGGCTTAACCGACTGAGCCACCCACGCGTCCCTACTTGTTTTTCATTTTTGATAGACCAGACCATGGACTAGTGGCTACAGCTACTTCCGTCTCAGACAAAGCAAGGTGTTTCATCACTCCCCAGTGAACTATCTTCTGATGGAAGTCAAGAATGCAACTGCATTTGGGGGCAGACACGTTCTTAAAGGATTGTGAGGAGACTCATTTGTCCAAGCACGCAAGAGTTCATGTTTTATACAATATGGTCTTATGTATGTATAATACAGGTTCAACTCATTAGATGCACTAATCTCTTCATATTCACATGGTGCCTCTGTTCCTCAGGAGATGAGTGGGCCCCCAGGATTTCTGTGAGCTACAGTGGTCTGTCCCCTCATCCTTCTGAAGACAAGTCCCTGGTGTCAGAAGTGGGTAGGGATGACCGTAATGCGTTCCCAAGTGGGATGTTCAGGGGGAATTAATGAGGATGAGGGATAGCTATCCAGGTTATTAATGAAGAGTCTGAATACAAGCTGTAGGGGTGTGAAAATAATATGAGGCAGGAGGGGAAAATTAAAAATAAAACGAATTCAAAAAGAGGAAGAGAAGAGAAAGGAAATTAGTAAAAAGGAAGAGAGAAAATGAAATACCCACTGCCTCTCAGTATCCAAGGCCTTAGAAGTTGAATAAGCTTGGGCGCCTGGGTGCCTCAGCTGGTTAAGCTTCTGACTCTTGGTTTCAGCTCAGGTCATGATCTGACTGTTCATGGGTTTGAGCTCCATATCAGGCTCTGCGCTGACAGCACGGAGCCTGCTTGGGGTTCTCTTTCTCCTTCTCTCTCTGCCGCTTCCCTGCCCGTGCTCTCTCTCAAAAAATAAATAAATAAACTCCAAAAAAAGTTGTATAAGCTACCCAAGGTACCAGCTGACAGAAGACTCAGCTGGGAGAGAACTCAGATAGGCCTGGCTCAGTGAGTTGGTTTTTTTTTTTTTTTTTTTTAATTCCTCTGAATTACTGAAAAAGCCACAGAATTTAAGGGGCAATATCATAAGCCTATCTCTTGTCTGAGTTGCTAATAATTAACAATTATTACATGAAATCTGACATGTGAAACGTAATTACAAGGCATTTTGAGATACGGATGTAAGATATCTATCATCTATCTATAATCTAGTATCCATCTATTGTCTATCACTTATCTGTCTTAAGGACAGAGTTGCTTGGCTTCCATTGTTTTCTACATTTAGGCGTTTGGTGAGCCTGGGGGTATTCAGATTGATACACAAAGTCCTCCATAATAGTTGCATTTAACAAATGTCATGGAAGGATAAACTGTAGGCCTTTCAACAAGTCTCCCATTTCACTTGCAATGTGCAGATTAACATAGGTTGTGTTCAGCGGTTTGTGTTGCCTCCTCTCATACATGAAGCAAACCACTTCTGTCTAGGCACTATTTCAGACTAAGATAAATCCTATCAATGCACCCAAAAGCAGAAGTGTCCACCACTGGAAAGAAGTTTTTGGTTTGGAGAGGTGCTTGGAAGGTCCTAGCAGAGGGGGACACACCCATCATCGCAGAAGGGGGTTTGTTGGCAGCCTGAGTCTCCATGGAGCTCGGTATTTGGTTCATCTGTAAGTGATGCTCTCCAAACATTACACTCTGGTACTTGTACAATGGGGAGCATTTCCTCAAAATCATAAATCCTGATCCCAGTGCCTTATAGGCCAAGTTCTTTCTTTACTAACATTCTGAATGAAATACATTAATAATTGCTTTAAAAGAATTCAACCCTTTATCAAAGGACTCCAGCATGTCCCCATACAGAGGGTGATGACTTAATGACATCTCATGGTGAAAGGTGTCAAATTCCTGCTGGGGCTGGCAGAGATGGACAGAGGGGCTATTCACACCGCTGGGGTCGGGGAAGCGGATGGAACCCTGTGAATCACTGGGCTCTGCTGCCTTCATCAGCCACACCAGCATCGAAGGAAGACAGACGGTGTCGCTGGCGACCACTTCCGGGGCAGCGACCAGAAGGGTCATTGAGCCTTTTTCTGTTTCTAAGTGTGCTACACTATGGCTGTGTTTGGTCATTTAGAGGGTTTGCTGTGTTCCGTGTTTTCCCATGTCTGAAGGGTAATTTGCGACCAACTATTCCTGCCCGACTCAACAATCTACAGTCGACACATATTAAGGTTCATAATGAAACACAGATTCATATTTTTCTTTTATTTTTCTACCTGAGTACTTCTACCTTTGAAGACCTCCATCTTCTTGTGTGTGTGTGCACATGCACATATTTAAAACCATATTTTTTTTAGAAAGATGGCTGTGTGAGCACTATGTGGCCATTCTGCCAGTGTTGCTAACCAGGCCCATGGCATGAGCTGACCCATGGCCCAGGGTGCTTGGCTCCTCCCCACCTTCTTCCTGACGGGCAGGTTTACTTTTATGCCCTAAGATTGGAATGGTGGCATATCTATTCAGGTTTGCTGGTTCAAGAAGGGGGGCAACTTTGCTCATGACCAAGAGATCATTTAAAATGTGCTGAAGTGATACTTCCCTTAGGCAGGACACCTACAGACAGACCATTTACTGACCTTGAACGTGCCCTGAGATATATACCTTTCCCTTAATGCTCTGATCACCAATATCACACTGCATGGCATATAAGAGAAAACATCTGCATTCTTGCTCATTTGCCAATTTACTCATTTATAAATCCACCCAACAAATATTGACCAAGTGTGTGATGCATGCCAGGTGCTGGCCTCAGTGTGGGATATACTGGGGACAAGGCAGGCGAGGTTCCTGCCCTCAGGGAGCTGATCGCCAGGTGTGGGCAAGTAAGAAGGTCATTACAATAAAATAGTGTGTGAGTGTTGCTTATGTGTGGGTGTGAGACACAGGATGCAAGGGTGAGGGAGGGACAAAGTGTGCCACATGGGGCGGTGGGCTGATCCCTGGAGCCAAGACCCTGGTTAGGTGCAGCGCAGGGAGCCGAGTCCCAGCACAGAGCTGCATGCAGGTTCTGGTGGCTTGCGGAGGGTGGTTGGGGGGTTGAGGCTACATTTCATGACAGGACGCTACTGAGATATTCAGGTGGGATATGCAGAGCAGAGTAGGGATGGAGGAGACAGGGCGCAGCCAAGAAAAAGATCTGTGAGATGAAATTGGGAGACTGTGAATGTGGAGGGTAAGTCACTGTCCTGTGAATCACAGAGACCAGTCACCGGCAGGTCTCAGGTCCAGGCTACAGCTGACTAATGGGGAAAAGGAGTCTAGGAAGAGGCATAGGCCTAAGGGTATGCGGGAGGAAGGTGAGTTCTGGACTCATTCTGTGGGCAGAACAATTGTCCCCTAGTGAGGACAAGTGTTTGAGTGACTGGAAACGCTATCGGCAGGAAACTGCATTTTAATTCTTGTCAGGAACTGACTTGTCAAGAACTTGACCCTTGTCAAGAGGGTCTGAAGTCTGGCCCTCCCCGAAAACTAACAAGTTAGCCTGGCCTAGATTCATGGATCATGGCAGAAGATAAGAGACTCCTGGGTCAGAGACAAAGGATCATGTATTATTCACAGTGATATCTTTATTCTTGTGCTGATCCTCCAAATCCCAGCTCTCATAAGGTGCTATGAGGTGGACCCAGGTGGTATCTGCATGGGCAGTGGGTGTTACAGGTGGGGAACCCTGAGCTTAGAGAATCCAAAGTCTTTTATAACAGGCAGTGAGCCAGCCTGCTCTTATCTCCAAAGGGAGATATTATCTTTATTATCAGCAAACTTACCCTTTGCTCTGGAAGGGGATAGTATTACTACCCCTGTACAAATATCCTTGGAAAGATAGTCTGTGCCTCTTCTTGAAAATCATGCAGAAATGTGAGAGACCTTTGGAGATTTCTCTACTTTGTATTCTGGCTTCTTTCGAAGTAGGATGCTAGGTCAGAAGACCATTAAGAACTCTGCCTCTGTTCTTAGAGAGGACTGCTCAAGGCTGCTGGGAGGCACTGATGGAGGGAGAAAAAAAGTAGCCTTCTGTTGCCCATGAAGGAGCTGGACCTTCATTTCCCAACTCTGGGATATGTCAGGCACGAGTGTGGTTCAGTCTATTCCTGTTCGGAGTCTTTATTCCCCCCCCAAACACTTTCCTACAAGTGACCATCAGATAATCAGGGATTATCAGAGAGTGTGGTTAATTGATTATCCTACTATGCATGGTGTTGGCCTTAGCTCTGATACCTGAAATAGAGGACCAATTGCAAAAAAAAAAAAATTGGGAAATACTGAAAATAATTTTTCATTCCTCAATGAATTATTCCTAAACACATATGGCATAATATACAGTAAAAAGGGGGAGTGCAAAAATCTATTTCTATCTTTTTTTTCCTCAGAATGCTCCTGAGAAATGCTTCAGAGGTTGGGTTAGTAATTTAGACAAAGTAGTTAAAGTCCGAGGTCCCCCTGGGATATTCCTGTGGTCCCCATCCGTCAGCAGCTAATTGGAAATGAGAGCCCAAGTGCTGGGAGCAGGGAGCTTCTTTGCCAGATGATTCTAATCTTTGATGTCATCCATCAGCAACCCAGAATCCAGAGAGCATGCTCAAAAGGGTGCCCCAGATGGGCCTCTCATTCTGGCTGGCATGTCACTGAGCCCCCAGGCCTCTGCTTCCTCATCTCTTAAATCAGAGATCTGTATCAGAAGATGTCTCAGGTCCCTTCCAGCTGTGACTCTGAAGCTCTGAGATGTAGCTGTGGGCGAAACCATGACAATGACATCAGTTGGCACCAGGCAGTGACGACCTCCAGGCGGCCTGGACTCAAACAGGTACTGGAGTTGCCCACCTCTGGTCTCCCACAGGCACCTGTGAGCCTCACTAGGTCAACAGCATCACCACTGAGGCTGCTTACACAAGTGACCTTGGACCCCTGGGGCATGGTGAGAAGACTTTTCCAAGCACAACGAGTTTAAGGGAATCCATTTCAGAGCCTCCATTTCTGGGTGCACTGGATCCTGGCCTCATGTGGGTTTTCCTTTCCCACGTTCCTCCTTTAAAAACAGCCCTTCTTGGGGCGCCTGGGTGGCGCAGTCGGTTAAGCGTCCGACTTCAGCCAGGTCACGATCTCGCGGTCCATGAGTTCGAGGCCCGCGTCAGGCTCTGGGCTGATGGCTCGGAGCCTGGAGCCTGTTTCCGATTCTGTGTCTCCCTCTCTCTCTCTGCCCCTCTCCCGTTCATGCTCTGTCTCTCTCTGTCCCAAAAATAAATAAAAAACGTTGAAAAAAAAATAGCCCTTCTTCTACTTTGCAAAAGCAAGACACCTTCACCTTCTGCACTCTCACTACTGGGGTGGAAAAAATCTCCTGGGCACCAAACGAGGATGATTCTAAAATCTATTTTGGGCAAAGCTTCTTTGAGGAAACAATCAGGCATGAAAGACCCACCTTAGCACTTGAGGTGTTTCCAGGTCTTCTAGAAATTGTACTTAAGCATGAAGCAGGTGACCTATATGGGGAATTTTGTCCCTCATTAGGATGTTCCAAACTCAGGCATATTGTAGAATGTGGGCAGTGGGGAGGAAAGCAGGTTTGGCTCAATTTTTGTTTAATGGTGTAACCTTTTCTTTCTCCTATTGTCAGTAAATGCACTGCTCTTGGGGAGGATTCTGAGTGAAGAGAGAAAATGGGTGACAACTACTGAATGCTGAAATGGCTTTCCCCCCATGTATTCAATGTAAGCAATTATGACGGGTAAGTCTCAATACTCATTCCTAGGGTGTAACACTAGCTGGAAAGAAAGACATTTTGAACAGTTGAAACAGCTCATTCTTTTCAATGTAACTTAAATATTTTCAGGGACTATCAAATTTTTACATTTTGTACTGGATCAAATCTGCAGATAAAATTTGACGTGGTTCCTTTTAGATTTAGTGCACAAGCAGGGGAGGGGCAGAGAGAGAGGGAGGGAGAGAATCCCAAGCAGGCTCCGTACTGTCAGCACAGAGCCTGATGTGAGGCTTAAACCCACAAACCATGAGATCATGACCTGAGCTGAAACCAAGATGCTTAGCTGACTGAGCCTTCAGGCACCCCAAAACCTGTATTATTTTGAATCACATCATAAAATATTTAAGAATAGTCAATACTCACGGTATTTCATATTATGGTGTTTACTATTTCCACCTCCTATTAACGAAAAAATAAAATGATATGCTGGCTGCTGAACCAGAAATATACATATATATTTTTATATATGCATATACACATATATACATACCTATATGCCTTTTTTTAAATATGTAGAAAAAGTCCGATTATTGATGGAGTCATTTCTGAATTATTGCACATGGCTCTTAATAATTCACAGATGCTTAACACCAAAATGCATTTAATATGTGCACACCCAGGCAATATCAAGGGATTCCAGGCCATCCTCGTTTCATAAACAACATAAGTTCACCTACATATAATATTCCTTTATTACAAATTTAGTACCAGAATAGTTTATTCTTGTTTCTTAAGCATTATGAAATGGTTAAATTAACAGACACTGTCATTCTGATCCTGAGTTTCATAATACGTCTTGCGAGGTGGATATCTATTTTTAGTGACATTCACAACGTTCTTCGGAATTCATATTAGCATGGTTATTTACATCAAAAAATAAATCCACTTGGTCCGATCTTGTTGATTGGGTTGATGATGAGGACTGAGTTTGCATCAAAATACTTGCATCAAAAGATTTTACTGGCAAAGGTATATTAAAAATAACAATATTTAGATTTTTTTCAGTCCTCTCTGAATATATTAAAGTAAACAAAGGATTTCTAAATTTACAAAATAAAGGTATAATTAATAGTTACTTGTTAGAGCCTCATAAAGCCTTTTTGGTATACTTCCCAGAAACTGAAAGCATGCATTACTATGCTGGTTGGGTAATAAATTCTTTTGTTTCTAATTGTTTGCTTCCCAAAATTTGAAAATTAAAAATAGTTTTTGATGATAGACCATTGTGACATTTTCTGGCATATACCTGCAAATGAGTTTTTTAAAATGGAATGACACTGCTAGGAAAAGACTTCTATTATAATCTACTCATAGGAACAAAGTTATTTAGTGCATATTAATAAAAATTAAATACAGAAAAAGAATTTGCACTGAACTCTCCCTCATCCCAGAGGCCGATAGCATTTGTTCATCTCATTCAGATATGCATTACCATTGACATTTGGCTTTTTGTCTGATGATTATTCATCAAAATTTGCAAGGTATTCTTGTTGTTTTGATTGTGTAGAACTAATCACTAATTTTTTTTAATGTTTATTTATTTTGAGAGAGAGAGAGAGAGAGAGAGAGAGAGAGAGAGAAAACGCATGCAGGGGAGGGGTAGAGAGAGAGGGAGAGAGAATCTCCCCACTGTGAGCCCAGAGCCCAATGCAGGGCTTGAACTCAGGAAGTGTGAGATCATGACTTGAGCTGAAATCACAAGTTAGACACTTGACTGACTGAGCCACGCAGGCACCCCTAGTACTAATCATTTTAATGAGAACCCAGGGAAGATAATAACAGTAGAACATCCTGTTTCTAAAGAAATTTAAAGAATTTAAAAATTTTGCACATATTCTGGTAACAGAGATACATACTAGGTGACCCATTAAATATCTCCCAACATGAAAACATGGTGCTTTGGGGATGGGGAGTGGGGTGGGGAGTGGACTGGGAATGCCAGAGTGAAAGGCATGACACGAATTCCCTGGTAAAGATCTTGTGCACATATTTATAAAGTGAGTGATGTGGATATCGAATCCCTACAGCATATAGATCCTACTTCAGTCATTCAAAGGAGTGCTATTTTACTTCTTGGAAAAAAAAAAAAAAAGGTCAGTATTTACATTCAAGAAATGTCATTTTTTTTGCAAACACCTAGGAAGAAATGTACAGATGAACTTAAATGCTTGTGAGGAGGTACACGGTTTTCAAAATTTTGTATGGGGTGTGCAGGGAAAATAATTTGAGGACCCCCTGCTTCGTACCATTCTGTTAGCAAGCATTCTCTTCATTGGCTCCTTTGCCCTAGAGGCTGTGTTAGTCTGTGATTCCAGCTCAGCAATGCCATAAATCATCCGGGAAAAGATGATTTACTTAGAAGTTCACCGGGATTTCCCTGTGTGCTCCTTCCTCTCTGCTATTATCCCAGGCTAACACCTGCTGTGCATGGTGGGGAGGGGCAGGCTAACACCTGCTGTTCATGGAGGAGGGCAGGCTAACACCTGCTGTGCATGGTGGGGGGGCAGGCTGACACGTGCTGTGCATGGGGGGGCAGGCTAACATCTGCTGTGCATGGGGGGGCAGGCTAACATCTGCTGTGCTTGGGGGGGCAGGCTAACACCTGCTTGCATGGGGGGCAGTCTAACACCTGCTGTGCATGGGGGGGGGCAGGCTAACACCTGCTGTGCACGGGGAGGGCAGGCTAACACCTGCTGTGCATGGGGGGGCAGGCTAACATCTGCTGTGCTTGGGGGGGCAGGCTAACACCTGCTTGCATGGGGGGGCAGGCTAACACCTGCTGTGCATGGGGGGGCAGGCTAACATCTGCTGTGCTTGGGGGGGCAGGCTAACACCTGCTTGCATGGGGGGGCAGGCTAACACCTGCTGTGCATGGGGGGGCAAGCTAACATCTGCTGTGCTTGGGGGGGCAGGCTGACACCTGCTGTGCATGGGGAGGGCAGGCTAACACCTGCTGTGCTTGGGGTGGCAGGCTAACACCTGCTGTGCATGGTGAGGGGGGGCAGGCTAACACCTGCTGTGCATGGTGGGGGGGGGGCAGGCTAACACCTGCTGTGCATGGGGGGGCAGGCTAACATCTGCTGTGCTTGGGGGGGCAGGCTAACACCTGCTTGCATGGGGGGGCAGGCTAACACCTGCTGTGCATGGGGGGGCAAGCTAACATCTGCTGTGCTTGGGGGGGCAGGCTGACACCTGCTGTGCATGGGGAGGGCAGGCTAACACTTGCTGTGCTTGGGGTGGCAGGCTAACACCTACTGTGCATGGTGGGGGGGGGGCAGGCTAACACCTGCTGTGCATGGTGGGGGAGGCAGGCTAACACCTGCTGTCCATGGTGGTGTGGGGGCTGGACCCTGCCTGCCTCTTCTCACACTTGTTACAGTGTCCCCTGCTTTTCTGCTTCTCACCCAGACTCTTCTTGATGTCAGAACAACCCCAGAAACGGGGCCCCAGTCCCTCCAGACAGCATCCTCTCCGAGTGAGCTTTAATACTCAACCGTAATGTAGACTGTTCTAGAATCAACACACATTGGGGCCTTTATTTTACTACACGTAACTGCAGGGTGAGTCATTCCATCTCCCTGGAACTTAGTATTCTCATCTGTAAAGTAAGGCTTTACAAAACACCTTTAGCCTATCTCCTGAGGGTTATAGCAAAGCTCTCTGAAAACTCTAACGCATAATTACATGAGAAATCTCTAAGCGCCTCTTAAATTGCTTGGCATGCTGAAGTAAATTCAGCAGCATTTTCTGTTATAGATGCATCTTTAAAAATAAACAAAACAAAACAAAACAAAGCAGAACATGAATTTGGCAAACACCCCACCAAGGGTAACATGGCGTGTGCGTTTCTGGGAGAGAAGGGAGGGTAGGCTGGAGAATACTGGGAAGAAACCCAAACCCTGGCTGTAATTTGCTGAAAGCCCTCGTCTGGCATGTCCTCCCGCTCTCTTGTGCTCATGACAAAGAAATATAACCTTTGGCCAATTGCGTTTTTGTTCCACTGGTAACTGGGTTAATGTGACCTGACAGGGCTGGGTGAGACACCACAGGAAGAAATAATATCTGCACTTTGGTGCAGTTTGATATGACAAAGGTAAACTGGGTTGAATTTAAAGGTTTGCCAGAAAAAAAGAGAGATTATTTCACTATAAAGGATGTTGCAGGAGAACATTTTATAAGCAACCTTTTTGATATACATTATAGGTGGTTACAAATTCCCCCTGCCCTCGAAAATTCCCAGAATAGTTGTACCTAAGTTTAATCAACCCACACTTTTTATGCATCCTGCCTGATTGACACTAGTCCCTCACATGGGAGGTTAGCATGAAGGTAAATGAAATAATTTTGTTAATGTTGTTTTATAAAAAGCATCGAGCTCCTAATTTGTGCAAAAATGCATTTGCACTTTACAAATGTTAGTATTTATAAATAAATATTTATCCTTCATATAATAAAGAAGGGGTTTGTATCCTGTCTCCTGGAGTCCGCGCAGGACGGGGGCTTCGGCAGGGGGCTGGGGAAAAGGTTTGTGAGCTTGGGAGCAGGGCTTGTCAAGTAAGGCTGTGGGTGCTTATGTTAGGGGTAGTAGCTCAGGCAGCCGCACTGGTCCAGCGGACTCTCCACTGGGAAGTTAGTCCTGGGCTGAAGTGTGGGTCTCCCGGAAAGAGACTCCCTCTGACTTGAGAAAGTCAACGGGGTAAGACCAAAGAATGCAAGCTTGGCTGAGCTGGGATGGTCCTTGTGTGAAAAATAAGCATCTTAATTCTGCCATCATGTACGCATGTGTTAATAAAATGAAAATTAAAATAATGCCTTTCTCAAAATATTAACGTTATACTCTGCCTACGAACCACACCTCAACCGAGCTAGTCTGTATGTGGACTATATGCATATTGTATATCTGGACAGCATGTTTCAGAAGTGGTTGTTACACGAATATTAAATAAGCAATGCTTTCCTCCCCCCCCCCCCCCCCCCCACCGAATAGGAACCCTAGTGTGACCGTCACAGGCAGGTTGCTTTGACTACTTGATTGACAAACGTTTGCTTATTCCTCCTGTAATGGACACAGCTATTAGGTGCGTCTAAGTCTGTCCACATACTTACTACCTGCTATTGTTGGCAACATAAGCATCCACACCGTTACTTGTTTAAATACAGAACTTGTTTGAAGATGTGTGAAGTCAGGGCGACTGTATCTAGGGCAGAAATGTGACGTTCCTTGAGTTAGGGGGTAGCAAAGCAAACATACTACAACATCTGAAAAGTCCACTCGGGGGGCGGGTGTCGGGAGGGGGGGGGAGTTTGGTCCGTCCTAGAGGTTTTGTCTGTCATGTGGAGTTGGTGATGTTTCTGTTTTCTTACAAACTTGTCTACACAGAGAGTCCCATTAAACTTTATATACAGCAGGCAGGATGAGCAACACACTTTGTACCCACAGGTTGCTTGCTGTCTGTTATTCCCGCAGGAAGGGAGAATCGGGCACGTGGGGAAACAGGGAACTTTCCAATCCAGGGCTCGTGTGAAAATAGAAAAGAAAATAGAAAAATAAACAATGGCTTTTATTTTTACAGGATTAATAAATTATAGAGATGCAATCAGATATTAGCTATCCGAATGCTCGTCATGCATATGGCTCTTTTGAGCAACGCCGTCTGTGTTAGTAGCTTGGGAAAACTAACGACACACATTTTATTCAACTCACTGATACACCTTTTACCGAAAGCAGGACACACGAAGCTGTCTTGTTTATTTTAAGAAACAGAAAGGCATGAAAGGCTTAAAAAGGTAGAGGTCGCCTGTTCTCAGCGCCAGGGCTAAATTCTTAATGGAATTTTTTGTTTCAGTAATTTCAGATTAGGCTACGGGAGCTGATTGCTTCAGACTTTTTGTTTTTTAAATTGTGCTTCTTTCCGAGACAGAAGGAAGGTCAAGCTCACTTTGTAAGAGAGAAAGAAAGGTGACTCTTGTCATTACAGCAAAATGCAGCGGGTCCCCAGGTGTAATCTGGAGAAAAAGGAGACAAGGTCCCGTATAATGTCGCAGCTGAAAGGGAGCTGCCACCAACGAGCTTCTCAGAAGAACAATGACTCATTATGCCCGGGCTCCGCAGCAGATGTGAGTCCCCCAACAACTGGCTCCCCTCCAAAAGCAGGGAAGAAATAAAGAGGGCAGAGCCGGAGGAGGCTGCCAGAGACTCGCCTGATGGGGAGCCTTTCTAGTAGGCGTAGAGCAATCAGAAAAGTGCTTTGGAATCACAAAATTAAACAACAAGTGTCAGCTGTGGGAGACGTAGAACTGCAAATAGGAACGAATGCAAATAGGACGGATAAATGGAAGTGTGCAATCACCCAGAGCTATGTTTACAACCCGAAGGCAACTCCGTCTATAATTAGCTGGGTGCCATTAACGGCGTGGGAGCAGCTATCGAGGGGCATATAAAAGATACCACCTGAAGTTAAACATCTTCCCTTTCCGATGATAAAGCAAGATCTCCAAGAGCATTAAATCTACCCTGAACTAAACCAGTTTGTGCACAAGGGCTAGGAGCTACCTCTGGTGAAATAAAAAAGCTGGATTTTCATTATTTACCGCACATTTTAACATAATCCTTACCATTAACTAAAAAACAGAGGACAAGCACGCTGAAACCTACCACATTATCTGGCTGGATTCTCACAGCCCCTTCCTGAGACGGGGGTCCTGAGCTCTCACAGATGTGGTCAAGGTCACCCAACCAAAGGGCACTCAAGCTGGAATTTGAGCATCAGCATTTTTTGACTGGGGGCTTTCCATTGTACCACAAGATCCCAATCCGGGGAGATATTGCTTGCTTCCGCACCCCGTACTCCCCCACCAGGGGCAGGGGACTCTTGACAATGTTCAGAGACATTCTTGGTTCTCAGGAGTTGCTAATGGCTTCTAGTGGGTAGGGGCCAAGAATGCTGCTGAACCTCTTGGTGCACAGACTGCCCCCACCACGAAGAACTGTCTGGGCCTGAATGTCGACAGTGTCTGAGACCGAGGTGGAGAGAAGCCTTGCGTGACACAGAAGCTGCCACTGTGTAGGGCCAAACCTCAAGACAAATAGAGTTGTTCGGGGAGGAGGCAGCCTCAGACCCGGAGTCGTTTTCCAGGGTCTGGCAGTGGCTGGAAGTGAATAAAAAAAACTCGTGGTTCCACCTCATGGACCGGGAGGCAGACAAGAGGTGAGGCACTAAAAATTCATAACGTATCTGTCAGAAACACATTCTGAGATTGCTTGGAACTAAATTGCCCTTTCAAAACCCAAGAGAAATTTCCAGTCCCACCCGAAGCTCTTGATGGCTCCCTAACACCATTCTGCACTGAAGTCAGAAAGTCGAATGGATCTGGGTTTTCCACTGGTTCTTTATTTGTCTTCTGGAATATTAAAGACTGACGCCTCACAGAATACAAATCAGAGGCTAATGTGGTAAGAGGGCCGACCTGATGGCGTCTCCAGAAAAATTTAAGACGGAAAATGTCAGTTGAAAGACAGAAAGATGGGCTCACTTTTGAAAAATCTCATTGGTAAAGATCCAGAGGATTTTCCTAACAAAAACTGTTCTAAACTTAAAGCACCTCAGAAGGATTTTGGTTTTAAACGAGCTAAACAGCATCAGGGGTCCTGGGGGTGAAGGGTTAGTCAAGCAAAGGCAGAAAGGGGATGACTGTGATGGAGTGGCTGACACCCTGGGAAGGAGCTGGACAGAGCCACGTGAGGGAGGGCCTGGGGGAACAGCTCAGCTCCCCAGAAAAGCACCAGGCTGAGTCATCCCTGATCCAATTGAAAAGGAAGCACATGTTGATCTCAGTTTTAGGTGTTGGTTGGGAGTCTTGTGAGTAGTCCATATTTTTATTAATTTTATTGATTTGTGAGTTCCAGAAAGAGCCTGGGGTCTTGAGAGCTCCAGGGCTTTCCCAGAGTGACATGGGCTGTGTCCCTGGTGCAGGTTGGGCGGCCAGACAACGAACGTCAGGGGCCCCAGGAAGTGCTGAGAAGCTGGTAACTGAGTGCCCGAGGGCTGATCCGTCCTGAGTCTCCCCACCTTACTTCTGGAGCAGCTGACTCTCGGAGTGCTCCTGGGGAGGAATAATCTCTCAGGGAAGTGGATGAGCCACGTCTTTTCCAGGCGACAGTCTGCTAAGCAGACAACCCTAGTAGAGTCTCCAATGGGAAGCCATGCCAGTGAGTGTCTGATGCTCACTGCAGCGTCTATGGAGACATATGACGTAATTCCGTGAGATAACGTGGCCGAACCGATCAGTCTTATTTT
Organism: Neofelis nebulosa; assembly: GCF_028018385.1. Taxonomy (NCBI): domain Eukaryota; kingdom Metazoa; phylum Chordata; class Mammalia; order Carnivora; family Felidae; genus Neofelis; species Neofelis nebulosa. Next base: position 148,560,057 of record NC_080787.1, read on the forward strand.
CATCCCAACTTTAATACACATACATGTGCCCAAATAGCTCTGAATTACTTAAAATTACAGCAGTCAGGAGAGAGGTCTTCTCAGAGTCTGTCAGAAGGATTTTTAATCATCTTTAAGTAAACTTCGATTTCTCTGAAATTGAAGGGGAATTATTTCCCCACTTCAAAATCCAGCACAGATCCGTGGAAGGGGCTATTAGTGACAATAACGAATAGCCTTTATTCAAAACTGTTCCTCGATATGATTTACAAAGTCCTAGGCTTAATCTTTTTGCAAATATATATACCCACTTGTACTTTCGTAGGGGAGAATAAGAAGGCACTGAACAGAATGTCAGGCCCAAAGCTGCATGCTTGTCAGGGGTGGGGGTGGGGGGTGGCTGGGAGAATTTTCCTCCGCCATGGAATGGAGATGGAAAGGAGCCGTGGGGGCCACTGCCTGTTCGTAGGGTGGTGGTCCCCTGGAGCAGGGGTGGTTTTTGTTGGCCTGGACAGGCTGGCTGAGTTCCTAGCTGAATGTGGCCCGTGATTTAGCGGTTCGTTCAGTGGTTCCACTTACATACAACACCCATTTATGCTTTCGGGATAAAGCTGCTGAAGTGGCGAAGGCAGAGATCAATGCTTAAGGACAGCATCCGAGAAGGCGGAAAGGGGGGCTTTCTCCCCTTTAACTCTGGAGATAATAGCTAGGCTTAACACTTATATACTTCCCTGCTGACACTTTCACATAAGCTCTCTCTCACTGATGCCAGTGGCCACCCTGCTAAGTAGTTACTAATATGTCTATTTTAGAGATGGGAGGACTGGGCCTCGGAATGCTTAACTGACTTGCTCAGGTTAAGAAAATGGGGATTAGAATCAGGAAGTTGAGGTCCTCTGACACCTGTAGTCCTACCCTGTGCGTTAGCCTCTGCGTGCAAGGGGGCGGGGGGCCTGGCTAGACACTGACTAAATTAAAGCAGTGTTTTAGGCACCGGGAAACGGGACAGGGTGAGGGACTCTCTGAAAGGTAATCATTAAATGTCCCCTTGAAGGTAAAGCTCATTATCTTACTAGATCCACAGTGCCTTAATGAAGGATCAAGCTGACAGCAGGTGTGTAAATCACACTGTATAGATTATTAACCATAAAGAGTTGGCCCCGAGAGAGGTGGGTGAACAGTTATTTATAGGAACAACCACTTTTTAAAATGGTCATACCCACCTCCCCAAGTGTCCCCCCTACAAATCCTGCAAATCTGCAAATCTGCACAGTAATGTTTGGTCAATATTATCTTTGGTGAAAATCAATGTGCTCCAGCTGCTAACATCCCTCCCACGAATGCTGGTATCCAGGAGGCGGAGTCAGGCATAAATGGAAAGACTGGAGGAACCTGAGCATTTTGCTGGTCTAGATACCCCTCTTAGTGGTCTTCAGCTTCCGTAATAAACACACTACTGAACTGTAGTCACTGAGGATTCTGTGACTTTACATGACAAAGGTAAAAAAAATGCTAGTGTGAGTAGTCTGTTAATCGTTGATTTATACAGGATTCAGTTCAAACGTGAATGGACCACAAGGTATTGTTTAGGCTTTAGATGTTCCAAGTCGAATCCTGTGGGTGGGTGGCCGGCTGGGGGCCAGTGAGCGGTCTGGCTCCCATGTGCTGGAACTGGGCAGACCAAGCCCCAGGAGGTGGGGACTCCAGCTCAGACACCTGTCTTCACTGAGCTCCCTTGGGAAACTTGTGCCAGGAAGAGGCTCTCTCAGCAACTGCATATCTGTCTCCACCATTTAAGAGATGATTAAGATTCTCCCCCACAAAGACACATTCTCTGATGAACAAGAACATGATCCATAATGTGTTTAGCCAAACAACCAAACCTTCCTCCAGCAAGGTGGGTAAACCCCCAAGTTCATCGGATCTGGTGGACTTGTTAACAACGTTTCTGTTTCCAAGCGTTGTTTTCCCATTTAGACTGTGAACTAGAGGCTCACCTAGTGCTTGCCATGCTCTGAAAAGTCCCCGCAGCCCCCTGGTTAGTGGCCCATATACAGCAGGCATTCGGTCCACAAATATTAATTGATGTGGTGAGGTTGTGCTCTGAAAAGCTGAATTCCTCCTGAGAGGCTAATTCACTGTGCTCAGCCTGTCTGCGGGGAGCAGGGGCTTCTGAGCAGAAGCGAGTTTTGGACAAGAGCTACTGTGTGGCGGTGAAGACATTTGTTCTGGTGATGGATGAAATGACACTCCTGACATGCTGGATGGGCAGATTCCTTACATGTAATTTATTTTGCATTTCAATTACTTTAGAAAAAGCCTTCCCGGGGTTTTGGCCAGAGGTATGTGTAAGTTATCAGTCTAATGGATTTATTCCTGTTTTGCTAAGGTAAGTAACATTTATTAAAAACCCCACAAAGCCCCAAACGCTCTCGTCTGCATTTTCATTTACTGTTAGTGCGGTCTGATCTAGGAAGGGTCTTTGGGGCACCCTGCTATCTGTTTATGTCCAGGTAGCCCCTGCCTGCGTTTTACTCCGGATTCCGGGAACGCTTATGCAGGGCTTCTGCAGCCTGAAGTCAAGGCTGGTACCTCCTTCACCGGACACCCATGACCCCTGCAACCCGATGTGCTCAGCCTCACAGAAAGCCCACGTGGGTGGCACACGTCCCCCTGCACCTGTGCCACCCGGACCAGATCAGGGAGAGAGAGAGGCGGAAACCAAACTTTATGCTAACCACTCGGAGGCTGCCTGACCTGTGGAGGGAGAGGACAATGAAACAAACCCCGTGACAACCTTTCGGTGCTCAGAATGGGTGCAGGGGACGGAGGGTACCTGGGCCTGGAGTGAGGGCACCACTGCCAGTTCAAGAAGGGTAGATAGACGTTTTCTGGCCAGAGAACTGAGATCTTAGGGCCACCTTCCTCTTTCTCCTGCGAATAGACACGTCTGAGTGAACAAAGGTACACTCCTAAGTTTCAAGGCCCCCCGTACCCATTTCCCAGACTTTAAAGCATTTAAGTTCATTGGCTGCAGTCCCAGCGGCTGACAGCAGATGGATGGGCCAGCACCACCTGCGGCCCACCTGTTCTGTGGGCCCACCTGTGCTGTGGCCACGTCTGATGAGTGCTGCATCCTTGAGGCCGACTGACCAAAGCACAACTCCACACCTGTCAACAGTCTCCCTTTGGGTCAGCTTGTGGCCCCATCACTCGGTGAGAAGTGGGCTGAACCCAGCCTCTTTCCATGGGCCCACCAGTCTCCCCACAGCCTCTCTAGAGCAGCCTCCATCCAGGGAGTGAGTTCCTTTTTCCTTGGGGAAAGATCGGAGCCTGGTGTTCTGGAATGCCGCTCTGGGGAGATGGGGCAGGGGAAGGAGCCAGAGAGGAAGCAGGGAGCGGGCAGGAGGGCAGCTGCTCAAACAAAAGGAGAAGCTTCCAGCCTTTGCTATCACCCAGGACACGAAGGCTGCAGAAGCTGAGCACGGAGCACCGTGGTGCACCGTGGTCACATTGGTCGTGGGTCTTCTGTGGGAGGTTTTGGTTTCCATGTGTGACTTGCAGGAGCTGGGAGGCACCAGCCCAGCCATCGTGGCCCACAGGGGTCTGGCTTGGGACTCCCAACCCGCCACGGGAGGGTCAAGCCCTGGAAGAACCCCGATTCTGGTGCCCTGGGGCCTGGTGACTGAGCCAGCTTCAACTTCGTCTAGAAGCATACCAGGGATAGGATGCTTCCGGGATCTGAGTACCATGGAAGGAATTCATGCCCATTCCTAGAGCAGCCTATTTTTACCCTTGTTAACCTGAACTGTACTTTAAAGTTTAAACTAAATGGAGCCTCTTTTCTACCCGTGATTTATGAGGCCTCCCCTTTTTATCAAATTAAAGCTCTCCACAGATGAAACCATTTATCCCTATCTCGTTTAGAGCCCCCCTCCTCCACGGAATAAAGAGCCAAGTGTGGGGGCGGTACGCGTGGGAAGTTACAACGGCACAACAGACATCTCTTTGCATTTCTTTAAATTCCCATTTAATTCCGTGATCCACGCATTTTCCTGCCATATCCACGCAAAACGACAATCACAGAAACCTACTAAATGTGTCTAAATGCACTTAGAAACTGTTCTCTGCAGCCCCGGGCACCACAGCAGCCCAGTCTCTCCTTCCCAGGTGCAAAGGTGAGCTTGTTATTGTAAGGCTAAACAGAATTTCTTTTATTCCAGAGCAGAGCAGGTGACTTCTTAATTATTTTTAAGGAAAGAACCCAATTGAAGGAAAGTACCCGTTTTAAATCCCATTTTCCTTCTCACCCCACGCCAAGCTGTTTCTATAGCAACATCCTACCTGCTCTCAGGACAGCTAAGTGTCCCTGAGAAGGTAACCTGGTGCTGCCTTTTCACTCAGAGAAGGGACTGCTGTTCATTGACCAGTTTTTCCCTGGGTGTCTGAATTCTTCAGTTCTCTAGAACATGCTTAATCTGGGGTTTCCTGTGGCTATAACCTAAAATGCACTTCTAAACTCCCCGACGGTTTAATTCTCCAAACCTTTCAGAGCTGAACTCTGTAGAAGAGAATTTACATTATGTTTTCAGTAGGAATAACTTCTCTTCGGTGCATTGGCTTATGTTTAGGAACGGCCCCTATAAGTAAAACCGTTTTGGGGAAAATCTTCCATACCCCTCTGCCATCGCTTTTCTTTCTCCCTTCACGTCTTTACATGTATAAGATCTATACAGTATATGAAATATTTCCAATACACAGAAAATACAAAGACGAAGGCAGTAAGCACTCAGGTACCCACCTCTCAGGCTGACCGAATGCCGACTTTGCAGGGGAACATTTATGCTTCAAATTTGTAAGAGGTAAAAGGTTAGTAGCAACTGTTCTGAGGTTCACGCATATATTTTCCATCCCAGCCTTTGCACTTTTATTACAGTTTTATGTGCAAGGCTTTTTCGGGCAGCTTATCCTATTTGAGGGAGGGATACTGGACGTCTCTGGCTGCAAAGATGTTCCCCGCGCTTCTGGGAAGCTAAGTGCCCAGGACCGTTGGCGGTTCCTATGCCCTGTTGTCTAGTTGCTGGGCAATCCTTATAAGCTGGAGTCCATGTTCACGTTCCCGAATGAGTGGACATACTACTTGAAAATAAAAGCATTCAAAGCAGAGGGTGATTTTGGGTTCTGTGCAATGTAGGAAGCCCAGTGTTTTCTCCGCAAGGTCACACTAAAAAGGTGGTGGGTCTGAGATCTTGTCTGTTCAAAATAAGATGATAAAGGGTCGATACAGAGAAGACAGTCATCACCCTGGGGTGGATGGCTCTCTTACGGGCATTATGAATGAGGCTATCGGGGCTCAGGTGAGAACATTATCTTGGATAAATGGTTTGTGGTTATCGATCTGGACCAACCTGACAGAAAAGAAGCTCTATGTATTATTGCTACAATTACTTGATTTATACTTGCAATTTAGAATTGTATGCTCAGTCAATTCTGTCAATATCAAAAAGCAACACTCTGGTTTCAAAATGTGACGTTTGGATTTTGTCCCATGATTTAGTATGTCTTCTAAGCAAAACAACTCGCAACCCAGGTCACTTACCTTCAACGACCACTTGAAACACAAGTAATTAGGGGACATTAAAAAAACATTCAGGGTTTACAAAAATAAAAGAAAAAGACCCTTTTCATTTATCACTACACACTGTCCCGTAGCTCATCATGTGCCCCATGGAATGGGTATTTTCTGGAAGGAGGTGACTCAGAAACACTTCAAGCCATGACCTGCTAAATGTCTGCTTGACAAGGGATCTCTTTCTTCTCTATTCACTTGCCATGGAAATCTAAGTCACAGCAAAAATCAAATAAACTGGCCAACAAGCACACAAAGAGAAGAGGACAACCAGGAAAAACTGGTATCTATCTAGGATATCTATCTTTCTGATTCAAAGGAGTCAGAACCTGCAGGAGAGGTTTGGCATTCTAGAGGCAACAGGTGAAGGCTGGGGGAGGGGCAGAGGCAGGGCGCGCCGAAGGTAGCTTTGAAACCAATAGTCCTTTACAAGTTCATAAAGCATCCATGCCCATGCTTTCATCCTACATGGACAGGTATAGGGAATCAAAGAGTGTAAGTGCAGAAAAAAAGATGCCTGGGGAACAAACGTCCTTGGTGGGTACTGGTAACATCCTTAAAATTTTTTTAGTTGATTAATTAATTAATTAATTAATTTAGAGAGAATGAGTGGGGGAAGGAGAGGGAGAGAGACAGAGAGAGATCGAGAGCGAGAGAGAGAGAGAGAGAGAGAGAGAGCGGATCCCAAGCAGGCTCCACACTGTCAGCACAGAGGCCAAAGTGGGGCTTGAACTCACAAACCATGAGATTGTGACCTGAGCTGAAACCAAGAGTCTGATGCTTAATGGACTGAGCCACCCAGGCACCCCCCTGGTAACTCTCTTTTAAATGCACTGCTCCCTCCCCCACACCCACCCAGGAGAAGTGTCAAGGGCAAGGCTCCACCTCTGTTTCCCTTCCTCATACTCCCCACAGTTGGCTTCTAGCTTTTGTCTCAAAAGGTAAGAGAAGACCTTCAGAGAGCATCATCTTCTGCCAGCTCCCTCTTGATCTTGGACTATAAAGTTCCATAGATGACCCTATTAGTATAGATAGAGCACAGAGGAAAACTTCCCTGTGCCCATCACTACTCTTTGAGGCAAGACACCTCCAGGATGTCACCTGCTCGTGGCCCCTCTCAGGACCCTGTTGTCCACAGCCTCTGCTTCAAGGGCAGCCTACTCAGTCATCCTTAGGTGGGTAGCCAGTGACCTGTGATGTGGCATGACATAGATGATACTCTGTCCAGATTCCCTGTCTCAGGAATATGAGCAAGACAATTCCAGGGGCAGTGGTAATGGATAATGTAGGTAAATGTTGGATGGGCCAGGTGCAAACAGGGAACTGCAGACACAGCGACACCCGCTGGCCAATGAACAGGACCGAGAGAATAAGGGGGCTGCTGTCTCTTGGCCAGCCGTGTGGAGCCCTCAAAAATTAAGTCTCTCAATTCTGTAGAAAATTGGTGCCAACTTCCAGTATTTTGGACTGTATTTATAAATTCCACATATTCTTATGTACTTCTAATGCCAGATTTAAACATTTTTTTTCTGAGGACTTAAGTAACTCCTGTGAATAAATCAGTAAATCTGGTGAGTCTTAAGTTCTCTTAAGTTTCAATACTATTTGCAAACTCGAAGAGTTCAATTTATTATCTCAAGTCTAAATCAATTACTTAATTAGGTATTTCAACCTAAGTCACAAGGCTGACCTGTTTCCTTAATTAAGCACATTCCTTTATTACAAGTTTGTAACATTTTGAATAAATATAAATTCTTTCCAATAAAGTATTAGTCCTACAATTTATTCTCCAATAAAGTATTAGTTTTGATTCTCTTAAACATTACTTAATTCTAAGTATTTACAAAGATGAAAGATGATTAACCACGAAGGAAACGATTACCTTATCCCACACAATTATACATAATTAAATGTATATATAAAATATAATTTTGGGGATTGTCTTCTCAGCTTGCATGAGGTTGCATTGTACCCAGGCGCTGACTGGATTCTTGATGGTGACCCATGTAGGATCTATTGAGTTCTGTATATAGTTGCCCTGATGATGATTCCATAATTCCATAACTCAGTGAGGTGAGCATGGAGCCCCTGACCCAGGATATATATATAATATATTCCCACCCAGCGGGTAAATCACTTGACTGAATTTTGAACTATTAAGATGTAAATATATTTGCGTCTCAGGATCTTTGGACTCAGTAAAATCCTGTATTTTATATGGGGCCACACACATTTTTCAGATGTTAAAATTTTTTTAAAAAAATATAATATATCATCAAATTGGCTAACATACAGTGTGTAAAGTGTGTTCTTGGTTTTTGGGATAGATTCCCGTGGTTCGTCACTTACATACAGCACCCAGTGCTCATCCCAACAAGTGCCGTCCTCAATGCCCATCACCCATTTCCCCCTCTCCCCCACCCCTCCCTTCAACCCTCAGTTTGTTCTCTGTATTTAAGAGTCTCTTATGGTTCGCCTCCCTCCTTCTGTGTTTGTAACTATTTTCCCTCCTTTTCTTCCCCCATTGTCTTCTGTTAAGTTTCTCAAGACCCCCTTGCACTGTTGGTAGGAATGCAAACTGGTGCAGCCACTCTGGAGAACAGTGTGGAGGTTCCTCAAAAACTTAAAAATAGAACTACCCTATGACCCAGCAATAGCACTGCTAGGAATTTACCCAAGGGATACAGGAGTGCTGATGCATAGGGGTACTTGTACCCCAGTGTTTATAGCAGCGCTTTCAACAATAGTCAAATTATGGAAAGAGCCTAAATGTCCATCAACTGACGAATGGATAAAGAAGATGTGGTTTATATGCACAATGGAATACTACTTGGCAATGAGAAAGAATGAAATCCTACCATTTGCAGCAACGTGTATGGAATTGGAAGGTATTATGCTGAGTGAATTAAGTCAGTCAGAGAAAGATGTCATATGTTTTCACTCATATATGGATCTTGTTAAAATGTTTCTAATTAAATATGGATGTTTCCCACAGCTTTATTTGTTAATTCAATCACAAATTCTAAAGTCATTCAAATCCACATAATCCATTTGTTGAATGTTTAAAAACCAATAGAACAGTTAATTCCTTGTGGTCAATAAGGGCTTGAACCTTGAACTTCTGAGTAGCACTGAGTATTGGTAAAAAGTGAGAAGTCTGGAATCAGACTCTCTGGGCTTAAAATCTTGCCTTTATGTCTTTCCTACTCTTAACCACTATGCTATAGAATTTCTCATAAGTTACGTGTGTGTGTGTGTGTGTGTGTGTGTGTATGTATGTATGTGTTGTGTGTGTGATAGTACCCAGTTATTTAACCAAATACACTCTAGGTGTTACTATGCATGTATTTTATAAATGAGGTTAAGATATACAATCAGTGGACTTTAAAACTAAAAGAAATTACCATCAATAATATGGGTGGGCCTCATCCAGTTGAAAGGCCTTAACTGAGATTTTTCTGAGAAAGAAGAAATTCTGCTCTAAGACTGTAACATCAGCTCCTGCCCAGTTTCCATACTGCTGGCCTGCCTGACAGAATTCAGCCTTGCCAGCCCCCACACTCATGGAAGCCAATTCTTTGCAATATAGAGAACCCTGGATAATGATTTCCTTTTTTCTTTCATTTTCTTTCCTTCCTTTCCTCCCTCCCTCTATCCTTTCTTCCTTCCCCCAAATGCAAGAGAGAAAACTTCATGATTATTCTTTCTGGGAAGGCTAGTAGTTGCTACACATATTACCAAGGACAAATCAGTAACGTGGCCATTGGTAGTTGAATTCTCCTTCAGGGAGGAAGATTAATGTCTTATTTTACGTTTAGTGAAATGAGGAACTAAAAGCACGTTGTTCTTCTTCACTACAATATATAACAGAAGAATAGAAAATACTTGGGTCTGCAATGTTAATTGTCTTGCCAACAAGTACATACATTAAGAAATGGTTTGTCAGGCACAGACCACATATGGCTTCTTTTCATTTCTTTTTGAGGAGATGGAAAGAACTTTGCCTAAAAATAAAAATTCACATAAATGTTGCTTGGTGGGGGGAGGGTCAACAATGTTTTGGTGATGTCCCCGTGGGTCATAGAAAGGCAGCATGGGTTGCCTCATGAGTTATGACATGCAACCTATTCCTTGTGAGCTCACTCCCTGAGTCCCCTGGGTCCTGCACACGAGAGGAAAGAACTGTGGTTCCTCTTAGGTTGTTGGATGGACAATTCTTCATACTCTGAAGTTCTTGGCGAGATGAACTGGTTGGCATTGGAATGGCTTTGAGGAAAACTTCACCGTTCAAGAAATCTTTCCCCATTCTTTCACTGAGTAGGCAGAAGTAGGCCATTCATGATCTTGTATCCAGCTTCCAGGGTTCTGGGTGTGGTCTGTCTCTCTTGTATGCTCCCTACTAAATGATAATGATAGCCCAGAACTTCCCTAATAACTGGATTTTTGAGCTTGTGAATACCTGCATGATGCCCAAGATTATTTTAGGAAAAACTTGCAGAAGCTTTGAAGTTACACTGAAGCTTAGGATGTGTGAGTCAGAATGCACCAAAGCCAGCATGCAGAATCCAAAGGCAAGATCAGGGCTACTGAAACTCTATTAGCTCAACTCTCCTGTCTGGAGGTCAGTTCCCTTTCGCTGGGATTTCCGTGTGACTTGATCTGCTCTTTAACTTCACCTGGGTCTCTGCTTACATGTTGCCTCCCGGTGAGATCACCTTACCTGTCTGAAGTTACCCCATTCCTCGCCTCCCCCAGTAGTCTCGAGCCCTCCATAGTTTCTACCCACCGGGCTATATATATTTTTTTCAAAATGCTGGGTTTTTAGACATTATATTATATATCGCTATTATTTTCTGTCTCTCTTATTAGAACATAGCCTTCAAAGACATGGTCTTGGTCAGTTTGTTCTCATTCTACATGCTGTGCTCTAAGCACCTAGCATAGTGCTCTGCACACAGTAGACATTCCATGAATATCTGGTGAGTGAATAACTTGCTGTTTATATCTGCCCACTAACTGTCATCAGTAAGTAGAAAAATTTCAAATGAAAATATCCTCAACATTTCTCTCTTATAGATACCTATATGTGTAGGCATTGATCTAACTAAATAAGTCACATTGGGTCCCTGGTCTCATGGAAATTCTAGAAATGCTAGGTCAATAGAAATAAACACAGGTAATTTACAGCAGGTAAAATACAGCAAAGAAACATGGAAAATTTTCTAGTTTGGTCATGCGCGCTTGTGGATTTTTCCATTTCAAAATTAACATTTCAAAAAATATTTTTTTTCCCCTCAGGAAAATTCTTTCTGACCTCTAGGGGAAGTGATAACGGCTCAATGCTTCAATGGTTTTAGTCCTGCCCAAGTACAAACAGGATCAAGGGCAAGACATTGTACCATCAGAAGAGAAAGGCTGTGATTTGGGTCTGAGTACACTACCATTGGTCTGCTTTGCAAGAGTGGTCACAGAGTAAAAGGGTTTGGGGCACATATGTGTGTTCCTCTCTTTTTCCTCCTTTACCCATGTGGCAGGAGAACTTAGGGGCTTCCTCAGGAGAAGACCTGGTCTCATTGCTCAGAAACTTTTTTCTCTTCTGCAAACCTGGACCATTGTGGTGGCTGGAGGAGGCCTGGGGTTGTGTTTGACATTAAAACCAAGTCCTTACCCTCCGAGAGCCTTTTCCTTTACTGTGAGTAAGGGTGGTGGTGGTCCTAGGGTGCTGAGTCCTGGGACTTGGGTTTGGGCATGGACAGGCAGTGTGAGAGCAAGGCAGAACAGAACAGTCCTGTTTGCTCATTTAACACATATACACTGAGAGTTTTTTTATACTCAAGGTCTCTTCTTCTTGATGCTGGGGAATTCAGGAGTTCTCCACCTGGTCCAACTTGGTTTATTGGTGTGGTCCCATAGGGTCTGGGGATAAAGCTCTAGCTAATAGTAAACTATTCGGTTACTTTTCTTGCACATATATTTCCCTCAGACACTTCACAGGGAAGATGGGCAGCTATGCCAATACAGTATTCAAATATTCCAGACTCCTCTACTTAAAAAAATATATTAATATCAAATCTTAATGCACCTCCAGTGAACACAGAACTATAATAATTTCTTTCATAAATTTCAAGGAAATCAACAATGTCAGTAATTCAGTAGGACTTACTTCCAATTGCCTTTGGATGACCAACTGGATTCTCAAAGGATACATGCGTGTCATGCAATAATTCAAAAGCCATGTTGGTATCTACATATATTGCCTAGGACAGTGATGCTACATGTTTACTGAGTGTATAGATGGATGGGAAGGTGGGTAAGTGCATGGACAGACGCATGAATGAGTGTTGTGTGAATGGATGGACAGACGCATGAATGAGTGCTGTGCGATCTGAGTGCAGAAGACGTGTTTCACGTAAAGCTTGAGACAAAGGGCCGACAGCACAATCAAGGAATATAAAAATGTATTGTTGGGCACAAATATGCTTCTAGAGGAGAGACTGGATCTGAAAATACAGAGACTGGAAATCACCAGCTTCATATGTGCTTTATCATACTATTTAAACTTTCATGATGAGGGGGCTAACACTTTGTAGCAAACCACAGACAGAAGTTTTAATAAAAAAGGCAGTCTTCTTTTGTCCTTCCTTTGTAGCTATTTGGAAAAAGAATGATAATAATCAAAAGACCTGTAAAAAATGTGATTTGGTATTTCAAAGGTTGTGGGCTATTATGTGACACAAGCTGAACTACCATGCAGAAAATGACTACCTTCTGAATCACTTGGGATGCTCAAAACTCTGGAGAGAAAAATAGAACACCATGGCCTGTTATGAGCACATTAGAAGAAAAAAGACAAATACTGCTTTCCTACATTCAAATTTTCTTTGCTAAAAAAGGCCGACTCCTTTAAGGAAACCTTTGGTGATAGGACATAAATAAATCCCAGGGAAGCTGCTTCTCTGTCTAAAGAAGGTCGGGTGTCTCTCATACCACTTACAGATTTTAAAAACGTGTTGTCATTCTTTAAACATGGTCATTATTGGAGAATATGATTGAAATTTTAATTATTGAGCAGAAAGAATTGTAAAGTACTTCCATTGGGCGTTTGGTGTGCTTGAAGTGATAGGCCATCAGCACAACTGATGTGACCGTGGAAGCGTGTTATCACAGCACTGTGACCCCTGCTGAGATGGAGGGAGCAGTCTGTCTACCTCCTATGGGCTGCCTGTCTCCTAAAATGTCTGCACGCTGTTTACTGCAGAGCCAGTGTTTAGACCAAATGCTCAGTAATGTGAAGACATCAATTATTTCCTTCCTATATTTAAATGAAGGATGATCGCCCTTGATTTAATAGCAAAGGAGCATTTCCAAAGCACAGAAACATTTCAGTCATTAAGCACAAAGGTTATTCTTAAAAACATGTTTGTTTTCTTCTTCTTCTACAGGGCGATGGAAAGTAAATTTATTAGGTTCGTGCTCACCCTGATTCCATGTCTGCTGAGTACTGCAGCAGGCTGGTAGGCAAGCTTGTCCAAGGAGAAAAATTTTTGCCAGAAATTCATAGGTTTGGGGCAAAGTGAGGAGCACATGGTTACCATGACTCAGATTACTTTCGTCTAAACCTTATACTCACCAGCATCCATTTTTGGTGTGTTTCTAAAGCTACAGTGACTAATTATTTGGAGAGCCTTAAACCCCTTCAGCTTATCTGAAGGAGGGACAGTAATAAAAACAAGAACCACAACCACCGCCACAGGAGTGATTTTAAGGCCAGGCTGAGCTTTCGAAATCTGGCAGGTGCCTTCTTTGCTTAGACAGTGTCACCTGTAGTCCAGCGTCCTGCTGGAGGGTGTGGGGGCCAAAGGAAGCCACTTTCAGATGTGGTGTGTCTGCTCCTGTCCTAGGTGGCTGCCACCTTGCAGGTAAGATTTGTACCCCAGTTTCATTGCATTGGAAACCCAATCAAACTTGACAGTAGGTATTTTGTGGGGTTCTCTTCCTGCTCGTCTGCAGCCTGAAGGAAATGCTATATTCTCTCTCTAAATCATGAGAACATTTTGAGAAATGCACTGAAGGTGATTATTAACTCCAGAATATGGTGTCAATTAAATGATCCATTTGGTTTTAGTTTGTTTTTGAGACAGTCCAAGCTAGGCACTTGTTACACCAAGGGTCGGTCTGCAAATGTAGTCAACCTTTCTTTCTTATTAGTGAAGTGCAAGTTGCTGGTTTTAAGCAAATGTATGAGAAGGATGGAGTTTCCTAAATCCCTTGATCTGTCTACAGGGATGGCTGGAACTTCGGGCCTCCAGGGCACAATGGTCTTCTTAATCCCCCAGCTTCTCAGAGACCCGCCTCTACTCTACTGTCTGGAACTCCCTCACAAACAAAATGTTTTCCTCATTTTCTCACTTCTGTTTAGAACTTTCTACTTATAGGTAGAGTTCTTTAAGGTCCCAGGAAAGTGGCTAATGTACTTCTGGATATAATTACAACATTGAGTTTAGGTTTATCTTTGCGTCTTTCTCCTTCATAGTTTAACAAAGGCTTTCAATGCCTTACCCCCTGGGGGGAGATTGTAAGTCTAGAATTGGGTCAGCAGAAATAATTACATGGAAGGACACATTTTACCCACCAAATCCTCCTTTCCTTAAATTCAACCATCATCCATCCATTCAACTTTTATTATGTGGCCACAGGATGTAGCAGGCACAGTATATGAAGAGTAGAAACATATACGAATAGTGGTTGATCCTGCCCTCAAGAAGCTTTCTGCTTAGCCTTGGAGGTAACACAACCAAAATTTATGTAAAACTGTCATCTGTGGTATTTTATGAAGTTATAGCAGTTGCAGTGAAATTGTTATTTATGTCTGGGTGAGAAGGGCTTGATGGGCATTGTGTGTTTACAGAGGAGAGTGGCTTTGCCCAAGATCTTGAAGAACGAATTATCTGTGGTTTGGGAGTCATGGGAGAAGGAGGTGCAGTATGCCTCTGTGTGGTCTTAGGCCCAGCTGGACATTTAGAGTCACAAGATTATAATAGGTCACACCTGGTACTGGATTCGCCTAGAAGGATATAGGACAGGAAGCACAGCATGCCAGGAGAGAGTGTCAGAAAACATTTCTTTGAACCCCAATAACCACACAGGTTTGGGGAACAAGATCACGTTGGTGAGTGAGGTAGCCAAGCTGGGATAGAAGTTCCAGGCCCCAAGTGGGCTGGGAAGAGTCCCTTGGATATAAGTTCAAGCTATGGAAGGCACCAGTTCTACCTCCAAAGCATGACTTTTAGGAAGGTCCACAGCTGTGGCTCCCTCCATTCAGTCCTGGCTGTTAGGGTTCAATGTAGCAACCAGGAGTCATATTTTATTAGTAGCACTTACTACTAACTCAATAAATACTTCCCCTTCATCAGCCCTACTAGGTACAGAAATGAAGGTCAAGTTTGTCCTCAGAGAAGGACAAAGAGTTTTGCTAGCCAGTGGCAGCAGTATATGTAGAGGTCTGGGAGTCATAAAGAGCACAGAGAGTTCCAGAACTGGAAATGCCTCAGTGTGAGTTAAGTACAAGGTTCAGCTAGAGATGACAGGAACAGCAAAAGAATAGGAGAGAGGGAGGTGAAGCAATATGGTAGAGGGCTCAGGAGACAAACTGGGCCATACTTGAGAGGTTAGATTTTTAGCCTACTGGGAATCACTGAATGGAGTGTGTTATGATTATACCCAAATAGTAGTGATATAAAGAATGGAGTAGTGGGAAGACACACTAGGCAGGATGAAAGTAGGTTGTTGCAGATGTTGAGGCAGAGGATAGGAGGACCCTGAGTTAACAGGAAAGAGGAGATAGATGTAAGAAACATTTCCCAGCTGGAATCAATGAGTGATCAATCCCCTACTGGGGATAAGAGTCTAGAACACACCAGTGGATGATCACAGGTGCCACGTACTGCAAGGGCTGAGATTGGAGGAATTAGGGCAGGTTTGCATGTGGCTGATGGAAAAGGTGCAAAAATGAGTTCAAATATTGAGATTTTGCATTTGACGTGTTTAAGAAAATTCCAAGTGGAGAATTCCAGTAGGCAACTTGAAGTATCAGTCTGGGGCTCAAGAGAGTGGTCTCACTAGAGAGATGGGGGTACATCAATGATAGACAGGGATGAGAGCCACAGATATAAATGAGATGGGCGGAAGGAGGACTTGGTTTGAGAAGAGTGAAGGACCAAGGGTGGTCCCCTTGAAAACGCCAACAGTTAAAGCGCAGGTAGAAGATGAGCTTTTGATGTAGACTGTGAAGATGGAGTTAAAAGGGGTTGGGGAGGCAAATGAGAGGGGGATGACAGGAGCTGGTGGAGGAGGGAGCATTCAACAGTATCAGGTGTGGTTGCAATGAGCTGAGACTCATGCAGTAAGGACCCACATATCTGTGATTTGTTTTATTTTCTTCTTCATTACATGACATTTGCATCCATAGACTCTCTCCCAGTATAATCAGAGTCTACTGTATCTCGAGAGATCAGATTAAAAGTGAGCCTGGGATTATTTATGTTTAACAATTTTCACAATACGGCATTAAAAAAAAATTCTTATCACAATGTCTAGAGAAGACCTGGGTTTCCAGCTAGCTCTGGTTTGTAAGCTGGCATTTTTCTGTCCACAGGAGGAGGCGTTTTAGGGCCTGATTTGGTATTCAGTTAGTATTGTAGCACATGCTCTTCCATTACCTAGAAGCTAATGACTATCTAAATTAGTTATATGGCCCAAAGCAAAGATAAGGTGGTTAGTATGTTTGACCAGTCATTAAAGTGTGTCTTTCTGGAAAAATATCCTCTCAAGTGAATTGACACCATGATGTTCTATCAGCAGTATAGCTAACCCTTATTAAAAGGTCTACTTTGAAGGTCTCCCCAGGGTAATCATATAAAAAAAAGAATCAAAATGTAATGTGTCGTTAGCAGAGGTTGACTTGCTGAAAAATAAGCTGAATTAGTTGAGAATTGCTACTAAAACATTTTGTAGCTGGCAAATATTACTCTGATTCTCTAGAGAATGGTAGCAATGAAAAATACATGGAGTATGTTTTGCATCCTTAAGTTGGCATTCTTGAAATAATCAGTGATTTTTGTTCAAAACCAGTTTAATATCGCTTGTATACAGAGACCATAGCCTGAGGCCAATAAAATGTTCCATTTCTTCAGAATTGTCTTGCTCAATTTGTTTGGTTGTTATGTAGAGCACTCACCATAAACAAGGCAATATAAAGATGTTGGAAGTCCCGTGTACAGCAGATGACAACAGACTAGAAGTGTCAGGAAAGGCACAGAGATACGTACTTACATAAATACTACCTAAAGAAAGAAGTGCCTAATGGTAATTCTGGGTAACTGAGCACTAATGAGTTCCCTGGTCAGAGTAGGCACTTCTGGCTGGGATGGTCGGTGAAATATTACTGGAGAAGGTGGCCTGCTGTGCCCAGAAGAATTCCTCTGGGAGGCGGGTGCCAGCTCAGTGCTACCTTCCGCTGGTGTGTTTCCTGAAGTATCCCCCACCCGTCCTTGGCAAGGATGCTCGTGCTTTCTCAGCTTTCAGGATTATTATTGTCCAGTTGAGCCCGGCCTATGCGTCCTGACCACATCCTCCCTAGCCTGTTGTAGAATCTTGTTTGCTAGATGTCAACTGAGTCCAAGCAGATAGTAGCAATCCTACAATGACCATGTGATATCCTGCCCCTCCTTGATCTTGGACAGACTACATTTGGGGTCTGGTAACTCTTTCTGAAGATACCAAATACCAAGGTCTGAAGGACCTGTGGATCAACCTGCATTACATCTACTAAATGCTTTCTCTGGCCATGTTGTCTTCAGATATAGAATATTCCAATTTCTCAGGCCCTATAGACTGAAACTTTGCAGTCAAAGGTCAAATATTTATGATCCTTTAGAAAGCCCTTTGAATCATCAACTTGGGCCCTGTGACACATACAGACCGTATGCGTATACAGACGCATACAGCACCAGGACAACGGTTCTAGAAGATCAGTCCTCATTCCTGTAAG
Organism: Neofelis nebulosa; assembly: GCF_028018385.1. Classification (NCBI taxonomy): domain Eukaryota; kingdom Metazoa; phylum Chordata; class Mammalia; order Carnivora; family Felidae; genus Neofelis; species Neofelis nebulosa. The sequence continues at coordinate 148,577,714 of NC_080787.1, forward strand.
TAGGCCTGCCTGAGTGGGATGTACTTCAGGCTGTGGTGCCCCTGGGGGCTCCGCTGACCTTCTTTACAGGTATGTTTGCTGACTGTGGTGGCTCCTCTTGAGGACTTACCTGCTTTCTGGCCTGTTTCTCTCGGTAATGACAACTTCTTGACATTAGGATTTTCTTTTTTTATCCTCTTACATCTGATCTACATTTTCAGTTTCTCATGCTAGTCTACTGAAGATGAATTGCCAGCTTTTGTCTGTCTGAAAATGTCATTACTTTGGCCTTTATTTTGAGGAGGGTTTTTTTTTTTGGGGGGGGGGATATAGAATTTTAGTATGACATTTTTTTTTTCTTTAAATATTTTAAAGTGTCGTTCTGTTCTTTCCTGGCCTCCATTATTTTTGATGGGGAAGTCAACCCTCATTTTCATACCTGTTCCTTGTGTGTAATGTATCTTTTTTCCTCTGGCAGCTCATAAGCTTTCTCTCTTTATCTTGAGTTTTTAGCATTTTGACAATGATGTGTTTACGTATGGTCTCCTTCTTATTGATCCTGCCTGGGATTTGTTACGGTTTTTGGATCTGTGTTTTAGAGTTCTAATCAATTTTGGAAAATTATCCATCATTATAGATGGATGTCATTATGACTCTTGGTATGTATGTCAGACCCTTTGTTGTTGTCCCACAGATCTTAGGTCTTTTTGATTTTCATCACTTTTTCCACTTTGTATTTCTGTTTCAGTAGTTTATAGTCACCTCTATTCATGATGATGAATACCTCCTCTGCTCTTTAGTTTTCTGTTAACGTATGGAAAAAGTCAATCCTGAAAACATATTTTTTATTTCTAGCACTTCCAACTGGCTCTTTTTCATGGTTTCCATATCTATGGTAAAAAAAATTCCTATTAAATAAAGCTTCCATCACTTAAAATATATTTTAGCATATTTTTCAGGTTATTTTTAAATCTGTGTCTAATTATCCTCATTCCTGAGGTTGGTTCTATTTCTAATGACTATTTCTGCTCTTGACCATGGATCACATTTTCTTGCTTTTTTGCATTTTGCATAATTTTTCAGCTCTGTGCCAGATATTGTGTGTAAAAGAACAGTAAGACAAAATTAGGTGACATTTATTTTACTCCCAGGACAGGGCATGCCTCTTTTCCTTTCAAACTGTTAGTGTGATGTGTAATTGAGGTGGATCTGTGCTTTGTTGCTGCTTTAGCTAGATTCAGTTCACCACCAGTTTTCAATATTTGGAGGGAAGGATCAGGTCTTTCCCTTCAGCAGGGCTTTAGATCTACACATGGCCTGGGGCACCAAGGTGGCTCAGTTGGTTGAGCACCTACTTCAGCTCTGCTCATGAGCTTGCTGTCTGTGAGTTCAAGCCCTGCATCAGGTGCTGTGCTGGTACTTCAGAGCCTGGATCCTGCTTTGGATTCTGTGTCTACTTCTCTCTGCCCTTCGCCTGCTCTCTCTCTGCTTCTCTCTCTCTCAAAAATAAATAAACATTAAAAAAAAAATCTGTACATGGCCTGACTCCAGAGAGCTCTTAATTCTTTATAGCCTAGGCTTCAACTTTTCTTTTCTTTTTTTTTAAATTTTTTTAATGTTTATTTATTTTTGAGACAGAGAGAGACAGAGCATGAATGGAAGAGGGTCAGAGAGAGAAGGAGACACAGAATCTGAAGCAGGCTCCAGGCTCTGAGCTGTCAGCACAGAGCCCGACGCGGGGCTCAAACCCACAGACCGCGAGATCATGACCTGAGCCGAAGTCAGACGCTTAACCGACTGAGCCACCCAGGCGCCCCTAGGCTTCAACTTTTCTAACTACGGGAGATCTCTTCCTGTTTTAAGCCTGGATATATTTTTAGTCACTATATGGAATTCTCTTGCTCACTTGTGCTGTTCCTGGCTTTGTGCTCTAAAGAAGATCTATATGTATCCTGACACCTGGCTCATCGTCTGAGAGGTTTCTGTAGTACTCTCAGTGAGGGCCCAGGCCTATGCATAGGTATTTCTCTCAGCAGCCTTGCTCTGCCCCTGACCTTTGGAAGCCATTGCTTTGCATTCTGTGAAGGCATGATGTGCCTGCTAGGGATGTCTCTCAGTTCTCCTGCTTGGTCCCCAGTCTTTGGCAAACCCACTCCTGAGGGGTTCAGACTCATTCTTTGTCTTTCTTGACCCATTCTTTGGGTCTTCAGATTCTACTTGGTGACTTTAGGCCACATGTATCTGTTAAATGTCCTTTAAAACTCCAGCTAGTCTCCCGTTCCTCTGTGGCAGATTTCTCCTTCTCCTACTACCCTACCAGGTTTGAAAATAGATGGGAGTCTTTTCTCCTCCAATAAGAACTTGTTACTTTTAGACATTTTTTTTTCCTTTAATTTTTTTTCCATTCTCAGATCTCTGATGGGTTAAAAAAAAACCCCCAAAAATGTATATCCTATTTGACTTGTTCTCGATGGGAATCTAGAAAATATTCTTAAGTTTCTCCTTTAAAACTAAAGGAGACCTAGTTGTCATTTCTACTTACTCAAAAACCCAGAGGCTGTGTGTATTAGGATTTGGAAGTACAGCGTGCATATGAGAAGATAAGCCAGCACACCTCTGAGATGTGCCTTCCTTTCTGGAGAGGAACACGCTCACTGTAAGATGAGCGCCTAACTTTAAATATATACATGGCCATACATAGCTCTAGAGCAGATGTCTACACATAGACACATAGAAATGCAAAGACACTCAATGACAGGCTTTCTGACAAGTGATTGACAGATTTATTTTAAAGCCATCAAGTATGGCACGAGACTAAGAGGGATCTCAGGGTCTTCTCAGTGAGGATGTGGTTCTCAGTCTTAGGTACAAGCTGCTTCCTTTCTGGGACACTCAGGCAAAGTTAGACAGTGCTGGATTCTGCTCTTCAGTTGGTGGTGGCAGAACTAAAGCATTCTTTTTAGGGTAAAGGAATGAAATCTAGTCAAGAGACATAGATTTGGAGCTTCTGTCTGGATTAGAGACATCATATACAAGCCGACCTTCTCTCTGCAATGTGTGCTACATTCTAGAAACTAGATTTGTTTGCCACTGATTTCACTTTTTTTCCCCTCGATGTTGCCTCTGGATTAAGAAGCCTCTCTCATTACTGCTCATCAATGTCCTGCTGTTAAGGGAACCATTAGTGCTGATGAATAGCTGTCTCTTTAAATGTGCTGGGGAAGCAGCATTTTGAGAGAGACTTCTTCCATCTATGCCTTTTAGTCTTAACTATAATCCATTGATTCATTCATCAATAAATGCCATTAAGGGTGGGCTACGTGCCTGGCACTGTGTTAGGCATTTGATAGAAATATGCATAATATGTATACAATTCCAGCCCATAGAGGAGCATATAAATTATTAACTTCAGATGAATTCAGCTTAACATACATTTACCAGGTTTTCATATGTGCTGGGCATATGGCACAATGATTCCTCAGACAGGCTTCTTGTTATAATCTTATAGTCCGGTAGGGAAGACATAAAAATAATTTCAGCACAATGCCTTAAAGTGCAGATTGCTATCAGAATACAGACTAGGAAGTGTTGAGCCTCATCTGGGAATATGGGCAAGACTTTCTGGAGGTGACAGTGCCTGAGACGGGTCTTGAAGGAGCCAGCCAGGAGTGACCCAGACCACTAATGCCTAACTGATCCCCATGCTTCCCTCCTTCCTCATTAACAGAACTTCAGTGATGTGCCTAGAAAAAGACTACTTTTCCCTGCCTTACTTGCTGGTCAATGAGCTATAAGCAGAAGGTTTTGGTGCGCCCCCCAGGAAACTACTTGCTCAGAGATGGTTTAGAAATAAAGGGCCTGGGTCCCTGGTGATAATGCAGGCCTGATACTATCCCTTAATTTCATACTTTCAGTCTTCCCCTATGTGAGGAGGCATGAACTTATGTCCCTTCTAACCTCCCTACCCTCTACTTTTTAAAACCTTTTAACGGCCAAACCTAATCATAAAGCTAAAACTGATATACTAGGTGAAGTGAGGCTGGAAAAACCGATTTGTGGCAGGTGTAGAAAGGGCAGTCTGTAAGAAAGCTTCTAGAGGAGTGAGGCACAGAGCCATGACAAGCAAAGCGGGCACCCCTTGAGTACAACGTGAGGGCTGGAGCACTGTGGGTCATGAGGCTGGAGCGGTGGGTGGAAAGGCCTCCCACACAATGCTGAGGAGCATGGGCTTTATGCCTTAGACTGGTAGAGGCAGTGTCTACATCAGTTTCCAACTGAGAAAAATCAATGCGGGAGGAATAAAGAGAATGGATTTGGAAGGGGCTTGGTGTTCATGTAAAAGATTATCATACAGCAATAGAAAGTACAAACACTCATAAAATAAATAGGTCCTGGGATATAATGTACAGCACGGTTACTATGTGCGATATAGTAATATGGTGTTGCATATTTGAAAGTCGTTAAGGGAGTAGATCTTAAAAGTCCTCATCACAAGAAAAAAGCTTTGTAACTATATTTGGTGACATACATTAACTAGACTTATTGCGGCGATCATTTCACAATACATACAAATATGAAATCATTATGTTGTATACCTGGAACTAATAGAATGTTTTATGTCAATTATACCTCCATAAAAAGGGGCACAACCTTATTCAAATACATGCAACAAGGTGGTTGAATATCCCAATAGCCCACTATGGTGAGCAAAAAAAGACAGACAAGAAAGAGTGTGTATATATATATATATATATATATATATATACATATATATATATATGTATATATAGATATATAATAAAAATATATATAAAAGAGTATATATATATATATATATATATATATATATATATATATATTTAAGAAGAAGTTCAAAACCATACAAAACTAACTGACAGTGATCGAAGTGAGAATGGTGATTACAACTGGCTGGGAAGACACATGGAGGAGGCTCTTCTGGGATGCTGTCAATGCTCAATTGTTAGATATAATATGGTAAGTTCATAAGATATTAACACTCTTGTAGCAACAGATTGGGTGGAAGACAGGGACACTGTCCATCAATAAGCATTTAGTACTTCCATTCTGCGTACTTGTGTGCTTGTAACCTACCTGGTCACACTAGTAGGGGGTAATGGAACTATTATTATTAGAATAAATAAGACCCCCCTAGAAAAGAAATCTTTTTTTTTTTTTTTTTTTTTTTTTTTTTTTTTTTTTAAATTTTTTTTTTCAACGTTTTTTATTTATTTTTGGGACAGAGAGAGACAGAGCATGAACGGGGGAGGGGCAGAGAGAGAGGGAGACACAGAATCGGAAACAGGCTCCAGGCTCCGAGCCATCAGCCCAGAGCCTGACGCGGGGCTCGAACTCACGGACCGCGAGATCGTGACCTGGCTGAAGTCGGACGCTTAACCGACTGCGCCACCCAGGCGCCCCAAGAAATCTTTAATCTATTTCCATCTTCCCTCCAAAATCAAAAAAGGCAAGGAAAGAAATTTTAAGCTGGAAAATTAAAAAAAAAAAAAAAGAAATAAATTATTTACTGTAGTTTCATCAAAAAGAGCAACTGAGAATAAGCTCTGGATGAAAACTCAGGGGTCTGGACTGACCCTCAGAGAGTTGGGAAGAATGAGACTAAATGGAGGAGTAAGTGGATCCCCTGGGTAGAGGCTGAGAACCTATGTAGGAACAAGCAAGGACTGGCTCCAAAGTTGGACTCCACACGTGCTGTACTCAAGTAACTCAATTATAAGGTTATGTGTTATACATTGCCCTTGTTGGCTGTCATTAACTGTGGCCACCACCAAAGAAGACAGGTTAGATTGGTGTTGTTGTCTTGGCAACTCTGGGGAGGCTGATGGAGGCCTGAGGAAGGAAGAGGCTTCATTTCTGAGAACGAATAGGCAGAACCTCCAGGCCCATGAGAAGGCAGCATCACAGGAAGCAGTTTTCACACTGTGCACGCACTTGCTGTGGTCTGCAGAGACCAATCTTTAAATAACAGCACTGAGTGCTTGCATAACCTTGAATGGTCAATTGCAATAGTTACATAGAACTTCCTTTAAATAGCAATGGTACCTCAATTCATGATAGTTATATTCCTAAAATATATGTGGAAGCAATGAAAAATAATTAGAACATTTTTAATACTATATGAGTTGCCCTCGGTTGCCCTTTGTATGTATGTATGCATGTATATATTTATATGAATCAGTATTTCAAATGCTAGAGACGCCCCTTCAAGACTCCTTGCAGAGAGTAAGGAATCTACAGGTAACCTAAATAACTTTGATTTTAATTTACTTTATTTTGTCTCTTCCTGACTTCCTTGTATTTGTATTTCTTATCATCAGTCTTGAGTCCTTTGTCTTGATTCCACTTTACACTTATCCCTCATTTATTGACATGTGCTTCTTAATATTTTTAGAAACTTAAGATTAAAAAGACATTCATTTTTACTGAAATTTTCCCAACATCATCTGTGCTTCTTTCAAAAATTCATATTTCAGGAAGCCTGATGTTGAATGAAAAGTCACCAACCCCCCTCCCTCCCATCATGGCCTAGGATTGCTTGTCTATCCGTGACTAGGGACACCACCTGGGTAGACCCAGCCTCGGGGTACCTTGGGGTATGCACCTTGGGGTACCCATGTATGTTCCTTTGAAGAAACAGGGAACTCATGCACAGTGTTGAGTTACATGTGCTTCTCTGTGTAGCATAGTCTGTGTGCTTAGAGTTTAAGGCCCTCACTCTGTCAGTGTGGATGTCACTCGAGTGTGGTTCAGTCCTTCCCACATGATACACCAAATACCAATTTTGTTAACTGATAGACTGATTACCAAAGACATTTCCTTTTACTTCAAGGCCAAGCAGTATACAATTAGGAGTTCCTCATCAGGCAAGTAAAATTGCTTGATGTGTTTTTCCAAAGACTCCTCGCCAAAAGGCTATCAAGTAGTCGAATTTGGCATATTATGGCAGGCCACAATAATATGGGAACAATATCTCCCCAAAGACATCCACAGCCTCATCCCTGGAACCCTGCCTATGGTGCCTTATGTGGCAAAAGGGACTTTGCTGCAATGAGTAAATTAAAGATCTTGAGATGGGGAGACATCCTGGATTATCTCTTCGGACTATGCTCCAGGTATCCAGAGCCCCCAGATTCCCTGCCCAAATGGCCATGGGCCTGATCCCAGGGCTTGTGCAGGCAGCTTCCCTCAAACTTGGTTGACTGCAACCAAGTGTGCGCCACCTCCAGTCTGAGAGGTAGCCAAGGAGCTGCTGTGTGCTGGGGGTGTGGACATGGCAGAACCAGACAAGGGGAGACTCTTGGGGCAACTCTTCCAGCTCCACTAAGTTCTGTAAAGAATTCTGAGGGGTGGAGAATTCTCAATTAGAATCTCACCCACCAGGTCCTCATGCAGGTGTATTTCCCAAGGTAAAGAGGATAGAATGGATTTTATTTAACAGTGTGCTAGCTTGCTTTAGAAGTTTTAAATATTCGGATGTGGATATGTGGACCTGTATTTGTTCTCAGCCCAGATCCTCCACATGTTAGGGCTGGACTTAATCATTCCTTTCATTAAAGGCAGAAGCAGAGGAGGACCAGGAGATAGGGAAACAGAGTGAAAGAAATAGAACAAAAAATCCTTTAAAAATGCCTGGGAGGAAATACAGCCAAACACTAGTATGGTTTACAATTTCTGGGCTTTTGGGTTACTGGGGGCCTTTTTCTTTTCCTCATAGATATACATAGACGTAAGCAGTTTTGCAATCAGAAAAATGTTCGTTCATGAATTCAAAGCTACAAGTATTCATTAAGTGACTAGTATAACGTTAGCACCCGGCTAGACATTGGAAGGATACAAAAACCTAACCCAACCAACTGAAAAAACAAACTCTCAATACATGAAAAAGATCACAATGGAGATCCATGGAGTGGGTGATGACGAATGCATCCCTCCTAAGCATTTTTATTAAGAGCTTGAAAACAGACATTGATAGAATGATGAGCTAATTTCTAGATGACCTTGAATTGGAAGGCACATTGAACACAGAATCAGGATTCAAAAGCATCCCCAGCAGTCTGAAATCATGGGCTAATGTAACAAGATTAACAGAGCAAACTTCTAAAGAGTAGTATGAATCCCAATACTAGAATGTACCTAATAGCTCAACTGGCTATGGAAGCCCTAGCTTAAGAACAGCAGGTGTAATAAAGAGAAATAACAGTATAATGTGGCTACAAAAAGTTAATCTCAGGTAATATTAATAGAGAGATAAGGCACAGAATGAAGCAATGGATGTTTTTCCTTTGCTATACTACAGCAAGACTTCACCTGGATTCCATTTAATTTTAACATCAACTTTGGGAGACATTAGAAAATACTGCAGCAGATGGAGAAGTTTCCTCTCATGGGAAATATGTGGAAAACCTAATCTAATATTTTAGCATATTAGAAAGAAAGGATGTCTATCTGTCTGTTTGGATGAGAGTGTTTGGCCCAGTTGTTAATATTCTGTAGATAGTAATGGATGCCAAGAGTTGCAAACAATGTTTCTTGTTTTCACAGTGGGATTAGAGTTTTCTGATAACTCCAGCACAACAGAGGGAGGCTGAGTTTAGCTTGATAGAAAGAAATGCCTTTTAATCACTAACACTGTTTAAATGGAACAAACACCTTTAGAGAGGAATGAGGCTTAAGTGCAGAAGCTGTTGGGGTTGAAAGAAACTCAATAAATGGCAACCGCTGTCCTCATCTGAGTTTGGAAAGAAAGTAGGGTCAGGTAGGGTGTCACTTTTATATATGAAACAGTGAAGATAGAGGTTGTGTCTTAACACATGTGGACTAGTGGTTTTCTAATACTGAATTCCAGAACTGAACTACCCACATATGCATGGCAGAGCTAGATTTTCTGGAAAAACAGCAGAACCTGGGGTCTGCTTCCTGAACAAAAAAGGGGGTGGAGCATGGCCAGTTGGCTTTTTCTAAAGTCACCGGTAAGTCATTCCACCTGTCCTGTAGAATGAATTTGAATTATGGCTCCATCATTTACTTGCACGGTGTAACTTCTGGCCACCAAGTGAGGAATAAATTAGTCACTTCATGGAAATGCCTAGCACAGTGCCTGCTATGTGGTCAACTCTCAGTAACCCTTAGTTGGTTGGGGGTTGGATACCCAATGGTTATTCCCCCTCATCTTACTTATTGTTCCTACTCCAACCACAGACTGTCTTATTTCCCACAGCATGGGGGGATATTAATGGGAACCCATGGAGTCTGTGAACTTGGATGGGAAAAGGTTACATATTTATGCTCCCTAACTTCTACCTGAAGTTGAACATTTAAAACAATTGCAAATGTAGGCAAAAATGTCACTAGTATTGGCCACGTCTGTGACTTTGTCATAAATAAGAATCACAGATATTTTTGTATCATTTTGGAGTTGCTGCAGAGAGCTTGAGATGTCATTTATGTTTGTTATTACTTCTATTTGTAATGGATTGCATGTGATCGATGCTCCGTTTACTTGTGTGATGTAGCTGTGAACTATAGACAAATGCGGGAGTCTCCTCTTCTTTCATTGGTGACCCAGACACATGTTGCTTTCCAGTGTTCTGATCTACAATTGTTTCTTGACCATTATGGGGAAGGAAGTGATCAAGGATAGTGTAATGTTCTCATTCCAACTAAGCAGGAAGGCTCTTTGCACTGACAGGTCTTTAAACAGTAAGATTTAATTTTAATTTTCCTATGTTTTAAATGTATTGTTATTTAATGCATTAGTAAATAAACACATATTAAAAATCACAAATTTCATTTTATTATTTTCATAACCTGATTTTGAATTTTACATGTTTCATTTTATGCCATTATTCTTAAGGTAATGCCCAAAGTTTTCATCGAACTGCCAAAGGGGGTCCCATGGCAGAAAATAGCTAGGAATGCTTTTCTAGGAGTTTGATATTTTATATTTAAAAAATAATGAGATTCGGGGTGGCTGGGTGGCTTAGTTAGTTAAGCGTCCAACTCGATTTCAGTTCAGGTCATGATCTCACAGTTCATGAGATCGAGCCCCACATCTGGCTCTGCTGATAGCAGGAGACTGCTTGAGATTCTCTCTCTCTCTCTCTCTCTCTCTCTCTCTGCCCCCTCCCCTGCTCATGTACATGCATGTGCACATGCACTCTCTCAAAATAAATAAACATTTTAAAAAATAATGAGATTCTAAGGAAAAGTTGATGCTTCTGACACATCTGTGGAAAATCACAGTTTAAAAAATTTAGCTGTAATATTTAGTAATTTCCCCCTCTAAGGTCTTATTCATAAAGTCACTATTTACAACTATAATTGGAATATGTTTTAAAAGAGAACCCAGATCAAAGATAGAATCCAAACATTTAAAAAGCTTTTCCCTGAGAAAATCCAAATATTTGTTTCCAACTCATGTTAAAAATTTTTCTGAAAGCAGAAGATGTTCCTGAGGGTTCCCCACTGTTGATGGCGATTAAAAAGGCCATTAAAAATGGCTACCGGCGAAAGGACAGTTGTGGGGAAGTCAAGGCTGCTGGGAGGCAGAAGAACCCACTGACTGTCCCCTTGGCACTTGTGGTTCCCTCACACAGTGATCAATTTCTGAGCACACCGGAGACGTGCTGGAAGGAGTGTGAAAGTTCCACACTCTTTGGCTCTAACTGGGACATTCCATAATTACAATGGAATGAGACCATGCTTCAACCGTCTCACACCCTCTGTGAAGAAGTTATCTAGCGTGAAAAGGAAGGGATGGAAATCGAGAGCCAGCTAATAGGAACTGCTCACAGAGTAACTGGTGGGTGAGCTGAGGTGAAATGGCTTTGATGCAAAGCAACACATGCAGTTCTAATTAGGCAGTAAGACCGGCAAGCAAGTGAGCATTATGTCTGTTAATTAACTTGGATGATGTTGAATAGCGAGCTATCCTGAGGAAAGGCCAAGAGCACTTAACTCACCAGCGTGGTGAATTGTCAGAGAACACTGTTCTTGTGGAACTTCCTACCTAGCATTTTAAAAGGAGATCACTTTGCTTTAAAAGCATTGAAAACATTAAGTGATTCTTCTTGAAGGCCACTGGCCACTTTGTATTGGGAAACGCAAATGGTTAGGAATTTTCTTAGCGTAAGGCCAATGAATAATGGTTATTAAGATGGTCTTCCCTTAACTCAGCTGCAGCCTCGTAGAACAAATTTATTTTACCTAACTTTTTGTGGGGGATGGTCATAGAAAAGGTGAATGGTTAAACTGCTTTGCTAACAAGTTTTTATATAGAATGCTTTCAAAGTCATTTTCACTTTTCCTTATGATGGATGAGAAAATATGAAGATCAGAAAAATTAAGTATACATGTCATATTATGAGGGTGCACAAGCCCTACTGATAGCAGAACTACCCTGATAATGGCAGCAAATTCTCTGATAATGCTTATGCAACTCCATCCTTGTTCTCCAGTATAACCTGGGAGAGAAAGGATCACTGACTGGATTGAATGTAGAGGCAGAAGATGGTGGCCAGTCTCTAACGCAAGAAAGAATGATATGAAAAGTAGCCTTCAATGGCTAGATTTGAGCAAGGTATAAATAAATAATTATATGTGAGCCATGTTGGGGTGAACTGCATTAACAAAGATAGCTGCACCTCAGCTCTTCGGAGGACAATGCAATGGCAGTATGCCTGCATGGATTAAGGATATCTCTTCCAAGGTTTGGACATGGTTAATTTACTCACAACTAGGACGACTATATGATTTATTGGTTTAACCGCACGATTTTGAGAGTGAAGGGAAGCATGACAGCACGTGCTCCAGAACAAAAGGCATAAAGCAGCCTCTCCTGGGCAGATGATGATGTGTGGTTGTCATCACTTTCTTTTTCCTCCTTCCTTTCTTCCTTCCTCCCTTCCTCCCTTCCTCTTTCTTTCTTTCTTTCTTTCTTTCTTTCTTTCTTTCTTTCTTTCTTTCTTTCTTTCTTTCTTTCTTTCTCTCTCTCTCTCTCTCTCTCTCTCTCTCTCTCTTTCTTTCTTTCTTTCTTTCTTTCTTTCTTTCTTTCTTTCTTTCTTAGTTTATTTATTTATTTTGAGAGAGAAAGAGAGAGAGCACAAGCAGGTGAAGGGCAGAGAGAAGGAGTGAGAGAATCCCAAGCAGGCTCCATGCCATCAGCACAGAGCCCAATATGGGGCTCGAACTCAAACTGTGAGATCATGACATGAGCCGAGATCAAGAATTGGATGCTTAACCGACTGAGCCACCCAGGCACCACTCACTTTTCATCCTGTAGTTCCATGATTACATGATGCTTATTCGTATATATTACACCTCTCTTTGTAGTACCATTTCCCCTGGAATGTGAAATTAACATATGGCAGTTATATACTTTATTATTATTATTATTATTTTTTTTAACTTTTTTTTTTTTAACGTTTATTCATTTTTTTATTTTTTTTTATTTTTTTTTATTTTTTTATTTTTTTTTAAATTTTTTAATATATGGAATTTACTGTCAAATTGGTTTCCATACAACACCCAGTGCTCATCCCAAAAGGTGCCCTCCTCAATACCCATCACCCACCCTGCCCTCCCTCCCACCCCCCATCAACCCTCAGTTTGTTCTCAGTTTTTAACAGTCTCTTATGCTTTGGCTCTCTCCCACTCTAACCTCTTTTTTTTTTTTTTTCCCTTCCCCTCCCCCATGGGTTTCTGTTACGTTTCTCAGGATCCACATAAGAGTGAAACCATATGGTATCTGTCTTTCTCTGTATGGCTTATTTCACTTAGCATCACACTCTCCAGTTCCATCCACGTTGCTACAAAAGGCCATATTTCATTCTTTCTCATTGCCACGTAGTATTCCATTGTGTATATAAACCACAATTTCTTTATCCATTCATCAGTTGATGGACATTTAGGCTCTTTCCATAATTTGGCGATTGTTGAGAGTGCTGCTATAAACATTGGGGTACAAGTGCCCCTACGCATCAGTACTCCTGTATCCCTTGGATAAATTCCTAGCAGTGCTATTGCTGGGTCATAGGGTAGGTCTATTTTTAATTTTTTGAGGAACCTCCACACTGCTTTCCAGAGCGGCTGCACCAATTTGCATTCCCACCAACAGTGCAAGAGGGTTCCCGTCTCTCCACATCCTCTCCAGCATCTATAGTCTCCTGATTTCTTCATTTTGGCCACTCTGACTGGCGTGAGGTGGTATCTGAGTGTGGTTTTGATTTGTATTTCCCTGATGAGGAGCGACGTTGAACATCTTTTCATGTGCCTGTTGGCCATCCGGATGTCTTCTTTAGAGAAGTGTCTATTCATGTTTTCTGCCCATTTCTTCACTGGGTTATTTGTTTTTCGGGTGTGGAGTTTGATGAGCTCTTTATAGATTTTGGATACTAGCCCTTTGTCCGATGTGTCATTTGCAAATATCTTTTCCCATTCCGTTGGTTGCCTTTTAGTTTTGTTGGTTGTTTCCTTTGCTGTGCAGAAGCTTTTTATCTTCATAAGGTCCCAGTAATTCACTTTTGCTTTTAATTCCCTTGCCTTTGGGGATGTGCCGAGTAAGAGATTGCTACGGCTGAGGTCAGAGAGGTCTTTTCCTGCTTTCTCCTCTAAGGTTTTGATGGTTTCCTGTCTCACATTCAGGTCCTTTATCCATTTTGAGTTTATTTTTGTGAATGGTGTGAGAAAGTGGTCTAGTTTCAACCTTCTGCATGTTGCTGTCCAGTTCTCCCAGCACCATTTGTTAAAGAGACTGTCTTTTTTCCATTGGATGTTCTTTCCTGCTTTGTCAAAAATGAGTTGGCCATACGTTTGTGGGTCTAGTTCTGGGGTTTCTATTCGATTCCATTGGTCTATGTGTCTGTTTTTATGCCAATACCATGCTGTCTTGATGATGACAGCTTTGTAGTAGAGGCTAAAGTCTGGGATTGTGATGCCTCCTGCTTTGGTCTTCTTCTTCAAAATTACTTTGGCTATTCGGGGCCTTTTGTGGTTCCATATGAATTTTAGGATGGCTTGTTCTAGTTTCGAGAAGAATGCTGGTGCAATTTTGATTGGGATTGCATTGAATGTGTAGATAGCTTTGGGTAGTATTGACATTTTGACAATATTTATTCTTCCAATCCATGAGCAGGGAATGTCTTTCCATTTCTTTATATCTTCTTCAATTACCTGCATAAGCTTTCTATAGTTTTCAGCATACAGATCTTTTACATCTTTGGTTAGATTTATTCCTAGGTATTTTATGCTTCTTGGTGCAATTGTGAATGGGATCAGTTTCTTTATTTGTCTTTCTGTTGCTTCATTGTTAGTGTATAAGAATGCAACTGATTTCTGTACATTGATTTTGTATCCGGCAACTTTGCTGAATTCATGTATCAGTTCTAGCAGACTTTTGGTGGAGTCTATCGGATTTTCCATGTATAATATCATGTCATCTGCAAAAAGCGAAAGCTTGACTTCATCTTTGCCAATTTTGATGCCTTTGATTTCCTTTTGTTGTCTGATTGCTGATGCTAGAACTTCCAGCACTATATTAAACAGCAGCGGTGAGAGTGGGCATCCCTGTCGTGTTCCTGATCTCAGGGAAAAAGCTCTCAGTTTTTCCCCATTGAGGATGATGTTAGCTGTGGGCTTTTCATAAATGGCTTTTATGATCTTTAAGTATGTTCCTTCTATCCCGACTTTCTCAAGGGTTTTTATTAAGAAAGGGTGCTGGATTTTGTCAAAGGCCTTTTCTGCATCGATTGACAGGATCATATGGTTCTTTTCTTTTTTTTTGTTAATGTGATGTATCACGTTGATTGATTTGCGAATGTTGAACCAGCCCTGCATCCCAGGAATGAATCCCACTTGATCATGGTGAATAATTCTTTTTATATGCTGTTGAATTCGATTTGCTAGTATCTTATTGAGAATTTTTGCATCCATATTCATCAGGGATATTGGCCTGTAGTTCTCTTTTTTTACTGGGTCTCTGTCTGGTTTAGGAATCAAAGTAATACTGGCTTCATAGAATGAGTCTGGAAGTTTTCCTTCCCTTTCTATTTCTTGGAATAGCTTGAGAAGGATAGGTATTATCTCTGCTTTAAACGTCTGGTAGAACTCCCCTGGGAAGCCATCTGGTCCTGGACTCTTATTTGTTGGGAGATTTTTGATAACCGATTCAATTTCTTCGCTGGTTATGGGTCTGTTCAAGCTTTCTATTTCCTCCTGATTGAGTTTTGGAAGAGTGTGGGTGTTTAGGAATTTGTCCATTTCTTCCAGGTTGTCCAATTTGTTGGCATATAATTTTTCATAGTATTCCCTGATAATTGTTTGTATCTCTGAGGGATTGGTTGTAATAATTCCATTTTCATTCATGATTTTATCTATTTGGGTCATCTCCCTTTTCTTTTTGAGAAGCCTGGCTAGAGGTTTGTCAATTTTGTTTATTTTTTCAAAAAACCAACTCTTGGTTTCGTTGATCTGCTCTACAGTTTTTTTAGATTCTATATTGTTTATTTCTGCTCTGATCTTTATGATTTCTCTTCTTCTGCTGGGTTTAGGCTGTCTTTGCTGTTCTGCCTCTATTTCCTTTAGGTGTGCTGTTAGATTTTGTATTTGGGATTTTTCTTGTTTCTTGAGATAGGCCTGGATTGCAATGTATTTTCCTCTCAGGACTGCCTTCGCTGCGTCCCAAAGCGTTTGGATTGTTGTATTTTCATTTTCGTTTGTTTCCATATATTTTTAAATTTCTTCTCTAATTGCCTGGTTGACCCACTCATTCGTTAGTAGGGTGTTCTTTAACCTCCATGCTTTTGGAGGTTTTCCAGACTTTTTCCTGTGGTTGATTTCAAGCTTCATAGCATTGTGGTCTGAAAGTATGCATGGTATAATTTCAATTCTTGTAAACTTATGAAGGGCTGTTTTGTGACCCAGTATATGATCTATCTTGGAGAATGTTCCATGTGCACTCGAGAAGAAAGTATATTCTGTTGCTTTGGGATGCAGAGTTCTAAATATATCTGTCAAGTCCATCTGATCCAATGTATCATTCAGGGCCCTTGTTTCTTTATTGACTGTGTGTCTAGATGATCTATCCATTTCTGTAAGTGGGGTGTTAAAGTCCCCTGCAATGACCACATTCTTATCAATAAGGTTGCTTATGTTTATGAGTAACTGTTTTATATATCTGGGGGCTCCGGTATTTGGCGCATAGACATTTATAATTGTTAGCTCTTCCTGATGGATAGACCCTGTAATTATTATATAATGCCCTTCTTCATCTCTTGTTACAGCCTTTAATTTAAAGTCTAGTTTGTCTGATATAAGTATGGCTACTCCAGCTTTCTTTTGGCTTCCAGTAGCATGATAAATAGTTCTCCATCCCCTCACTCTCAATCTAAAGGTGTCCTCAGACCTAAAATGAGTCTCTTGTAGACAGCAAATAGATGGGTCTTGTTTTTTTATCCATTCTGATACCCTATGTCTTTTGGTTGGCGCATTTAATCCATTTACATTCAGTGTTATTATAGAAAGATACGGGTTTAGAGTCATTGTGATGTCTGTATGTTTTATGCTTGTAGTGATGTCTCTGGTACTTTGTCTCACAGGATCCCCCTTAGGATCTCTTGTAGGGCTGGTTTCGTGGTGACAAATTCCTTCAGTTTTTGTTTGTTTGGGAAGACCTTTATCTCTCCTTCTATTCTAAATGACAGACTTGCTGGATAAAGGATTCTTGGCTGCATATTTTTTCTGTTTAGCACACTGAAGATATCATGCCAAGCCTTTCTGGCCTGCCAAGTTTCAAAGGAGAGATCAGTCACGAGTCTTATAGGTCTCCCTTTATATGTGAGGGCATGTTTATCCCTTGCTGCTTTCAGAATTTTCTCTTTATCCTTGTATTTTGCCAGTTTCACTATGATATGTCGTGCAGAAGATCGATTCAAGTTACGTCTGAAGGGAGTTCTCTGTGCCTCTTGGATTTCAATGCCTTTTTCCTTCCCCAGTTCAGGGAAGTTCTCAGCTATAATTTCTTCAAGTACCCCTTCAGCACCTTTCCCTCTCTCTTCCTCCTCTGGAATACCAATTATGCGTATATTATTTCTTTTTAGTGTATCACTTAGTTCTCTAATTTTCCCCTCATACTCCTGGATTTTTTTATCTCTCTTTCTTTCAGCTTCCTCTTTCTCCATAACTTTATCTTCTAGTTCACCTATTCTCTCCTCTGCCTCTTCAATCCGAGCCGTCGTGGTTTCCATTTTGTTTTGCATTTCATTTAAAGCGTTTTTCAGCTCCTCGTGACTGTTCCTTAGTCCCTTGATCTCTGTGGCAAGAGATTCTCTGCTGTCCTGTATACTGTTTTCAAGCCCAGCGATTAATTTTATGACTATTATTCTAAATTCACTTTCTGTTATATTATTTAAATCCTTTTTGATCAGTTCATTAGCTGTTGTTATTTCCTGGAGATTCTTCTGAGGGGAATTCTTCCGTTTGGTCATTTTGGACAGTCCCTGGAGTGGTGAGGACCCGCAGGGCACTTCCCCCGTGCTGTGGTGTATAACTGGAGTTGGTGGGCGGGGCCGCAGTCCGACCTGATGTCTGCCCCCAGCCCACCGCTGGGGCCACAGTCAGACTGGTGTGTGCCTTCTCTTCCCCTCTCCTAGGGGCGGGATTCTCTGTGGGGTGGTGTGGCCCGTCTGGTCTACTTGCACACTGCCAGGCTTGTGGTGCTGGGGATCTGGCGTATTAGCTGGGGTGGGTAGGCAAGGTGCACGGGGGCGGGAGGGGCAGGCTTAGCTCGCTTCTCCTTAGGTGATCCACTTCAGGAGGGGCCCTGTGGCAGCGGGAGGGAGTCAGATCCGCTGCCGGAGGTTTGGCTCCGCAGAAGCACAGAGTTGGGTGTTTGCGCGGAGCGAGCAAGTTCCCTGGCGGGAACTGGTTCTCTTTGGGATTTTGGCTGGGGGATGGGCGGGGGAGATGGCGCTGGCGAGCGCCTTTGTTCCCCGCCAAGCTGAGCTCTGCCGTCCGGGGGCTCAGCAGCTCTCCCTCCCTTTGTCCTCCAGCCTTCCCGCTTTCTGAGCAGAGCTGTTAACTTCTGACCTCCCAGACGCTAAGTCGCGCTTGCTGTCGGAACACAGTCCGTCCGGCCCCTCCGCTTTTGCCAGCCCGACTCGGGGGCTCCGCTTGGCCGGCGAGCCGCCCCTCCGCCCCGGCTCCCTCCCGCCAGTCCGTGGAGCGCGCACCGCCTCGCCGCCCTTCCTCCCCTCTTCCGTGGGCCTCTCGTCTGCGCTTGGCTCCGGAGACTCCGTTCTGCTAATCCTCTGGCGGTTTTCTGGGTTCTTTAGGCAGGTGTGGGTGGAATCTAAGTGATCAGCAGGACGCGCGGTGAGCCCAGCGTCCTCCTACGCCGCCATCTTCCCAGGAACCCGTTTCTATACTTTATTATTATTATTATTTGCTAATAAAATAAGTAGATAGGCCATATTATAAAATAAACAACATTAATAATTACTACTGACCATTATTATACTTACACATGTATTAATAATTTATGAAGTACTTCTGAAAGGATTATTTCACATGCTCCTCAAAATAGCTGTAAGTGGCCTCCCCCAAAATTTCTGAATGATTTATCAAATAAGCAAGTAATAATTTTATGTAGATAAACCAGTACAATGATATAGATATAGAGGGCTCCTGGGTGGCTCAGTCGGTTAAGCGCTGACTTTGGCTCAGGTCATGATCTTGTGGTTCGTGAGTTTGAGCCCCACATCAGGCTCTCTGCTGACAGCTGAGAACCTGGAGCCTACTTCAGATTCTGTGTCTCCCTCTCTCTCTGCCCCTCCCTCGCTTGCACTCTCTTTCTCTCTCAAAAATAAAATAAACATTAAAAAAAAAATGATATAGTCATTAGATATAATACATATTTAGAATAATCTTTAGTAATCAGAAACAGGATTTTACTCCTGTAAATGTGTTCTAAGAAAGTAACCAAGTAAACACAGTTTTATGCACAAAAATACTTTTTGCAGAGTTGCTTATAATAGCAAAAAAGTTTAAAGCTCATCTATAGGTAGTTCATCCAACAAATTATGATATATTCATAAAATGGAACACTACATAGTACTTAAAAAATTTATATATTAAAATGCAACAATGCGGGTAGAAAATTAAAAATACTTGTATTTGCTTATATATGTGTGGAGCATTTCTGGAATGAGAAAAACCACTAAGTGCTACTTCTAGAACCGATCACTGGGAACAGGAGGACAGGGGTAATAAATCCTTACACGTACCATGTGATTGCATATCAGGTGATTATCACAATGATGAAATTAAAAAATAATATTCTTATAACTATATTTATTACACATATGTCCATGAAATAACAATTAATAAAACCACTATGTACAATATGTATAATAATATGAATACGTAAAAATTTTTCAAGTGTGGATGTGCGTCCTAAAATGGCTGGAAAGACAAAGAAGGAGTAATGAGTAGTGATTTTACTACTTTGCTTTTAAAAAATTTTTTTAATGTTTATTTATTTTGAGACAGAGAGACAGAGAGACAGAGAGACAGAGCATGAGCAGGGAGGGGCAGAGGGAGAAGGAGACACACAATCTGAAGCAGGCTCCAGGCTCGGAGCTGTCAGCACAGAGCCCGATGAGGGGCTTGAACTCATGAACCATGAGAGCATGACCTGAGCTGAAGTTGGATGCTTAACCGAATGAGCCACCCAGGCGCCCCTGATTTTCCTACTGTGTGCGTTACCTCCATGCTTTTTCACCTTGTTTGAATGTGGTATACAGTTATATTTTATAATCATAAAACAAACAGCAATGCCATTTCGATTTTGAGAAAGTGTAATGAAGGAATCAGCAGTGCTGGTTTAAGTGCTTTAATTCAGTGAGGAAGGATTTAGTCCTAACGCTGCAACATTAGCTTTCTCAGCATATGCTCCATCCCCAGGGAAGGTGACAGTCAAGGGAATCTTGTGCTTGTTGGAAAATAAGAGAATTAAGGCTTCTTTTAAAGATACATTATCTTACTTTCAGGTAATCTGCTCTGGGCTTGTTTTAGGAGAAATGTAAACTCTTAAAAGTACTGAACTCTCAAGGCCGGATTGCAACTGGCAGGTGTCAGCAGGCACTCCACGTCCTGTGATAGTGTTGGCTCTGTCCACCAACTACGCCAGCTCTGCTGTCCGGGTGCATGGAAGGAAAGCACTTTCTACCCTCTAATGTTAGACAAGGCTGTATGATTTGCTCTGGACAAAGCAGTGTGGACAAAGAAGCAGGGACTTTAAGGACAGGTGCACAATTCTCTTTGTGCTTTTTCCTTTGCTGCGGAGGTCAGGGAGTTTCAAGTCAAAATGAGATCCTTGTGTTTGCGTCCCTGAATGACTAGGGTGTGTGAAGCATCCTTGTGATGTGTGCTGGACGGGTAGCACAAGAGAGAAAGTCTTTGGTTGTGTTAAGGCACCGAGATTTTGGAGAACTGGTTATTACTGCGGCATAGCCTAGCTTATCCTGACTATGTCATTTGCAGAGCCAGTGTAGAATGGAAATACAGAGCCCTTATTTGAAAATTATTTGGCATTTCAAGATGGTGACAACCATGTAGGGGCCCTCTAAGGTCACTTGCTCATGAAGTCAGCCTGATTTTCCCATTTTACCTCACAATAATCCTGAAAAATGGGTCTTCATTCCTTTATTGTATATATGAGGACATAGAGAGCCTAAGCAGCTTGCTAGCAATCAGAGTTGGTTACTGTCAGAAACAGAATCTGATTATATTGGTATTATTATTAATTTCTTTTAATGTTTATTTCTTTTTGAGAGAGAGAGAGAGAGAGAGAGAGAGAGAGCGACAGTGCGAGCAGAAGAGGGGCAGAGACAGAGAGGGAGACACAGAAGCTGAAGCAGGTTCCAGGCTCTGAGCTGTCAGCACAGAGTCCAACATGGGACTCGAAGTCGCGAACCACGAGATGATGACCTGACCCGTAGGACACTTAACCGATGGAGAGACCCAGCCATCCCTAATTACAGTGGTATTATTAACACTGTGATAATGGGTCTCTTGTAGGTTGACGGATCTGGGCTTTAGTGCACAAAGAGCCAACTACACCATTCCAGGAAGCAGATGAGATTTAGGAAATATTGTTTCCTTTGTAGAAAACCACTAACCAGAATCCTCAGTAGAAGGTAAGAAAAGAGTTAAAGTCAAACTCATTACATACTAAGTGAATGCTTTCTTTTGCCAGAAAGTATAATTAGTAATTTCAATCCTTTATCTGAAAGAGTATCAATAAAGAAAAGCAGGCACAGCTTTTAATTTCATTGCTATAACTAATTAGCATTAGAGAAACCATTTTCATAAGCAATGCACTAACAACCACTTGGTAACTGGAAACAGAAGCTGATGGTGAAGCTTTCTCCATGGTAACCAGACATGGGAAAGAGCAATCCAGAAAAACTAAGTGGGGATCATGGGGGAAGGGATGGAGGCTACTTGCTCAGAGCAGCAGTGTGAAGAAGCAGATCGTCACTGCCCTTCAACTTGATCAACCACAAAGAATACTGGAATATTCAAGTCAAGGCAGTCTTTTGAACAAACACATTCATACCGCTACCTAAATATTTTGTATGTAATCCTTAAAAGCTATACTGAAAGGTGTAAAAATTATTGACAAAAAAAGGCTTATCCAATTAAAATCACGTGGTTTCTCTTTGACCATGCTGGTCACCTTTCTACCTAACATTTCCTTCGACTTTACCCCTTGGCAAGGAAGCAATTTTGGGGTAGCAGAGGCTTCAGGAAAGGTAAAAGAAAATCTGGGCTCAAGAAGAGTATGGGTAGTGAACTTTTTTTTATGAGGCAGCTGTCATTTATTTTTATTTATTTATTTTTAAATAATTGTGGCTTTAGAGAGTAAGCACGTGCGGGGGTGCGTTCCTGCGTGTGTGAGTGGGGGATGGGCAGAAGAAGAGGGAGAGAGATTCTGAAGCAGGCTTCATGCCCAGTGAGGGGCTGACACTGGGCTCTATTTCACCACCGTGAGATCATGACCTGAGCCAAAATCAAGGGTCAGATGTCCAACTGACTGAGCCATCCAGGCACCCCCCAAAAGGCAGCTTTTATACAATTATGGGTTTCAGGATCTGAAATCTATCATTCTGTTTGATCTCTTCAGCATTTTTCTTCATTTGTTATGTCCTAGAACACGCTAGTGAAATAGCTCAAATCCTGTTCCATTTTCTTCTCTTTTCATAAAAACACAGTTTGGGTAATTTTTCAAAGAAAAAAGGAAAGGAAGGAAGGAAGGGGAAATAAAAGAAAAAGAATATAGTTTGTTACAGTTCCTTCAGAAAATTAGTGGGACACTGGTAAATAAGTATGTTCATTTTGGAAGTGCAGCAATATCATGGTTTACCAGTAATGGATTCAACAGTTACCTAAAATGAAAAAGGTACGTGATTTTCAAAGAAATATTCTATTCCAATGAAAATGAACAAACACACCCCTTTTTGGAAACTGTATATTCAAAGAGATAGTAACATGAAAGAAAACAAGAACTTTCCTCATGTTACTCAACCAGAATCACATCAAATTATAAATTACAGTTTCACGGTGCAAGTAGTCATTTTAGAAAGTTTGTGATATGACATTTACTAATTACTTCCTAATACTGACTGTTTCAAGAATATTTGTCAGGATGCTAATATACTAAGTTACGTTATGATCAAATTAATTTCCTAAGGAGCTCATAGAGAAATATGACCTTGTCCCTACTATTTGGTCAAGAAAACAACTGTTACCAGTATGAATGTGAGTATGTAAGTGAACAATATAGATGAGTATTTTAAGAGAGAAAGATAGCCATCAGATTGATTAGTTAGTTTGAGAATTGGCTTTTAAATATCCATTTTCTTTATATAATTTTGAATATCTTAGAAAAAACTGGAATAGAGTACAACTGCATATCACATAGGCAGAGAAGCATGAAGAATGCCTTCTATGGTACTATTAATTCCCTGCAAGTTAGTCTGACTTGTACAGTATTTGACTTAGTTTGAGTACTTGGCTCTCCTTGACCATGAGGCCAATATGGAGATAATGATCCCAGTCTTGGCAGTGTTTCTGGCTCTCTTTTGTTTTGCACAAAAGTTAGTTAAATTTTTATAAGGGTTTCATAGAGGACTTCCACAACTTTTGGGCATTAAAACAAAAGGCCATCTTATAACAGATTTATAATATGACTTTCATGAGCACTTTGAAGTATTTGAGCTTAGATTTCTCAATGACTGTGGCGTATTTCACGTTTTATAGTTTCTGGGATTTTCTATAGGCATCCTCAGCACCTTCACTGAATTTAATCACAAATTCTAGCATTTCAGAATCGTTTGTACTCCCTCAGCTTTTAACAGGACAGGGATGTCCACTCTCACCATTACTATTTAACAATGGTTCTGGAAGTCTTAGCCTCAGCAATCAGACAACAAAAGAAATAAAGGGTATGCAAATTGGCAAGGAAGAAGTCAAACTTTCACTATTTGCAGATGACATGATACTCTATGTGGAAAACCCAAAAGGCCAGATGCATAGGCTATATGAAAGTGAATTTGGTTTTGTGCAGAAATGCTAGAGACCGATGAAGTTCATGGACTTCTCAGCAATTTCTATGTGTTCAGCAGATAAACAATATTTCTGACTTGTGAGAACTAAAAACTTGATTTTGAAAACACAAAACAAAACTTGCATATTGTTAACCCGGAGGGGATGAGAGTTACATGAAATACAGGTACTTCCAGAGCCATGCATTAATTGACTGGATTGGCTTGTTTTTAACATCAACTCCAAAGTACTTGTTAATAGTTATACAAATGTTTCCAAGGGCTCCATTCTGGCCTCCCCTGAAAACCTGTGATAAAGATTGAGTGTGGTTGAAAGATATGTCATGCCTAAGTGCTAATTAGCCCCAGGGTGCTTGCCTCAGCATCCTGTCAGGCTTCTTCTAGAAGGTTAGGGAAGGGGTAATAGCCAATAGCATATGGACTTGCATTAATTTTCAGCATAGAAACCCACGGAACATCTACGGAATCCACTCATCTTTAACAAGCTACGATTCTATCCTTACCTCAAACATCACATCCCTGAAGGTGACATACACATTAATGTTTCTCTCCCCTCCCATAGATGGTACATTAGTAGTTCCAATAGGCTATTATTCATTGTGACCTCTTTTACTTACCCCGTAGGGCTTGGGAGTGGCATATTAAGGTCACAGCAGGATTTTAGTCTGAAGAAAACTTCCCTGGTTTTAGCACATGGCCATTATCTGAATGCCTGTAAACTGGCTTCCAAACTACAATCCTATTGCAATGCTGAGAAATACTGTAAACCTCCAGGTCTTCAGCAAATCTACAGAAAGTCTTTGTCCTTGTTATTATGTGTATCATTATTATCATTACTAATAATAACCAAGATGCACTGAGCATATTATGTGTCAAGTAGTATCCCAAAGGCTCAGTAGACATCCCTCCATTTGATTTTCACAAAGACTCTGGCCAGTGAGATAGCTCTTGGCATTTGGTCCTTTTAAAGATGAAATGACTGGGGTGTGTGAAGCTTAGACAGCTTTCCCAAACAAGCTGCCAGTATAGAGGGAGTCAGGTCAGGATGAGGCCTGGATCAGGGTTTCCCAACTTCGGCACTATTGAATCTTGGGGTGGGACAATTCTTTGCTCTGGGAGCTGTCCTGTGCATCGCAAGATGTTCAGTGGCATCCTTGGCCTCTACACACTAGACTCCAGCAGCAGCCCTCAGTCAAAACCATCTCCAGACATTGCCAAGTGTCCCCTGGGAGATTAAATTGCTACAACTGAGAACCATTGGTCTGACTCAAAGATCTCCATTTGGCTCTATGGCTGACCAGCTTCCTTGGGTCTTACTGGTTCTTTCCTCACTTCCTTGAAGGAAAAACCAGGCCATCCTAGCATAAGTGGGAAAAGAACCAATCAGACCAGCAAATGGACAATTTCAAAAGCATATTTGTCACATCTGAGCTTTAAGAATAAATTTGCATAGGCTAGATGACATTTTCAGTAAATCAACGTTAATGCTATAACAAACTGGCTAACATTTTTGGAAGTCTACCATGAACTGAGTTGGCCATTCAAATGACTATAGCCTCAGGTCTTTTCGTGAAATAAATTCAACTAAGTTCAGTAGGCTAGGACTAGTGGCAGAGAGCACTTTTTATTTCCTGGTTACACTAGTATCGATGGGTGATAAAAAGAAAAATGTGTATAGGTATCTCCATCAGCTAATTCTTGTAATTTCCCCATTAATCCTTTCTTTAAATGAAACCTGTGTCCTGTTTCCCTATTTACCTCTTTCTAATTCATTTTTCCTCTTGCATATACATTCTGTAATGGACAACATGAACGCTCTAACCAGGCTAATTTCTTAATACACTGGTTGTAAATGTAATCAACACAGTTATAAATGAGAATGTTTCCAGTATCATAATTAAAATATATTTGTTTAAAATTCATGGGCCACCTTGAGTTTTCCCCCAAGCCCTCCTTACTTTCGCAGGGTGGGGTCAAAGTTTGAGGAGGACGAGGGCCTCTGAATTTCAGATGCAGTGTAATGAGATAGAGCTTCTTCCTTGTGAGGAATTAGTTTGGGTAGAGAGAGATATCCTGACAAAAACAGAATATTCTAGACCAAACTGGAGTAACTTAGAGACTTAATACAATCGTGCTGTCTTAAAAGGTGACCAGGGATTGCTTTGTATTAAAATTTCATGCAATTAAAAAAAAATCAAGTATGGGAAAATCAGCTTGAAGATAAACACACTGACTTATCTATTGAGAATTTTAAACATAACACTGTAAGATCCCACTAGGTTTAAACTACGATTCTATGGAATGTGAGAACTGGAAGACACCTTGAAGATGGTCTAAGAGAGCTGTTCATGTTTTAGCAAGTGGTGCCCAGAAACCCAGTTTTTTAAAAAAGAAATAAACTAATTTTTTCCTATAAATTGAACTTATTTTGGTAAGCACAGACTTGAAATTCAGTGTCATGAGAGACAGACGTAACCGTTATCTTATTTAGCTGTATATTCTGTTCATTTGTTTGGAGCAAGCAAATTATGATATGTCCACATAAGTAATGGCAAATAGGTATATTTATTTTAAATAACTCATTTTGCAATTTCTGGATGCTCTTTGTGAAAACAAAATGTAAGCCCAAGTCCACATTAATATTCTGCATTTTTAGTATCTATGATAAGTGTGTATATCTTATTTCTGTTACACTTTACAAATAATTTAAACAATATTTAAAAATGAAGTTGAAGTTAAATTTCATCCATGCGGCCCTAAGAATTTTAGGAACATATTCTGACGATCTTTAAGTCAATACAACTTTTCACATGCGAGATGCGCTAAATGACAGATCAGAGAAGTCGTGGCCCAGAGCCACACGTTGGCGGGACAAGAATCAAGACATAGGTCTCTGCCTTTCAAACTTGTGCCTTTTTGGGTCCACGCTGCCTCTGTTATTACAGTACTTAATTTACGAGCACAAAAAGGGAAAACCTCAGGGATGCTATTAGCAATTTACTGTTTCCAGTTCTTTTGGGAATCTGTTAATTGCCGTTTCATAAATGCTGCTCATTATGATTAAGACTTTGATTAAATGTAGAAGTCTAGAATTTATATAATATTGCAGACATATTTCATATGAATTTAAAGCAACAGAGCAGCATGGATCACGCATTCAAATCTTTCAGCATTATAATACTCGCTTCTAATCAATCAAGGATCTTTTGAGAACCTGCTCTGTGCTACTATGACCTGATTTTCCCCTCAAGGAGTTTACAGTTTAAATAAGGAGAACTCATACTTAAGACAATAGACATCAATGTGTAAGTAATAATTCAGAGAGGGAGGTCAGCTTCTTGGAGGACAGGGGTGCTTGTGATAAAGTATAAGTGACAGAGAAGGAGAAGGGTATTCTAGGTCAGAGTCAGTGGCAGTAAGAACGACTGATGTTTAAAAAAAAAAAAAAAGAGGGTGCCTGGGTGGCTCAGTTGGTTGAGCATCTTACTCTTTATTTCGGCTCAGGTCATGATCCCAAGGTCATGGGACTGAACCCCATGTTGGGCTCTGTGCTAAGCGTGGAGCCTGCGTAAGATTCTCTCTCTCTAAATAAAACAAGTAGCTGATGTTTATGGACCGTTGACTATGACAATGTGTGTGAGGGGCTGTACATGGATAATGGTTAATTCTCAAGGCAATGCTGAGTTAAGTGCTCTTGCCCAGCTCTTTCACTGAGGAAGACAGTAGGGGGCAGAGCTCCAGTGATACGTTGGCTGAACAAAGGGCTGAGGTCAGGGCCCACGTTTCCCTGCTGCCTCCCACTCATCTGTGTGAGCCAACCAGGGACTACAGACTCTTCCAGAACGAAGGGTGTGTGTTGAGAAGGTACTGACATAGCTTGAAAGGCCAGGAAAAGGATTTTAGACTATATTCTAAGGTCGTGTAATTTTATAGTGCACCTTACTCACTCTTCATGGTCACTTAGGTAGAACAATCTGTTTTAGCCTCACAAACAACTACAGACAAAAGTTAGTCGAATAACATTAAGTATTGACTACGAATATGCTAATATATATAATTTACCTATGGGGGTAGGGACTATGCCTTATTTCTCATTCATTCAAAAAAAGTATGGCCTGGAGCCTTGCTGAGAGAAGTTTGTACTTTTCCTTCCCTCAACCCTGAATCCAGCATGGCAGCTGATGTCAGTTGGTGTCCATACATGAATGCTCAATAAATGTACGAGTGATATTTCTTCCTCTCCCTCCTCCATCCCCCTTCCTTCTCATCACCCTCTTATCTTCCTTCATTGCCATCTTCTTCCCTCTCTCCTTTAAACCAGTATTTATTGAACGCCTGCTAAACTTCTGTGAATAAAACAGACGAGTTTCCTGTTTCCAGGAAATAGTGGGAAGGGAAGACAAAAAAATAAATAAGGCAATTTAATACATCATCTAATTCTAGTTGATTACAAATCTAATGAAGCAAATAGGCTGGGTTATGGGTCGGGCTGTGTCATAGTGGGGGAGGGGACAGTCAGGCGGCTGTCTCAGGAGGGGATGCATACACAGGGAGTCAGAGGGAGAGAGGAAGACAGTCATGCCAAAATTAGGGGAAGATGTTCCAGGAAGGGGGAGTAAAGGCCTTCAAGAGAGGACAAGCCTGGCTCATTTAAGGATGCCACGAGGGGTGTGTGGGGCTGCAGCATTGCCAAGAAGAGGGAAGTGAAAGGGACAAGGACAAAAGGTCAGATCACGTAGGTGTTTGCAGAATGAGGGAAGGACTCTGAATTTTATCGTAAGCGATGGGGAAGCTGCTGGAGTCACTAGCGAGCACACACTTTAAATAGAATTCAGTTCAATTCAGCGGAATAGAGATGAGAGTAGGGACCAAGAAGGAATTTCTGATAGTGACTACCGAGAAGTGAGAGACCGCAACCATGAAAATAAAATGTCAGTTAGGAAGAGGGTTACTGCTGGGGAGACAGGAAGGTGGATAGAAACAGAATGCAGGGCCTCAGCTCTCAAGAGGGCATCGGGTAGGTCTGGCTGATCATTTGACTCCTTGTAAAGACAGAACTCAGGTGTGTGGGGGCTGGAGGCGAAAAATGAAAGGAAAGAAAAGGAGGTCCAGGGCTTTCAGAATTATCATACTATTAAAAACGGACGTTAAAAAATCGAAACCAGTTTGGGCACACTCCTTTCCAATATGCATTTTATTGTCTCCTTTCCTTTCTCCCTTCCTTCTCTCTTTCCTTCCTGCCTTCCTTTTCTTAATGGAACTTATGTTATTTATACTTTTTGTATTTTAGTTTGCCAGGAAAGTGATTCTATCCATACTGAAAAAGCAGGGCAGTGGAATCATAAAAAAATATATATAAATGGCTATATTTTAAAATGGGCTATAGAATAGTAACTAGGTTTATTATACTTATAAATTTTTTTCATCTTCCTCGGTATCAAATCTATGAATTATTGATGCAGAGATTCCTCGACTGTCATTATTATGACATTTCTGGTAGATTTCCTTGTTGAATTGTCAAGATTTGGTTTATTAGCCCAAGGATGACAGTGTTTTCAAGGGAAAGAAAAGCTTTTAAAATCCAAACTATTACATGCAGGCTTCCCTCCAGGCTCGGCAGGAACTCCCCACTTCTTTGCTTGATGCTGATTATGCTAACACCAAGTTCTGGATTCATTTGAGTTCCAATGGCCCCTGCCATACTGCTTCCAATTACTTTAAGCTGGGCATCCAATTCCCTCAGAACCTCCTCAGTTCTGTTCGCCCATCTGCTACTGTAGTGGCATTAAACCCCAGAAAGAAGGTAGCTGTTAAAAATTCCAACTTAATGTAGCAGCAAGAGAACCAGGGGCCAGCAATTACCATACAATGACATAAATATTTACCTCCTCTAGTCAGGTTGAAGACAAGAGAGAAGCTGACAGAAATAAGGAGTGTCCGTGGCCACGAAGTCTACTGAATTGTTTGCCAGATTGGAGAGAGCCACCTTTTGGGGGAGGGGTTTCTTGGTACAAAGGACTCACAATGCAGGAAGCTGCCCGCCTATTAATCTATGTAGATCTCCTCAGTTTTGAGAGAGGTCATCGGCTATGCTCAGATTTCATTATTGAGTCAAACAGTGAGCGTTATGTAGCTGAGAGTAAAGTTTTTGAAATAATTTGGTTATTTTAGTTTTCTATGCACGTTGGGTGGGTGACAGCAGGACAATGCCAGGATTGTATACACTTACTTGGCCTAGGCTGTGAAGAGAGCTCAGCGAACCAGATACAGGATGTGAGAGGACATCAAGGGGCCATTTTAGGCTGGCTCTATTAGACCTGGCTGAACATTGTTGGAAGAACAATTTCCATTGCTCCAAAAGAGGCAGGGTTCTAACTGTGCGGTGTGAATTTGAG
The DNA here is from genome assembly GCF_028018385.1 of Neofelis nebulosa. NCBI lineage: Eukaryota > Metazoa > Chordata > Mammalia > Carnivora > Felidae > Neofelis > Neofelis nebulosa. Next base: position 148,607,748 of record NC_080787.1, read on the forward strand.
AAATGGCCACTCTCAGAGAAACAATGTACTAGGCTTGAGACTTGGGCACATCCTTCGATCTCTCTGTGCCTCAGTGTCCTCATCTAGCAGGACTGGAGCACTGGTTGAAGACATGCACTTCAAAGCTGCTCAGTGAGGTTGGCACCATCGTTATCCCATGTGACCAGTAGAAAAACTGGTACTCAGAGAGGTTTAAGCGATTTGCCCAGTATCAGGCTTCTAACAAGGGGTGGAGCTGGAATTCAAACTCCGGAAGTCTGGCTCCAGAGCGGAGTTCTCCACCATCACGGTATTGTGCCTCTCCTGAGAGAAGCAACTAGGCCAGTATTTCCTCAGTTGATAATCTGATGGACAGATAAATAGAAGGACTAAAGAGGGATGATGGACACAGTAGGTTGAGTGTCTTTTGTTTTTAAGTTTATTTTTCTAATTTATTTTTGAGAGAGAGGCAGAGAGCGAGAGGGGGAGGGGCACAGCGAGAGGGAGAGAGAGAATCCCAAGCAGGGTCCACACTGTTGGCAGGGTGCCCGATGTGGGGCTCGAACTCAGGAGCTGTGAGATCATGACCTGAGATGAAACCAAGAGTCTAACGCTTAACCGACTGAGCCACCCAGGTGCCCAGCTGAGTTTCTTACAGTGACTACGGAGGGTTGCACAGAGAGAGAAGTGCAAAAAGGGCTGATGAGGGACACTGAGAACTTTGTCGCATGTCTCTTTTGGGTTGACGCTGTCTTGGGTTGAAATGGAGTGATGCACGTTCACAAAGAAGCAAAAGCACGTGGGCCCCTCCTCCTCCTTTGCAGAGGAGACGTTTTCTGTCAGAATGATTAGTGAGAAGCTAGCAGTAAAGTCCCTCAATTAGCATGCCTTCAAAATGCCATATGTAAGTGACTAATGAAGTGACAGCCTGAAGGCAAGAACACAGGGCTAGCTGAGGAAGACAGGACGAGAGCCTGGGGAGGCAGAACCGCTCCATCAACTGTTTGTAGCACACGGAAGGGTCCACCCACAACACTAAGCAAATGCTTTTCCCCTTACCATGGAGACAGAGATCAAAAAATAATTTTTGACAGCAGCGTCTGATTTAGTGGATGTTTGCAAACGCAGCCTATACTTAGTTTTATACCAGATTTAATAGAACATTTTAAACTTTCATAACAACTTGGCAGTTTGCAAAGATGTGTGTGTGTGTGAATGCACACACACACACACGCAGCCTAAGCCATCCAGGTGACAGAGAAGAAGCACCACAGAGACTCACGGGAGATACTGCAGAAAGGAAAGTCCTCTGTTGGGACTTTGCGATATTCTGTCAACTCTCAACTCAATTCCCATCCAGTGGGGTCGCATTCATGGTCTTGATTCCTTCAACACTGTAACAAAGATGTGTTCATTGTCATACTGCCTGGTGTCCAGGGCAGCTGAGAAGCCTTGGCCAGTCCTGTTCCTGCCCTCCTGGAAAGGGACTGAATCGTAGGCAAAGGTTTGAGCCCCTGTGTTGCTTACACTCTGCATTGGATGGAATTTAATGATGAATGCCTTCTAAAATTTCAAAATTTTCCCTTACCATAGGGATGGGAGGCCACAGGGAGGAGGAATTTATGCACATCCTCATCAGAAGAAACTATAAAGTCTTAGAAACTTTTCAGCCAGCTGTAGCCCCAGCTAAGGACTCAACTCCCTCCATATCTTGCAGCTAGATTACCCCACATTCTTCACTTGGAAAGGAGCCAATCTAGTTGAACACACTTCAATCCTTTGTTTGCATCTTAGCTTGACCAACCCCAGTTAACCTAGTCTCCATCCCCGTTTTGCACACAGGACCCGGATGAGAGCGACACTCAGGACGTTTACAATTCTACCCCCCTTTGTCCTCCTCGGAACGCAATTCAGGTTTCTATCTGAAACTGTGCTTCCTGAAATGCAGTTCTAATTGCCCCAATAAAAGTCTGTTTGCTTTAATTTCCAGTGAATTCTTTCTTGGTCAACAACCAAAACGCTTGAAATCTGTTTGTACATGGAAGCATCAGATTGAGCACACTTTCTAGTTTTTTCGTCCACTGGTTCATCATTCAGCAACGAAACTGAATCTTTTCATGTGCTGACATCGTGTTAGGGCTCCACGCATAATATCTGATTTAATCGATAGGACAATGCTCTGAAAAAGGCACAGACATTCCCATCTCATGGGCAAGGAAATGGGCTGGAGAGGTTTCAGTAACATGCACGAGGAGGCTGAGTTGTATTTGAAGAACACTCGACTTCTGGAGGACTTGTAGGGTCTATGTCTGCAGACGAGTATGAAGGCCCTCTAGGCTTTGTCCCGGCCACCTCCCTCCCACCCTGTACTCTCCTGCTCCACCTTCTTTCTTTACTGTCTTTCCTCTGCTGAGCCTCCTTCTTTCCTCACTTGGCATCTGCAAGCAATTCTTTTTTTTTAATGTTTATTTGTTTTTGAGAGAGAGAGAAAAAGAGAAACAGACAGACAGAGAGACGGAGAGAGACAGAGCACAGGCTGGGGAGGGGCAGAGAGAGAGAGAGAGAGAGAGAGAGAGAGAGAGAATCTGAAACAGGCTCCAGGCTCTGAGCTGTCAGCACAGAGCCCAACGCAGGGCTCGAACCCACGGACGGTGAGATCGTGACCTAAGCCGAAATCAAACACTCAACCAACTGAGCCACCCAGGTGCCCTGATCTATAAACAATTCTTACAGTGTCCGTGTCCTGGCTCAGATGTCCTTTCTGCAGGAGGTGACCCTTCCCCAATTCCTTGACTTTTTCTTCTCCTTGCCCCACTCTGAACTCTGTTTACACCTGTCTGTTTGGCTACACTGTAAGGTTCTAGAGCAGTGCCATGTGATCAGAAATAAAATGTGAGCCATGTATGTGACTTAAAATGTTCTGAGACCCACAGTAGGAAAGTAAAAAAGAAGCAGGTGAAATTGATTTTGCTAATAAGTTTTATTCACTCTAATATATACACATATTAATTTATACTAAGTCTTTGTAATTGGTTTGTATTCTGTATTTACAGTTCATCTCAGTTTGGATTAGCTACGTTTTATGTGTTCAGGAGTCACACATGGCCAGCGGCTACTGCTATAGCACAGTCCTAGCGGGAAGGAATCTTTAGTTGCTATAATGTGTGAGAGCATGGTATGGCTGCTGGTTGTCCTCTTGATACTTAGTCTGCTTTTTCTACAGTCTTAGAAGTCTTATTTGGGTATGTGTGACTGTCAGGCTAGAGACCGTATCTCCTGGGCTCCCCTGGAGCTCAGGTACCATGTGTCTAGAGCTGGGCAATGGGATGTAAGCAAATGTGAAGCAATTTTTGGTTTCTGCCCTTAAAAGGAAAGGGGGTGGTACACCCCTGCTTTCTCTTTCCTTCTACCTCAGGCTGATGTGCAGACGTGGTAGGAGCTTTGTGTATCCATGTGGAGGAGGGCACATCCGAGGGAGAGCAGAGTGACAAAACCCAGGATTCTGTGTCTCCTTCAACACAGAGCCACAAGGAGTCTTGTATCTCCTATGGGACTGTGACCAACAGAGAAAGAAGCATCTCTTCTGTTTACACACCTGAATTTTTTTCTTGACAGTGATCTTAATTTACTTGCATCTCAGCCTACGCTTACTTACCAGGGTGGCCTTTTCTAGCCTTCCTAAGACGAGATGACGGCCCCATTCCATGCTCCCACGACACCCTGAGCTTTCCCTTTCTTTGTGTTCATGCATGGGGTTACTGAATGAAAGTGTCCCAGCTAGACTGTAAGCACCGTGAAGGCAGGGACTGCTTGGGCTTGGTGCACAGAAGTGCTCCATATCTGTTGTTGAAAGGGATAAACGTAAATCAAGGGGCTTAACAGGGAACTGAAACGCTCTTGCTCTTCACAGTTCGATGGAAATAATTTGATCTCGTTTGGCTTTGTCATGTCATGCTAGAGAGCACCAGAAAGATGCTGGCACGCAGGGGAGAGGTTGGGTAGACGCATCTAGCTACCCAAGTGTTATGGATTCAATTATATCCCTGAAAAAAATATGTTGAAAGCCTAAATTCCAGAACCTCAGAATGTGGTCTTACTTGGAAATAGGGCAGTTGCAGATATAATTAGATATAATTAGTTAAGCTAAGAAATATCATACTGGACTAAGGTGAGCCCTAAATTCAATATGGCTGCATAAGAGGAGGAGAGAGACACACACGGGGAGAAGATGACCATTTGATGATGAAGGCAGAGACTGGAGTGATGCATCTGCATATCAAGAAATGCCCAGAATCACCAGCAAACACCAGAAGCTAGGAGAAGCAAGAAAGGATTCTCCCCCACGGGTTCTAGAAGCATGGCTCTGTTGGTACTTTGATTCTGGACTTCTAGCCTGAAGAACTGTGAGACAACAAATTTTTGTTGTTTGAAGCCCCCCAGCTTGAGGTGTATTGTTGCAGCAGCCCTGGGAGACTCAGACACCAGGAAGACAGCATCCTAACAGACCTGCTCTGCACACCTGTCCCTCCTAGGTACCAGTCTACAGCCTCTGGCCGAGGGTCAGCCCACACGCTGAGACAAGGAGGCCTTTTTGGCTGGAGGCCTGCAGGATGGACACTTCTCAGCTCCAGCACGACCAAAATGGATCTTACAGCCAGGTAATGAGGTACAGGAAACTTTGCCAAAGAGTTAAAGGTAGTTGTACCTCCCAAAGGCAGGTTCTGTGGGGAAAGGGGAGTGGAGAACAGGGTGTCCCCACCACAGGAAGCAGGAGTAACAGAACCATTCGGCTCACACAGAAGCACAGAGATTTCTCCTTCACGACAGACCTTTCTGGCAAAGGCTCTGTTCATAGGAAAAAAAAATTCTCGTTCTTTAGTCTTGAATGGAGAATAAATTAGGAGAGGTAAAAGAGGTGTATCGCTCTTCTTTGAGGATCTGTATTCGCACGGAAAAGAATCAAGGCTACAGTTCTCTGTATTCGCACTGAAAAGAATCAAGGCTGCATTTGTCTGCAGTGGTTATCTATCTATCTATCTATCTATCTATCTATCTTCATTTTTTTAAATAAAATATTTCCCCTTCACAGGCTGAATACTTTGCAACACACAGTATTTCTGGTTGCTGCTGTTCACCCTCCTCTTTCAATTTGGAAGGCTAACACAATGACCCTTTCTATTTGACAGAATTCACATCAAAAGCCAATGAGATGAGGCCAGGAGTTTGCTTTCCCTGTTGTGAAGGTGGGAGGGGAACCAGCAGCGGTGATAAGGGGCTGTGATCCCTCCAACCTTTGCCAAGGTGAACCTCCCCCCACCCCCCTCACCGTGTCTCAGATAGAAATGCTTGTTTCTGATGTTTTTCAATTATTTTCACTTAAAAGAAATACTTTAATATATTTAGTTCAAATTGTGCGATGGTGATTATGCTCCTAAATCTGATTAAGAGACATGATAGAAGAAACCTTTGTTTCCATGAGGGGATATTTATCATCCAATAGATGGGTCTAATTTTCCATAGTAGGAGGATTCATATTATAAGCGTCGAGACTGCCTTCTTTCATTAGTTATTTGTAAGGCTCTTATTAGACTGGTTAAATTCACACAGGAGAAAGAGAGAAGTTATTGTTAATCAATTTCTAATCTAATCTATCCATTACCTAGCTGATAAAGAATTAGGCTCACCAAAGAGATTTTGATTCAGACTGCAAATCACGGTCATGTTACTAATGACATTAATTGATAAGTGGAATGTTTCATTTTTTAAAAAATTAGTGTTATGTTTATCACGTTTCTTATGTCGTATCTTCTAAAAAGTCCTGTAATAATTCCTCGCTCCATAGTAGATAAAAAAAAATCCGTGGCTGGGAATTCAAGTCTCCCTCCCAACACCACCACGTGGTCAGCCACGCTGCTCAGCCACAATTTCGGCTCTCTGCTCCATGACAGGTCACAGGAGGATGGCCCTGTGTCACCCTTGCGTCACCCCTGTAAAGTCACATGGAGCCAAGTGACTTGTTTGGCCGACAAAATGTGAATGGATCTGACATAAGTGACTTGTAGGCCAAAGCCTTTAGTTGTTGGTGTTCAACTGCCCTTCTGTCCTTTGCCCCTGCTTCTGTGACTATGACGTTCAGGGTCCTGTGGTCACCACCAGGTGACCCCTGACCGGGAATGAGCTGGAGCAGAGCTCCCCACCAACCTGAGGGGACATATTCCACGAGTGAGGGATAAATCTTTGTTGTTCTTTTTTTTTTTTTTAATGTTCATTTATTTTTGAGAGGGAGAGAGAGAGAGTGAGAGAGAGCAAATGAGCGCAAATGGGGGAGGGGTAGATACAGGAGGAGACACAGAATCTAAAGCAGGCTCCATGCTCCAAGCTGTTAGCGCACAGAGCCCGATGCTGGGCTTGAACCCACGAACCGTGAAATCATGACCTGAGCCGAAGTCGGATGCTCAACTGACTGAGCCTTCAGGTGCCCCAAACCTTTGTTGTTCTAAGCCATGACAACTTTGAGGTTGGTTGTTACAATAACAGACATCAGTCTATACTAAGACATTAAGGATTTTTTTTTACTTTGAAGTTGTAGCAGCCAAATTCTACACTTGAGTGAAATCTGACATGGAACACCTATGTATCACAAAAGCAGAGAGAGTCTCTGGAGGGGTGGGGTGTGGGGAGGTGGCAGGGGTTGGGGAAGGAGGGTGTGGTTGATGCCTGTTTCCATAAGCCCAAGTGGCTCATTGAAAACCAATGATCTAGTCCAAACAAATCTTTCCAAGTAAAGTTTTCGTCAAAAGGTCACCACTGGATCTCGACCTGCACGTATGTTTTGGTTTATTTGGGCCCAAAGTTTTAAAAGGCTACAAGCCAACATTTAAAAATTAGGAGACTACATATAAAATTCTGAATTTCCCTTGATCAAGTGAAAAAGTAGGAAACCCAATCCCATGACTTCCTCCCAAGGGTCTCATCAGTTGCCCTTTGTCACTACACTTAGAGATTTCTGCCACACGTCCCCGTCAACAGGGTGAAAATGTAGACGCAGAGGGCTGTGTTTTTCTCAAAGTCAAAGAAAGTGTATTTCTTGGTGGAATGCGTATTACTAAGTATTGAAATGAAAACTGAGTTTACTAATGTTTTTTATCCCTTTTCTTATTCACTCCTGTTATATGTTGTTTTTTCTCAGCTTTAGAAATTGTGACATCTCTTTAGTCCCTTACACATACTTCTATGGCGTGATTTCTGAAAACGCGGTTCCTGTACCACTTGGACCCAAGTCAGCTGGCATGCTTGTGAGACGCGCAGATTGTAAGTACCATTTCGGAGCAGGGAACCCAGCATTAGAGCAGGGAACCCAGCAATCTGTGCTTTTCATAAGCATCTCCTACTTCAAGACAACTCTTGGGCACGATAAAGTTGGAAATTGTAGTAGTGCCCTTATCCGTGGGGGAAACATTTCAAGACCCCCAGAGGATGCCTGAAATTGTGGATAGTACCAAATCCCATATAAACTACATTTTTCCCTATGCATACATACCCATGGTAAGTTGATTTATAAATCGGGCACAGAAAGAGACTGTCAACAATAACTAATAATAAAGTAAAACACTTATAACAATGCACTGTAATATGGGTTATGTGGATGCGGTCTTTCTAACACACAGTATCTTATCGTACTCTCCTCTCCCTCCTTGTTGTGATGTCAGATGATAAAATGTCTACATGATGAGATGCGGGAGGGGAAAGGCTCAGTTAGTTAGGCTACTGCTGACGTTCTGACAGAGCATCAGAAGGAGGATCACCCTTTTCCCAACCATGGTTGACCGTGGGTAATGGAAATCACAGAAAGAGGTGAAGTGGGGGACCTGCCCTGTGGCTGAGGTAACCCCATAATCAGAGCCTACACTCTCTGAACTGATAAAGAATATTTATTCCCTTCTAGATTTAAGAAACCATTCAGGTAGTAGAATTTCAATGCTGTGGTTTCTGAAATGGCAGACAGAAGCAGTGAAACAAAGTATTTGGAAGTACACCTGTTCTCCAGATTAAAGATGAGCTGAACATTAACACATCTTCTGAACAATACCCTCATTTCTCTTCTTCCTCAGTCTTGCTCAGGCTGCACCATCATCTGCCAAAAGTCCTTTCTCCAGGTCCCTTAACTGAAATTTCACCCATCTTTAATATGAAAATGAACAATAATTCCTTACTATCATCTAAACTTGGTTGTGTCAGAATTGTCTTTTTAAAAATTTTAATAGATTTTGTTTTTCAGAGCCGTTTTATGTCCACGGCAAGGCAGAGCAGAATGCAGAGATTTCCCATAGGCCCCCAGACCCCACATGCGCACAGCCTCCCCTGGTATCTATACCCCCCAGCAGAGTGGGACATTTGGTACAAACGATGAGCCAATATTGACTCAGCACAATCACCTCAAGTCTACAATTTACATTTAGGACTCACTCTTAGTGTTGTATATTCTCTGGGTTTTGACATACGGATAAAAATATGTACCTATCATTATAGTATCACACAGAGTGGTTTCACCCCCCCTAAAAGTCTCTGTGTTCTGCCCTTTCATCCCTCCTCCAAATGCCCTGCAACTGATCTTTTTACTGTCTCCATACTTTTGTCTTATCCAGACTGTCTTATAGTTGGAATCACACAGTATGTAGACTTTTCAGATTAACTTCTTTCACTTAGCAACATACACTTAAAGTCCCTCCAGTTCCTTTCATGGCTTGAGAGGCTCATTTCTTTTTAACATTTAATATTCCATTGGCTGGCTGAACCACAGTTTATTTATCCACTCACCTACTGAAGGACACGTTGCTCGCTTCCGAGTTTCAGCAGTTGAGAATAAAACCATGTAAACATCCGTGTGCATGTGCAGGATTTTGTGTGAATATAAATTTTCAACTGAATTGAGTAAATACCAAGGAGGGTGATGGCTGGATTGTCCAGTAAGAGTATAGTTAGTTTTGTGAGACACTGCCAAAAAAAACCCAAAAACGAAAAACAAAAAAACAAACAAAAAAACCCCACACATCCTCGCCAGCATTTGTTGTCATTGTTCCAGATTTTGGCTGTTCTAGTGGGTGTGTATCTAGTGGGTGTCATATCTCACTGTTGCTCTGATTTGTATCTCCCTGATGACATGTGATGTGGAGCATCTTTTCATAGGCTTATTTGCCATGTGTGTACCCCCTTTGGTGAGGTGTCTGTTAAGGCCTTTGGCCCATTTTTTTTTATCAGGTTGTTCCTTCTCTTATTGTTAAGTTTTAAGAATTCTTTGTATATTTTGGGTAACAGTCCTCGATCAGATGTCTTCTTCCAACCTTTTTCTCCCACTCTGTGCAAAGCTGTCCTTTTATGGTCGGTTTGTTTATGTCAGGAATCAGGTTCCAAACAAGGTCCAGATGTTCATATGTTGTTTGTCTCAAGTCTCTGTAATTTGTAACTGTCTCCTTTCCCTTCATCGTTCTATTCCATGCCTCCGGGATGCTGCAGCGACCGATCATTTGTCCTGTCTATTGTCTCACGTGCTGACCTTGTCCAAGGACCCAGTAGCTTCTTGAGTGCTGTCCTCTGGGTCCCTGAGGGTCTCTACACGAAGGTCAGGGGCTGGGCCACATGAGAAGTTCTTTAAAGCAACATGGCCTTGTCATAGCACGACTTCTCATCACGTTTTTCAGGAAGACAGAGAGCACATTTGCAAGGTGTCACTGCTCTGGGGCAATGTTTGTCAGGGACACGAGAGAGTCTGCATGCTTTAGTTTTGAGCCAAGTGAGAGAACAATACCCTGATTGTTGAATCATCTGGGCATAAAACTTATTTTTTGTAAATCGTGTTAAAATGTGCTTCTCATAGATGGCAGGAAACAACACCGAAGCGTGTTATCATCATCCTTGTTGCTAAAGATGACCAGCGTGCGCCGTGCACTGTTCAAGTGTTCCTCATGTGTCAATTTACTGCATCCTCACCCTGTGAAGCTTCCACCGCTATCCCCTTTTACAGCTGAGGAAACTGAGGCATAAGAAGATTAAGTAACTGTAAAACAAGTCTGTACCGTATTTCCTCCAAGCTCATGAAGGATTTGTGTAGAAAACCAGCAGCAGTTCGTCAAGCCTGCATCGATGGTAAAGGACCAGAATGCACAGAATGCCCCAACCAAAGTTAGGAGGTAAGCAAAGCTCTTCAGCACCCTAAGCTGCTTGCATTCCTACCCCTTCTCCTCCAAAGGAGCCTCACTGACTCTAGAATCTTTTCTGACATTTATTATTTTTTTTCAGGTTTATTTATTTTTGAGAGAGACACACAGGGAGAGCATACACAGGGGAGGGGCAGAGACAGACAGGGACAGAGAGTCTGAAATGGGCTCCATGCTGACAGTAGAGAGCCCGATGTGGGGCATGAACCCATGAACTGCGAGATCATGACCTGAGCCGAAGTCGGATGCTTAACCAACTGAGCCACCCAGGCGCCCCTTTTCTGACATTTAAAGAGGGGCGCCTGGGTGGCGCAGTCGGTTAAGCGTCCGACTTCAGCCAGGTCACGATCTCGCGGTCCGTGAGTTCGAGCCCCGCATCGGGCTCTGGGCTGATGGCTCGGAGCCTGGAGCCTGTTTCCGATTCTGTGTCTCCCTCTCTCTCTGCCCCTCCCCCGTTCACGCTCTGTCTCTCTCTGTCCCAAAAATAAATAAAAAAACGTTGAAAAAAAAAAAATTTAAAGACATGAGATAATGTGCTCTGTTGTTTCTATGCCCTGATCTGTGGGGATGGGAGTGATAAGAGTTCCCTGGAAGAGAGATACAGGGGGCACTGCACCAAAGGCACCTGTGAATTTACAGAAAGGTAATAGTTGTGACACAGAGTGTACTGGCTTACTAATGAGGACAGGACAGTGTTGGTAAGGGGATTAGGTGGCCCTGACCCACCCAGCAGTGAGCAGGGAGAGGATGTTGGAACAGGTATGGGCAGTTGCTTTGGAGCAGACAGACCCACTTCTGGACCGGAGTCCACTACATGGTCGTATGGGACGCTCGGGATGCCACTTAATCGCTTCAAGCCACATTTTCTTCATTTTCATTTTAGGAGCATATTACCTATTCATGAGTTTGTGGGGAGGATTAAGTTAGGTAATATATATCAAACTTCTTAATCCGTGGAGAAATCCTATTATTTTGTGGTTGTTGAAGGAAGTATCCTGTGACCTTTAAGATGTGTCTTCCTGCCTGAGGCAAACAACAGAGGTGTGGTATAAAGTGAAAAATGATTTCCCTCTGCGAGAAAGAAAATGGGATTGAGGAAAATCTTGACATCATTTGCAATCTGGGATGGGTTAAAAGCAGGTAGAATGGGGTGTGGCAAATGAGGTGCTGTTCTAGCACAGAGTATTGTATACTTTACTGACATCGTTGTGGAGTTATTTTATCTTTTTGGAACAAGTTACAAAAAAAAGTCTCCCATAGAAAAGCCAACACTTGCAAACAATATTGTTTGCTAGATACTGTTCTTTCTATACATTACATAGCTCATTCTCCCAACACACGGGGTAAGTACCAACTTTATTCTAAGTAACCTTTGCCATCACCGAGCTAAGCTTTTTACATGTCTTAATTCATTTCACCACACGATGACCTCAAGAGGTGCAGACTCTAATTATCCCCACTTGACGGAAGGTTACGGAGGTTAGTGGACTGGCCAGAGTCCAGAATGACCATGTGGTTCAGTTAGGTTCCCAGGCAGGCGCTCTGCCTCCAGGGCCCGCTCTGAGAGCACAACACCTCTGGTGAAGTCCACATCAGAAATAGTCCAGCCTGATGGGACAAAGTACTACTGTTGCTATCTTTTAAAAAAAGAATGTAAACATCATTCACTGCACCAGAGGGTGGCCACGATGCAAAGTCAAATGTGAGAGTTCTTTTAGAATTCACTGTTAGGAAAAGCTCGCTTCCCCTAAGGAGCTGGTAGGCTTTTAGTCTGATAATGGTAATTGTGTCACTACCCATGCTTCCTTTCTGCCTTGATTATTAAGATGTCCTGTGCTCAGTTTCAGCATCACAGGGGCCTTTGTGGTGGACATAACCTGGATTTCCTCTTTGACTTACAGTGTATTGTTACTTTATCATGTTTATTCCTGTAGCATGAGAAAAAAATATCAATATGTTTTTGTGGCCATAGCAATGACATGGTGATTTTTCATGTTTTAAGATGTCACAAGCTACAATATGATTAATAAACTAGGGGTGCCTGGGTGGCTCAGTTGGTTAAGCGTCTGACTCCTTTTTGGCTCAGGTCACGATCCCATAGTTGTGGGATCGAGCCTGGCAATCCCATAGTTGTGGAATCGAGTTGTGGGATGAGCCTGTGCTGACAGCACAGGGCCTGCTTGGGCTTCTCTCTCTCCCTCTCTCTCTCTGCCCCTCTCTCCCCACTCATACTCTCTCTCTCAAAATAAATAAAATAAACATTAAAAAATAAATACATTAGATGCTTGAAGAAAGATCCAAAGAGTCTCGGGAGGGTTGGAAGAATGGGCTAACACTAACTGTATAGATTAAACGAATATGATTTAAAATCATGAACACAAAGTTACCTGCATGTGGGGGCAGTGCAAAGTCTGACCTCCTGAGAGAGAGCCTGGGTTAGGGCAGGGCTGCCATGGGAACCAGTCAGGGCATCTTCCACAGGACAGCCCCCTGCCATGCAAACCTTTCTCCAACTCCGAGGATCACTGTGATGAGCAGTCAGGAGTGGGGCACAGGCCTCAGGTGTGCAGGGAGGGAAAAGGGATGGAGAGCCCTCATTCATTCCACACCTATTGATGGAGTTGCTCTTGTAAGTCAGGAGTTGATACTGGAGCGAACAGAACAGGCATCACGAACCTCCATCTACGTTAACTGCAAACTCAACTGAAACCCAAAGTTAGTTGCCTAGTCAATGAATTCGTTAACGGATGCTTGTTGAACAACTGCTCTGGGCCAGCCCCTGGAGCGAACAGGGCAGTGGTGAGAGGGCCAAGGGCCAAGGAAGGGCGATGCAGGCTGGTGAAGCTGGGGCCCGGGACACGCAGGGGAGGCGCCCCCACTGAGTCCTGCTGGGAGGTGCCCGGAGCACAGTCAGTGCTGAGTGATGGCGACCAAGCAAGTGAAATGTGAATTAGTTATAAATTGAAATCCTTTTAGGTGACTCTGTTAAGGCTGCCCCCGAATGCTAACCCCAGCAGGCTATTATTGGTCCGGAGTACAGAGTCAGGTCAGCCTGAGGAGCCACATTTGAAGAGACATCAGCAAAGTGTCACCCATTCAGGCAGGGTGCCCCTGCAGAGCCACAACCAACAGCACAGGAAGCTGAAGGAAGGGCGATTAAGGCTTCAGAGGAAAGGGACCCAAGAGAAGGACTTCAGGGACAGGTCTGCTCGGCTACTTAAGAAGCTTCCAGCAGCCCATCTCGGGCCAATGAGTAGAAGTTGCAGGGAGGGCATTTTGGCCTGTCGTCGGGAAAACTTTTTTTATTTTTTATCCATTTTTTCAAAATCACAATTCCTCCTAAATGACCTGAAGTGCCTGCCACTTAGTGGGATGCCTGTGTGTGAACGGAGGTGTGTGGAGCCCCTCCAGGAACGTGCGGGAGGTTTGGCGACGCCCCTTAAGTTTCCTTTCAAGCTAAGATTCTGTGGCACCAAGAAGGCCCTGGTTAGGTGTGAATGAATTTTTGTCAGGTACCTGTTGGGCTTGGCATCGGGAAACCTGTTCATCTCTATGGAATGGAATCACCTGTCTGTTATCAAATGGTGACTGGGAGGGAGGTGGGTGGCCACCACCTATCATAACCTGCCTTGTCTTCTGGCAGCCTGAGTCCCACTGGTCAGGCCTCCAGGGCAAGTTGTGGGGAGGTGCTGAGTACAGCTGAGCTTCCCCTGGGCCCGAGAGCCCTCCCAATCTAGCCCACAGCCATCAAAGAGGGAGTCTTTCTTCTTTCAAACTCCTTCTCCCACACCCTCTGTTCTCTTCCTGCCTTCAGCCCTTGTCTTTCCTCTGCTCCTAACAGTACAATGCCTGGTCGACAGTGCATTTTCTAACCATTTTAGCTGGTGTTTCATCTTTTTGGGCCTCCGTGTTCATACTCACTGCAACCTCTTTACACCCCGTAGCGAAATGTATTTTAATAGTAGTTTTCCATGTGGGGCTGGCATTGTTCCTCCCATCTCCACCTGGTGACTGAGCTCCTTTTTCACCTTCGTAGGCTCTGTGCAAAACACAGGTTCTGCTACATAAATAGGTGCTCAGTACATAACAGTCGAGGAAATGAATGACCTACCTTTTCTGACACCTGAGACTGCTTGTCTATATTCTTATTTTTGGTAGTGAAAGTTTCTGATAAAATGTATCCATGGAAACACTTCACTAACAGAAGGATTCCATGTTAGGCATCAAAGCGGTACCATTTTTTAAGTGCCACCGCAGACTAATAACTGTTAGTTTGCAATCACTGACTACAAAAGAAATGATTGCATGAATATCTGAGACTCCAGGTGTTAATTCAATAGCAAAAAAAAAAAAAAAAGAAAAGAAAGAAAGAAAGAGAAAAAGTGTATGTCCTTATAGTCTGGTTTCTGATGGCTAGCAGCTGATGCGTACTTGATTTTGAATACCCTAAAATCGGATTCAAGACCTTCTATAATTCCATAGACTAAAAGGAATAGATAATGCCTACAGAGGTCATCTGGCACACACTCCTGCCCCTGGGCAGGGATGTAAAGCTACTTGTGGACTCTCTATCCTTAAAAACCTTGTATCAAGGAGAATAGATGTGAGAACTCTTTCTACCTTGGAAATGCTTCTCCTAAGGGGCAGTCCTTAGGGACAGGAATGGTCCTGACATTCTCCACTCCACGTGGTGCAAACTTCTCCCCTGCTGTCTTGTAAGACCATTTCCAACTGCTCTGTCCTCAGCAGACCAAGAGAACATTGGTCAGCATCATCCATATAATATCCTTTAATACACTGAGGAAATTCACTGGGGCTTCCTTTTTCCTCAGACTTACTAAGCCCAGGTCCTCAAGCCTATCCTCACAGACCAATTTTACAATTCTTTAATCATGTTAATAATTTCCGTCACTCTCAGATGAATCATTTCCAATCCATCTACATCCATTAATTTTTTTTTTTTTTTTTTTTTTTTTTGCCCCAAATTAAGTGCTAGGGTGATGCGGCAATGACTGGAGCTAAGAATAGGAGAAGGGTTTCTGCAGTTCTTGGATGTCATAATTCCATGACAACATCACAGAAACAGTTGGCATTTTCCTTTTGGTAAGAAGGCCCAAGTGCTGGCTCAGCAACTGTTCCTTGGCAGCTCCACATTCTGGATCTTTCTCAGCAGTGCTTGAGAAACAATATTTAGTCCCAGTATTAGCTGTTCACTTGCCCATTCAGAAAGAAAATGATCTGATAGGAGACCAGAAAGAATGACAGAGCCTCTAAAAGAGAGGTAGCCAACTCCAAGGTCTTTGGAGCCAGTCAGGGAGCTGGGGGTAGGGTGGGTGGCAGGTTGGGAAGGTGGCAAATTCAACACCCACACTACTTCGAGGAGGGGCTCCCACTTCACCTGTAGTGGAGTTTTTTTTTTTTTAACACAAGAATGCCCATCCATTGTAGCAAGAGCCTGTTTTTTTTTTTTAAAGAGAAGCTATAAATTTATATTTTTAAAGTTAAATATTCCCATTAAAAATGATAATTAAAAAACAAAAATGAAGCCATTGTGTAGCCCAGGCCTGGGTGGGCCTTAAGACACATGTCTGCAGGCCTGGTTTTGCCAAGGGCTCTTGGATTCATTTCCTTGCCAGGATAGGAATACTCTACCTTCCTTACTATTTCTGTAATAAATGTTTGAAGACAAATTACTTACCAAGAGATATATTCTTTGCACATAAATACTTTCCTAAAAGTGTGTTTTATTTGTTAAAATTTTTTTAATGTTTGTTATTTTTGAGAGACAGAGAGAGAGAGCAAGCGAGTGTGAGTGCGGGAAGGACACAGAGAGGGGGAGACACAGACTCTGAAGCTGGTTCCAGGCTCTGAGCTGTCAGCACAGAGCCCGACGTGAGGCTCAAGTTCAGGAACTGTGAGACCAAGACCTGAGCCGAAGTTGAACGCTTAACCGACTGAGCCACCCAGGCGCCCTCCCCCTGACCTCCAACAATGTGTGTTTTACAAGAAGATTTTAAAGGAAAGGAACTTAAACTTTTCACTCTCTAGTGATGGAATTCTAGATGTGGTGGCAGCTGAAAAAGATACAAATCCATGGAGATGAGCCTTCCTTATGCTTCGTGATAAATCCACTGTCACAGCATGTTGAGATATTATGGGGTAGGGAGCTGTGTCTGAGAGCTTAGACTTAAGTTTTTCTTTCAAGTTAATCAAATGTGAGGCCAACACACCAAAGGCCAAACTTATTGAAGAAATGTACCCATTTGTGTTTAGTTTCCTAATTTTCAAACCCAGCAGGTTCCCTTTATTTACAAAGGTTGGTCTAAGATAGAGTTCTCGGTGTAGAAAAGCAATTTAACCAAAATGCTTTCCCCTAATTACACAGCACAGCTATTTGCATAAATAACCAGCCTGGGTATTCAGGGACCCAGAGAGGCAATGCTATTAAAGCACAAGTTATATTTTTGATAACTTTTTTTTAAGTTAAAAAAAATTTTTTTTAATGTTTATTTATTTTTTAGAGAGAGACAGAGCCAGAGTGTGAGCAGGGGAGGGGCAGGGAGAGAGGGAGACACAGAATCCAAAGCAGACTCCAGGCTTTAAGCTGTCAGCACAGAGCCTGACACAGGGCTTGAATTCACGAACTGCAAGATCATGACCTGAGCCAAAGTCAGAATCTTAAATGACTGAGCCACCCAAGTGCCCCTGTTTTTGATAACTTTTAAGAAAATGATAGCAAGACAAGAGTTCACAATTTCTAGTTCTCTAAAAGGAAATGATAGAGGATGTAATGCTATGTCATTTGGGTTAAATGTCTCAGAGAGATTCCTCTCCACAGAGAAGTGGGTTGAAATCAGGCCCCCATTCCTTGTGGCCACTGTTGTAGGGGAGGGTATCAGTCATGCCGGTGCCGAGTCTGGATAAAGGAAAGAATTTTTGTTATGTCAAAGAAGCCAGTCCAGACATGATTTTCCTCTACTAATATGGAAAATGCTAGTTTTAAAGAGGCCACCGATCTTTTGCTTACTGTAGAAAATGAAGTAATTGCTTCGGATAATGGACTCTAACTCTAACAAAGGACAGTTTATCTTAAAATTTGATAAGACATTTCTCACATATTGATAAACAGTGACATCGCTTGCCAGGAAGGAAAATGAATGTTCTTTGTAGAGATTTTTAAAAACAGATGAGACAATCCCTCAATGAGACTGGCTTGGAGGCTTGAATCTCTGCTTTGCAGGAGGAGCTCAACTGGTTGGATTAGAAGGGATGATGTAAGTTTAAAAAAGAAAGGAAAATGAAAACATACTAGACTCCTTCCCCCCCCCCCCATACACGCATAGTTCCGATGATGTGAATTTTGGCAACACAATGATGCTTGGCATTTATCCATTTTCCCTTTCAGTAGAAGACAAGCTCCATAAGGCTTAGGATTGTTGGCGTAAACTGGGAATGAGTTCCTTTATTTCTAGACTCTCAGGTAATTGGCAATGAGGGTGAAGAAAATAAGCATTATGAAGGATGAGCAGGAAACTAATGCATCTTTCATGGACTTTGTAGCCATATCTGACATGCTGGCCATTCCTGTGAAGGTTTTCAGTCCATGACAACTGACTGGACATGTTAGGAATTACAGTCATACTGTCACTGATCTATTCAAGCACACCAACCCCCCATGCCATGAACAAACAACAACACAGGACTGCCTAAGTGACCGGACAATTCTTCAAAGGAGTATCACTACGTGGCTGCTTTCCCAGGCCAGGGGTCAGGCTGAAAAAGCTACAACCTGGGCAGCAAGTTGCCAGGTTACTGCGGGACATAAGTGGCAGATGGGTTGATCTTGGAAGAAAAAAAATCTGCCAACTGGCGCGGAAAACATTAGTCTGGGAGAAGAATGTCTCACTTTGGGGAAGACGGCTCCTGCAGTTCCATTCATTACACCCCAGAAAGCGGGGGCTTGCTGTGTGAGTTCAGTGGCAACTCATGTCTCTGTTTTTCCCAACACACACATCCATGGGCGCCCACACTATACCCTCATCTCTGCACGCAGGTTCCCCCGTCGAGGGCCAATGTGCCAGAATAAGGTCGGAGCTTGATGGGAATGAGGAAGCAAGTGTACTCAATTTCCTCGAGGTCAGTCGAGAAATGGAGAGAGATCCATGAAGGATAACATTATTAAACAGTAATAAGGGTGGTTTAGTCACTTTTTTAAAAAAAAATTTTTTTAATGTTTATTTATTTTTGAGACAGAGAGAGACAGAGCATGAATGGGGGAGGGGCAGAGAGAGAGGGAGACACAGAATCTGAAACGGGCTCCAGGCTCTGAGCTGTCAGCACAGAGCCCGACACGGGGCTCGAACTCACGGACCGTGAGATCGTGACCTGAGCTGAAGTCGGACGCTCAACCGACTGAGCCACCCAAGCGCCCCAAGTCACTTTTATTAATTAAAAAAAAAATACTCGAAGAGCCCTCTGAATGCTGCAAACATCATAAACTAGCACATCCCAAACCCAGAAAAATGGTTTAAAACAACTGGAAGAAAGTGACTAGTCATCAAAACTAACTTCCATGGGAGTCGAATGAAGGCACAAAGACGCTTTGTCCAGAAGGGAGGCTTTGAGGAACAGCAGATCAGTGAGACTTACTCCAATAAAAAATCACAGGTATTGCTAGGAAAATATAAGTAATCTCATGCCAAGAAAGAGAAGTACTTGACAAGCCATCAGAAGGGCCACCTGGTGGTAAGGACGACCACGTTTCCCACGGTCCTCATGATAGGCTTCCTTGGGTTCACCATCTTGATTAGAGTTTCAATAGTAATCGCCCAAAGAACAAGGATTCCCTGGCAGACAGGAGCCTCACTGTCCGCCGGCCACTCTAGGCCCCATCCTGAGTTGCCCCACGCTTCTCCAAGCCTACCAGCCTTACTCCTCCCGATATCCTGAGCTAGGCTCTGTCCCCTGCCCGCTAAAGGACCCCTGGGGAGTCCATCCAGTCTCACTCGTTGCTTCAGCCACTTTTGGTTAATTCTGGCACAACCTAAACACACCTTTATTTTACCTCTGGAAGGAGAGGCTCCAGGAACTGTGATCTTCTCTAAAGCGGAGGCTTGTTTCTCTGTCATCTTATGATCTCAGCACATTATTTTTGGCAAATTAGGATCTTGGGAACTGTGAACAATGTGTGATTGGAAGAATGCATGAGTGAATGAATGGATCGATGAAAGAGAAATGAAGGAACAGAGACCTTCCATTCTCCCATTTCTGCAAAGTAGAGGCATGTATTCAACTGGGCAAGGATGCCTTGGGTTTGTTGCACATGCAGGCGTTAGATGCTGAATGTCACCCGAACCTTGGGTACTAATATAAATAGGGCCTGGGCTGCACAACAGGGTCAGACCACATAAGTCTAGGAAGGAGACTCTGAACAGGTTTGGGGCCAAAGTTTTATCAGGGGGTGGGAGGGGTTATGGGCCTAAGAGGTTAAAGGGGGGAGGGTAGGAAAACAGAATAATGCCTGGGTAGGTTATTTTGGGGATGAACTTGAGCAGATCCAAATGCAAGGGACAAGGATGAGAACAATGAGAGAAGAACCTATATTCTGAGGACCTGCATCTCGGAACGGGCTGTCGAGGCAGAGGTGATGGGAGAGGAGGAAACCAGGTGGGCAGGTAAGTCTCCGTGATGTTAGTGCTGCTATCAGGGACCCTATTTTGAAGACACCGGGTCCAGGAGAAAGGGACTCTGCTACTAGAGATTAGAGGAACACTTTGTCACCGGGGGACCCAGGAGGTCAGGAAGGATCTGGATAAGGGAGAGCAGGTTGGGCAGGACGCACACCTTAGTGGGTGAGCAGAAACCACAGCTCCTCAGAACTGTTGCTGGGGAGGCCACGTCGCTCCTTCAGCCTCCCTTGCACCCGAGGAGGAGAGGGGCCTGAGGTCTCGGGGAGGTGAGCTTCACCTGGCAGCCGGGCCAGGTAAAGATAGACCAGGGAAAACTCCATCAACACAAGATGCACAGAAGCCATTCCACACAGGTCTACTCCCTCATTAAGCAAACGTGTGTTGTGTCTCCGCGGTATTCTTTAAATTGTGTTGTTAAAGCATAAATTGACAACACTGGTATATCCCGTTTTTATTGTTACACTTTCGTCCGACTTCATTCACTGAACATCTATCACATCCACGGTGCCGGGGAGACAAATGTGCACCTGTTTTCCTTCTGTGTTTTATAAGGAAATTACAAAACAGCATTATAGATGGTTAATAATAAAAGGAGCCAAAATGCCTATAGTGCCACCATGTTAACCCAATAATATTCTGTAGTCTGCATTTCCTGTGAGTTTTATCCATACGCATACATTTTAATATAGTTGTATTCATAGTCAATATAATGTTGTGGGGCTTTTTCTCTTACCGCTACGTTGCCTTTAGAGGTGATTCCTACTTTCCATGCATTTAGTTGGGGGGTGCCTAGGCCATGGCAGTCAGGATTTCAGCTTTTAAAAGAGAATCATTTACAATGAGGAGCAAATTGTATTATTTCATTTGTGTTTCATTTGAAGCAATACTTCATTGGTCTGCCGTAGGAAGGAAAGGGTATTCTGTCTAGTACTGATTTGAGTATGGAATAAATGCAGATGAAATTAAAAGATCACATTGCCAGTTTGAGACTTTTGAGACTTCTACATAGTCATCAACTGCTTATAAATTGGATGGCACCTACTTACTAATAACTGGTTAGCGCTCACCTTGACAGGACTTGAAATTCTTCTCATGTGATTTTGGCCAATGAAAATCACAACCGTTTAAGTACAATCACCTGGTATAGCTAGATATTTAAGGAAAAGAAAAAAAGGCTAATGGCTTTTCACACATGCACTGAAAAAAATTAATAACGTGATAATCTCTGGCAAAGGAGATCATTTTTTCTCCCTCTAAGACGGTGAAGTTCAACATTATGTGATTTATCTCAATGGCCTGCAAGAACTGTACGTAATGATTAAAAATAACCATCAGCTGAGCTTTTAAGAAGCTTCATTTAGGTACTGCTAATGCAGTACTCGTATCGCTTTACTCCACATGACCTTAGACCGGTTCATTACCGGCATTTTAAAGACGTTACTTTAGGAAGAAAAGTGCAGAAACATGATTCTTGAAAAAGATGTCATTTCAAAGGATGCATTTATTATGAAAGTTGAGTTACTGCTTTTAGGAAGTTATTCTCATTATATATTTCATT
Source organism: Neofelis nebulosa (assembly GCF_028018385.1). Classification (NCBI taxonomy): domain Eukaryota; kingdom Metazoa; phylum Chordata; class Mammalia; order Carnivora; family Felidae; genus Neofelis; species Neofelis nebulosa. The sequence goes on from NC_080787.1 coordinate 148,629,188, forward strand.
CTAAAAAGTCACAGTGAGTCCACAGGTTTAACAATTCGTTTTTTTTCTCATTAATGAAAAACGTAATATTATTGAGTTTAGAGTACTAGTGTTGATTTCAATTGGAGTGATGTTGAGCAGACAGACCGTCTAATAGTCGGCCTTGGGAAAGTCCTACTCAGAACACGTAATTCTGTCAGCAACATGGGAGCCAAATGGTCACTGCCTTCTTTTATCCGGAGAGCACATTTTCAGTCACCAACGTGTGATTGTCCAGGGTGAGTGTAGTTGGCTGGGGCAGAGTTCCATGTGATTGATGTATTTATTTAGTCCATTTGATCTGACCAATCTTTATGGATCTGGGGGCAGCAAGTTGATCTAGAATCACCAAATTTTGTGACTGTAAGTTGATATCACTGTGCATCATAGCCGCTGAAGCTTTTGGTCTCGTGGATTTTGGTTTTGGTGAGCACCCAGCCGCACAGTGAAAAAATGGAATCAAGAGTGGGGGGCTGGCAGTTACACACATCCACACATGTGATCTGATGATGCCGAGCTATATGCATACACGCTAAGGAGGCCAGTTTCATGGTTTTGATATCCTACTGTAGTTTTGAAAGATGTAACCAGCGGGGGGAAATGGGTAAACCTTACCTGGGACCTCTCCGTATCATCTTTATAACTTCGCGTGTATCTGTGATTACTTCAAACTATGTGAAATCTAGAAGATGATTCTTTCCCCAGGGAGACTGAAACTTCTAGAAGTTGGTAGCTCGGTGGCTGGAGGGAGTTTGGGCTGTATGAGTTGGGATCTCCAGACACCAAAAAGTAAAGCCACTGCATGGGGCCCAGGTGGACGTGGGGACACTCACTGCCTCATTCACCGACAGCTGAGCAGTGGGGCGGGAGAGGCCCCAGCGTGAAGGCCCCACTGGTCTGGCCCCCGCCCCACGGGTGTGGCTACCCTCAGACACTGTCAGGGGCCACTCAGCCCTGCTGCCCACGAGTGTGAGCACCTACTGTCCACTGAGTGGAATGAAGCGCCCTGGGCCTGGTGCACAGGAGAAGGGCCCAGAAAGGAGAAGGGCATGTGGCCTCAAACGGCACAGGGAGGCCCAGCTGGGCCTCTGGGGTGCCAGGCGCTACCTCCACTTGTGAAGACAGGGTGCTCTGGGTAAGAGGGGAACCCAAACGACAGTCTCAGACTCGCAGCTGCCCCTGCCCGTCCCCACCGCTTTCTGGGAAAGAGGGCTGCTGGTTCTCTGCCGGCATCGTGTCCTCACAGCCACATGACCCGAACCCAGCTTCAGCTCAGTCAGCCTCCCCGGAGAGCGGATGGCAGCCCTTGTGCCCGTTGTGAGGTCCCCCAACCCTTTCTCTGCTGGGATTCAGCCTCCTGCATGGCAGGCACTGTGGCCCCCCGGCTCTTCCGAGCACCCCCACCTACCCTCAGCACCCCCGGCAGGTGCCTTGAACAGAACAGGCACCCAGGAATATTAGCCAAATTGAAGCAGATGGAAAGCAGCTCTTAGAGCAGTGAGGCTGTGGGAGAGGGAGTTTGAGTGCGAGAAAACTCCTGTCACACAAATGCCTGAGTGCACACACTTTGAGAACCACACTCGCTTCCGGATGCAAGCGAAGGAAAAACTCCTTCCCTGGAGACCTTAGAGACGCAAATGTTTACAGTGCAATCCACCAGCAGGATACGAGGACAGCAAGCCCCATGCCAAGGTTTTGCTTTGGGAGTGGAGGCTAAGTGAGGGGGGTGGCACTGCTAGTGAAGAAAGGGAAGGTGTAAGACCCTGGGGACAGGGGGTTTGCCTCTCCCCGCTGGGAGGGAAGACAGGTAGAAGGGAGGTAAGTGAGCGCGCAGGTTGTGGCTCTGGGCAGCATCTGGAAGAAGGATGGGAGTTTGGACGGGGATGTGTTCTACCAGGGAAAGACTGAGCGGTGGCCTTGTTTGCTGAGACACATACTACCTGCGTGAAACTCGACCTACAGGGACAAGAGATGCCTGGCTGCCCGTGGCTGGGCCTTCCTGCCCCTTCAGTTCACATCAGGTCGGACACTGTGCGGGACACAGGGATGAGGCTACTCATATGCAACACACCCAGTGATGCACCTGTTGCTGCTCAAGGTTCATCCCTAAATCCTGCTCACCTTAAAGATTTTCCCCAGCCTGGTGGGTGTGCAAACTGGTACAGCCACTCTGGAAAACAGTACGGAGGTTCCTCAAAAAATTAAAAATAGAACTACCCTATGACCCAGCAATTGCACTACTAGGTATTTATCCAAAGGTTACAGAAAATGCTGATTCGAAGGGGCACATGCACCCCAATGTTTATAGTAGTGCTATCCACAATAGCCAAATTCCGGAGAGAGCCCAAATGCCCATGGAGTGATGAATGGGTAAAGGAGATGTGGTTTATATACAATGGAATATAACTTACTGAGCAAAAAGAATGAAATCTTGCCATTTGCAAGAACATGGATGGAAGTAGACTGTATTATGCAAGTGAAATAAGTCAGGGAAAGACAAATATCATATGATTTCACTCATACGTGGAATTTAAGAAACTCAACAGATGAACATAGGGGAAGGGAAGGAAAAATAAAAGAGAGAGGGAGGAAAATGATAAGAGACTCTTAAACACAGAGAACAAAGTGAGAGTTGCAGGAGGGATGTTGGTTGGGGGAATGGGATAAATGGGGGATAGGCATTAAGGAGGGCACTTGGGATGAGCCCTGGGTGTTTATGCAAGCGATGGCTCACTAAATTCTACTCCTGAAGTCATTATTACACTATGTGTTAACTAACTTGGACTTAAAATAAATGAACAAACAAACAAACAATGAAACAAAAGATCTCCCCCAGCCTGATAGGGCCATCTTCCTTTCCCATCTAGAAGAAAATATTATTAGGATGTCTCTGAATGATGAGAGGTAGAACTCTCTATTAAAATGCAGATACATAAGGCTCAGAAGAAAGGGCACTAAGTTTGTCTTCCAGACTTTGCTTATTGGTCTAGTAACATTGTTTGAGTGTCAGAATATTAACGTTTCTCCCTAGCAACCTGGGATCACCCAACATGAAGGGATGTGCTGACAGATTGGCTGGATTCAGTATGGGCAGACCCAGGTGGGCTGCAGGTCAGGAACAGCCCGGGGTGAGCAGGTAACTTGAGAGAGCACCACCAGAGGGAAGAAGTTTAAAAAGGTACGTGCATATCTTACATATGTTCCTTTATAATTTTGCATAAGATAAGCCACCATGATATACTCAAAGAAGATTCACACACACGGCAGAGTAAGAATTTTGAAATTTAGCCATCACTTTTGTGGATTATCTTGTTCTCGTAGTAGCTTGGAGAATCCAGAGGAAACAGAGTGGTGGCCTTCAATGAGCTCTCGATCTTAGTCTCCTGCCCTCACCCAGGACTGGAATAAGAACACAAGGCCAATCAATTTGAAACCACCTTGAATAGAATGGGGTTTGGTACCAATGGGAGGGAATTTAGTACAGAGAAAAACCACCTAGGTTGATTTAATTCTTTCTAAGGAGGAGTGACAGGCAAGGTCGAAAGGGGGGGAGTGGGTGCAAGTAGGGTGGTGGGAGGGGCAGGAGCAGTGGAGGCAAAGCCCTGCCAAGTACTGATCTCGCCAGGAAAGACTGGCCATGACTTGTGCTGTTGCCGTAGGTAGGTGCACAGTTTATAGGCCATACTTAGGGGCTCCAATGACACATTTTAAAAAAAGGGTTATTTTTTTTTTTAATTTTTGAGAGAGAAATAGAGCATGAGTGGGGTAGGAACAGAGAGAGAGGGAGAGAGAGCATCCAAACAGGCTCTGCACTGTCAGCACAGAGCTGAACGCGGGATTTGAACTCACAGTGAGATCATGACCTGAGCAGAGATCAAGAGTCAGACGCTTAACTGACGGAGCCACCCAGGTGCCTCTCCAATGACACATTTTTAAAGATGAGTCAAAACCCTCAAAATAATAATCGCTTCTTTAGTCTAACATGTTCTATGGTGAGGGAAAAAATCTGGCCACACCTGAATGTTAGCAATTAGCTAAACATCAACAGAGAAGATAATAGCTAAAGTTGCCCTACAGCTTTTGGTTCTGGGTCTTATTTAATTGGTGACTTGGAAAACATCTCTGAAAGTAGGCTCATGAATTTACAGATGGCTCTTCAAAATATCTTGATTACTGTAAAAAGAGGAATCCAATGTTTAATGTCAGTTTAGCTTATGGGAGTTTAACTTATTTGTCTTCCCCAAAATGAAAATGTAGGTGAGAACATTGTACATAAAGGCTACAGAAACTCTTCACAGCCATCTTTGTATTGCTAATACACAGCCTAGTATCAACTGCTGATCAGATAGCCTAGTCTCTGATCCACAGTCTGCAAATGCTTGTCAAAATTGACTGTAAGGTGTAGTCAGTTACAAAAAAGATGATTGGGCATTATAACCAATCAAGTAGTGTTTACTGGCCTCTTTTATTATGAGTGCAATTGCTTATTAAACCTTGGACCCAAATGAGGTAGTTCTCCGTAGGACCTCAAAGTGGAAACAGGCATGAGCACTGATGCTTACGAGACAGTGCTGGAGGAGGGGGTGGGTCTCTGGTGGGTTGATGAAGTAGGAGGCCTCCGGTTCCAGACAGAATGATGAGTAAGAGAATGACAAACAGTGGCTGCCTATGAACAATTTATTATTCATTTGCCTAAACATATTCATTTTGTAGCATGGAAGAATGTACTTTCCATTTCAAAGACTTTGTTACTGATCCATCTTTAAGGTCTGACAAATTTTGTAATAACGTCCCATAAAAATCATCCAGAAATTCAGTTGCACAAAAGAGTACATTAAAGACATAGTAGTTGTCCTGGGGAAGCTCTCTTTCTTGTTGAGTATTAAACATGCCATTTTTATATTTGAACAAAAACCTAAATAATCCACCTTCAGAGACATGGGCATTACTTCCAACTGTGTGCCTAGTACAACATCACCACCATATTTTAAAGCATGCTGGATTTTCCATGAATGTTAAGGCCGCAATGCTTTACCATGCACATTTCTAATGTACATGCTCTGAGGGCAGGCGGTGGTGGCCGATGCATCCACGGCCCGTGCAGAAAGTCTGCTCCATTTCTGGAATATCAGGCCTCTCAGGCCGGTTACTAGGGCCATAAGGATCTTTCCCATCAGAGCCAAGGTGACCATTCCTTGCTCATTTGACATTTCAGGACAAGCCCCCATGGCACACAGTGAACATTTACTTGGTGTCTGGTCATTGCTCTTGATGTCTGGTTGAGAACTAGTCATTGAACACGCACTCTAGCAGAACCGTCATGCAAGCGGGCACCTTGGATTAAATGAGCTTCATTCAAGAAAATAACTTCATTGGGCTTGGACAGTGATGCAGAAGGGATGTGGAGAGCACGTATCGTTAGGGTGTGTGTACGTAAGCTCTCCTTGAGGAGGTGCTTTTGAAAACACTGAGTTGCCTTTAAATGTGATATTCAACCGAATGTCTCCAAATTGTGCTGCCTCCCCAGGGCATGAAAAAAAATCCATTCATAATGTGTTTGTTGTTGTCAGAATGTCTATCGTGAAGCCCAGGCTGTGTGGAGGGCTGGCTCTCCATGACAGCAATGCCAGGCCTGTGGGGACGAAAAGGAGAGGGTTGAAGATGGACGTGTGCTGCCTTGTTGGCAAGTGGTGGGGACAAGTGAGGCCATGGATCAGTGAGATTTTCCATTAAATCAAGAAAAACACAACTTGCCCCTAACATCACCTCTGATGGCTTCTTAGACCAGCTGCTTCCCTGACGCCCTACTGAGGAACAAATTGCTTTCCTAGCAGGACATTTGGACACTCCTGCATTAATAGATATGGATCCCAGCATGCCGAGCCAAGCGAGAAGGCAATTTAATATGAGCAACACTGTCATCTCAATTTAGGACAACAGCTAGGATGCCCTACAGGGCTGTGCAACAGCTTCTGGAAGTACACCACATAAGATATTCTCACTCTCTTAAGGCTACAGAAAGCTGGTATTTCCAGTAAACAGTCAGACCAAGGATAATGGGAACTGTGATGCAAAGATGACAGGCACGTTACACTTTTTGTGAACATCAGTCCCAATTCAGGGGGCTGTCACTTCCTCAGGGAGCCGAGGCCGAGTCTAGAGGACCTCATCTGCACCCCAATGTTGTCACATGGACACAGGCAAAAATGCCCAGTGATCCCAAATAAATAAAGGAACGGGTGACACTAGATGGCAGATGGCATATATTCAGGTCTGAGGGCATTTCCATGTTCTAATCATCAGGCTTGCTTATGTATCCCTGCTGCTGTGCACACAAAATCAAACCGGGGCCCTTGTGATTTGCCTCTCATAACACCAGGTTGTGTGTGAGACACAATATTTTGTTGTTTTTCTTAATACTCTAAACACATTATGTATTGGTACATGCTTTAATAACGGTTTCTACTTTATTTTTACTACAATAATTACATGGCTGAATCCTATGTACATAGTTTGCCAAGATGGTGTGTATATATATATACACACACACACACACACACACACACACACACACATACTTTTAGAGAGAGAGAGAGTGAGAGCATGTAAGCAGGGGAGGGGCAGAGAGAGAGAGGGAGACACAGAATCCGAAGCTGGCTCTGCATTGTCAGCACAGAGCCCAAAGTGGGGTTGAATCCCATGAACCGTGAGATCATGACCTGAGCCAAAACCAAGAGTCAGATGTTTAATTGACTGAGCCATCCAGGCACCCTGCCAAGATTATATTTTTGACAAGAATTATCATAATAAATTAGCTTCAAGTGCAACTTTCAAAATCCGGAGGTAACTAAGTTTTCATGATTTTTTAGCAATAGCCACTGATGACACCAGTTTATGCTGAGTCCATATCATTTGTTACTAATCAATTTAAGAAGGATTCATATACAAATTCAGAAGAAAATACATGCACATGTAACAAAAATACAAAGCTACTTCCTTCTAGACAGAATATCTCCATGAGGAGGAAAGTGACATAGTGGGTTCACACTTGAGCTCACTCACAGAGTCACATCAATTGCCATGCTTTGCACAGTGTCATTTTGCATTAGATACATTGCAAAGTATCTCCTTTGGTCATTACTGTGAATGCTCCACTCTAGACCTACTTGAGAGACAGGTCATAAGGTCATTGTTATTATGTTGTAAATGTCCCTATGGCCAACATCCACTGTATGGTGGGGAAGGTCTTTGTCCAGTTTCATGTGTCTCCAGCGAGGCGACATTGTTTTAAAATAATCTCATAGAGGGGCACCTGGATGGCTCAGTTGGTAAGGCGTCTGACTTCGGCTCAAGTCATGATCTTGTGGTCCATGGGTTTGAGTCCCGCTTTGGGCTCTGTGCTGACAGCTCAGAGCCTGGAGCCTGTTTCAGATTCTGTGTCTCCCTCTCTCTCTCTCTCTCTGCCCCCTCCCCTACTCGTTCTCTGTCTCACTCTCTCAAAAATAAATGTTAAAACATTTTTTAAATAATTTCATAGGGATTACATATTTGTCTTATAATGTGCTGTGTTCTCCTTCTTCCTTGCAAACCTTCATATACATGTAGACACTAACCCTCTCCGACCCAGTCTGAGAAAAATCACCAAATATGGGTAGAAACTGCGACCAGACAGGGACCTCCGAAAGGTTAGAAAGCAACATTTCTATCATCTGGGAATTTGGGGAAAAACATTGAACACAACTCAGTCTGTGGATTACTAAAAATGATTCCTTTTGAGGAAGTTGTCATTAATTTATTATCAATAAATATCTTTAGACATAAAAGACCCTTTACTTAGTTTCATTATTGCCCATCTGGTGAAAAGGCAAGAAAACAATAACACAGATTCCCACGCATAGCTCTGTCACAGCACTTACAAGTGTGTTGGAATTACCGGGTAGACTGTGGACCCCTGAAGGTAGTAGGGTGGGTGGTCGAGTCCTGTCTTTCCAGCACCTCTGAAATGTCTAGCCCACAACAGAGGCTGCATTCCCACCAGACAGAAGTGATCTGAACTAAATGTTCCCAAAGAGGAAAAAAAAAAAAAATCATTTTGTGTACCTACAGGAAGAAAAAAAAATCATTTCGTGTGCTGATAGTGAGACCCAAAATTAGGTTAAATTGAAAACTTTGAGTCCCAGAAGAATTATGGTCTCTAGAACCGAATTTCTGTAAATAACAGCAGTCTCATGTTTGCACGAGGTAGCAGGATCAACTCCTTGGAGGTGAAGAAACACTTCAAGGGAGTTGAAGGATGAAGAGTTCTCAAAACTATACTTTCACCTATTACCAATGCACAAAAAAAGGGAGAGTTTTTTTTCTTAATTGCTAAAAAATATTTATTTATTTTTGAGAGAGAAGTGGGGGAAGGGCAGAGAGAGAGACAGAGAGGGAGACACAGAATCCAAAGCAGGCTCCAGGCTCTGAGCTGTCAGCACAGAGCCCAATGCGGTGCTTGAACCCACGGACTGTGAGATCATGACCTGAGCCGAAGTTAGACGCTTAACCGACAGAGCCACCCAGGAGCCCCAAGAGTTTTTTTTTTTTTCTTGGAGTAAAATGTTCATCCACTTTCCTTTCAGACGAGGAGGCATGAACAGGACAAATCCTATCAGAGAGTCAAGTTGGCTTTGGTCCCTGCCTTCATCTGATGCACAGGAAATTTGATGTGAAATTCTAAAGCCTATTTGGCTGTTTTCTCTTTTTTTACACATTTCAAACATCAATTATGTTTATTTTAGCTTGTTTCTATCTCTATTCTGCCCAAGCAAAAGATATTCCAAGCCCTGAATGTGAAAATAAGACTTCAGAGTCATAACACTCATTGATTTTCTGCACTATGTGTGCATATGAGTAGTGTTTTGTGTGAGACAGGTGGGCGGAGCCCATAGCGATGTGTAGTATGAGGTCATCCCTCGTAAGAGAAGAAAGGAAGCCTTGCATATAAAATTGACTGTGTAGGGGCGCCTGGGTGGCTCAGTCAGTTGAGCATCTGACTTCGGCTCAGGTCACGATCTCGCGGTCCGTGAGTTCGAGCCCGGCGTCAGGCTCTGGGCTGAGAGCTCACAGTCTGGAGCCTGCTTCGGATTCTATGTCTCCCTCTCTTTCTGCCCCTCCCCCCTCACTCTCTGTCTCTCTCTGTCTCTCTGTCTCTCAAAAATAAATAAACATTAAAGAAAATTTAAAAAAATAATATAAAATTGACTATGCAGAGCTGCAAGCCTGAGTTTAGGACCTGTCCTGTTCCTGTCTGGGGATGCAAGGCCCCCTCTGCCAGGCACTGTAAACATCCTTCCCATTGCCTGGCCTGCCAGCAACTAGGCTACCATAAGCCTTTCTCCATGTACACCCTGTTCTCTGCTCTGCTTTCTAATGGCCAGCAAACAAGGGTCAACGGGTCAGGTGGTTGGGAGCAGAAGACTGGTTCTGACCAATGGCTCCCTTCCCACAGCCAATCCTAGTGGGAGAAATCAACAATCCCCAAGATCCCACTGTGTTTTTTTTTTCTTTGCCCCTAAAGACTGATGAGAAGGAAATCAGGTTAAAGCTTATGAGGAGGAAGTCTTGGTCTACTCAGTGCAGGCAGAAGGGAGAGGGAAGCAAAATTCTCCTCTTGGGTTTGTCATGATGAGCCCAAAGAACAGCAGGGCATTTTTAGCTCCTGTTCATGAGTTATTTCCTCAATTAAATTCCCGTTTAGCAAAGTGATCACCTCGAAATGTCCTCTTCTATAAGAAATAGAGAGTGAGACGGAGCCCTAAATGATTTATTATAGATAATTGTCACATGTGAGAATTAGAAACCTGTCACCTTCCATAACCTTGGTACCTTTACATCTGTAGCAGCTGATTTTATCCTTCTTGTCCCCAGGATAGATGAACTTGCAAGTTAGCAAAATGGGTGGAAGAAAGGAGCCACGTCTTAGGATTTCCCCAGAGCTTATGCCCCCATTACTGGTTAAGACTTATTTAGTCCCAGGAAGTGTACTGAGGGCTATCCTTTGTGTTCTTTAGGCTTTGCAATCACCTCATTATGCTGGCATTATAATAATAAGAAGAATTATTCTTAATAATAATAAGAATTATCATATTTTATAATTTTATATTTTACAGATGGGTTCAAATGGGTGAAGTGAGTTGCTCACATACACACAGATAGAAAATGGCAGAGTTGTTAAATAAAAGTGATTAATTTTGTGCGCACGTGTGTTTCTCACAATGCCACACAGCGCCACCGGTGAAACTAGCAACTGTTTCAGTATATACATTGCCTTAAGACTTCGCGAATGAGAAGCTGGTTCTTTATCAGCTTTATAGGTTGGAAATTCTATTTATTTTCAGTGCATCTCATTCTAAAAAAAGGATTTGAGATGGCCAAATTGCCTACAGTTATAAAAGTAAACAGAAAACGAAATCAGGGTAATGGAAAAATCAATCAGAATAGTGAAATAAAACCGTATTTAGAGTTTGCACTCAGACATCCTACCCCGTTACGGATTTGTCTCTGAGAATTCCAGATTGTACAGCGAACAAGAAATATGGCGAATTACAATATCTGCATTATTCGTCAGACAAAACCATTCTTTCAGTGATCTTTTAATACCCACTGGGTGTGTGAAACTAGCATGGGGGCTAGAAAAAGCAAGACCAGCATAAGACCAAAGATCACCAGCGAGTCTTTCTTCCAAGGACCAACATGCCCATCCTTATTTCATCTCCAAGGTGAGGTGCAATCATGTGGTCATAACCACACCAGGGACTCAGGGGCAGAGTCTATCCTTGCACAATGTTTGAGAGAAATTTCTACTCAGATTCTCAAAAGGTGGCACGGATTCATACTAAGGTGCTGAGCGCCTCCAAGATAGATTAACTGCAGGAGGAATCCCAGTTTCCAACCTTCCATGTATCCATATCCTTACAAGGTCTAGATTCCCTTCTTTCTAGGCTCCTTAAAGCTGGTCTGGCCTTGTGATTCATCTTGGCCAATAGGATGGGGTGAATATGATAGTCTGCAGTCCTAGTCCCGAGCCCTGGCCTCAAGAGGCCCTGTGCTCATCTGCTCTCACTTGTGGACCCCCTGCCTCTGTCATGAGAGCAAGACATGCTGGCCAGCTAGAGGCTGAGGAACCACAGGGGACGGAGGCCAGCTCACCTGTCCCAGCTAGGTCCCCCCACCAACCTGCCAACTGAGCACAGACACTGAGCAAGCCCAGCCAAGATCAGCAGACTGCCTGAGGTCAGCAGAACTGCCCAGATGAACCACAGATATAGAAGCAAAACTATGCCTCTGTAATATATGCCACGGAGGTTTTGTGGCTGACCGCTACACAGAATTATTATGATGACAGGTAATGGCCAGGACCTTCTGGGGTACGATACCAATGCAGGGTTTACCCAGGTTTGTCCAGGGAGGAGGAGGGCCATGGAGAGCCCAAGGAACAGCTTTCTGTGTAGCTTGATTCAGAGTTAAAGAATAAAATGCCTACAGGGAGGCTGTTTTATTATTCTTATTATTTATTTTTGTTTTTGATTTTTTAATTTTACTTAAATCCAAATTAGTTAACATACAGTGTAATAATGATTTAAGGGGTAGAATTTAGTGATTCATCACTTACATACAACACCCAGTGCTCATTCCAACAAGTGCCCTCCTTAATACCTATCACCCATTTAGCCCATCTCCCTACCCAACACCCCTCCAGCAACCCTCCATTTGTTCTCTGTATTTAAGAGTCTCTAATGTTTGCCTCCCTCCTGTTTTTATCTTATTTTTCCTTCCCTTCCCATATGTTCATCTGTTTTGTTTTTTAAATTCCACATGAGTGAAATCGTATGATATTTGCCTTTGACATTTCGCTTAGCATAATACAGTCTAGTTCCATCCCCACATTCTTGCAAATGGCGAGATTTCCTTCTTTTTGGTCACCAAGTAATATTCCCTTGTACATATATAACACATCTTCTTTACCCAGTCGTCAGTCGATGGACATCTGGGCTCTTCCCATAATTTGGCTATTGTTGACAGTGCTGCTATAAACATTGGGGTGCATGGGCCCCTTTGAAACAGCATTTTTGTACCCTTTGGGTAAATACCTAGTAGAGCAATATCTGGGTTATAGGGTTGATCTACTTTTAAGTTTTTGAGGAACCTCCATACTGTCTTCCAGAGTGGCTGCACCAGGGATGACTATTCTTTATGGCACTCTTGATGATACTATGGGAGTCAGAATATTAGCCCCTCAAAGGGTGTATGTGCCTAATCCTCAGACCCTGAGAATATGTTACCTTACATGGCAAGGGACCTTGCTAATGAAATCAGGGTAAGGATCCTGTGATGGGGAGACTGTTCTGGATTATCTAGGTGGATCCAGTGTAACTACTGAATCCTGAAAATCAGAAACCGTCCCTGCTTGCAGTCAGAGGGAGATGTGACTGTGGAAGAAAGGCCAGGGAGATGTGACATTGTGGGCTTGGAACAGGAGGAAGCAGCCATGCCTCAGGGCATGTGGGTACCTTGTGAGTACCTCGAGGGGCTGGAAGAGGCAAGGAAACAGATTCTCCCCTCCAGCCTCCAGACAGGAATGACGCCCTGCTGACACCTTGACATTAGCCCACGGAGACTGGTATGAGCCTCTGACTTCTAGAACTATTACATAATAAATTTGTGCTGTTTTAAGTCACCAAGTTTGTGATAATTTGTTACAGCAGCAACAGAAAACCAATACAGATTATATTTTTGACAACTTGACTTTTGACTTTTAAAGTGGGCAGAAAAATCTAAGGTCATATTCTTTGGTAGAAACTTTTTACAATATGCTATTAGCCAATAAAGGACAGATACATTAAAAAAAATTAAGGTTTATTTATTTTTGAGAGAGAGAGAGAGACAGAGAGAGAGACAGAGGCAGAGAGAGGGAGACAGAGAGAGAGGGAGACACAGAATCTGAAAAAGGCTCCAGGCTCTGAGCTGTCAGCACGGAGCTCGACGCGGGGTTTGAATTCACGGATTGTGAGATCATGACCTGAGCCGAAGTTGGACCCTTAACTGACTGAGCCACCCGTATGCCCCAAGGACAGAAACATTTATCACCAACCCTTGATTAAAGTATGGTAGTGGACTAAATGTTTAGAGATTAAATGTAAATAAAAACATAAAGTATCTTGATTTAGTGAAGACACACACCACTGGTTGGAACCCCCCACCCAGAGTGCTCTGCGTGGCTTGGTCAATTAAAATATTAGACTCTAAGGGGAACAAAAACTTTAGATTGTTGAACAACTGGAAAACAGGGCAACTGAAAGTCTTGTCTTTCTCTATAATATGTGACAAATGGATTCACAAACAAGTCAACTATAATCTTTTTGAGCGGCTTCAGTAGAACAGGAAGTGTCTCCCTAAGTATCTGTTATAAGTTTAACTTTATTTAGTTTATATTATTACTATTTTTTTGTTACTATGTGCTGCTTAAATGTGAATCACTATACAAATATAAATGACTATGACCTGTTTTGGTTGCTGTCGGTGTTGGTCACGTAATTATTACTATTGAATTTTGCCTTAAATTTAGTTTGATTTAGGGTTTTTTTCCCCCTGCTAGAATACCTCTCCAAGTTAGTAAGCAGATTCAAAAGCTTCCTTTCGAGGCTGATTTTCTGAAGTATTCTGTATCTATTTCAGATAGCATGGAACACTTTCTTACTTTACTGCTTTTGTAAACTCAACATGAATTGAGCGTAACGTAAACTACAGCGAGTGCTGTATTTATAAAAGAATTGGCAAGGCAGTGTGTGCTGGGGTGTCTCCAGTAAAGTGTTCCCGCTTGACAACGGAGGACTCGGAACGAACGGTCCTAAGTAGACAATAAAATTGGGGATGGGACCATGAGGTAAAATAAATAGGAAAGCTGCACTCCTCCAAGAGTTCTGAAATGAATTCCAGCCCCATAAACCTTACTAATTGTTCCCATTCTTCACAACTTTGTATATACTTTGTCATACAGTCATTGCGATTTAAATTACCTGGATACGTCTCAGAAAGATTAAACAGAGATGTAATAAAGATTAAATAAAGAATTTTTTAGTGAATGGATGCTTTAGAAAGGGAACAATGTGGAAATGCTACAATAATATTGTCCCAACCTGACAATGAATTTGAGAGATGCTTTATTATAAAACCAGACAAGGAAATGATCAGAAAGCAAACACAGGAAAAACTTAGACTGTCAGGAGGGCAGAGAGGCATGACTCCCAAGCTCTAAATATTAAAATATGCACAGAGGGGCACCTGGGTGGCTCAATTGGTTAAGTGTCTGACTGTGGCTCCCGTCATGATCTCACAGTTTGTGGCTTCGAGCCCCACAACAGGCTCTGTGCTGACAGATCAGAGCGTGGAGCTTGCTTCAGATTCTGTGTCTCTCTCTCTGCTTCTCCCCAGCCTGTGCTCTCTCTCTCTCAATAATAAATAAATAAACTTAAAACAATTATTAAAAAAATAAAATAAAAGATGGGCAGAGACAAGGGCACCTACCCAGACTGGTAATATCCAAACATCTGGAGTCTAGGATGGCTGTAATATTTAATTACACTTTTACATTCAAGGAATCACATCAGGAAAGGTCCTGTGTTAACCTGAAAATATGTGCTCTAACTGCACATGCTGAAACGCTTTGTGTGTTCATTTGCTATAGAAGAGCCTACAGATAAAATTAATAAAATAATTTTTTAAAGTAATTCTTGGCAAGCAGTATGATGCTCTAGATCATGTTATTAATACACGTACCGGATTTTTAAGTCCAATTATGCTGACAGCTCAGATATATAACACATCTGATACAGAGGGTGAAAAAAGGGTAGGTTTAAGTTGCCTGTCACCCAAAGTTGTCTATAGACAACCTGGCATTGTGTATCTTCTAAAGACCCTTGCTCGAATACAATGAAGAAATCACACACACACAGAGCAGGGGGCTGGTAAGCCAGCCCCCATCTCATGCTCTTGAAAGCACTCAGTCCTGTAAATGACCCCATCGTGGTCAATTTCGAGCTAGAAAGTTACTTGAATCCAGAGCTGGAAAGAAATGTGTATGATGGGCTGTCACGGACTGGTACTGCTGGCCCCCACCTCTGGGAGACCCCCCCCCCCCCCCCCACCGATTCGTTGAGTGTATTCCAGCCACTTACAGTATTGAACTTGGTTCGGATGATGCCATCTGACTCACTTTGCAAAGTACGTAGGCTAAAACAATGGGCACAGATTCTCTTTACAGGCAAACTCAACTATTAACACTGGCAAGTTATCATTCCTCTTGCCACGTTTTTCTCCCTGTCCCTGTCACCCCTCTCCTTTTTTCTTGGTCCTGTCCTGTTCATCCTTTCTACTTTATTTGCTGTTAGCCGTTAGAAATTCTGCTAACATCCTTAAGTAGAACATAAATGCAGTGGTAATTGCCACTTGGCGGTGGGGGGCAGGGGGCTCTGATGTAATTTTACATTATTCAACATTAATTAATGAATTAATGAACATTTATTAAGCACCAAACACGAGTTTGGAGTCAGGGCCTCCATGCCCAGTGGTACGATTTGTGCCCTGCACGAATGTTTGGGTCAGGCGAACTTGGAAGCAGAGGGCATCGGCATCTGCCTCTGTGGTCCTTGTAACCTGAAGAGGGCTGTGGCCACATGGGGAAGCAAGATGCCATCTGGGAGCCAGTTCTGTGACCTTTGTCTGCCTGAGGGAGTGGGGTGGGGGACATCTATTAAATTTTGCTTTGGGGAGGCTAAGATGCCACGGACTTTAGAGTGCACAGTGTCACCTTTCCTAAAGCTCCCCGTTATTACTGTGATGAGAGTTTCCCCTTACATTTACAGCCTGACATTCCCAGTCAGACCAAGCTGTCAGTCTTTTTTGTGGCCTCGCCTCCAGGGAGCCAGGGTTAGGGTTAGGGTAGGGGTAGGGGTAGGGGTAGGGAAGGGTCAGGGGTAGGGTTTTCTCTCTTCTGACTGTACCACTGAACCAACTGCCGAAAGAGGTCTTGTGTGTGAGCGGAAGGAGCTTTGCAGATGCCATTTCTTTGGTTCTCCTCGAGTCCCAGGAAGGCCTCACCCATTATTGTTCCTTTATCATAATACTGCTTTTTAACCTTTGTTTTCTATGATTTAGTATCTGTAGATTAGAATTACCTTGCATAAATTCTCCTAGTCTGAGACAGTGTTTTTGAAATCTTTTTTCTGTCCGTGGACTTTAAAATGCTAAAGCCTTAAGGCACATTGTGGATTGGAAGCCTTTCCACAGACATAGGCATAACATTCATGTTAATAGTAACGTAATCCTTAGCGTCAAGATATTTCATATGGCTTTTTACTCACCAAAGCAGTTAAATTTAAGGTGGGGTTTTGTTGTAATTGGTATTTTCAGGTTTCTCCTTTTTGTTTATTCATAAATACTAGCGCGCTTCCCAGCTACTGGTATCTCCCAATATAAAGAGACAGAGTTTCAGGGCCGTCATATACATATATGTGGGAAGATAAAGTGGCCTCTTGTCCCCTCCAAGAACTATCACTATCCCATTCCATTTAAGAAAGGTGGATTCCTGAGTCACTCTGGGAAACAGTACGGAGGTTCCTCTAAAAGTTAAAAATAGAACTACCCTACGACCCAGCAATTGCACTACTAGGTATTTATCTGAAGAATACAAAAATACAGATTTGAAGGGGCACATGCACCCCGAGGATTATAGCAGGGTTATCAATAATAGCCCATTTATGGAAAGAGCCCACATGTCCATCGACTGATGAATGGATAAAGGAGATGTGGTGTAGACAGACAATGGACTACTAGCCATAGAATGAAATCTTGCCATTTGCAATGATGTGGACTATGCTAAGTGAAATAAGTCAGTTAGAGAAAGACAAATACCGTTTGATTTCATTCATTTGTGGAATTTAAGAAACAAAATAGATGAACATAGGGGAAAAAAGAGAGAGAGAGAGAGAGGCAATGATAGAAAACAAGTGGAGGGTTATTGGAGGGGAAGGGAGTGGGAGATGGGCTAAATGGGTGATGGGTATTAAGGAGGGCACTTGTGATGAGCACTGGGTGTTTAATGCAAGTGATGAGTCACTAAGTTCTACACTTGAAACTAATATCGCACCATATGTTAACTACCTGGAATTTAAATAAAAACTTGAAAGGGGGGGAAAAGACAGGTGGATTCCATAACCCTTTAGAAGTGAGCACTTGTGAGACCCCTGGTAGTATCTACAAGCATCCCAGTGCTAATGGGAAACAAGATGGGAACCCCAAGAGTTCTCAGTGAGGAGAGACCCCAGACACTGGGCTGTGAGGTTTCTCTCCAGTGAGGCCTCCAGGGGATTTGGGGCCGTGTACAAATAGGGTCCCATTGTACAACACACAGCTGATTTGGGGTGGGGGGGCGGGTCATACCAGCATAGTGGTGTCTTATATCTGGGAGCCTTCAAGAACATGAAATGTAAAGCTGCTGTAAGACATCTGGGGTTTGGACTCCAGCAAGAAAGGTTTGAGGTTAGATACTGAGAAACTCCTTGTCAGTAAAGGTAATTAAATGCTGCTTCAGGAGATGGTCTAATTATCTCCCACAAAAAACTGTGTCTTTGTCTTGAATGATTAGGTACAGTTCTATGTGAGGGTAGGAGGCTGGACTGTGATTCTTGGAAATTAAACCAAAACTGAAGGAAAGAAAAAGCCAAATAAATAAAGAAAAAAAAGTCAAATAAATAAAGTCTTCCTTAAAACCTTATTCTCTGTGTTAAGGGAGAATAAAGCAAATTTTGCTGGGCATATGGTTTGACCTTATAAGGCGGAAACCCTGCTTTGCTTTACTTGAATTAGTATTTCTGTGTCTACAAGAATCATCTTGTTTGAATCATCTTCAGTTAGGACTCATTTAGAACAGCTATTATATGTGGCACAAATGTCACGACCATCGATTCCACTCTGGGTCCCTCTTTACGGCTGAGTGTGTCTTCCTGTCCAAAGTCAATGTATTTAAGCAAGGGTCTCACTATCCAACCTCTGATTTGATGAGTGATAGTTTATGGTGGCTACTTGGGGGATGGGAACGGAATGTGCCGGTGACCCAAGGCTGTGGTCGTGTCCCCCCGGCCACCTAACCCGGTAGCATGGCTGGTCCCCTTGCTATCACAAGATAAGTCACACACTTGCCATCCTCTCCGGTGAGAACCATAGGGCACTCAAGGAAGCTCAGAGCCTCGGACGTGGAGGAGAGCTTCTGGCAGCAAGGAAATGGGCACAGGGGAGATCAAGTGGCTCACCTATCACCTCACAGCCCTGGGACAGAGAGAAGGCTGGTGCTTTAAATTCACACCATTTTAGTTCTGAGGAATAAAGCGTCTAAGCCTCCACATTTGAGCTAAATACAGTCTACTTATTTATGCAATGGGGCGATTCAGTTTCAGTGAGGTCACTTGGAAAGACTCTGTCATGTAGGTAAGTCTTCTGCAAAATAAGGCATAAACAAGATTTTCTAAACCTAGACATGTTTATAAAAATTGTTATCTCTCGCTAGACCTCCTCACAAGAGTTAAATATTCTTTAATATATCTGTCACATTTGGGGAAGTGGTGATTTAATTGCTTGCATTTTGAAAGATCCTTTGATAATAATTAATGCCAGTCCTCCTGGGATCATTTCCATTTATATGGTGTATAAACAAAATAACATAGGAACATTGACCTGTTCCTTAGAGCAGTGAAAGCTTATTAAACATATTATAAAAGCAAAAGAGCAATAAAAAACCATTTTACATAAGAAGCATTCTTTAAATACTTTCTCTGTTTCACATGCATTTTTTAATTGGGTTTTGATTGTGCGGGAGGGTCTTGTCATCCCTCCGATTAACACTCTCACAGTCCTCCCGAGAGGTGCTCCTGGAGAGCAGACGATGGGGTGTTCATGTTCTCAAATGTCTTGTGGTCATCACCCCAAATGGGGGTGGCGCTTTAGAAAGCTTTTGAAGATCTACCTTCTTGGTTGAATGTAAAAGTATGATTCTTCACCTAGACATACCCCAAGTTGCCCAGAGAAACGCACCCTCCACCCGGTGACTCTATATCATATTGCGCATCAGACACCCTGGTTTGAGAATCACACACCTGGAAGATACTGTTCTTTCCACCTTCTTAAGTCCCCTTCCCAAGACCAGCAGTAGGTGAACCACCTCAGCCTATCTCTAATAAGACGTACAAGTCCTCTCACTTCTTTGCAGAGAAAAGACTGTTAACGTTGCTCCTCTTCAGAGAGCAAACCAATTCTTTTCTTTTTAATCTTTAAAAATGTTTATTTATTTTTGAGAGACAGAGAGGCA
Organism: Neofelis nebulosa; assembly: GCF_028018385.1. Classification (NCBI taxonomy): domain Eukaryota; kingdom Metazoa; phylum Chordata; class Mammalia; order Carnivora; family Felidae; genus Neofelis; species Neofelis nebulosa. Next base: position 148,648,605 of record NC_080787.1, read on the forward strand.
GAGCGTGAGCAGGGGAGGGGCAGAGAGAGAGAGAGGGAGACACAGAATCCGAAGCCAGCTCCAGGCTCTGAGTTGTCAGGACACAGCCTGACACGGGGCTGGAACCCACAGACAGTGAGATCAGGACCTGAGCCCAAGTAGGATGCTCAACTGACTGAGCCACCCAAGCGCCCCGAGAGCAAACCAGTTCTTGAGATCTCCCATGATTCCCTTTCTACCTGTACCTCTCAAATCTTCAAAATGATCCTAATACATCACATTTCAATTTCACATTTCCAACTACCTGCAGGATATGTTATCACTTCAGACAGAACACAGCACCCATCACCGTTTGATATACTGTTTATTTCACTTGAATGCAAGCTCTGTAGGTTATGTCATTTGCCCTGGCTTTGTAAATTATGGTGCAAACACTGAGCAGGGTTGCTGAGGAAATCACTGCACTCACATGTTCTATGGTGAGGGAAGAAACCAACTGTATGAGGCTCAGAGGGCTCGAAGGTTGGGGGTCCTGCAAGACCACCAATAAAAAGAGGATCCTGGTGGAATCTAGAAATGGGTTCAAAAGGGGAAGACTTGGCACTTGTTTATTTGGGGAGGGCTGTGTGCACACACCCACATATACCCCACAGATGTGCACAGGAGGCTTTGGGGCTTGGCAGGTCTGTGTCTCGCCCACACATTTGGATCATGTCACCTAACTGTACTCAATCACGTGACTGCCAGCTAATTTGCCTCACCTGTTGTGGGACAATGCCCCCAGAGGAGATCCTGGGCTGAGAAGGAGGGGCTGCCTCTTGTGGTGGCCCAGCTGAGCCCGCTGGAGGTCCCAGCAACCAGGGCCAGCAACTACTTCATTGGCTCCCACCAGCCTCAGGCTTTACTCCAGAGGAAGCTCCCCACCCCCGAGCACAGAGCGGAGGGGGTGCCCAGCAGAAGCAGGAGCTGCGAATCTCTGGTAGAGCACATCCTACACCTCGAGCTGGTCTGAGGGTGCTGACTGCCGGCCACTGCCAGGTGTTACAGAGATCCACTCTGTGTCCCCGGGAGAAGCTGGAAGGACATTTTGCACACGGTAGAGGAGGAGTCATCAGGGGAGCGTGCGGACAATGAAAAGGTCTGCAAGCCGGAGACCAAGCCTAGGGAGACCTTCTGCTGTCCAATTTGACCATGGCCCGGAAATGGAGAGAATTAGAAGGGACAAGAACACCAGGAATGGTGCCCCTGGGAATGGGAGAGGAGGGCATCTGGTCCTGCTGCAGGGGGTTGTGCGCAGCTCAAGATGGGGCCTGGGGAGTGGGAAAATCCCGGCTCCTGCCAGCTGCATGATGAGGGTGACTGGGTGGCAGGTGACTGCTGGTTGGGGGACACCCACCCTCTCCCTCTCCCTGCCTGCCCCTGTTTGCATCTGAGCACCTGCCCGGAAGAGGCAGGGTCCTGGGCAAATTCACGGTCAGCCTACCAGAGAGGGAGCTTCTCAACCTGAGTAGCAGGCTTGCTGGTAGATGACCTGGGTCCTATTTCCTGGGCTTAGGAAACTGAGTTGTTCAGGAATGAGAAAAAGGGTAAGACTATAAAAGAACAGCTTTGAGAAATGTTCTGCAACTTTTACAATGTGTCCTACTTTTAGGGGTAAGTAAAAGTCTTTGGAACCAATCAAGAGATAGAGAAAGTGCACCAAGGGAGTTAAACAGATTCCACAAGTTTTTAATAAAGAAGGGGTTTTGGTAAAAATGTCTAAAAAGTTTCACCTTCTTACCCTTCCCCTGTGGTATGAGTGTGGTGTGGTTTGTGTGTGTGTGATTTGTGTGGATGTGTGTGGTATGGTGTTGGGGGCAATGGGTGTGTGGTATGGTGTGTGTGTGGTGTGTGTGTCGATGGTATGAGTGTGGTATGGGGTAGTGTGTGTGTGTGTGTGTGTGTGTGTGAGAGAGAGAGAGAGAGAGAGAGATAGGTTTGTGTGTGTGTGGTGTGCTGTCTGTGGGTCTAGAAACTGATCTGGAAAGAGTGAGGTCAGTTCCAGATGGGCCATGATTCCCAGTATACTAACATCAAATGGTTTTGAGACATTTAAAATATCTAGGGTCACTATAAGTTAGTTTGTGCTTCTCACTTTGGTGTTTTTACAATGTTGTTTAGGAAAACATACTTGCTCGACAGAAAGTAGCAAGGAATAGAGAAGGGGATATTCACATGGCATTATGCCTTGAAACCTCGCTGCCACCGCTCTCCAGCTCCCAGAGCTTGGAAACCTTCAGGCTACACTTTTCCCTGTTCACCGAGAGCGCAGATGCTGAGATCTCCAAGCAGAGAGGGTGTCTGTCACAGTCCACCCCTTGCCCCCTCCATTCCTCAAATACAATTATAAAACTTCTACAATTACCAGCTGGGGATGTTTTCACTCGCGGGACTTTTAACCATGAAATCCTCTTATACAATCACATGTGTGTTGGATACCATAGTAGACGTTGAGAAAACAAAGAGGAGTAGTGAATTGTGAAGACTATTAAATATTAAGTACTTATTTTTATTTATTTTTTTATTAGAGAGAGAAAAAGAGCGAGCATGCAAGCAGGGGAGGGGGGCAGAGGGATACAGAGAGACAGAATCCCAAGCAGGCTCCACACTGAACATGGAACCCCATGTGGGGCTTGATCCCTCGACCTTGGGATCATGACCTGAGCTGAAATCACGAGTTGGATGCTCAACTGACTGAGCCACCCAGGTACCCCTTAAGCACTTGTTTTTAATGTTTTATTTTTATTTTTTTTAATTCTTTTTATTAAAAAAATTTTTTTTTAATGTTTTTATTTATTTTTGAGACAGAGAGAGACAGAGAATGAGCAGGGGAGGGGCACAAAGAGAGGGAGACACAGAATCTGAAGCAGGCTCCAGGCTCCGAGCTGTCAGCATAGAGCCCGATGCAGGGCTCGAACTCACAGACTGCGAGATCATGACCTGAGCTGAAGTCAGATGCTCAACTGACTGAGCCACCCAGGTGCCCCTATTTTTATTTTTATTTTTGAGAGAGAGAGAGAGACCAAGTGTGAGTGGCAGAGGGGCAGAGAGAGACGGAGACACAGAATCTGAAGCAGGCTGCAGGCTCTGAGCTGTCAGCAGAGCCTGGGGTGGGGCTCGATCTTACAAGCCGTGAAATCGTGACCTGAGCCGAAGTCGGACACTTAAGTGACAAGCCACCCAGGCGCCCCAGCTTGTGTAGCATGACAAAGATGGCTGAGTAAATATTATATAGAGTTTACTGAATTATTATTACCTATTAGTTTTTAAACATGACAAGGAAAGTGATTGTGAGTTCTATCAATTCCTGAATAACCTCTAAACTGCAAGAGGGAGCTAAATCTTCCACAGCCCTAAGGTATTGATCTGAAGTGAAATTAATATTGCAAAACCACAATCCCTAAAAAGTCTGAGAAAAACCCCGATAAGTGTTAATCCGTGTTTTGCAAAGTTGCTAGGAGGGTTATGTTACTTCGAGATAATATTGGTCAAAATGGTCCTGGTGATGTTGAAGTAATAAAACGGGATGCATTCGATGGACGGAGGTGTATAAGGCCTCGGCTGCCTTTCAGGAAACCCTGACCAGAGCCCGAGCCCCTGCACTCCAATCAGAGAAGGCGACATTTCAGGACAGCCCATCACACGCAGCTGATATTTTCCCAAATAAGGCAACCCCTCAAGCTATTGCTAATCAAATAATCGCCTTGCTTTGCTTCTGAGGCTCCTCTATAAAAGCCTCCCCCCAGCTCCTATCCGTGGAAGCTCCTGATCTCTTCCAGCATGTGCTGCCTGATTTGAGGCCACGCATGCTCAAATAAGCTCTTGAAAATTTTAATGTGCCTTAGTTTACCTTTTAATGGTGACTTCAGTAATTTCCCCTTGCCATCCATACTCCCACACTAGCACTAAATTACCTTTCCAGAATCTCTGGTCATGTTTCTTCTCTGAAAGGCCCTACCTAGTCTCCATGGGCTGAGGAGAAAGTCCCGAGTCTGACACTCAGCACCTAGGAGCCCCACAAGCCTCGCGCTTTCCTGGTCACCTGCTCCTGACTCTCAGGTTTTTGTATCATCCGGGCCCTCACTCTGGTGCAGAGTCTTATGCCTAGAATGTTTCGAGGGTCCACCACTACTTCATTCTTCCAGGCCCTTAATGAAGCTCCCATCCTCAATAGTTCAGAACCTTCTCCTCTCATTGGATAATTCCATGTACAGCCATGTGTATATCACTGAGAACTTTGCTGGATGCTGAGGGTACAAAAATCAATACAGTGCATCCCTGCTCACCCCACCAGGGGCCCACAGATTGACTGGAGCAAATGGTTTGTAAACAAGCAATGTGGCAAGTGTGAAAATAAGTGATATTTAAGGTGATACGGGAGTTGGGCAAGCATGCCCTTAGCTCTTCTGAATTTCTGTGGCACGATCTGGCATGATTCTGTACTGCCATATGGGGATGCTGTTTTGTGTACATGTGTCCTGTTTTCCCATTCGTTTATGTGTGCCTTGAGCAGGGCACTGAGTCATTACCTCCGTGTGCCCACAGTTCCCCATACAGCATCACATGCCTAGTGGATGGTCAAGTAATGGCTGTAGAATAAATAAATGATTTCCCCTTACAAGTGTTACCAACTTATTTTAAATATAACGAAGGATGTATTGAATGTTTTTCTCCCCGGTGAATGTTTCTTATTAGAATAGCTTTGTTGCTGAACACAGCATGCTTTCTGGTGATGGCAGTAGAAGAATAAAAGCTAACACTTCTAGGAACTTCTGTGGCAAATGTAAATCAGAAGCTGATCTTACTCCAAGTGCTACATGAAGTCTCATATTTAATTTGCAACTCCAAAAGCTTTAAGCTGTGGTACGTGCGGTTCGACGCGGTTAAGCAGGACATTTGTATGTAAAATTAGAACAAAAAGATCGGTGGGTGAAAACTTCAGTCCAACCAGGGAATTTTCTAGAATTGTACCTCTACTCTCAGTTTGTGGCAATCCTGAACGCTAACTCTATTTATCTGCACAAATTCAGACAGTTATTGTGGCAACACCTTATAATGCAAGGGTTGAGTACAATTTTATGGGTATTATTGGGAGTTGAGGTCTAATTTCCATGCCTTTGAATAGAAAAAAGTGAAAGGCAAATACCGTTTAAAGAAAAGATCACCATGCAAGCACTCGGTCTTGTTAGAAATAGAGCAGGCAGCATTCTGCTCAGATGTTTTTCCTGCATGAAAGTACAAAAAACTCTGGTAATGGAAAGGAGAGGAGGCTGTTGGTTGAAAGGGTGGAGAGGACCATGTCCCCAGGATGTGGGGGACACTCATGAGAAGGATGATGTGTTTTCAGAAATACCAAATAAGAGGTGTGCTGTCTAGTTAATAGTAGGTTTACAACCTATAGGAAATATGTATGAACCGCCTCCCACAACAGAGTCCCAAACCCTCAGCCACTTTCCTTCCTGGTTCTTCTTACGCTCTCCATTTTAAAGGCTTATTTTGGGAGGCTTTGCAATGAGCATGCACCAAAGAACAAAGGGAGGAGGGACTGAAAGTCTCTGCATCATCTCAGGGAATGTACATTTGTTTCCATCAGACTACTTTGTGCCTTACATGAGCATACGTGACGTCTGGGTAAGGCTGTAACCTCTGTAGTACTCAGCCATTGAGGAGTCAGGGGAGGGACTTGCATGCTAGGAAATTGTCTGGTGTAACTGCCCTGAGTGTGCGTGTCCATCAAACACCTGCTCTTGCAAGAATGTTGATTAAAGCCTCACTTCACTGTGCTCTGAGGCTCTGAGTCTCTGGGTCCCTCCTCTGATTGGGTCGGTAGGCTTATTTCTCACGTACTGACCTCTACCCACCACCATCCATTCACCCTTTCCTGCCTCATGATAATTTTAGCTGACAGATGGCATCCACTGCCTTTGGGGCTGGCCATGGGGCCATGTAACTCGTTTCTCTCTGCCAGGTATGAGCTGTGTGACACTTCTGGGTCTGGCTGCAAGGAGTGGAAAGTTCTCCCTGACTCTTTGGCACCACGTATGAAGGCAACAAAGGACTTTGTGGGGCAGAGCCACAATCCAGGCTCAAGATTTTCATGAGAGAGAAACAAACTTCCATCCAGGTAAGTCACTGCTGTTTTGGGTCTTGGTCACACCCCATGGAACTGATGTCTGAATAAATACTATAATGGAGTACACAATGATCCATGTATCCAGAAGAAATGAGGAGAAAATTTTTATTGTTGATTACAGCTACTGTGGACACACAAAAGTATTATGGGATATAATCTGAAGGTGATCTTGTCTGCTACTAGAAAGTCCTCACCAAGTAGCTCTTTATGTTGTTATCTGCCCAAAGTTTTCAGTGAAAGAATTCTTTTGGTCATTTTTAAGATAATGCACGTGGACCACTTAAGAGATTTGTACTTGAGGAACAGAAAACCCAATTCAACTGACTTAAGTAGAAAGGAAATATACTCTCTCCTGGCCCAACAACACAGTGGCTTTTTTTTTTTTTAATTTAAGAATTTTTTTATAATTTAGTTTTTGTTTTTTTTTAACATGAAATTTATTGGCAAATTGGTTTCTATACAACATCCAGTGCTCATCCCAACTGGTGCCCTCCTCAATGCCCATCACCCACTTTCCCCTCCCTCCCGAAGGACCTGAATGTGAGACAGGAAACCATCAAAACCCTAGAGGAAAAAGCAGGAAAAAACCTCTCTGACCTCAGCTGCAGCAATTTCTCACTTGACACATCTCCAAAGGCAAGGGAATTAAAAGCAAAAATGAACTATTGGGACCTCATCAAGATAAAAAGCTTCTGCACTGCAAAGGAGCACAGTGGCTTTTGAGCTAATTAACTGAGTAGTGCAGCCAAGACCAGAAAGACCTGGTTTCTTCCCCAAACCAATACAAGTAAGGGTCATGGGAATAGTAAGACTGGGTTAGGTGACTCAGGATTTTCTACTGACTTGGGTATGAGGTCACTCTCCAAAGAGACAGATACTAGAAGAAAACTCAGTGTTCTGTTAGCAAGAAAAAAAGGAAGACGTATGTTTGGAGGGAAACCAACGCAGTCCACTGCAACCTGTCCATACACACACAGATTCCATCTGTGACCTGTCAGGAGCTCACCCCAGCTGGGTGGGTGGCCAGACACTCAGAGGTGGTACTTCAGTGGCAAGCAGTCTTCTTTGTAGAGGGAAGATAAACAGCCTGTAGAGCAGGCTGGTTCTTTTCTTAGTTTTCTAGGGATAATCTGTGTCCCTACCGATTTATGATTATACATCAATAAGGGTTAAAATGGTGCTCAGAATATTAAAGGCATACCCGGTAAGTGTTTTATCTACACCATGTTCATTATTGAAGTCTAATGCTTTTCTGAGATCATACTAAAACAATCTTTGGTTTCCTCAGAACAACAAACTAGAAATTCACACAGCTACGTAGCCTCCGAACGACCAATTTGGAGACCCTTTTAAAAGTCTCTGATCCATTCATACTGTGAAGCAGTTTTTATGCAGTGCACTATGGGAAGTTCTGGGTCAATAGATTTAGTCTAACAAAGATCTTATCTCTTTAATCCTATCTTTCTACTCCAACTTTTCTTATTGATGAAGCGAGGCTCCTGCACTTTACGATAATACAATACCTTACAACACCACTTCTACCAAAGCCAGGCCGTGTGGTCACAGAAAGCAGTCTTTCAGAAGCTTCCTTTGACTTGGACTTACTTCTTCCCAAATAGCAGCCGTCTTCTGAGACGCTGAGAGCTCTGCTCTCTACTCCCTGTTTACATTTACTCCCTGTTTACAGGAAACTCCCTGGTTTCCACGAATGGTCTAAAGAAGGTTGCTAAATGACTGGGCGATTTCTCTTCCAGGAGGCATCCATTCCAAGCACTTCACATTCTTTTAAACAGCCAGCAAATAAAATTCCACCCTATCTCTGCAAAAGACTAATTTATAACCTGATTGGACTCATTATGTCTTCTTTTATTACTTCTTCCAAATAATCACGCACTGCCGATTTGCAGGTGGATATACACGAAGAGCCTCACGTTCATGGAGAGAAAGAGGCAGTAACAAACACGATATCCAGGAATTCGCTTAAGAATTCTCTAGGGATGGGTCACGTTCTGTAAGTGGAGTGGTTTCTGTCTGTGGAGTAGCCTCAGGAATAGCTAATTCAGACTTCCTTTGAATTATGGACGTGTCAGTTTAACACTAATACCTTGAGAGGAACTGGGGGGGGAAAAATCACTCGACATTAAATTCCCAGCTGTCACAGCATGCTGGACAATAACCAACAAGGCTTTGGGAAGAAGAATGTATGTCAGGAACAATATTACTTCTTTGTAAAAGGGAGTGACGAGCGGTGTGGATGGGAGAAGAAACAGGCATTCTGGGCCTGGCTTCTACAGAAAGGAGGAAGAAAATTGCTTTCTTTCTGGAAGTGAGTGCAGTAATAGGTCCACTTGACAAATTACTTCCTAGAGTGCATCAGATCATGTTATCTCCCTCTGAAAGGATTTCTTCTTGTTTTTATCCTTCTTCTGACCCTGGTTCAGGAAGATAGGCAGACGGGGCAAAGCTTCTACACGTGGCCTATGCCTTATCCATGGGTTTATAGTCTTACTTGATTTTTTTCTTCTTCTGGAGAAAAATCCTTAACAGAAATCGACGTGAAACAAATCTTACACTCTATTCAAAATATAAACTTTAATTTTTTTTTTTTATTTTTGAGAGCGAGTGTGTGTGAGCAGGGGAGGGGCAGAGAGAGAGAGAGGGTGACAGAGGATCTGAAGCAGGCTCCATGATGACAGCAGAGAGTCTGATGTGGGGCTTGAACTCACGAACTGCAAGATCATGACCTGAGCCGAAGTCAGATGCCTAACTGACTGAGACACCCAGGCACCCCCACAATATAAACTTTCAAATGGACAGGTGAACAGAGGCCTGTGAAGCAGGCTCAGGGAGTCCTGCCAAGCTTACTTCCTGTGGGCCTCCAATCCAAAAGAGAAGGTGGGATTCAAGATCATGTTGGGCCAGGCCAGATTCGACTGGGGCAGACTTGAGGGTCCTATTCTTGGGTCTCATTCATTCTGTGCTGAAGATATAAAGATACTGTTTGAGGATCCCACCAGGCAGAATCCTTGGACCCACTGAATGCACAGCAGGGCACAAGGGAGGCTAAGATCCAGGGGACACTTAGTTTATGGGTCTGTAATAGACCGTTAGCGACTTCCAACAATACCAGCGATTTGTCTTTACCCAGCAAAAGCCCTGTTCCCTCACAGGAGATTGCAGAGAACCGATCTCATAATTTATAGACTTAGCCTTTCCAGTGGGATATGTGACCAGCAGTGAGAAATGCATTGCTCTGGTGCTGAGTGCCTGTTTTATCTGGGCCATGTTGTACTCTGTTTCAATTTCACTGAAAATAGGTATAAACGAAAACGGGATGAGCAACAAAAAACCAGAGAACACACTGCAAGAATGTAACCCCTAGAACACAGGTATGTGCACGGCATCATCAGAATATGTTTTCCTCTAATTGAGGAACTACTTACGCTATTTTAAAGCTCCCCCCAAATGAAAAGCCACCCATTCATATTGGTCTGTTCCATGCATTTGGTGACATGTCCTCATGGAGCTTATTTTGAGAACATGAATAATATTTCCCAGCAGACTTCACTCCCACTTTTCTTAAATATGTCATTCAACTAAATCAGTATGACGGGAGAGTGTGCTCTACACAAATTAACGCTTGAGAGATGCCCAGCTGTAGCACCTGCGTCTCTGGCAATGAGTGTTTACAATTCGCTTTTCTTGCCCTTGGTCTCTGCTGATGGAAGGCGCAGTTCCTCTTCCCTAGTCTAAGCCCAAAGCAACACTTTGTCCGAAATGGTGTCAAATTCTACCTAATTTAACTATTGGTTATCTAGCTCTTATTCTTAACATATAACATTACTATCTTTTTTTTTTTTTTTGGTAATATTACAAGTTTAAGAAAAAAAAGTTCATAAACTAAGAAATCCTTTATGTCATTAAAAGCAAAAGTAATATATCTACATGTTTAGAAATGTCAAACATTACAGAAAGTTATAAACTAAAAAATGGAAGCTTCCTTCCCTGTATCCCCACTTTCTCTATACAAAGGCAACCACTGTTAACAGTTCCTTTAATTCTTTCCAGAAAATATTTTATATACTTAAGAGTCTTAATCTTCTGTTTGTGCTCTTTTTACTTAATTCTATATATTAACAATTGTTCCATATCAACACACAGGTTGACCTTATTCTTTTAAACAGGATATTGTATCTTACTGTATAGATATGCCAAAAATATACTTAACCACTCTGATATTCCTGAAAACTTGATTGTTTCCACATTTTTATCTATCACAAAACAGTGCTACAAAAATATCCTCCACAAATATCTTGATACATCTCTATGATTATGTCCATAACTTCTATTTCTAGTAGGATCATATTACTGTTAGACCTATAGGAGCAGGGGTTAGGATTTTGCAACCCAAGTTAGGACAGAGAACTTTGATCTGCAGGGATGATTCTGTGATGGGGCTGACACATGGTAGGTATTAATGTAGGCAAACAGATTTTATTTTATTTGAGGCAAACTAATTTTAAGCACTGGAATTAAAAGCCTGGATCTAGATATAGCTTAAGTGGACACCTGTCAGGTCTTTGGGGATAACGTGAATAATCAGGCTATTATTGAACTTACCGCCAAACTTACACTGGAGATGAGTAAAGTATTAGTGCTATACGTGGGACTTAAGAACCCATAGAGCAACCAAGTCCCTTTGGGGTTTCATACCAAGTGCACGTAGGTATGATGCACAGGGCCGGGCCTCACAGACAGGGGGTGAACATTTAATGTTAAATCCAATCCCGGGGGGACAAGGCATTTTTAATGAATTGAGAGAATGATGGCAACCTAAAAGGACCCTAAGACTTCTTATCACTCATGAGTAATATACTGATTACTTACCTAAAGTCAGAGAGCCTGCCTGGCTTTTGATCCGGGGAGATAAAAGGACTATTCCAGCTGAATACATTTGAGAATAGAATTGGAGGAACAAAGTGTGGTACATCCATGTGACGGAATATGATTCATCTGTGTAAAGCAGCGAACTCTGATACATGCTATAGCATGGATAAGCCATGAAAACTTCATGCTAAGTGAAATTAGCCGGACAGAAAAGGACTCTGATTCCACTTAGTGTGAAATACCTAGACTAGGCAAATTCATAGAGACAGAAAACAGATTGGAGATTACCAGGGACTGGGGGGGATGGGGAGTTGGTTACTGCAGAAGGGGTACGGAGTTTCTGTTTGGGGTGATGAAAAAGTTTGGAAATAATCAGAGCTGATGGTTACACAACATTACGACTGTACCTAATGCCACTGCTCTGTATGCTTACAAATGGTTATAAATGGCAAATTTTATGTTACATATATTTGAGCACAATCGAAATTAGTGTAAAAAAGGCAAAATAAAAGAGCAGAGAAAACCGTTTTGATGATCATAACCTCATGATCCGGAGTATGAATACCACCGTGAAAGATGAGACCCAGAAAGTAAATGAAGCAACGGGAATGAATACCATCAGATCCTTGAGGCCACTCTCTAAAGGCAGCGGGACGGGAAATCAAGAAGCCCCGGGACACAGGAAGGAACGATGGCGGCCAGGCCCTAGATAAATCTGTAGGAGGAACCAGCTCCTGCAGGGGCTGCCGTCCCGGAGAGCCGAGCCGTAAAGAGGGAAGAGCTGGAGGCAAGTCCGAAAGAGGACGTGATGTGTCTCTGGGAAGCTTCTGCCACCAGATGATAGAAGCCTGAGAAATGAGGGCCGGGGCCGGGGGACATTAATTAGTATAACGACACAGAGCATAGCTCTCTGTCCCCGAGATCTACCAGCGGCCTCTGGGAAGAGAGGCCCCCCCCTTCAGGATACCAGGTAGGGGAACTCCAGCAGGCCACCCTGCGAGAGCGCCCCCAGCAGGGCGTTCACGGCTGTGCGTGACCCACGTAGCACAGGGTTGTGATTGCCCTCGCATTGTGCTGCCGCCGTTCCGGACTGTATGGAAAACCAGAACAAAACCCCAAACCCCACAATCCCGTATCATTATCATACTGTCCTATGCTCTTAACGCTTAATGAGATTGACATAATAGTAACATCAGCTATGTTGATGAAACTATTGTATTCACCAAAATATCATTTATTCTATGGAATTTAAAGATCTTCATGTTCACCGAAGAGGAATCATCTGAAAAAACTAATCACCCACAATCATAACGTTTCATCCTCTCTTCTCCATGGATCTTACGCCCATAGGACTATGTATCAATGGCTGCTTAAGAAAATAAAAAGGTTTCACTATAAAAATATGCAGTGTCAAAAATACACCCACAACAATATGGAATACAATTTCATTCTTTAAAAAAGCTTACTTTGTTAGTTCTCTACAAAGAGGAAAATGTTGTAGGTGTAAGGTTCCTAGCCTTTGGTCCCAATAGCTCATTGTGACTGTGGTATGCTTCCTGTTGGGCATCGTCCATTGAAAAAATTGAAGCAAATGCTTTCCTTCCCAAGTTGTTCCGCGAAACACCCATCCTATAAAATGCACCACACAAAAGGCAGTTCTTGCTGTAAAGAGTTTAGGAAATGCTGCTTGTGGTATTCTATTTGCTCAGGCAAAAATGCGTGTTTGCATACTGAAAGCTTTAAGGGGGGGGGAGAGGGGACACCTCTATTTAACTTAGCTTAACACTAAGTTTCCAAGCTCTCTGATAATGGACCTCTGCCAAGCCTCTCTGCCTCTACTCCAACTTTCCTCCCAGTAACATCCTCTGGAACCTATGCTGAATGAGCCTCCCTTTGGAAAATGCGGCTGTACATTTTTGTTCTTAGGAAATGACTTTAATTTCTGGAAAGATTTTTCTTCCTAACCAGATGGAAGAGGTCGAAGCGTTGGTATCTGAGACACAGGAAACTCTTTTTGGGTGATATTCTAGTCTTTCTCTAGACTCATGCTGTCTGATAGGACTTTCTGTGCTGACGAAGATATCATCCTGTATCTGCATTGTCTAGTCCGGTGGTAGGAAGCCACATGTGGCCGTGGAAGCATTGGAAATGTGTCTATTGTGAGTAGGAAACAAATTTTAAATTTTATTTAATTTTAATTTAAATAGCCATGTTTGGCTAGTGGCTACCATACTGCACAGCAGAGCCCTAAACTGAAGTGAGAGCAGAATCAAAAGAAATTCAGAGAAACTATGTTATCTTGAGTAGAAGTCTGTTTTCTAGAGTGTTCTGAGCTCTCTGGTAGCTTGTAGAGCTAAAGAAGAAATCAATTTGCCACAAAATTGATTTCCTAACATTATTCAAAGAGATGGAGCTTACCATTTTGAAAGAGTATCATTATTTCGGACTTCCCTTTATTTTAACAACAACAACAACAAAAATAGCTAAAGACATGTGGAACGGTCACTGGTCTGAGTTGGGTTAGAAAATACGTCTTTCTATTTCAAACCACAGAACACTTTCTAGGAACATTTGCCAATTGATAAATGTTTTCCAGAGGAATGGTATACAGCACTTGTTTGGACGTTTGTGAACGATTCCTTTAATTAAAATAAATATTCTCCAAAGCTTTCTATCTTTGCACTTCAAGCTGTCTCTCACACAGAAAGTCTAGCGAGACTTGTTTCCAATCTGCAAATGAGCCAATCTTAGAGTTTAAATTAGATTTTTGGACACATGTCAAATAAACATAGAATGCAGATTTTTTGACATTTCATAACATTAGCTTAAAAGATACTTTTATTTATATATCAAAGAATATATATGAAAGATTAAAAGGTTATATAAAAGAATAACGTGTCCACAAGCTATGATTCTACTCTTTATGTGTTGCAGAGCCTGGGTGGTTGAGGCAAGCGAGGTGTATGATTGCAACTGGAGCTTTGTGCTTACAAACTCCCATCGAGGCACATTGGAAAACACCTATCCCTTTTGGTGTCTCCTTGGAAGCATCACAGTATAAACCACATGTATTTGGAGTCTAGATTTTACTCTCTAGTCTTCCTTTTAAAAAGAGAGAATTCAATATAGGCTTCAAAATACTTCACAAAATTTAATTAAATGTTGTATTTTTATAAAATTAAACTATCCTTAAAGAATAGGAAAAGTAACCATTTTGTTTCCCCTTGTATTATTAGATATTGTCCATCTGCTTGCTTTTTATTTAAGAGCTCCATATATTGAGCAAAAAGCCTCCCCACCTATTTATTACTTTAAGTTTTTAACTCAATAATCCGATCTTTGAGTGAAAGACTAGGTATCTGCATTTGTCTTCAATGGCTCCTTTCCTATGTAAAATGAAGCTTGGACTCTGATTTAACTACAGTCTTCAACAATACAATAATGCTATTGTTATAAGCAGTTTGAAATCACCATTTTCGACAAAAGTTTCTTTGCACGTAGCAGGTCATACTCCATAGTTGTGCAGATCTAGACTTGGGTTTGATGCAGCCTCTCTATCTTGGAGACCCTCTTCAAGAAAAATGCAAGAAGATAACCTTGGTAAAATCAAGGGGTCTGTGCGAGTGTGGAGACCACGGTGAACGCTTCATGAGTGCCTTGATAAATCTGCCTCGGAGCAACATGTACTCTCCAGTAAATTAAAGAGTGACTATAGGGTGCCTTAGAAAGTCTATCTGATTTCCTTAACAAATGGTCAGTAGCATGATTTTTTTTTAAAGCTGCTTTTTTTTCAGTTGTTATTTCATCCTCGAATTTCTAATTTAAAAGAGAAAGTTCTTCATCTAACTCCTATTATCCCAGATGAGAAATGATCTCTCAGTCATATAATATCCCCAAACAATACCAAACAAGATAATGATGTTTTATTTATAGAAAACTCACAAGGTTTGATTGCCTTAGCTTTCTGTATTCCCAGGTCAGCGAGTATTAATGTATTCCATATTTTGTTGCTGTTTTCCAGTATTAAACATGTCAACATTTTACATTGGAGTCATAAAAGTTAGCGAGATAGTTCTGATGAATAGAAATAAGGCTGGAGTAAAGAATAATGCGTAACATGAATTCCTTAGGAAATCAATTAATATTTTTATAAGCAGTAGTAAAAATATGGTCAAGAGTTAGCAGAGAGTGAGGTCAGGCTATTTGATCCCCAAATATATTCTTTGTTGAGTTCCATCTATCAACGTAAAAATATTCTGTGCTGTGGGAAAACCAAAATCTCAGTGCACCCAAGACTAAAACATTTTATGTATCAGAATGTACAAAATTCTAATTTGGCTGTGTAGCTTTTGACAGGGTACAAAACTGTAATGCTTGCAGCACTTCCAGGCTCCTAATTGACTTTTTCTGGATCCCTGAGCTTAGTACATTTTGCTCTGAATTATGTATTATGTGTGCAAGTAAACCACTGTATATTTTATACTTTTTGATGAGGTTCTTGTTGAGGCAAGGGAAGCAATTCTAATATTGGGGAAAATTGTGATTAATATTTGAAAATAAAAGTGATAGTGTATTCATATTACTTCTACATTATTAAGATTCATCCATCCATCCAATGAATGTTGAACTCCACATACATGGATTTACTGAAGACAATAATATCAAGACTAAGAATGGGAATATAAAGGCATGAAACAAGGGTAACACTTCAACTTAAATTCTGGGACACGGGACTTAAGCTCAGATAATTCTTTATAATGGTAATAAATTTGCTGGAACCATCACACATCTGTCAGACCTTTCTGAGATGGACTGACATTATCATTTAAATAGAAATCCTTGCCTTCATTTACTAGCTAATGTATACTGCTCTCCAGGTAGCAGACAAGTCTAGTGATATAGTGGAGCAAAGGATCAAGTAATCTGATTTTCCAATGGGCATTACTATATATTTGAATAAGAGAGTCATAAATACTAACCTAAGTACCTATTTTAAGAAGCCAAAGACAGGCACAATACTGAAGTATATATGGAACCTATATACAACAGTAATCATGGGTGTATGAAGGACCATCTGGGCATGTAGTGGTGAGCCGACTGACTGGAAGACTGGATCCATCCAACTCTGGAGTACAACACATGGAGATGTGTCTCAGCTCTGAAAATGGGTGTCCATAAGCACAACACAATGTACCTCTAAGGCCTAATTTTTAAAGTCTGTTAATGACAGGGAATTTGACTCTCAATCTTTTTACTCATGAGATACTTTTTGTAATATCAAGCATTTCTTGGATACCCAGATAATAAAAACCTGTTGGTAGTTGAGAAAAAATTAAGCACAGATAGACTCACAGATATCTTACATTAAACCTGTAAACTACAGCCTGAGAACCACTGAGGTTAATGATATTTAGAGAGTCTTCATATCCAAGACTCTATGATTCTTCCATAGCTTTCCAGGAACACTGTGCAGGATGAGGTACCCGCTACTCCCTGAGGCAGCCCATTTTGTTGTTAGTTGTCCATGGTGTTAGGGCAAATGCTAAGCAGTGACTTGTCTTCCTCTAACCTCTACTTACTGGGCCCTGTTCTGCCTCTGAACAACATGAACTAACGATGATTTCTACCACACAACAGCTTTCCATTACCACCCTGAAATCCAGAAAAGATTGGCAGCTTATGTACAAATCATAGCAGAACTGCGTACATCAGAGAAAGGGGAAGAGAAAGAAGGAAAAAAGTGAAGCCAAAAAATGAACTTCAAAATCCGCTACTAATGGTCCACTTATATGCTATACCTGGAACACAAATGTGGCTTTGTGTTTTTGACCAGTTACCTTTCAGAGGGACACCTTATTAGTTGCACCATATACAAGGTCTTCAAGAACAACTTTAAGTTGTCCTTGTGCTCCTGCTGCAGCAGTCAGCCTAGAATAGCCACCATGTTTGCTCATAGAAAAGTCCATTGGGATGTCCTGAACCACAGGTATCAAATTTTCTGTATAAAGACTACAATGTGAACGACATTTTGCCAAAGTAATGTGTAGGAAAAGCAATTCTTTGAAGGGCTAAAAGAGTGAGGTCTAGGTACTTAATTCCCTGCTGTAGATATGGCTTGATCTGGCTCGATTCTGGAATATTTGGAGGAGAGCAGCAAATGGTTCTCTTTTATGTAGTTTTGTTTGGATATCTAGTCTTTTAAGCAAGGTGTTGATAAATATTGATTAAACTTTTGATTAAATATTAAATAAATATACATTGTATGCCAGGTATTGTTCTAAGCACTTTACACATATGATCTCATTTCACTGTCATAACAGTCTTATATGGGGTTGCTATAATACACCCTGTTTTAGAGATGAGGAAACTGAAGTGCAGAAATATTAAGACCAGTAGTAGCTGGTGGAGACAGGGTTTGAACTAAGGCCTCCAACCCAATCTCCTTTTTAACCACTACAGAATCCCCAAAAGCATGTTGGTTGGGTTAACATCCTTTCGTGAAAGTCAAGAGTTTGAAGGAAAAGGGTAATGATGAGGTCAATTTATCTTCTCTATGTTGAGAAGTCAAAGCAATGGGAATTGATGTAAGCCTCAACAGGAATATGGGGATTGGGGCAAAAATACAGGGAGAGAAAGGAAAACATCAAGTTAGGTGCATACTTTAGAAAGTCATTTCTTTGTTCTTTTTCCAAATTCTTCAAATTGCAAACTGTGGGTTCAGAATATGTTCATGAATTCTTTGATACTCTTTTCTTTAAGACAGTGCCTAACTGCCTTCCCTTTCAGGTGGGCTGGATCTTACACATCAGTTCTAATGAATGAAATAAAGTCATGGGGTACAACCTTGGAGATCAGGTCACACAGGCACTGTGGTTTCTCTTCACTCTCTTGGATCATTTGCTCCAGGTAAGTTATCTGCCACTGTTGTGGTCAAATAGCCTAAGAAGAGGGCTGGGTGGTGGGGAACTGTGGCCTTCTGCCAGTAGCCAGTGAGGAACTGAGGTTGTTTTCAGTCTCTTATCATGTGAATGAACCATTTTGGAAGTGGATCTTCCAGCCCCAGTCAAGCCTTCAGATAACTACAACCCAGCTTGACTACAGCCTCATGACAGACCCTGAGCCAGAACCACCCAGCTAAGCTACTTATGGACTCCTGACCATCAGCGACTGTGAGATAATAAATGTTTATTAATTAAACATCTAGAATTTGAGGTTATTTGTTATGCAGTAATAGATAAGTAATCTATAAACTGACAAGCACACTTTCAAAAACAACAAAACAGAACAAATAAAAATAAAATAAAACTCATCACCTATAATTTCGAAAGGACAAAGAAATATTCTGAAGATAGCTATCCTCATTTAGGTAAGGTTTGCCCCCAAACTCTTTAATCCAAAGATATTAAAGCAATTCAATTCACTCCCAAAGTAATTTTCCATGATTTGGAGCTTAAATGTATGTTATTTACTTACAATGTGACATTGTATGCAAAAAGGAAGCTATAGCTGTTCAATATTTAAAATTACATATAACTTTTGAAGTTCTTTTTTTTATGTTTATTTATTTATTTTGAGAGACAGTGTGTGTGTTAGCAGGGCCTTGAGGGGTGGAGAGAGAGAATCCCAAGCAAGCTTAATGCTGTCATCACAGAGCCTGACATGGGGCTCCATCTTACGCACTGTGAGACTGTGATCTGAGCCAAAATCAAGAGTCAGACACTCAACCAGCTGAGCCATCCAGGCACCCCAAACTTTCAAAGTTCTTTAAAGCAAATAAATAACTGAATGCAGAAGATGGGCCAAAGAAACTCTTTTCCCCATAAAAAATGTTAAGATCTTAATATCCAGCTTTAAAGAATGGAACAACGGCAGGCAATTAGCAGGCAGAAACATACAATTTAGATATTAGTGAAAAACTTTTATAAATTATTTTAAAAGAAAACATTCACTAGCATTCTGATCCCAGAATTTAGCAGCTTGTTCAGGCCACACACAATCGGCGCAGATTACACAGTTAATGATGATGATCGGGGCTGCAAAGTGTAGTTTGATTTTCATAATTTCTAAAAGTAGCAAACATGACTTGTGTGTCCATCCCAATGTGATCATGACTATTAATCCAGAGCCATTTTTTTCTGAGTAGGCATCATGGTATCTCACTGGTTTTCAATGTCCACTTTCTCTACATTATGGCTCAGCTCAGGGCTTTGCAACCCACTGCATGACAGATAGCTTTACTAAGGACAACAGATACCACCTTATGCATAGGTGACTTACAGCTCTCAGCCAAAAATTAGGCCCGGGCAATATGCCTCTGCCATCAACACTCCTTCCAGAAAGCTCCTCATGAAGTTGCAATTTTAAAAGAAATGCTTTCCCATCAAAATTCAATACCATTTTATAAGCACATACACCTTCTTCCTTTTCTGGCCTGCATGAAATTTAATATCAGGATTATTATCCATTTGTCATTTCAACCTATAATTTAGCAAGCCTTTTTGTGTTTGAGTTATGCTCCCCTCACACCTTCACTGTCAGCTTGCAGCCATAGATTCATTCAAGAAGCCATCTGGGTCGTATTGGTTGACCTCTTAGAACAAACATTTTCCATGTTTCTTATTCTGCTTCCCTAAGAGGCACCATTAGTTTTGCTCATCTCTATTTAAAATGATTTTTATGACACAATAAAATTTCAAGTTTTCCATATTAATCTTCATTTTATTTCTTGAAATACTTAGGCAAACAATTTTGTTAAGACATCACTGATGGGAAATCCTCTTTCCCCTTTACTCTGCCTACTTAAAGTAAACTCTGAAAAAATAATAAATATTTTCTCTGAATCAGCTGAGCACCAGAAAGAGAGTTTAAAATCTGGTCTAGTAATTCACAATGCCTTACAGAAGACACTGTGATAAACGATTAAAGCAAAAAATCTGAATAGGACATCAATGAAGGTCTGTGTTCATATTTGGGATCCTACGTAAGAATTTAAAAATCTCATTTCTTTTTAAGTTACTCATTTTGAGAGTGAAAAGAGAGAGAGAGGGAGAAAGGATCTCAAGCAGGCTCTACACTGTCAGCACAGGGGGCTCCAGCTCACGGAACCATGAGATCATGACCTGAGCCGAAACCAAGAGTCAGATGCTTAACCAACTGAGCGGCCCAGGTACCCCTAAAAATCTATTTTCTTATACATCAGTTCAAGGACATCTGAGTACAAAGGGAAAAATGAAAGTAAAACAAATAGATAATCTTTGCCAATTTGCCAAAAAAAAAAAAAAAAAAAAGCACACAAAATCAACACCCAAAGGTGTAGGTGGTACTTACCCCGCAGCCCAGACCATTTCCCCCTTCACAAGTGACCTTCCTCCTGCCTGGCTCGGGAAGCAGCCCTGCTCCACAGCCAGGGTGAGGGCACAGCACGCCCCCCATCTGGAGCACACACTCTTCAGCGCCATATTGCTGGTACCGGTTGTACTGTGAAACACAACATGGGTTTTTCAAAGTGATAATATGAAGATGTGCTGTTTTAGCCAAAATGTTAACAGCTGGTGGTGTGTGGGTTTTCTTGTTAATCTGTTTTGGTTAAAAAAAAAATGGGGAGGGGTGGATAAGGTATTATCCAACACAATGAAAGGCTTTCCAATTGCAATTAGCAAAATGGATAACTTTGTATTTCTAGAAATTGGTCCTAAATATTTCCCCCCAAAGTTTGGATTTGTTTTAAAAATTTTTTTTGATGTTATTATTTATTTTTGAGACAGCGAGAGACAGAGCATGAGCAGGTGAGGGGCAGAGAGAGAGGGAGACACAGAATCGGAAGCAGGCTCCAGGCTCTGAGTTGTTGGCACAGAGCCTGATGCGGGGCTCAAACTCACGAGCTGTGAGATCATGACCTGAGCTAAAGTCGGATGCCCAACCGACTGAGCCACCCAGGGGCCCCAGTTTGGATTTTTAATATTACTAACATCACCTCCATTTAACAGTCTTATTTCAGGAATTTTAGGAAACACATCTATATTTTAAGTTATGGACACATAATGCATCATTATCAGTCTTATCAAGTGGTATATTTTCATGCCTCTATTCAGGTGTCTATGAGTTTTTGAAACCATTTTGAAAATAGGTCCTGATATTCTACCCTGTGCTAATTGTGGGCAGCTCACAGGATATCTGAGCACATCTGAGGAATACTGAGCACATTCAGCTTGATGAAGAAGATTCATGTTTTCCTTTCATCATTGTTCTCTTTCTTAAAGTATGGTTTCTTTTATCCCTGACTTCATCATGCCCTTGCATGGCTCGACCCCCTCCCTGGTTTCCCCAGCCCGCAGAATAAAACTACATAGTGCAGGTTCCAAGGCCATCCTATTGCAGCCTTGTTACTGTTCTCCTGGTGTTATTTG
This sequence comes from Neofelis nebulosa, assembly GCF_028018385.1. Taxonomy (NCBI): domain Eukaryota; kingdom Metazoa; phylum Chordata; class Mammalia; order Carnivora; family Felidae; genus Neofelis; species Neofelis nebulosa. Next base: position 148,670,049 of record NC_080787.1, read on the forward strand.
ATCATATTCTCTTCTAAACTCAGATCAAGTCAAGTGGATTTGCTTTACTGTTAATTAATTTATGCAACCTTCATTGACAGCTTACTATGGTCAGACTGTGGGTGCTGGGGATACTGCAGTGGACAAAATAGACACCTGTGCTCTCATCCACATGCAGATAATGATAAACACTGAAAGGTTATATTTCAGTGGGAAGGAGAATAAAAAACAGGGAAGAAACAGATTTGGGGGAAGATGGGGACTATAGTTTTGAAGGGGTGATTAAGAGATAGGGGATGCCTTATAAAGAAGATACATGTGGGCAAACATCGGAGGGAGATTAGAAAAGCAAACCATGTGGCTACCCATAGGAATGGGCTTTCTGGCCAAGGACAGAGCATTACCAAGATACAGAAGCCAGAATGTGCTCGGTGCTGTGAGATAGCAGAGGCCAGTGCGGCTGAGTGAGACGGGACAGGAAATGGCAGAAAACATAGTCAGAGAGCTCTTGGGAATCTGGGCTCTGTGGGTCCCTGAAGGCCAGTAGAAGAGTCTGGCTGCCTTTCTGAGAGAAACAGGAACCATGGAGACTTTGGAGCTGTGGGGTGACATAATATGACTAATCTTCTAAAGATAGCCATCTGGCTGAGGTGTTCAGAATAGACTCTTGGGGGCAAGGAAAGAAGGAGGAAGCAGAGGGGCAGGCGGGAGGTTTTCAGCAATCCACATGGAGGATGGTGGTGGCTCAAACCTGCAAGCTAGTGGTGGAGGTGGGGATCAGCTGGATATACGGTGCAGGTAAAAATGCCAAAATTTTTAGGCAGATTGGATACATGGTGTGAGAAAAAAAAAGAGTCAAACATGAACATAATGTTTTTGTCTGAGAAGACAGAAGGACACACACACACACACACACACACACACACACACACACACACAGAGACAGAGACAGAGACAGACACAGAGAATGAATAACCGAGATGGAAAGACTTTAGAAGGACAGTGTGTGCATGTGTGTGTCTATATGTGTGTGAGTGCCTGTGTGTGTGTGTGTGTGTAGATTGGGAGTTGAGAAAAGGAGCCATTATTTCTATGGTATTTATCTTCAGTTTAATAAACTGCTATGCAGCTAAGTAAGATGTTGAGTGGCTAACAATGTATGAGTTTGGAGTTTAGGAGAAAGAAGTGGGTTGTAGATACAAAATTTGAAATCATATGTGCATGGAGGCTGGGAGGAAAAGGGTTAGCACCAGGCCTCCCATGTATTTTCTCATTTTTCTGGCCCCAGGAAAGAAAGAAAGATGACTTGGTCAAATCCTCTTGTAAACACGCTAATGATACATCCATACAATGGCATTTGCTAGAAAAGATTCTTAACTGTGGAATACATTAAGCAGGAAATGCTTAAGTGATGAATGATTCCTTGAATGATGAGTGATGGGATAGCTTATATAATTGAGAGATTGCACATTAATGATCATTCCAGGTACTTCTCAGAGACCTCATTCATTAAGTCTTGCCTGTAGTACACCCTGATACACTGAGAAACGACCCAGGTAGCTCTGCTAAATGACGCAGACTTCTCTGTGGTTTGTGGGCACCTCATTTTTACCCGCCTTTGAAGCCATTAGGAGAGTGTGACACAAGGTTACATCTAGGATTCCTGAGTGTCTGATTTGACAGCCCGACTCTGTGTTATCTCCATAGCCATGAGACTAGCTGAGACCATCTAACCTTTGTAGGGAAGATGAGAAGGAGCCAGCAAAGGGCACTGAGAAGCAGCAGCCTATGAGGCAGGTGGGAAATGAAAAGGATGTGGGTGTCCTGGGAGCCAAGGGAAGAAAATACTTGAGTGAGGGTGTCATGATAAATTGTCTCAAAAGCTGCCCAGAAGGCAATTACTGGAAACTGGCTGGAGCTGGAAATACAGATGTCTTTGGGGTCTTGGCAAGAGCCATTTCAGTGGAGTCATGGAGCCAGAAATCTTAGTGGAGTCAAATGGAGTCAGGACAGAATTGGAGGAGAGGAATTCCAAGAGGCAAGAATGGGTTCTTTTCCCCGTAGGAGTTTGGCTGAAAAGGAGAAAAGAAACATTGGATAGCGGCTGAACGGGACAGAGGGATTGTAAAGGATTTTCTGAAAATGAAGAAATAATATATTTATATGCTGAAGGGACGGGGTGGGAAGAGAGGAGAGAGTGGATGATGTCAGCTGGGAAACGAGCTCTGTCCTAAGGAGGTGGCACACAACATCCTCTCATGGAACTGCGAATGATTTCAATAAATATTCATCGGAACCCTCTGAGGTGCTCAGCTCAGTACTGTACCACTAGACCTTTCAACTTTTATGCCTTGGCCTCGCCAAAATGGGTGTGAAGTTTTAGTTTTATAAGATGAATGAGTTCTGGAAATCTAATGTACAAAATGATAGTACAGTGAATAATACTGTATTGTATACTTGAAATTTACTAAGAAGGTAGGTGTTTCAGAACAACAGGGCTTTGACTTACCATTTTCTACTTGACATTTGTATTTGCTTCTTCTACACTGGTTTTTAAGAACACAGAGGATGGCAGAATAAAACACTATCCCACAATAGCTCAATGGCCTTATCTCACACACATACAAGGATACAGAAGAATAGTGCCAATACTATCACTATGAATATGATTACTAAAAACCTCAAATACATTTTCACATGTTCTATTGTTTCTTTTGCCACATTAAAAACATGTTGTTGTTTTTTTTTTTTGTTTTGTTTTTTGAGAGAGAGCACGAGCAGGGGAGGGGCAGAGAGAGAGGGAAAGAGAGAATCCCAAACAGGCTCTGAGCTGTCAGCCTAGGGCCCAACCTGGGGCTTGATCTTATAAACCATGAGATCGTGACCTTAGCCAAAACCAAGAGTCTGATGCTTAACCAACTGAACCACCCAGGAGCCCCACTGCCAAATTTTTATAATAATACTGTATCTACTTCGTTGGAATATACACCCGTTCCATACTATGCTTTCTCTTACTTTTCATGTTATCTTAAGTGTAAACACACACACACATGTACACACAAACACACGTAATGTTCCCCACAAGTTCTTACGTTGGTATCTTTCCAGTAATTTTGGTTGTTAGAAGCTTGTTCTCTAGTAAATTCCTTGGAAGGAGTGTATAGGAAAAATATTCACGGAGGACTTGCATATCCGTGACAGTTTATTTGGGATCTTTATTCTTAAAAATGAATTTGGCTGGATATCAAGTCCTAGGCTCACATTTTTTCCCCCTTGACCATCTTCACTGTCTTACTCCATGTTCTTCTGGTGTAAGGTGTTATGGACAAGCCTGATGACAATTTAATTTTTTTCCCCTTTATACATTCAATTGATAATCTTTTCGCCTAGATGCCCAAAGGAATTTTCTTTCTTTAGAATATGGTAGTTTTGTTAGAATGTATCTTGATGCTGGTCATTTTCTGATCGATTTTTTTGATTCAAGGAAGCTGTATTGCATTTGATTTTCAGTTATTTGCTCTATTTTCTTGCTTCGACGTGTCTCTTACAGGATTTCTAGTATATGTATATTGGATCTTCCTTACTCACCTTCTAAATCTGTCGAATTTAATCTCTGGAATCCTTTATCTCACTTTACTTTCAGTTTTTAGAAGTTTCTTCCTTTTCACTTCCTCTTTTAAGACACTATCTGTTACTTATTTTTATTTGTATAATTTCTTAACAACATGGTTCTTTTTGAAATAGTTACTTTAGCTTCCACCAGACTGACGTGCTTTTATTGTCTCTCAGGACATCATTCTGTTCTTCATTCTCTGTAACCTCTTAAAAATTTTATGGGATTGAACCTTGCTTCTTTCTGCTGCACAGTTTTACATGAAATCAGTCCTCCTGACACTTTAGAAACAAGTAAGATCCAGAAATAGCTCTTGGTGCCTCTGGAGTTTCCTCTTCCGGTTCTGGGGGTTTGGGGATAAACGCATGGGGGCTCACCTTCTGTCACCTCCCAACTTTGTTACCCTACTTTTAACTGGATTTCCTCTTTCCTTGTCCCCTTTTCTGTGCCAAGCATATTTCTGCTCAGTGGGAGGCCTGGTCTCAAAAGTGATTTTTGGCTGGTTAAGTTTTGAGTTCAGGGGACACAGTCTCTTGTCCCTCCAGACTTGACTGTGGGCCTTTGCACTTCCCCTCATCCTTTTGTGTATTTGTATCTCCTGAATTGGCTATAGTATCTTTAAAAAATTTTTTTTATGCTTATTTATTTTGGAGAGAGAGACAGACAGAGTACAAGCAGGGGAGGGTCAGAGAAAGAGGGAGACACAGCATCTGAAGCAGTCTCCAGGCTCTGAGCTGTCAGCACAGAGCCTAAAGTGGGGTTCGAACCCACGAATCACGAGATCATGACCTGAGCTGAAGTTGGACGCTCAACCACCCCTGCTATAGTATCTTGTCCGTAGTTGGTAAACAACAAATTGTTATAGGATGAGTTAATGAAATATAACTCCAGTGAGCATCAATCAATTAAATAATTCTAATCAAATAATCAAAGGCAATGGAAATTAATATCAGTGATGTGGGATGGCTTTTCTATTTTAAATAAATGGCTCTCAAGCAATTGGCTGTTTTCTGATTTGATGACAGATTACCTATATATTTAATTTAGCTAAGTGATTTTACTACTATGATGATAGCTTTTATCTAGGAAGAAGTTAACCTATGGACAAAGTCCAATAATGCTTTAGTATTCTTGCTGATGGCATTTATAGTGGTTCCAAATACTGATGAAATGTAAAATTATGTTCCTCTTTCCACTCATTAGCTAAGGAATATAAAAAAAATGACTTTATTATAGTCATTCTACTTATGATACACTCAAGAGAATTTGAGCATACAATTTCTTTCCTCACGGAAGACAAATATTTTAGCTTATATACACGGTCATTTCTGATAATTAAAAAGTACACACATCTGAAATGAAACCTATGCCCACTGAGTGCACTGCCTTTTTTTTTTTTTTTTATTACATTGTGAACTTTGTAAGAACAAACATTTGACCTAGAGACAGTAATGAGTTAGTATTTATAGAAAGTTTCGTATCCTAAGGAAAGAATTTAGGCATGTAATTACACGTATGTCATCAAAGATACTTATTCGGTTCCCTTCAAGATATGGCCCACATTTCCATAGATTCCTCTCAACTACTAAACTGGCATAAAAATGACAATTCATTGAAAGAAACCTACTATATGTTTACTGGAGACTTGTAACAAATTAGGAAGTAGAGCAGAATATTTACATGTGTCTGAGCACAAAATGCACACAACAGTGGCCAAGTGATAAACTGGTGAACATGAAGAAATGCCGATTCAATAGTACTTGCATAATCTGCAAGGGATTGTTTTCCTCATCAATAACGGGTAGCGTTTTACAAACAGGACTGAAGGAACATGATTAATTTGCAACATGGACTAGGCCTGTGTGGAATCTATTGTCAGGTGGGCGCGAAAGTAGCAAATTCCCTTTAAAAAATCACTTCTTTAGTGTTTGTCTTTGGAACCAGAGAGTGAGTGTGTGTGTGTGTGTGTGCGTGTGTGCGCCTGTGTTTGTGTAGACAGCTTCATACTTACCTGCTGAGTAATGCTGTTTAAGCTGTTATTAAAACTAGTTTGCAAATTTATACATAGACTTTCATAAAATGGATAATCCACAGACAGGTAACTAAGATAATTTAAAGCGACAACATAGTATTCGCAAACATTTTGGAAAATAAGTATTAACAAAGCATACTACTTTGCCCCCAAGAGAAAAAAAAAATTAAAAATTTCTCTGAAAATGCATTCTGTTAGTGTGACCTATCAGGTAAAGATCTCAACTCATTGGTATGGTTTATATTTTATTTATTCGAGGAGTAAATTATTCAGTCTTTACGTGTATGGTCATGGATTCTTGTAAAAGTGGAAAATACCCATTTTTAAAGCACAAAGTTCATAGAAGTTTCAATAAACTCCCATTTTAGGAATCTAAATAACGAATCATGAGAGAGTATAATCAAATGGGGGTTGTATTTTGGTGGTCTGTAGGTAGTTAGAAGAGTTGAGTTGGGTAGGATATTGTTCTATAATGAAGCAAGGGTCACAGGTTCAAATCCCATATGGGCAAGTTAGCTTCACCTTTCTTGCCAGCCATTGACTGCCTGCTAAATACTGGTGGTCACTCGAGGGGTCAGGCTGGGAAGGGTCTGCACCTGACTACCCTGAACCCCTGGAAAACCACCCAAAAGGTGGTAGGAAGACAGACACCTCTCCATGGTGATACTTGATTTGCATGCTTTCGTAAGAAAAGAAAGCAAAAAGGAACCTAAAATTTAAAACCGCGGCAAATGTGAACAACAGGAATAGCAGGTAAAACTGGCAAATGTTCTGTCAAAATGAGTCACAGCTTGTCAGCAATCTGGGAGCTGCATGGCAGCCTTTCAATTTCAAATCCCCTGAGCACGGAGGAGGTGGGTTTTTGTTCCTCCGTGGAATTTTCCAGAGTATCCTTTTGGGGGCACTCAGGTACAGCTACAAAACTACCCCTCCGCAGGCAGGGACCTGTCTTGCTTTCCCTCCCTAAATTCTGGCTTCTGTTAGGTCTTAACGACCAGCACCAGGGGAATCCCTCCCTGGGGCCTCTCGTAACCCCCTGTGGAGGAGAGGAATCCCCATCAGAAATACCATTCACTGAACTACGACTCTGTCCCAGGTGCCGGTGCTGACAGACACTTCGTCTATGAAGTTCATTCTCTGCCCACTCTGGGAACTGGAACACGAGACCACTGAGTCACAAGGAAGTTCGGTCCCTTGCTGACCTTCACCCAGGCAGGAAACCTCCAATCCCACATCAGAACTCAGGGCTGTGGCTCTAAACACCACCCTTTCCCCAAAACCAGGCTGCTTTCATTTTCTCTCTTTTTCCCTTTTTATTAAAAAGTTTTTTTTCAGCTCACTCTCCCACAGTCATATTTTGGAAAATAATGAAAAAACAGCTTATTATAGAATTTCCTTTTTGGATAACAGATCTAAAATAACTTTATGGAGAAACACACATTCATGATTAATCCATTTCTCCTTGCTCTGCAGACGATGGCCTATTTTCTGTATGTATTAGAATTAAAACACACACACACACACACACACAGAAAACAAACACTCATCAAATCCTCAGTAACCTTAATCTTATTTTTCCTCATTTGCAGGTAGTTAGACCCGGGAGAGTTGGTGACAGCCTCTGTGGGTGTGCCCGCCACATTGCTCTTTGTATTTTCTGTTCTGTTGCTAATGTTTTCTTCATCCCTGGACTCCTGTCGTGGGTTGATGAAATAAATTGGCTACAGAAAGGGCCGGACCTTGATCACTGCATAGAGAAACCATCAGAAATCATCAGAATGGCTGAAATCAGATGTAAGGAGGAAACAGATCAAACAGCACCTAAAATATAATTGAAGCGATAGATTATGTCCTGGATTGCAATTTATGAGTTTTTTTTTCTTAAAGTTTTTATTAATTTTTTGAAAGTTCTCTCTATGCTGCATGTGAGGCTCAAACTCATGACCCCAAGATCAAGAGTCACATGCTCTACTGACTGAGCCAGGCTGGCGGCCCTGAAGCTTTTTTTTTTTCAGATGTTTTTGATGACACAAGGTCAAAAAATATTTCGACTTCCAGTGGCTGTGGAAAGGAGGTCAAGACCATTGCTTTCTTTGTCCCTTGTCCTTGCTGTGGCCACGACAGTGCTCCTCGGAAGGCAAGGCTATGAAGGTGGGTAACCTGCGAACCGTTTTCCTCACAGGGGTTTCTACAGTGGGTGTGACCCCCAGAGACTTCCGAAGGCTTTGCCAACAGGACTGCTAAGCATGTGCTGTTGATCAGGCAGGCAGCAGAGGGCAGGGGGGCCCATGGACACATGTTATTTACCCTTTGCTACAGTCCCTGAGAAATGGTTAACGAGTGGTACTACTGTTGGCCTCCAAGCTCAAGCACCCCACCCTCAGAGGAAGGGGGTTCGTCTCTGACTGCCTTGAGAGGTACTTGGTGCTCATCTCCTGCACCCTCGTCCTCCCTGCCTCTCCCTGGGCTCTTGTTTCCTCTAACATACTTCCAAATGGAGCTCCGTAGGGTTCACGTGGTCCCTTGTCTTTTATCTCCCTTTGGCAACTGAGGGACTGAAATGATGTGTCCGAGGGCACTTGTAACACACATTGATAACAAGTTTCATTTCATGGACTTAAAATACCATCTGCGTGACAGGGACTCCACATTTATCTCTCCATCTTTGACCCCTGACCTCTGTCTCCTGTGAGTTCCAACTCATACACCCAAATCCTGGCTTGCCTCCTTCTCAATGCTTCCGGCCTAGCAAATCTGCTCAGAGTTGAGCCGTGGGTTCCTCACCTTCTTACCATCTTACCCATCGTGGTAAAATAACACTGTGGGACTCCTTCATTTCCCTGACCCACAGCTAATGAGTCACTGAGACCCTTCACTCTATCTCTGAATATTCACTTCTTTCTCTTTCCTCTGTCGACCGTCTTAATCCAGACCTTGTCCTTGTCCATATTGCAACAAGACTAACCATTCTTGAAATGTAATTTAGTTAATGCCAGTCCCGTGCTTAAACTTTTAAGAATTTCCCATTGAACTTCGAATCCAATCCAAACCTTGACCATGGCCTACATGGTCCAGATGGGTCTTCATCTTTCATCATTGTCCCTCTTGTTCATTATTTTCCAGCCACATTGATTTTTATGTAGTGCCTTGAACAGGACAATCTCTTCACCTCTTGGGGGGTCACTGAATATGTGCTTCCCTCTGCTTCAAATGCTCTCCCATCCGCTACTGAGATCCTAGCTCAGTGAATAGTGGGTGCCCTCTCAACCTTTACTTCATGGCCCCGTGGCTCCTTATCTACAATAGGTTAAATCTCAATCACTGTTTTCACCTTGGCACGTATCACGATTTGTTCCTGCGATTTCCTTGTTTGTCATTTTATCTAACAGTAGCACTATAACAGTACAAGAAGTATTCACAAAATGTTTGTTGACTGAATGAAAGTTTCCTTAAAATTCTGGTGATTGAAACTAAGGTGGGAAAAACTGGTATCAATGGAGGTACTTCTGAAATGCAGTTCTCCTGAAGGCTCTCAAAACCCTATGGACTGACAGATGTCATTCCTGGCTTGGTTTTTTTGTTTGTTTATTTTTTTTTTTTTAAGGCTTACCTTGAACTTTAGAGTAGCTTTTTACTACATTGTGATAATATCTTTGCCAAATAGTTTGGACTGGGGCGGGGGGGGGGTGTTGGAGAGGTGTTTTATGAATGTGAACTATAAACACATATCAGAGATAGGGCCAAGAAGCTGGAGTAAATATGTTAAATTCCAAGGATTTTTAAGTGTATTTTCATATTTGGAAGGTAATTATTCATAGTGTTTAATGATTTATTTTTATTTTGGCTCTCAAAAATCAGGTGCCTGTTAAAGACCAAAGCAAGTGTAAAGGAATCACATACAGAGAAATTAGATAACCAGTAAGCATCTCCACTATCCAGCAATGGATTCATTATCTAACCAGTATTTGTGTTCATCTTATCAATTCACTTTTAGGTGAGCATTATACTTATTTTATTGCCTACCTGATTACTACTAGTTTAATCTACTGATCGAGTATAAAGAATGAAAATGCTATTTAAATCAGAAACATTTTAGTGTAGCACTTAGTATTTGGAACTTCGCCATACTATTTATTTACAAAAATTCTAAGAGATGGTTGACCATTACTCTTCCTTCTCTACAAATGGAAAAGCCACAGTAGAGAGGGACTGAAATGATGTGTCCAAGGGCACTTGTAACACACACTAATATAACATTGCATTTCATCAAGTAATGAAAGTTGCCTCAAGCACCCAGAGAGAGCCGGAATGTTTTGCCAGCTCTGGGCTAGAACACCCACCCCAAGGGCAGGAGCAGGGGGGCTGCTCTGCTTTTTCTCTGGAGACTCAGCCATACCTGCCCTGAGGCCACTAGCTTTTGTCATGTATCATCAGGACAGAAATGTCCTGACTGATGCACGGGTTTATATCAGTCCCCAAAGCAGTCCCTGGCTCCCTTGTCAGCTTTCTAGTCTGACCCCCCACCCACATGTGGCTCTGTACACCCCTTTTCTCTACCCCATCTTTCAGTGGCCCCAACTCCCGCCCCTGTGCTGGGGAAGCCAGGGCCAGGCAGAGTAACTGCCCTGTGACTTCAATCTACTCCCAGTGTTTCTCTCACATTCTTTCTTCACTGAAACTGGCTCATGCCCTAGGACACCACTTCCCTGACAGCTCCCTCAAATGTTCTCTGCACACTTTGTACCACCAAGCATTACGCTGTTTCGTTCTAAGTAGAAGAGTTTTATTCTCTCCTGAAACCCTCCAGGTTTGAATTTCAAGCCATGAATCTCCATTGGGTGCTCTTTCTCCATCTACAGCCAGCTCCTGAGCCCTACCTCCCTCACCCTCTCTATCTCCCTGCTCCCTCTACCCCCATTTCTTGAAGATCCAGTTCATGACTCATCAGAGTTCTTTCCAAGTCTGCTCTGGTGATAATTCTGGAGGATCTCAGTGTCCACACGGGCCACACTTTCCAGCACCCTGGCTTCCCGAGTCTGTGACCTCAACTTCTCTAGTCAACTTGTTCTCTATCCTAACTCAGCCACCAAGCCCTTCTGGCCCTCCCTGGCCCCACCACAGCTGTTCCCTGCATGCCTCCACAATCTCAACGTTGGCTGCACGCCTCAGCCAACACCCACTTTTCCAGCTAAACCCTTCAAACTCTAAAACTCAAACTTCCAACTCAACCTCCAAAAATTATTTGGACCCACTGGGACCTGGAACCAATGGATCCAACCACTTTTCTTGACCCTGTCTTTTCATATCCCACCTGTCTGCTCTCCTAGCTGAAAACCGAACTCTGAGTTAAACCCAACTCTGCACTTACTGGAGTTGTGTCTACACAGTTGAATGGGACAGAAGGACACCAGGCTGACTTATCTCACTCCAAACTCATTTCTTTCCCAAGTTTATTCACTTCCTACCCTCCTAAATGACATTGTCATTATCCTTTCCTCTCCCTGGAAATCTCTCCCCCCATCTCCACTCTCAGCTGACAACTTTGCTTCTTATTTCCCTGAGATAAGAGAAGCATAAATGACAACCACTTTCCATATTCTGCCATCATCCCCACTGCCAGCTGAGCTGCCTGTAATCTTGTCTCAGGCTGAGCCTACACTCAGTTGTTGTGAGCCAGGACATTGTTCCCGACAGTCTCTCCTCTCCCCTGCATCTCCAACTTCCCACTCCTCTACAGAGTCATTCCCATCAGCGAATAAACATTATCTTGCTTCCACATTCCTCCACCCCCAGCTACCTCATTTCTTTGCTTTCCTTTATACCTAAATTCCTCAAGAAAGAAGTTACCTAGGGGCGCCTGGGTGGCTCAGTTGGTTAAGCATCCGACTTCGGCTCAGGTCATGATCCCACAGTTTGTGGGTTCGAGCCCCACGTCAGGCTCTGTGCTGACAGCTCAGAGCCTGGAGCCTGTTTCAGATTCTGTGTCTCCCTCTCTCTCTGCCCCTCCCCTGTTCACACTCTGTCTCTGTCTCAAGAATAAATAAACATTAGAAAAAAAAAAAAAGAAGGTACCTATATTTGCTCTCTCCCATTCTTCTTCCCATCTCACACGAACCCAATTCAAGCAGGCTTTCACCCCCACCCTCCCCTGGTCAAGGTCACCAATGAATTCTGTGTTCATTTCTCACCCCTCATCCTGCTTGGTCAGCACGGGGCATGGGTAATTAGCCCTCCTCCTAGAAATGCCTCCTGCCTTTGGCTTCCGGTTCACACTCTCCTGGATTTCTTCCTGCCTCACTCCAACCACACCTTGCATTTTGTGATGCTTTTTACATTATGCGTTTACATATACATTCATGTCTCCACTCACAAATCACCTGCTCAGTGAGGTTCTTCCTGACCACCTTATATAAAATTTCACCTCTTCCCCCAGTTACCACAACCCTCTTTTTGGCTTTATTTTTCTCCATGGCTATAAAAAGCACCTAGCACAATATATACTGAACATGTTTGTGTGTATATAACTTAGCAGTTTTCCCCTGATGGGTATTTCTTTTTCATTTCTTTATCCCTATAACTAAAAATGGTATACAGCACCTGAGTAGGTGCTCAGTAAGCACCTGCTGAATGAAAGCAAAGAAGGAAGGAAAAGTGTTTTTTTTTTTTTCAGGAAATAAAGATCAATATTGCTGTGATGCACTATGTCTCCATGTTGCACAACTAACCAGAATAATATTGATTTTGATTATGGCTCGATTAAATTTCTAGGAGAATGCAAAGTGGCCTGACTTTTATGCAGATCTAAGGAGATGATTGCAGTTGGCTTCTTTCCCTGCTAATCACCAATGACTCTAACACAAATATGGAAATAATTTGCAAATATTGGTACAAGTTAGAAGAGAAAGCTCCATTATCTGGGCGGAAATGTCAGGGTAACAATCAGTAATTCTTACTTCAAGAAATCTCACAGGAAGACGGCTGTGAGATGCATGTGTTTCATAAATAGATATGTCTGAGGGAGCCAGTTAACAACTCTTACCTGCAATGGAGGATAGCTGATTTTCCTTATATTTGAATGAACACTTATGCCTGCTGAATTCTGGAATTTGCAGTCTTTAAATAATGAAGGAAGCACGCTGAAACCTATTAATTCAGGGAGTTGGAAATAATTCCAGTTTTTTATCCTCCCCCAATTAATCCCTTTCTGCTTTTAATTTAGTATTGGACACGGTGGGGTCCAAACTTGCAACATACACATACCAAAGAAAAACACACAAACCAAAAACTTATCAACGACACTGAGCGGCCCCATCTCCCTTTGCAGGTTTTCCCGTTCAGGCTTGGCAAAGACGACCCTTGGGAGTAAACCACCATGTTGTCAACTACTTGGTGTAAGTGTTTCAAAAATAACTTGACATCAAGATTTAACATAATACCATGGAAACTAATTCTATGTAAAGACCAAGAAATTTGTTTTGATGTGGTCAAAAGTACGTCTGTGTGCGCGTGTGTGTAATTCAGCACCTTGAATTATTTACTTAGCACATCTGTTTAAAATCTGACATCTCGCTGAGCACCGCACTACTCAAATCATCTACTTTTGATGGGCCACCCTTTGTATATAAGTCACACGTTCACATCCAAAGAGAAAGCGGCTGCGGTGAAATACGGATAATGTGCACCGAGTGCAAAAGTCCGGTGAGGAGAGCTTGCACACTTGCCCGCTGCCATCATGTCAGGACCGTCTGTGACGACTGGGCTCTTAGGCATAATATATCTGGGCACTTACTCGTTTGCCTATCTGCCGCTACGTCGTGCCTGCTTACTGCTGGCGTCCTGAGACGAAATGCTCTGGCAGATGTACCAATTAATAACCTGTCAGATCTGATGGACAGAAGAGGAAAAGAGTGTCCTCACACATATCTGCGGCGTGGCTTTCTTCCCCATTTTAGGGCGCCAAGGGTCAGGAGACACACTCTACCCCCCTGGAGAGCACCCAAACTGTCTCATTAGTGTCTGTCTTTCACGACACCCTGGCACCGCCTTTGAGAGGCTGACTCACCTGCTCTTCTCCAAGGATCCTGAAGTGATGGAGCTCTTTAATCAAGGAGTTGGGGCAGCCAGCTGTTGGAGAAAAGAATTAATCGTAAACATGTTTTTCCCATTCTGGGCGGTAATGTGCTCTCACGTGCTGTTTACGACTATCAGCCGCAGTGTTGTTGGGGAAGACGCAAACACCTACCTGCAAAACATGTTCTCACCACCAACAAAAAAGCCATACCTCCAAGGGAGCTATGGCTGCTGCCTGGTCCCCCACTGTGACACTGGGAAGGGGCCACAGGTGAGCCCAGCCAGGTCTCTTCTCCCTCCTGATTGTGACCTGGGCTTTGTGGAGCTTTAGGCCACCATAACACTTCTACCCAGGACATTACTTGTCCCTGTTATACAGCCAGGATTCTGTGGGGCCGGAGTGGGAGAGTTGGTGAGTATAGGTGCATTTCACTTGGATATCACGTCTCACTTCCTCAACTCTGAAGACTGGGCTCTGCACACGGACAGTTAAGAATGAAGACAGGGTATCTAGATACCCTGTCTTCATGGCATCTGGCTGTAGTGTAGAACCTTGTCTGGTTCTTCCAGGAGGCTCTGTCAAGACCATTAGGATTCTGGGGGCACCTGGGGGGCTCAGTTGGTTAAGCACCCAACTCTTGATTTCAGCTTGGGTCGAGGTCTTGTGGTTTGTGAGTTTGAGCCCCACATCAACCCCCCCACATTGGTTCCGCACGGACAGTGTGGAGCCTGCTTGGGATTCTCTCCCTGCCCCTCCCATGTGCTCTCTCTCTCTCTCTCAAAACAAATGGATAAACTTAAAAAAAAAAAAAAAAGAAAAAAGACCATAAGGATCCTGTTTTTCAGTTTGGAAAGGGGCTTTTATGGAAAGGACCTGGGAAGCGAGCCAGGAAAGCCTGGTTGCCGTCACCTTCCCCCCTACCCAGTCAACAAGAGCCTATTCAGGCTTTCACATTTTCTTTCTTCAGTTGTAAAGAGAAATAGATAAATAAATTATATATATGCATGCCAGCACATGCTTAGTTATCATTTAAAATATGTCTCATCCCTGTCCTTTTAATAGGATAATTCTGCATATTACTTTGTGGTCCTTTATAATATTAGCTCTACTAACAAAAATGGACACAAAAGCCTGTTTCTTAGATACCATCCCTGGATCACATAATCTGTTGAAGTTTCTGCTAAGGAATTGTGTTGTCTGCAAAATGTACCAAAGCAATCACCGTGCTGTTTTTCCATGTTATTCTGCATTGTGCTGTACAAACGATGGAAAGTACTGAGGATGTTTGTCTGGGTGGGAGGCAGGCTGAGGAAGGAGGGAGCTGTCGTATTCATGGGGGAGGGGTGAAGGAGTTATCCTTTGCAAGAGAGATTAGATTTGTGCTTTATTCCAGAAGGCAGGATGAACACAAACAGGCAAAAATTACAGCAATAGATTTTGATTCAATGTAAAGAAATTTCTAACTGAAGACTGGGATATATTGCTTTATAAGCTAGTAACTGCAGCTTTTCAGACACAGACTAAATGACGATTTCTGCAGGATATTTTAGAGACGAATTTGACTGTGTCAGTTCCAACTCTGAAATTCGGTGGTCATGTAAAACGTTGAAACACGGTTTTAGTTTTTGATATTGTATTTGATCCAGTCTTTGATATTATAACATTTAATACTTTGAGAAAGTGGTTTATAAATGTTTACTAAAGTAGTACAAAAGAATTTTAAAAATATATGGGGCGCCTGGGTGGCTCAGTCAGTTACGCGTCCGACTTCGGCTCAGGTCACGATCTCACGGCTCATGAGTTCGAGCCCCATGTCGGGCTCTGTGCTGACAGCTCAGAGCCTGGAGCCTGTTTTGGATCCTGTGTCTCCCTCTCTCTGACCCTCCCCCGTTCATGCTCTGTCTCTCTCTGTCTCAAAAGTAAATAAACGTTAAAAAAAATTAAAAAAAAATATAAACAAAATGTAAAACAGACGAAGTCACCACCTGACCATAGGCCAAGGAAAGAAAAGAAAATCCTGAGGTGAACGTTTTGGTGGAAAATGTAGTATGTTAATTGCCTCAGGCATGCCCAGTACTATAAAGAAGAGAAACTAGACCCTTGACATTAGAAACTGTACTTGAACTGTGTTTGTCCAACTGGACACCACAGACATGCAGCCTGAAGGTTCTTTCTGAGATGTTGTTCATGTCAGAGCTGCTACTCTGATAATTAGCTGGACAATTAGTAAAAGTTACGCTGGATCATTTGGCCGCAGTTCAACCCAAAAACCGTGGTGGGGGCTCCTGGGTGGCCCAGTCGGTTAAGTGTCCGACTCTTGAATTCGGCTCAGGTCATGATCCCAGGGTCGTGGGATCAAGCCCCTCCCTGTGCTTTGTGCTGAGTGTGGAGCCTGCTTGGGATTCTCTCTCTCTTCCCATTCCCTCCCACTTGAGTACTCTCCCTCTAAAAATAAAATAAAATAAAATAAACTTTCTGAAAACAAAACAACAACAAAAAACTCCCCCACAAAAACCACAGTGGAAGTTTAGTCTCATGTCAGTTCTTTTACACCATCTTGGGAACAAGTGCTTCTGTGACACTAAGGAGAGAACAGAGTTCCAGGGATGTCTTCCCAACACATGGGGGGCCCATGGTCTGGCACCAAGGGTAGGAGGCTCATATGAAGGAGGCAGTATGGGCACAGGGTTGTAGGGGTTGTAGGCATGCTCTGATCAGGCGAGGCTGGCCAACCGTCCAGGACCTCGTTTGCATCCCAAGAATAACTTCGTTTCAGCAAATGCTAGCACCCGCCATACCAAATTCATAGAGTTAACTGGAATACTTTTTCGGTTTTGTGATTTTATTTATATTTAATTTGTAAGTGTTCATTTGGGCTTTCCACTTGTATAAGCATAAAACATTTATGTCTAAATTTATTTCTAGACATATTTAAGAGAGATTATTTTATGAAATAATCACATTTAACCTTAGAAGTTTTAGAGGACCTTTTTTTTTTTTTTCTAAAGTCATCCTTTACATCCCTCCAATTTGAGAAAAACTGATTTGACTTATTTTAATGCCAGGTAAAATAAGAAACAGAATTTAAAATTAGCCTGTCTTCAAGATTTGTATTCTAACATTCTCCTAAGATGTAACTACAAGGATTGATGTCAAGGAGTGTTCCAATATAAACATCTTTCACAGAAGACTAGATAATTACCCGGAACACCTGGTAGGTGGAATAAAATACAATAAACAAGGACAGACCCAGCATTAGTTAGAAGGGAAGACTTGGGAGGAGTCAAGATACTGGAGAGACCATGAAGGGGCATCTGTAATGGTGGTCACCACAGGAACACCGGTGTGGGAAACGGTCAGACTCAAACTTAGTGTGAAGGTGAGTTGGAAAGTCACAGAACTGGAAACATAAGATACACGCAGAATTCAGTGGTGTAAGGAGGAGGGGTGGAGGTGCAGGAGGAAGAAAGAGCCTGGCAAAGAAAGACCCCATGGCGTGCTGCTAATGGTGGTGAGGTACTCCTGCTTTTTCCAGATTCCTCACACAGGGCCTCCACACGCACATGGCCATGGGCCATCTTCTGAAGCCTCAGCTGTCTACTTGGACCGGTCAAATCCTCACCGTGGCCAGCATCCTCTGCCTTCAGGCCCCGGATGGACAATCTTCTCTCAAGATAGCAGATCAAAGGGTCCCATTACGATGTGCATGTGGGACTCATGCCATCCTCCCGCGTGGCCCGCAGACTGGTGCTGCACAGTCTCTGAGCCCTTAGGCCATGGTCGCCTGCCCTGTGCTCCTGACCACCCAGCAGGAGGCTGTCTCAGGCCTTGGCCCTTGCTTCTCCCTCTCTCCAGAGAGCTTTTGGTCCCGACATCTGCATGGAGGGCTCCCGGCCTCCTTCCAGTCCTTTCTCAAATGTCACCTTCTCAGTGGGGCTGTTTGGGACCACCCTGTGTGAAACGGCAGTCTGTTTTCACCACCGCCAACACCCTCATCGCCGCTGTATTTTCTCCATAGCGAAATCAGCTTCTGACGTACCCTATACCTCATGTATTTTCTGTCACCCACTGCTGAAATGCAAAAATGACAAGGGCAGGGACGGCCGCTGCCTTGTCACTGCTGTATCGGCCACTCCTGGAACAGTGCCTGGCTGTGGCAATTGTTCAGCAGCAGGTGTTCCGTGGATGAGTCACCTGCCATGCGCTCGCTGACCACCCAGCTGGGTGACTGTGGCACCTGTTAGGGTCTCCTGTGCCACCGCGCCCTTTCCCTTCCCAGAGGCCTCAGCTCTGAGCTCCAGCCCTGCAGGTGCTTTGCTTATTGGTTAAGTGGCCTCTTTTGACCTCTCACCTCTCCAGGCAACCCCCCCTCCCCCACCTCCTCACTGCACCTGCTTTTCCTTCTCCAGGTCCAGTCTTGCCAATCACAGCTCGTGTAGCAGTGGGGGCTAGGAGGTCTAAGAGACATCCTGACATTGACTCGAGGCCGCGTCCTTGCTGAGTGTGCTGCTGCTGCAGATTTGGGGTCTGCTCTCGATCAGGACCTGGGGGAGGCTTGCCCTTCACTCTCCTTTGGCCAGCATCCCTCTCGTCTCCCTTGGGGACTCTCCAAACCATCACCATCCTTCTTAATTAACCTCTAACACTTCATTCTCAAAATGCGACCTCATCTGACACAGGTGTAAAAGCTCTCGTGAACGTGCAGACAGTAGAGACAGGGGCCCAGCTCCCCTCAAGGAGGGACCGTAGCGACAGAGCTGTGCCCTGAGCTGCAGACACTTGCCCCATCTGAGGTCATGACATCTTATGGCCCCACTCTGCTGCCCGGGACAGGGAGGGGACTGCCAAGCTGGTTTGTCCCGACACCAGCCACCAGGGGCAGTGTTTGCCCCCGGGCCTTGTAGGTGGCTGAGGCTCTGTCGGGTCAAACGGCAGTGTGACTCCTTAGTCTGCCCAGTCCCCACCCTCCTTCTCCCTTCCCAGGTGCAATCCCAGTGCACACCTGTACCCTGTGCTCTGTCTCAGACTCAGTTTCCGGAGAACCCACCTGGCAGCCTTCAAGTGCACCGCTCCTGAATTTCGAATCCCTGCCTGATTATGACCCCCTGTATCCACCCGTCTCGATTCCTCCAGACTCAAAGGGGAAACAGGAGTCGTTCTTCCTGGTCCCGCCTGTCCCTGCTCAGCCCTGGTGGGCCTAGCTCACCACTCACTTCTCCGCTCACGCTCTGCCACTCTGTGGCCTGTCCACTTAAACTAAGTATTCAAGTTTCCCCTTTATTTATTTACTTTTTAGATGTTTATTTATTTTTGAGAGAGAGAGAGAGGGAGAGCATGAGCAGAGGAGGGGCAGAGAGAGAGGAAGACAGAGGACTAGAAGTGGACTCTGTGCTGACAGCAGAGAGCCCGATACAGGGCTCAAACCCACGAACCGCAAGGTCATGACCAGAGCCGAAGTCGGATGCTTGACCAACTGAGCCACCCAGGCACCCCCAATTCTTCCCTTTCAATATTCAGCAAAAATCTACCCTTGAGCGTATAGTTACCACCCTCTTTTTCTTTCTCCTTTCATCCACTTTTCTCTGAAGAAAAGCCTACAGCTACCACTTGAAAATAGCAATTGGTGGCATGGATTACAGAAGGGAAATACCAAAATTGGGGGTTTCATGCCTTTTAAAAAAGTTACTGCAGTCATGGCCTGGCTTGAACCTCTGTTCTGCACTAGCTAGCTGGCTATGTGCTCCTGGATGAATTAGTTACTCCCAGCACCACGTCCTTCACCAAGAATAATCACCTTCTTGACCTCGAACGGCAGTTTTGAATGTATGTGAAAGCAACATGGAATGACAAAAAAAAAAAAAAAAAAAAAAGTGAATGTATTGCTAACGATATTAATGCGTTCCCACATCTAATGGCTGCTGCTGCTACTTCTTTTAAAAAATTTCATTTATTGGGGCGCCTGGGTGGCGCAGTCGGTTAAGCGTCCGACTTCAGCCAGGTCACGATCTCGCGGTCCGTGAGTTCGAGCCCCGCGTCGGGCTCTGGGCTGATGGCTCGGAGCCTGGAGCCTGTTTCCGATTCTGTGTCTCCCTCTCTCTCTGCCCCTCCCCCGTTCATGCTCTGTCTCTCTCTGTCCCAAAAATAAATAAAACACGTTGAAAAAAAAAATTTCATTTTTTGGGGCTCCTGGGTGGCTCAGTCAGTTAAGTGTCTGGCTTCGGCTCAGGTCATGATCTCATGGTTTGTGAGTTTGAGCTCCACGTCGGGCCCTCTGCTGTCAGCACAGAGCCCGCTTTGGATCCTCTGTCCCTGCCACCCCCCACCTCTGCCCTTCCCCAGCTCATTCTTTCTTTTCCTCTCTCCAAATAAATAAAAATTAAAAAAAAAATTAAAAAATAAGAAGTTTCATTTATTTAAAAGGGAAATGGCTACTTGAAACAATTGCTACATGAGCTATTGTCTTGAGAAATAAAGGTCAGAACATCCTTTTTCAGCTCTCACAAGTGAAGGGCTTAGGAATTAGTACTCCCATCTGAAAAGCAGCAACTTTTTCTTAGACCCATCAGAGAACGGATGTCACCCTGGAGTCTCAAGAGACAGGCAAATCCAGCAGGGGACAAGTAGACCTGTTTAGGTGGAGCGGAAGTCACCAGAACCACAAAGTGGTAGATACCTTTAGGTGGCAATTTTGATGAATTACAGGTTAGAAGGCAGCAATTGTCGGAGTGCTTACAAACGGACAGAATCAGAAATGTAGGTTAGATGCTGAGTCATTTCCCTTATCAGAAGGAATTCTGTAACATGTTGGCTTTAGCAGATGATTTACCAAATGCAAGTCCCAAGACTATCCAATGGCAGGTTTCATAGTTGATGTGACGGGGACCCGATTACTTTCTCCACTCTTGTTCGATTAGAGGGTAAAAACCATTATTTGTCTTGGGAGTACAAATGTGAAGCTCTAACTTGCTTGCAAAACATATTAAACAATGTGAGGGTGAGAAACACTGGATAGTAGAATATGTCTGACGCTAGACATTTACATTTGTCATTATAGTCTTTTCCTTGAAAAAAAAATTGCTGAGAAATGAACTAAGTATCAGTGTTGCATCCAGAACTATTTTAGGTGCCATACAGAAGTAAAAGCAGTGTAATATTGCCTGCGAAGACTTTACAAATCCACCTGGGTTGAAAGACAGACTAAATGCTCACACTTTTGTGAATACAGAATGTGTATAAAATCAAGAATGTGTGAGGCATAGACATGCATTTCAGGACACAGGGTCCTTCCTAAACATGCCTGGGAAAGAGAAACTGGTGTTCAGACAAGGAGGTATTTTCTTGGTTGTCACTGTCCTGTGATCCCCTTCTGGCACCCTCCCATGGGCGGCTTCTATAGTCTTTTTACCTACATGCGGAGGTGGGGGTAGAACTCTGGGTCCCAGTCTGCCTCCCCCCTCCCCTCAACCCCCTCCCAGGTCCCTGGCCCAGGAAGAAATAAGAAATAATGACGAAGCAAGAGCAAGAGAAGGAAATGAACCACTAACTAGCTGTGGAGTCTCGGGTCAAAGATACTGTGTCAGATCTAAAGCCTTAATTTCCTACTTGCAAAAACAGGAGGAAGAATATTTAATTATGGGGTTGCTGTAAATGATGTGTGTTGCCGTAAATGATGTGAATGGGTATCTACATGGTTGTATATCTATGACCTAGGAGAGCTCCTTGTACAAGGTTGGCTCTTAGTGGATGCTAGTTGCTATTTTGAGTCTCTGGAGAGCAGGGGCACTTGCTGGACTACTTGAAATGGTTGTTCTGCTTCTAGAAATACCTTGTTTCCTGAACCTTCAATATTTGGAGGCCAATTTTACTAAAGGAGTCCAGTATCCAATTACATATTTGAGATTTATTATGACAATATGTTGAAAAACAATAGATTTTCAAGCATGTATATATGTGTGTTTATAATGTGCATACACACACACACATATGTTCACATGATCAGATCATACGTGTTTAGAAAAGTATGGTTAGTATACACTTATGGCTTTAATTTTTTGCCTTTTATTAATTCATTTATTCACTTACTACAATAATCTCAAATGATTAATAAGTAATTTGATTTTTTATTTGACATCTTAAAACTTTATGACATGTTTTTTACTTTTGAACTAGCTGGAAGATTTTATTTTATTTTATTTTTTAGTTTTTAATTTATGTCCAAGTTAGCATATAGTGCAATAATGATTTCAGGAGTCAAATCCAGTGATTCATTCCCTGACATCCAGTGCTCATCCCCATAAGTGTCTGCTGAAAGATTTTTTTTTTTAATCTCACTGGTCATCTCAAATTGCATGATTTACGTATCTGTGTTTATAAAGTGAATTAACAGAGGCAATCGGGAAAATAACTTAAGCCCCAGATCGCCGAACATCCACTTACTCAAATACGCGAAAGGAAAACTAACTCGAATTTTTGACAAAAGGGACAGTTAGCAAGTGCTTAATGTACCTTCTGTGTAGCCTTCTGAGTCAGCCATAACACATAGTAAGGGCATCACGTGAGCGCGTATGATCAACAGATGGGTGATTATGGCAAACAAACCGTGGTTTAAAAACAAATATTCTACAAAGATGTCAAAGAAGGGAACTCATGACTCACGTTTCTGTTTAACCAGAATGGATTTGTCTTTTGTTTTTTTTTTAAATTGATGTATTTATTTTGCGTGTGCACACCAGTGGGGGGAGGGGCAGAGACAGAGGGAGAGAATCCTAAGCAGGCTCCACGCTGTCAGTGGAGGGCCTGATGTGGGGCTCGAACCCACAAACAGTAAGATCATGACCTGAACTGAAGTCAGGAGTCAGACAGTTAACCAACTGAGCCACCCATGCGCCCTGGATTTGGTCTTTATTTGGGGAGGCAGAGGGAGTTTTGTGTTCCACCTGTGGCTGGTTTGTAATTGTAAAGGTCACTTGCCTTTTGTCACCCAGGTTGTGAGTGACAGAGCTGAGTAACTGACAATTCCACCTTGAAATTCTACCTTTAAATCCCAGATTCTCTGCACTGCAAACTACTTTCTGCCCTGTCCTTGTGGTTTCACAAAAATGCATATTAGATTTTGCATATAAAAATGCCATAAGTTCAGAATTGCATACACCACATTATTTGAATCCTCAAACTAATACGATTAGTCTGTTTAACTTGAACACACTTTTTCTTGTGTCTGGGGGAGAAAATATTCTACTGTAGAGACACCAAAAATCTATGCACGACAACAAAGAAAACAAAAACAAAACAAAATTTTGGAGGTTAAAAGTGTTCCTCATGGAGTGACGAAGAAAATGAACAAGAAAGGGGTATGACCACGGGCCTTCTCTGGTGGTAGAGCCAGTCTTTATATTCATACCATATATCCTTGTATTCTCCAAGAAAGATAATACGCTCAACACAAATGCGTTGGCCCACATAGAAACCTTCCATCAATGGCAACTAGTTAAACTGAATTAAAAAGCCTTTTTAGGGCTCCTCTGTGGAGTAGGAGTGCAATTTCTGTTGTGTTTAACTATTTGTTAACATCTGCTTTTCCCACCCTGAACACAGATTCCTTGAGAACAGGGGCTTGCTCATAGCTTCATCGAGGGCCTGGAACTGTGTCTGGCACAAGGGTAATAATAAATATGTGCTGAATGAATAAGTAAATTAAGAGGGAAAGGCCATTGCCTTCTGGTTCTCACAAACAAGAGCACTGGAAAACAGACGACTTTACAAGCCTGTGCAGAGTTAATTTAAGGACCTGTGAGAGAAAGTCTATTTGCCCTGGGGCCAGTTTCGTAAGATCTCAGAAATTAATTCACATTTTAATTAATTCAGAAAAAATGCATACCTAAAATGCAAAGTTTAATTTTTAAACACAAAATTTTAATATACTACTACTCAAGGCAAGAAAGAGTTCTTTAAATGTTCCATTTCCTACTGGCCTTGTCAAAATAAAGCTAATTTTCAGCAAGAGTAGAGTACTGTTGTAAATGGAAGACAGAGGCCAGGTCTGCCGTGTGGGTTAAGATGGGGGCCACCCTGATGGCTGGTCACTCAGACCATTGTGGAAATGTCAAAATATCTTCCTTAAGATAGCCACACAACTGCCAAATGAAATCTGATGATTTTGTTTATATCAATGGCAATCCGATCTAATTTTTGTATCTTATGGACTTGCATGCATTTGCTTTCTTCGATGATCAAAGATAAATTTATATAACTCATAGTCGTGTGTTCAAGAATGAAAAACTATTAGCTGTTACTATCCCTAGACCAGCCCCTTTGTCGGGACAGAAATACCTTTTGTAATGTCACCCACAGTTGCATTTGAGACCCTGTCTCAAGACTTCGGTGCCAGGGATCAGAGGACCCAGAGGATCAGCCAAAGATCCATTCTAATAATGAGGCATTTTTCGGGCACCTGGGAGGCTCAGTCGGTTAAGCGTCCAACTTCAGCTCAGGTCATGATCTCATAGTTCGTGAGTTCGAACTCCGTGTCGGGCTCTGTGCTGACAGCTCTGAGCCTGGAGCCTGCTTTGGATTCTATGTCTCCCTCTCTCTCTGCCCCTCCTCCACTCACACTCTGTCTCTCTCTCTCTCTCCTTCAAAAATAAAAAAAGTAAATACATAAAAATAATAATAATGAGGCATTCTTGCTGTCAGAAGGATCTTTCTGGATGCCAGTTTTAGCTTTAGAGAGATAGAAATCATATCCAATCCTTTTAAGCCCTTATTCACCTTCTCTCTCCTGGGGCAAATACCCATTTGCCTGCAATAATCTGTAACATATGTGAAAATGTATAGGAGGCATCCACATGTTAATTTCCCTTCCCTCTATTCTTAGATTTGGGCTCGTAGTTGGCAACATTCCTGGCCGAAGGTGGTAATGGGAAGCCTCTTGTTTATTTGTTGTTGCCACACTCACCCATTGTATTTGGCCTCAGATGCCTGACCACGAGCCAGGGGGCCTGAGGTTGAGATTTCGTGGTGCTTCATTGACAGAAGGCTTTCACAGGCATACTTTGCTTGCCAGGTCAGCCTTCTTAGATGAGAGCTCTCACACCTCCTCAGTTTACCTTCGACATCACACGGGTGCGTTTCCTTCCACCCAAATGATAAGTGTTCGATGATTCCCACTCTGAACTTGGGACCCAAGAGCTAGGCCTGGGTCAGTCCCCTAACCTGCTGGCCCAGGGAAAGTGTAAAAACACGTCAGTGGTTTGAATATTCAAAAGTCCTAAATCAAACTGAAAAACTGTCAAAAAAAAAAAAATGTGTCACCCTTCGACAAATTCACCTGTATGAAGATCTGGAAGGTGGGGATTTATAACTCTCAGACCCTAGGGAGGTCTGCTCCTCAACGTGACTGTCCTGGCACAGCTAGAGTCAGTCCCTGGACCTTGCTGCTCCCGTCATCTCAGATTCCTACCTCCCTGAAGGGCCCCTCGCGCGTCCAGCTGGTGGGCCCGCAGGCTGTGTAACCCAGCCTCCACGAGTTCCCCTTGGTCACTGTCTTCAGCAAGACAGAGCCAGTTAAGGCCCCAGGGCTGTTTGTGCAGGGAATTTGGAAGCCCCATGTATTCAGGAACCCAGGAAGGGCTTGGATCCTGTGAGCTCTTGTGGGTTGAAGTGGGAGTGGAGGGCGGTCAGTGGCCTAGGGCAGGGCCCCTCGTGCTGAGGGAAGTACTTCCCACCAACGGCCCATCCCCATCCTCCTTCTCTTTCACCTTCCTGTAGTAACTGACCCTGGATCAACACACAGTCCGCAACACTGTCCCCCCTGGAGTTGTGAATTCACTTCTCCGCTCTTCTCCCTGTTCTCTCACTTCTCCGTGTTCTTTGCTGTCTCTTCCATTCTCTTCCTCCAGCCAAACATGACTTCAATCTTCAGCCCATGGTTGCCCTGTTTCTCTCTCTCCTCCGAGCTGCCTGACTGCTTCAACAGTGTGCCTTCCGCCTGCCTCCAACAGCCAGCTCCTTTGCCTTCAGGGTCCAGGGACCACATTCAAGTCAAGAAGCTCCACGGTGAGTGCATTATGCCCTCCTCCATGACTGCTTCCACGGTCTGTTTTGGTGAATCTGAGTTGGCTCTTAATGATTCCATACACCTTATAACTGCTCACACGATTTAATTTTTTTCCCAGTTGATGGCTGAAACTGATATCAAACTCATTGCTTTACAGTTTTTGAGATTCAATCCTTCTTCATTTTGAAAAGTTAAAAAAAGTCCACCTCCCAGACTCTACACTGTGTTCTTTCTTCGTGGCAGTTTGAAGACCCTAGGCAGTGCCTCTGAGTTTATACACGGATGCGTTTGCAGACCCACGGCGCTTACAATACTTGTGGGTTCTTCCTCCTGTTCTCACTTTTCTTACACACAGGTTCCTCCTGAAATTGTTTCTTCTGTCCTTTCCAAGATGGGAAACATTCTCTTTGCTCAAGAAAACAGGAAAGACCGGGATTGGAAAGCTTTTCTGTCTAATGTAGTTCTGTCTTCTTCAATGAGGGCCTTTCTCTGGAGTCTCTGTTGACTTTAAAAGCCTGTTTTGTTATCTTTGGTCATTGAGACTAGAATGCCATCTCCTTCCTGGCTTATCCAGATGATATGCTCACAGGTTTGTGCTTTCCTCTTGCTTTCTCCCCTATTAAATACTCATTCATCTCTCCCACCTGTTTTCTAAAAATTTGAGCTCACTGTAAATAAAAATAAGTTGCCTCTTTGGTATTAAAATGAAGAAGGACATTTATTTTTACAAAAGCATATGAAGACAGAATTGAATCCTAGTGTTTTTTAAAAGGATAACTTTGAAACTGGGATTTTCACTTTGATTGATATCTATAACCAACATTTACTTTCATTCTGTTCCATACCATAAAGACTATTTTAGAATCTGATTCAGAATCTCCTCAGGAAAATGCATTACAAAGTTGTGGGTCATTTCCACAAAGTCACTGATAGCTATTAAAAAAAAAACCTCAAAAAAAACAAAAAAAAAACCTTTGGGGGATTAACTGAGTACAACTTTTTTAGAAAGCTCTTGCTGAATTTCCTCAATAACCATGCTGTGAGGTTGAGGAAACTCATTTGGAAAATATATTCCATTGAAAAGCATTAAAAGCCACATGAGTCTTCAATCACTATTTTTCCTTTTAATTTCCTTGCAAATCATCATGGGGCAATTGTGATATCCTTTGGGTTCAATGGAAAACCGTGAGCACCCGGGCTTGGGATAAAAATTGAAATGGATTTCAGCTCTCTGATGTGCTACTGGCACTGGCCACATGACGCAAATAATCTGCAATTTGCAGATTGCTGCTGTTTGGTGTGAAATGCTTTCAGGATTAATTTCTCTCTTGGCTATAGCTTAGAATCCCTAATGCAGGCTTGACAATTACAGTTACCTTCTATTTTTCCCTTAAGTGCAACTTTGGAAAGGAAACTGGCTAACGATGAAATGGCATCAAAAATAAATGATGATTCCATGTGATCAAAGACAAGGCAGCAAGACACTGAAAGACTACTTTTAATCACAAGCCAAAACAGGGTGGGGCACATCTGAAGGCCAGATCTGTGGGTGGGTTTCACGAGCTTTTTTCTCCCTCAGTGAAGCTGGGTTGATTAGGGTCTCTGTACTTTGCCGAAATGGCCATTTCTGAATTAGTCTGAGAGTCAAGTGCTCATTGTTTCCATGGAAAACTCACTAAGACACCTAGACTGAGCAACCAAGCGACTGCATTCAAAGTTAGCAGTAGGACTTGATATAATCAAATTTCAAAGCATTATTACTTTGACAAATAGAACCAGGCTCATCTCAGTAATTTCTCTGTGTGGGTAGATTTTTATTTGTCTGTGAAGGTTCTTTTATGCATTACTTTTCAATAACCAACACTTGATGAGTCCAAGACTCTCTTAACCAGTTAAAAGGAATCTTTTTTTTAAAAGGTATTTTTAAATGTTTACTTATTTTTGAGAGACAGAGAGAGAGAGACAGACAGACAGAGCATGAGTGAGGAAGAATCAGAAAGACAGGGAGACATAGAATCTGAAGCAGGCTCCAGGCTCTGAGCTGTCAGCTCAGAGCCCCATATGTGGGGCTTGAACTCATGAACCTTAAGATCATGACCTGAACCAAAGTCGGACACTTAACCAACTGAGCTACTCAGGTGCCCCTAAAAGGAATCTTGAAGGGATTCATCTTGCATTTAGCAATTTTACTTCGAGGTACGTTTCAGAGAGAAACTTAGGCAGTCACACAAAGAATATTTACAAGAATATTTAGAGCAACATTTCTATTAAAACAGCAACAACAAAAGAAAACCTCTGAAATGACCTGTAAGAGGAGAGACAAAGCTATCCAACAAGTACCCATTGTGCACCCCGTTGGTGCTAGGCCCTGTAGGGAACTTGGGCCACGTTGGTGGAGAAATTAAAAAAAAACACAAAAATCCTTTCTTGGAGCTTGTGTTCTAAGGGAGGATAGATAATTCAAATAAACTAATAAAGAGGAAAATTAGATAATACTTTTAGAAGGTGATGAACACTATGTCAAAAAGCAAAAACACAGAACAGTGTCAGGGAGACAAGAGCAGGTGGGATAGTTTTAAATAAGGTACTCAGAATCTATCTCCTCATCAGAAAATCACATTTAAGCAGAGACTTTTAGGAAGTGAGTTAATAAGAATTACTTGGGGTGAAATGTAACAAATAGACAAAAACATAAAGTCAAGAAAAAGGCTGCGGTAGTTCACACCTAGTACGATATCCTTTATAAGAAGTCCACAAAACCTACTGAACACTATGGATTCATACAAATACTGGAAGAGTATAAAGTCATGCACACAAATGTTAAACACCAAATTCAGGGGAAGATGTAGGGTGAAATAGGATCATGGAAAAGGGGAGGGGATGCTTCCAATCTGTCTTTAATATTTACAAAAGAAGGTTTTAAACCTAAGCAAGTGAGCCTAGTTAAGAGAGTCTCTTTTAAAATGGGGTTGGATCAAACTTCTAGAGGAGAAAACAGGCAGCAACCTCTTTGACCTCGGCCGCAGTAACTTCTTACTTGACATGTCTCTGGTGGCAAGGGAAATAAAAGCAAACATGAACTATTGAGACCTCATCAAGATAAAAACCTTCTGCACAGCAAAGGGAACAATCAACAAAACTAAAAGGCAACCGATGGAATGGGAAAAGATATTTGCAAATGACATATAGGATAAAGAGTTAGTATCACAAATCTATAAAGAACTCACCAAACTCAACACCCAAAAAACAAATAATCCTGTGAAGAAATGGGCAAGAGACATGAATAGACACTTCTCCAAGAAGACATCCAGATGGCAGAGACATGAAAAGATGCCCCACATTGCTCATCATCAGGGAAATACAAATCAAAACCACACTGAGATACCACCTCACACTGGTCAGAGTGGCTAAAATGAAGAACTCGGGAAACCACACGTTGGTGAGGATGTGGAGAAAGGGGAACCCTCCTGCACTGTTGGCGGGAATGCCCCTCTGGAAAATAGTATGGAGGTTCCTCAAAAAATTAAAAATAGAACTACCCTACAACCTAGCAATTTAACTACTAGGAATTTATCCAAAAGATACAAAAATGCTGATTTGAAGGGGCACATACACTTAAATGATGATAGCAGCACTATCAACAATAGCCAAATTATGGAAAGAGCCCCAATGTCCATCAACTGACGAATGGATAAAGAAGATGTGGTGTATGTGTGTATGTATATATGTGTGTATGTATGTGTGTATGTACGTATGTACATACCCACACAATGGAATACTACTCGGAGATGAAAAAGAATGAAATCGTGCCATTTGCAACAACGTGGATGGAACTGGAGGCTATTTTGCTAGGTGAAATGAGTCAGTCAGAGAAAGGAAAGGTAGATATCACATGATTTCACTCATGTGGAATTTGAGAAACTTAACAGATGATAACAGGGGAAGGGGAAATAAAAACAGAGAGGGAGGCAAACCATAAGAGGCTCTTAAATACAGAGAACAAACTGAGGGTTGATGGAGGGTGGAAGGAGGGGAAAATGGGTGATGGACATTAAGGAGGGCACTTGTTGGGATGAGCACTGGGTGTTGTATGTAAGTGATGAATCACTGGGTTCTATTCCTGAAGCCAAGACTACACTGAATATTAATTAACTTGAGAATAGTGTGTGTGTGTGTGTGTGTGTGTGTGTGTGTATGTATATATATATATATATATATATATATATATATATATGGTGTGTATATATACACATATACATACATACACATATATATACACACACATATATATGTATACATATATGTAAATACAATACAATACAATACAATACAATACAATACAATACGGTTGGGAGGCCCCGAGGGAAGAAGAACTTACTCACATCCTCATTAGGAGGACATGAGAACGTCTTGAACTTTTCAAGCTAGCTATGGCCTTCAGCCTGGATTATCTGAATTCTCCACTTTGAAAGGAGCCAATCCGGTTTCAGGAGCTTCAACCACTCATTTGCATGTTAACCGATCCTGTTTAAAGTAGTTTCAATCCGGTTTGTACAGAGGATCTGAATGAGAACTGCACTCAGGACCTTTCATCTTGATAATCTGCCCCTCTTTGTCTTCCTCATAACACAGGTTTCCACCTGAAGCTGTGTCTCCCGAACTGCAACTCCAATTGCTCAAATAAAGGTCTACTTGCTTTAATTTCCAGGGAATTCTTTCGTGGTCGACACCTTTCTTACAATAATTGCTAAAAATAAGTTAACATTTCTGTAACACTTAACTATGGAGAAAGCACTCTTCTTGGTGCCTCGTGTTAAAATAACTCATTTAGTCTAGCAACAACTCCGTGAGAGGGGTACTATTAGTGTCTATTGACAGACGATGAAACAGAGACATAAAATTATTAATTAACTTGGCAGAGTTCCATGAAGTAGGGAGCATAGTCAGACATAGACAAAGCTGAGTAGTGGGTTCATGAGCGTTTATTACATTCCTATATCGAATTGTATGCTTGTAACTTCTCATAAGAAAAAACACACACGAAAACTTGAAGTATATACACAGAGAATCTTCAGAGAAGTTGAATAAAAATTCAAAAACTTATAGACCTGAGTTTATCCTTATCGTGAACATATATGGACACATAAGAAGTTTAAAGAAGGAATGCCTAATATAACCACTACATTAGGAAGCATGGTTTATCTGAGCAGATTTTGTAGCTTTAGGAATAAGCTAAAAAAAGACTACATATTATTTATTCAGCTTCTCACTTAGAGATGAGGCAGTGACTCCCCAAAAAGCACACAAAGCCTCTTCTTGGAGCTCAAAATAGGGTGTATTAAGCTCAGATGTTTGTGATTTCTTAAGTGCACATTGGTATTTTCTGGTTTGTTGCAGCTGTCGTATTCATCCAAATATCCCTTCTGAGTCAATTCCCAGTCGCTATGAGATGACCCTTCTTCCAGTGAGGAGCTACCGAAGAATAAGATTCACTGATAATGAGATAGTCACCAATTTGTTTTCATTTCACCAATAATAATAAGTATTATTATTATTACTAGCGGGAGGTGACTTCTAACCAAAAATTCATTTATTCTTTGTTGAATAACTTCCCTATGTCTACTGTGCACGAGGCCAGGTACTATAGAGAGAGCAAAAGTGAATTCTGGAAGGGGTTCTGCCTTCATGGAGTGTGCAGAAGAAATAATATGCACATCAACAAACAATGTAAATAGAGAAACAACCGAGTGTGCCAAGAACAATCAAGAAGGAGATGTTTTAAAAAAACAAACAAAACAGAAGGAGGAGGAGGAAAAGGATCAAAGGCCTGCAGGCTGGAAGCACCAGGTGTGTATGGGGAATCAAGAGGCTGTCTGCCTGCAGATGAGAATTACAAGCACCTGCATCTTACACAGCTTAACTATTGGGGCTGAGAACCAGGACCTAATTGTTCCAGAAAAATCCTGCCTTGGAAGATAAGCTTGTAATGCAAAAAAATAACCTCACTGTTTGTTTCCAGAAATTTCTGAAAATAATTTACCGCGGTATGCTCATCTGAGTAGCCATTTCCTTTAGCAGGAGGACTCACTGCTCGCCCAGGCAAAGGCTCATGTATCAGGCAATGGTTTTCTTATCGATCCTCCCTTTGAAAACCGTGACTCATTGTGAGTCAACTTTTATGTCATGTACTTTTATGTCATGAATCTCGCCCCATTTCAATCAGCTTTCCACCTGAAAGATCTGTCTTAACCACTTAAGCCCAGATCCCCAAGCCCTATAAATGTTGGCATCCCTCTCCTGTAAGAGCCCCGTGAGTGTTAATGTGGTCAGGTCTCTCTCTGCAATAGATCTAATAAACGCTGCTCTAGTCGATCAATAGACTTTCTGGTAGTCATTTGGGAGAATTGACACAGAATACATGAAATGCAAGAGACAAAAATGCAGTAACGAAAATTAAAAACATTTAAAAATTTTTTTGTGAGTTATGTCAAAACAGTTTAAAAAATAGAAAATCGTTCTTAGTGTGTATGTTCTTGGCACGTTGCCTACACCTCTGTATCTCGTAAATCCCTTCTTTTGCTATTGACCTATATTTTTAATGCTTTTTGCCTTTAAATTTCTAAAGGTGGCATTTTAGTAATCCAGCAGCCCTCCCATTACAAATTTAGTTTTGATGGTCACTCAACACACATGAGTGACCATGGGAACATGAGGCTCTCAGAACAGAAAATGATCCTAACCCACCACTTCCCTTCTTCTACTGCTCTCAAAAGTTCATTCTTGGTTGAAATGAGGGAATGGAAAGGGGGAAGCAATGGAGATGCCATTTTGGGGGCCCCTTGGACACGTTTTCCCATAGCCTGTGGCAGTCGGTTTACTCAAAGGAGCATGTCAATGTCTGGTTAACATTATGGGGGAAAAAGAACCTTTGGGGTTAAATCTGAGTGGATCCAATCAAAAAGGAGACATATTATCTACATCACATCAGATAAATCTTCATTTAGTAGGTTTAGTAGGACAAATTACCAGGGTCGAAAATGACGTTGCTTTAGGGTAAAAGGATTCTGAGTACCAATTTATGGACATACCCATTTATGGAAGATACCCTTTTTATAAACTGGGAACTTTCAGCATATACTTATTTTTTTAAGATTTTTTTTCACGTTCATTTCTTTTTAAGAGACAGAGAGACAGAGTGAGAGTGGGGGAGGGGCAGAGAGAGAGGGAGACACAGAATCTGGAGCAAGGCTCTAGGCTCTAAGCTGTCAGCACAGAGCCTGATGTGAGGCTCAAACTCAGGAACCGTAAGATCATGACCTGACCCGAAGTTGGACACTTAATCGACTGAGCCACCCAGGTGCCCCTACACTTTTTAAAAAAATATTTACTTTTATTTATATAAATATTTGTATAAATATTTTTTATTTATTTTGAGAGAGTGAGAGAGAGAAGGGGCAGAGAGAGAGGGAGAGAGAGAATCCCAAGCAAGTTCCGAGCTATGACTAGTACAGAGCCTGATGAGGTTTGAACTCACCAATTGTGAGATCATAATCTGAGCCGAAATCGAGTTGGACGCTCAACCAACTGAGCCACCCAGGTGTCCCTGTACTTAGTTTTGAATGCTACATTTTGTCCTAGAATGGTTCTTTAAAATGGACTTCCTCGGGACATATTTAGACTCTACTCAGTTTGAGAAAATAAAGAATATCCAAAGCGATATTAAAGCAATAATGAAATGTAATTGGATTTTAGGAATTGATACAATTCTAAAGGGGGCTTAAAGATGAGAGGAAGAGATCAATTAGGAGATAAAGTAGGATGGGGGAGGGGACAAAAAAGAGTTTATATTTTTACAAGTACTTAATGGTATTCTGTTTCTGACTTTTTGCCTCTTAAATTTATTTCGATAATTTCCCTTTTTGCCTTAGTGCTACGCTTTTGGTTTCTTTTATTCGTCTTAGTCGGGGCATAATTGCATTCATTACTGAAAGGCATATTTCAAATTCTTAAAAAAAAACAACAAACAACTTTTTTTTTTAATACTCTAAGTGCTGTCACTTAGATTCATCACTGCTTTTACATAGTTTGGGTATTTAGAGTTTGTATGCTGACGTGATATACATTGGAAAGAGATGAGATAAATAAAACCCCAAATCCAATTTCAAGGACAAATAAAAGCTTCTATGATGGGAAAAAAGCCCCCCAAATTACAGCTTCAACTATATCGTTAATGGACTATGATTTGATTGTCCAGATCTTTTTACCTTCTTACATGAAAATTAATAATCATTATTTCCTTTAATTAGCTAAAATGACTAGATATGAGGAACTCTCATCCATCGGCAGAGCTCTCCGAATGAGTCCAAGTTTGGTATTTATATTCTGAAGTACAACATTTAAGGCATCCAGCCAGGTACCTTTAAAGCACAGGGATAATGAGGTCTTCCAACACATTTAACAAGTTTCTGGTTACCACACCGACAGCTGGCAAAGACTGGAGTCGTTTGCCTCTTGCGTGCTGCCCAGCTGACAGCACCATAGGCTGAGAATGGGCCCTCCACACAGTGAGATCCCGCCATTTTGCCTCCGACGCCTCCACAGGTCTATAGACTATTTGCCTCAAGCACTTATCAACTACAATTACAATTGTACAAATTACAGTGACAAACTACAACTACAATTCATAGATCCTGATGGAGTCGGTGTTTCACAGCTGCTGATTAGCCTGGTAGAAATTTTCACCCATCTGCAATGTCCTTTGAGAAAGTTCTTATACCAACCAACGTTTACCTTCAGAATGTTCATAGGTTTGAATAAGCTGCTCTAGTGAGAAAGCCCCTCAACCCGGCTTCATCCAAGAGGTGATTTTAGGACCCGTGTGCTATCATTTTGGTCTAAGTTTACAAACTCTTGGTCTCCGTTGTATCTGCGTTTTGGTTATTTGGTGGCTTCACACGTGTTAATTAACTATCATGTCCAATAAGTACAAAAGCACAGGGAGTTCTTTTTTTTTGGAAGTGTTGAGAAAGAAGAGGCCGGTGAAATCTGGAATCAGATAATATGTTAAACAGAGAAAATGTGTTAAAATGGAAGATGGTAAGAAAACGACAATCACTGAAGCAGCCTCAGGGCCGAGTCACTGGATAATGGAAAGCAGACTGATTTATGGACTCTGTGAAAAGCACTGTGCCCAGGCCATCAATAAATAGCAAAAGATAGGAACATGATTGACGAAGTGGGGGCAAAATGGAATCCAATCGATGTCGATGTAGAAGGCTGGGGTTTTGTTTGAGGATTTCAGGGAGAAGGAGGGAGAAGTGCAGGTGTCGAACTATCAGTGCGGAGGGTGTTGAAGCCAAGTTCAGCCAGTGAATGGCAAGTTTCTGCCAACATAGGGGAATTCCTTTCAAGGCTTCAGGCTTTGTCATGGACTCCGGGCTTTAGTGTTGCTGAAGCTGGTCTGTGTTGGAAAACAGATGTCTAATGGCCTCTCTACCAGCAAGAAGGAAGGCTTTGATGCACCCTCCCCACTCCATCCAGTGGAAATACACATAAGGGTTGCAAGGGGAGGTACTCTTAGTCACTTCTGGTGCATGAAACAGAAGAATTTTCAGAAAATATACTGCCTTGAAGCAGAGGAGCTTTGCTACAATCGCCTCATCTTATTATCCAGACTAGTTATTAATGATGTGATTCATGAATAGTTATCTGGGGGAGATTTAAAGCAAAATAACTCATACTCCAAATTTTTTTAATATTCATCATTATTCACAGTGTAGTTTCTAAGTAGGAAGAGAAAACCAAGAGCATATTTATGGGAGAAACTATATACTGTTAATCCGATATACTTAAATTAGCTCAGGTTCATTCATTCAACCAATATTTATTGCCATGCACTGTTTTATGTAGTGCGGGTACAGCAGTGAACAAAACAGAAAGGCCCCTGTCCTCATGTTACGTACATTCTAGATAGGAGAGCAGACAGGAAACAATTAACAGAATGTCACATGTTGACGAGTGCTTGGTAAAATAATAAAATAGGGATGGGGCATGACAGGGAACTATTCTATATGGGTGGTTAGAAATTCTTCCCCCAAAAGGCACCACCTGAAGGGAGTGATGGAGGACATAATCAACCATGCCATGTGTTTACTTGGGGGAGGATGATCTAGGCAGAGGGCACAGCAAGCATGGGTGCCCAGGGGAAGAAGCATGTGCTGAAAGAGCACTGGAGGGCCAGTGGGCAGGATGAAGAAAGGAGAAGAGAGTCGTATGCAGAGAGGTCCTCTCCTCCCCCCAGTCAGGGCCCTTTTAAACTATTTGTAATGATTTAGTCTGTTACTATTTTTGTTTAATTAAAACATTTTTTTTAATGTTTATTTATTTTTGAGAGAGAGACAGATTGCGAGCAGGGGAGGGGCAGAGAGAGAGAGAGAGAGAGAGAGAACATGAAGCAAGCTCCAGGCTCTGAGCTGTCAGCACAGAGGCCAACATGGGGGTTGAACCCATGAACCGCAAGATCGTGACCTGAGCTGAAGTCAGACGCTTAACTGACTGAGCCACCCAGGTGCCCCTAGTCTATTACTATGAATAAGATGAGAAGGCACTGGAAGGTTTTAAGCAGAAGAGTCACAGGATCTGTTTTACTTAAAAAAAAAAAAATCAGTGTAGCTACTGTGTTGAAATAGTCTGTAGTGAAAAGACAGAGGTGGAGAGCCAGCTAGGAAGCCATGATCCTGTCCAAGTGAGAGATGACAGTGGCTTGGGCCAGGGTGGTGATGGAGACGAAGTGAAAACTGGTCAGAATCTGAACATGTTTGAAGATATATTGACAGGATTTGCCAATAGACGGCAGGTGGGAGTGAGGGAAAGGCCATGGTCACAGATGACAGCAAGGTTTGTAGGCTGGAGCACCTGGAAGGTTAAGAATGCCATCGGCTGATAAAGGGGAGACTGTGGGAGGAGGTGGTTTGGGTGTAGAGTGAGTGGGGGTACCAGCTGTCCAATTCTGAGTATGTTAAATTTCAGATACCTATTATCCATCTAAGTGTGGAGGGGACAGAGTCAAGTCTGGAGTTCTAGAGGTTCAAGAGAGAGAAACACATGTGTATACGTGCTCTTTAAAGCCATGACACTGGGGACCAGCCAAGGAGAGCAAGGGGGCAGAGTGGAGGTGCAGGCCTGAACTCTGATCACGCAAATGCCAAGGATAGAACATAACACCGCCATTAGAATGATACTGTAAATAGCTATTTAATGATGAGCATAGGTGTGTGTGATGTGGTATTAAATAAAGAAATCAGATTATGAACAGCAGCATGCATTGGATAATTCTGTTTTGGTAAAGTGATTACATATGCATTAGAAAAATACCGGGAGACCATGTGCCACTGTAGTGACAGTGCTTTTCACTTTAGTGGAGGAAATACAGGGGACAAGTGCTTTCTTATTTCTACATATACATGTTTAGTTGCTCTGATTGTTGATACTTATACTGGATAAGGGAAAAAGTGATCACATTGCATTAAAAAGGAGATTTCTCTTGAAAATTCTCAAGTTGTGCTTAAAAGAAGTCAAATGCTATGCAGCTTTTCGTCTTAGTTTTCCTTAAATGACTTTGTCATAGGAGACACTCAGCTTCCAGAGGAGACTGCACTAGCTTTGAGCTCTGACAGGGATCCTGATCTGCCCAGTCAGGCTGCTCTCTCTGGCCTTCCTCCGTGGCTTGGACAAGGGGCACGCTTTCACCTGCCAGCCATCCTCACCAAACATCCCCTGCCCCTCCAGTGTGCCACAAATCTGTCGACAGGCACCCATTTCCTCCCCTGAGTGAAGCCTGGGAGACACCTAATAGTCTCCGCAATCCCCAAAGACACTATTATGATCACCATGAAACTTCTGAGTGGATATAAAACACAATATAGTGGTGATGCTCATCATGCATCATGATTGAGCTCGTTCCAATAGGGTAATAGGTATCTGCAAAAGAAATTGGTCTAAAAATTATGACCATTATTTTGACTCTAGCTTTGCAAGTTTGTGCCTCAGTCCCTAGTACTAGAGGCAGACATGGCCTGGGTCCACAGACCCCACAGCTCTTCAGGTTCTCCTTTTATTCCAGGCCAGTGCTCAGTGGGGAGCCTTCTTCTCTACTGGCCTGAGGTCTGTCTGTCTGGCCACAGCTCCTTGGAGCAGATCAATGCTGACCTCCTTGTAGCTGATCGAGGCTCCTCGTCCTAGGGGAAGCAGCACTGAGCAACCCTGTGGTTGATGTGATTGGTGAAGAGAACATGGACAGATAATCAGGCCCCAGATGAGAATTTTTTTCTTTGCTTGTCGGCCTGACATTTGTAAACATTTATTATTGGTATCAATCACACTAGCCAAATGATTTCCAGATCCCCACATCAACTTTGGCTATATAGACCCAGGCTTTTTTTTTTTTTTTTTTTTAAATAGCCTTCTGAGTTATTTGCTTTTTATTATAGTTTCTTTATTTAAAAAAATTTTTTTATGTTTATTTTTGGGAGAGAGACAGAATGTGAATGGGGGGAGAGGGAGACAGACACAGAATCTGAAGCAGGCTCCAGGCTTCCAGCTGTCAGCACAGAGCCCGATATAGGGCTTGAACTCACGAACCACGAGATCATGACCTAAGCGGAAGTTGGCCACTTAACCGACGGAGACACTCAGGCACCCTATTATAGATAGTTTCTGATATGGAGTTTAATTCTTAGAATATTGAGGATCTGGTGATGTTCCCTGGAGAGTTGGTGGTGAGGGAAGCCATTCATTCATTCATTCATTCATTCATTCAAATATTTGTTGGGCATATACTTGTTGAAGCTACTTGGGGAGCGTGCATCAAGCAATAATGGAAACAGGTAAGATTCTTGCTCTCATGGAGCCACACAGAGGCTTTGGATCTGAATATCAAGTCTCTCCTTCTATTG
Organism: Neofelis nebulosa; assembly: GCF_028018385.1. NCBI lineage: Eukaryota > Metazoa > Chordata > Mammalia > Carnivora > Felidae > Neofelis > Neofelis nebulosa. The sequence goes on from NC_080787.1 coordinate 148,708,752, forward strand.
GCACATCTTGACATTGATAACGAGATCAGTATAAGCTCATGATATATTTTTCCTTTAAAAAAATATATATACATATATATATATATATATATATATATATATATATATATATATATATAATGGAGTATTATTTAGCCATAAAAAATGAGGAGTGACACCTGGGTACTTGAGTCGGCTAAGTGTCCAACTCTTGATTCTGGCTCAGATCATGATCTCGTGGTTGTGGAATCAAGCCCCACGCTGGGCTCCATGCTTAGTGCTCAGTATGGAGCCTGCTTCAGATTCTGTGTCTCCCTCTCTCTCTCTGTCCCTCCCCCACTCATACTCTCCCCCCTGCCCCTGTTCCTCAAAATAAATAAATGAACATTTAAAAAAAAAATGAGGAAATCCTGCCATTTGCAACCACATGATGGACCTTGAGAGCATTATGCCAAGTGAGAGAAGTCAGAGACAAATACTGCATGATATCATATGTGGAATCTTAAAAAAACCCACAACCAACCAACCACCACCACCAAAACCTTGAGCTAATAGGCACAGAAAACATATTGGTAGTTGCCAGGGCAGGGGGTAAGGAGTGGGAGAAATGGGTGAACAGGGTCAACAGATACAAACTTACAGTTACAAAATAACTATGTCCCGGGGGGGGGGGGGTGAACTCTATAGCATGTGACTATAGTTAATAATACTGTGTTGTATATTTGAACTTTGCTAATAGAGTAGATCTTAAAAGATTTCATCAAAAGAAAAAATTTGTAATTATGTGTGATGATGGATGTTAACTAGACTTGTGGAGATCATTTCACAATATATACAAATATTGAAACATTAGGTAGTATCCCTGAAACTAATATAATGTTATATGCTGATTATATCTCAATTACAAAAAAGTACTAGGGTCATGTCAAAAAATTCAAGAGCCAACAGAGAGGCTCATACTGGCTAAAAACAATAATTTGAACACCAATAAAAATAAAAACTATAATATATTCAAGCACATCAGATACGTTAACATTCATGAATTCTTCAGTTTTTTAAAAAATCTCATCCTTCATCTTTAGAAAATAATAGAAAAATTATTTATTATCCTTAAAGCTAGTAAATAAAAGGGGACAAAATCGTGCATTTAATCTGCCATTTAACATATAAATTGTACCTCTGGGTAACCAAATAGTTGGTGAAGGAAAATTCCTTTCAATAAAATTATTGCAGCTAGTAAATTATAAAAAGGAATGTTAGAATTATTGTCATATAAATAATTCATAAAGCCAAATGAAATTAATAATCATCAATGGCTGCTAGTCCCACAAATATGGACAAGGGACAACTGTGCCTCCTGACAGAAATACACACTACCGCTTCTTAAAGATTCCTATAAAAACTAAAACCCCTCACTGAGATCAAACCTTTGGATAGAAATACTAATTTCTTAAAAAATATTTTTATTTATTTTTGAGAGAGACAGACAGAGCATGAGTGGGGGGGGGGGCAGAGAGAGAGAGGGAGACACAGAATCCGAAGCGGGCTCCAGGCTCCGAGCTGTCAGCACAGAGCCCGACGCGGGGCTGGAACCTGTGAACCATGAGATCATGACCTGCCCTGAAGTCAGACACTTAACTGACTGTGCCACCCAGGCATCCCTAGAAATACTAATTTAAATGATACAGGGGACTGAGGATTATTTACACCAGTGGTTCTCAAAGTATGGTGCTCAGACCAGCAGCAGCAGCATCACCTGGGAGTTCGCTAGAAATGCAGATTCTCAGGCCCCATCCCAGACCGACCAAAACAGAAACCGTGGGAGAAGGCCCAGCCGTCTGCATCTTCACAAGCCTTCCCAACAATATTATGCGCATGCTGAATCTGCAAACCACCTCCTTAGACGCTAGAGCTAGGGATACAGCAAACTTCAAAATGTGGGCAGCTCTAAGGCAAATGACCACAATGTCTTCCACAAATGCATTGCAAGACTTTAAAGACAGAGAGAAAAAGAGACATAAGAGACCCATTAGACTTGCTGCCAAATGCAACGTGTGGACTTCTTTTGGCTCGTGATTTGAAAAGCTCCACTGTAAAAACTTAGAAGACGATAAGAATTGTAAATAGGAATTATAATTCACCTTTTAGGTATGATTCAGATATTGTGGTTCTGTTTAGCAAACAATTCTTTCTCGCTTGGTAGCTCTGAACGCAAGGATATGATCTGTGGTGTTTGCTTCAAAATAATCCGGTGAGCAAGGTGTGGCTGAAAAACCCGGGCCACAAACCGGTGGTTATTGGAGCCGAGCAGTGGGGGCGCACAGGTTCACAGCGTCGTGACCCTCTTTAACCTCCACGTTGAAAAACCTGCAGGATGCAGGGGTTTTAAAAGAAGAACAAGGCAAAGATGTCATGTGAATTGCATATATAAAATGTCCTTCTCTGCAGAGGGAGTCTGGCATGTGCCTCAAGCCTTGGGCATCACTCAGTCTCCGGCCAGGTGCTCAAGCCTTCCACACTCTCCCAGAGACTTCTAGTTCACTGGCCATCATCAGATTCAAAAGCTGCGCGACTAACTCACATCTCCACGTACTGAGCCCCCTGCATCTATTATTTCCATTTTCACAGCTCTACATCTACTGTAGATTCTGCCCATTCTGTTATTTGGTGGTTCTCGACAACCCAGCAGAGAGGGAAAATCTAGGGGGCGAATGATGTAAAAGATGGGTAAGGCATCGTGGGTAATTTACACATTTGGATATGTCTTCTCCTTCATTTTTTAAAAATGTCTATTTATTTTTGAGACAGCGAGAGAGAGCAAGCGAGCGAGCATGAGTGGGAGAGGGGAGCAGAGAGAGGGAGACACAGGATCTCAAGCAGGCTCCAGGCTCTGAGCTGTCAGCACAGAGCCCGACGCGGGGCTTGAACTCATGAGCTATGATGTCATGACCTGAGCGTAAGTTGGCCGCTCAACCGACTGAGCCACCCAGGTGCCTCTGTCTTCTCCTTCATTTTACATGGCTGGGGCTGGGACAGAGGAGGGACCTAACAGCCACATGCATTCATGCCTCCACCCATCCGTAGTCACAGAGCTGAGATGTACTAAGTAAATAGTCTGTTGCTCCCAGGAGCCTTAACTCACCTGCATTTGAATGCACTTACTTTTTGTCTATTTTATATCATATACTCCTTGAGATTGGGGAAGGAGTTTTTGATGTAACTGTGCAGGGCTCCACACACTACTCAAGGGTAGAATGTGGTCACAGAGCAGACTCATTTTTGTCTATGGTTTGGCCAAAGTGTAAAGTACTTTTTCTTAAAGACCCTCTGGTTCACAGGAAAGAAACAGCAACAACAACAACAACAGCAGCAACAACAAATCAGTCTTCAAGGGAAACTTTCAAAGGTGGAACTTGCAATGACAACCCAATTCTTTCGGTAATCTATCTTATTTTATAATGCAAATATTCCTGCATGAGAAAGCTCTCTTGTTAAAATACTGACATTGTTGGGGGCGCCTGAGTGGCTCGGCTGGTTAAGTGTCCGACTAGGGCTCAGTTCAGGATCTCCTGGTCTGCCGGTTCGAGCTCCGCATTGGGCTCTGTGCGACAGCTCAGAGCCTGGAGCCTGCTTCAGATTCTGTGTCTCCCTCTCTCTCTGCCCCTCCCCCACTCATGCCCTGTCTCTCTGTCTCTCTCTAAAATAAAGAAACATTTAAAAAAATTTAAAAAAATACTGACATTGCCATAGAACAATTTAGAATCTCCTGAATTGAAAGCACTCCTTTGAAAAATCTATATATCACAATGTTGGGTAAACCAGACATAATCTAAACTGGAAAAGACTGCATTTGTATGCCAGTATTAATTTTATAATAAAGTAAACAAGATGTAAGTGCTGTGAACAGATGAGTTGAGATGAGAGCTCTGTCTTATGACTTGGATCCACACCGACCCCAAGTTGCGGGGGGCTCGACAGTCAGATCGGCAGGGTTGGCCCCAGCATAGGCCTAATGCCAGGACAAAGATTCTGGAACATCTTGGTGGCCAATGGCTGGATTACAACTATCATCTTTCTACTTAGATGCCTTATTTCAAAACACAAACAGCGATTCTGTGAGGTCCTGGAAAACTTCAATCAAAATAGATTCATGGTTTGCTGATTAATTTTGTGATGACAAACTGTAGGGTGTACCAGAAAACGTCAAACCTTCTCTGTTTGACTCTTGCCTTTCACCTGTGTTTGGTGATATATTACTCTAAGCACAAAGGGCATGAGTTATATCTTGTTACTTGGATATGCACAGCACTGTTCTACCCTCTTTAAAATGTTCAGGGTAAACGAGAAAATATCTATACAGATACATGACGAGGTAGCAGTTAGGACAAATGGTGTTATGGTGTTCTGAAAAGAGAATGGTAAAGACAAAAAGCCCATCCTGGGACAAGAAATTAAGACAAAAATTGGTTTACGTAGTGGTCCAGTGCTATCAGTTATATAACAAAGTGTACACATTTTTCTTTTCTTATAAGTGTGGGTGTCAGATTATCATTTCCAGAGGTTTTTTTCCCCTGTTTAGAAGAGGTTAAGGGAATGTTTGATGTTCGCAATTCTGTTTTCAAAGCATTTTCCAAAATGCAAACATGAATACTGTAAAATATTAAAATGGTAGAGGAACTGAAAAGCAGCAATTTCATCACCCAGAGATAGTCACCATCAATATTTTTGCAAATATTCGTCCCTATAACTCTCTTACTGTATGCACACACACACGACTTTATGTATTTTACAAGTATTTTACATGTATTTACGTGGTATCATGAAATTCTGTATCTTGTTATTTTTACCTAATAATATGAATGAACATCTTTTCATGCCCAATCATACAGATATACATCATCGTTTTTCATGGCCACTCACCTCTCCAGTATATGTAGTATCGTTTAAGCAAACCCTGAATGATGAGATACATGTCAGGGAGTCACCTGTACATGTATATTTGCAACTATTCAGATGATCAGCTAGGATACATTCCCCAAAATGCAACCGCTGCCGGGTAAGGAGTTATTGTATTCAACATTTTCATAGTTTCCTGCTAAAATCCTCGTCAGGATATGTCTACATGCTGACATCCCCGAGAGCACGGAGGCCAATTTCTCCCACTTCCCAGAGTACCGGAGACCCGCTGATGCTTCCCCAGCCCCTCCTTCCCTCTCAGTGTGCATGTATCTCCTCTGCCTTCCCGAGATGAAGCTTGGCACTGCTCCATTCAGAGAGAAATGAGGACAGTTTTTGCATTTCACCTTAATCAGATCAAATTAGGACAGGTGGCCGCCCTGCAGGCAACATAATTATGAAAAATGTGTGTGCTCCACACGGGCTGTCCTTCCAGCTTCCCAATCAAATAGGACACCAGAGCCCAACCTTCCCACTTTTAGCTGGTAATTCACAAAGCAGCCAGCCACATGCTCTGGGTATGATGGTGCTGTAAGATCTGAGATTAAATATAGTCTAAAAAGTCGATTTTGCAGGATTAGCTAATTTAATATAACAGATTCTCTATGAAAATCTTCACATTCCTGGGGCACCTGGGTAGCTCAGTAGGTTAAGTGTCTGACTGTTGATTTCTGCTCAGGTCATGATCTCTTGGTTCGTGGGTTCAAGCCCACATGGAGCTCTGTGCTGATGGTGCAGAGCCTGCTTGGGATTCTCTCGCTCTCCCTCTCTCTCTGCCCCTCCCCCACTAGCACTCTTGCTCTCAAAATAAATAAATAATTAAAAAAAATGTTTACATGCCAAAAAGGAAAAAAAAAAAAAAAACCCAAGCTCTATGGTTGGATTGTTATTGTAAGAATATCTTTTAATATATCTCCCTAACACTTTGCCATCCAAAAGTAAAAAGAAATAATGTGGAGGATTCCCTGGTTTTATTGGAAGAGAATGGCTGTTCTATCCAGTAGAAAATTTGAAATGAATATTGATTTACATGAACCCGAGATAAACTGAAGTTAGACACACAACTCTAGTCTACATTAGGGGGATTCGACATCCAGCTTCATTTAGGGCATTGCTTCTCAGAAGACATCCCAAGCGCTGCAATGACAAATGTTATATTGAAAACACGCTCAGCAACAATTGTAGTATGAGTCTCTGTGTGGTGATTTTTCAGCATGTCGGAATTACACTATCACACCACGGAAACAAATTAAACAGCACAAGCTTGGCTGCTGGGATCGCTTTATTAGCAACGCGGCGTTATTTCGCAAAGAATGCATTGCTTAGGATCTGTCAATGAAGGTCAACAATGGCTTTTCCATTTGCGTGAAGGCCCCATTTATTATCTGCAGAAGAACCAAGGAGAACATTTCTGAATCCAGTTCATTTTCTTCCCAACATTTACGTTAGGAAAAAAGAATCATAAAAAAAAAAAAAAACCCAAAAAACAACCCAGCTATTTATTCTCTCCGGTTTATCTGTAGTCGGTATTCCTTTCCAGGTTGGCATTTGGGAGGAAGCCTCCAGCGTGAGTTAAGCACGTCTACGCTCTTTCGGAAGCACTCAAGCACCATAAGATACTTACTGATAGCTCAGAGAAAACACGGTCTACAAGACACATTTTGGAAAAGAAGGTTTTGTTGATATATTAGAGTCATATAAGTGAGCTTTGGATTTCTTGCATTTCTGAAAAATAGCACTCTCGTGGCTGAGTAGTGCATCGTAGCTCTTTGTGATGGATGACTGAGTCTGGCTTTGGAAATGACTACAGTTATGTCGGAATAATTCCAAATAGAGAATAATCAGTATTAGTAGATGAGCTCTTAGGAAACAGAAGTCAGATCTCTTTTGCGGATAGATTTGCTCTACCAAAGAGAAAAAATAAAACCCAAAATTTTATTCTGAAGCCAAAATAGAGTCTGCTCATTTGCCTCCTGAATTTTGTGAATATATCAGTGAGGGGTCAAGATTCATCTAAACCATGGCTAATTTTTCTGAAGTCCAAGTATGTAACCTGGAATGGAAACTTTCTCTCAGTTGGTTGTCGATTACATAGGTATTGAAACACAGCTCAAATCAGCTAAGAATTTCTTGTCCCAAGATATGGACATACGTACACGGACAACATTGCAAGACACCAAGGGTGGTGAGGTTTTGGGGTCTGCTATAGGAGGCTGGGCAGACATTTGGCCCTTCGCTAGGAATCTTGAAGCCAGACTAAGGAGATGCTTCCACCTGTACCCCCACAAAAGTTGGCTCTGGCTATAACTCTGAAATCTCAACATAGGGGAAGTCATCCAAGCCAGGGTGATTGAGCACGTATCTGAAATCTCAGTGACTCCTCCATTCGGCGCCCTGACTTTCCCTTTTGTTTTTTTATTTTTATTTTTTAAGTATGTTCTTATTTTCTATACGGGCAGATTTGTAAGTAAGGAGCCCTCTGTTTCCCCTACACACAATTTCATGCCTAATTTGCATCTTTGTTTCTTGCCACAATACTGTCATAGCAAAACAGAAGTTACTGGAACCTGAGGGGAACGGAGCTTTGTTTTTTTTTCTGTGTGCTATGTTCCTGCCTGTCTTTGCTCCAGTAACCTTGACGACTTGCTTGCATGGGGAAATGCCTAGTCCTCCGTGGTACAAGTGCTCGTTCTCAGCTAACACCTTTATCTCCATCTTTCTTTCTTTCTTTCTTTCTTTCTTTCTTTCTTTCTTTCTTTCTTTCTTTCTTTCTTTCTTTCTTTCTTTCTTTCTTTCCTTCCTTCCTTCCTTCCTTCCTTCCTTCCTTCCTTCCTTCCTTCCTTCCTTCCTTCCTTCCTTCTTTCTTTCTTTCTTTCTTTCTTTCTTTCTTTCTTTCTTTCATTTCTAATGTTTATATTTATTTTTGAGACAGAGAGAGACAGACCATGAGCAGGGGAGAGGCAGAGAAAAAGGGAGACACAGAATCCGAAGCAGGCTCCAGGCTCCGAGCTGTCAGCACAGAGCCCGACACGGGGCTCCAACCCACGAACCATGAGATCATGACCTAAGCCGAAGTCGGCTGCTCAACCGACTGAGCCATTCAGGCTCCCCATCTCCATTTCTAAAGGAGATTTTGTTTTGTTTTTAAATCTAAGGACTGAAATCTAGCCCTTAAAGTTCTCCTTTTCCGTACTGCTATTTCTGGTGGAAGAAAATTCCTCTCTTGTGCATCTCTGAGTAGAATACCCTGGCATCCGTTTTGTTGGAATAGCATCCTTTTGTTCTATATTCTCTAGACATGAAATTTTAGAGAACATGAGACATCTTTCTCATTGTGCTTTGTAACAGAGAAATAGAGCTCCTTAAATTAAATCTAAATTCATCTTAATAGCGTCTCATACAGAATGCGTCTGGAGAATTAGTTCAGTTGGCCTTTCTGCAAAGTGCCTCATAGGTCCTGAGGATTTATCCTCACAAAACCTGCCGTCCTCACGGCGCTTCATGCCCTGGACTTCGGGATCTGGAACAACAATGACCAATTATGAAAAAACTGGCCTCTCTGGCCTGGATGACAAAATACACGCTAGCAAACTGCACGTAATGAGGTTGCCGTCTTCCTTTCAAAGGCTGTGATTTCAATGTATAGGTGGGGCCAACGGGTTAATTTTCACTGTCTTATTCACCACACTCACCACCACCACCACTCAAGGGCCTGAAGATGGCTCTGACAGCAGAACTAATCCAAATCGGTTTATAAAAACACTCTCAGATTAACAAATCAATGATACTTACACACCACAAAATTAGTTACCACTTCAAGGCTTTATTCTGACTGGATTTAGAGCCTGCAGAAATCCTGTTCTCCTGTCATTTAGACGGAAGACAGGCAAGAGGCATCTCGGCTGTCTGTCCCTAGCATTGTGGCCAAAAAGGAGAGTGATTCTTCCCTACTGACGTACGGCAGCCTGTGTTTAAAAGCCACGAAAAGCAAGCAGTGAGAATCCATCGATCGGTGCCTAAATTTCCCCTGGAATAGAGTTGAGGAAACTTGAAGGAGGCATTATAAAGATGCTAGTAATTTACTTAAAAATTAAGGCATCATTATATGTCTATGTAACGGAGATCATTTCAGAAACAAAAATCAAGATTCGTTTTACTTTGTCAACTCTGAAATAAGACAAAACTCCTTTCAAAGAAAAATTACTCTGCTGACGACTTTAAAATGCACGCTATTCAAAGATCAGATTTGTTTGCTTTCTTTTTTTTAAAGATGTTTTTAATACACATAACCCACTGTACATAACATATTCTGCATGTTGGATTCTAGCAGAAGCATCTATTAAGCTCTTAAAAATCTCTTCATTTCAGTCTTTGGTGAGCATTACTCCTAATGTTTAAATGAGAAATATGTAACAGCGTAGTGTTAACCTGGGATTTTTTACTTTAGATTCACAGTAAAATCTTAGTTATATTTTGTAAGCATTAATAGGACTACATCGATAGTTAATTATTATTTATTTTATTTTTATTTTTATTTTTTTTTCAACGTTTTTTATTTATTTTTGGTTCAGAGAGAGACAGAGCATGAACGGGGGAGGGGCAGAGAGAGAGGGAGACACAGCATCTGAAGCAGGCTCCAGGCTCTAAGCTGTCAGCACAGAGCCCGACACGGGGCTCGAACTCATGACCCGAGCCGAAGTCCAAGGCTTAACTGACTGAGCCACCTAGGCGCCCCGAATTTATATTTTTAATTAGTTATTTTCAAAATATTTATTTATTTATTTATTTATTTTGAGAGAGAAAGAGGGTGCATGAGCAGGGGAGGGGCAGAGAGAGAGGAGAGGGAGACAATCCTAAGTAGGCTTCGTGGTGTTGGCACAGAGCCTGACGTGGGGCTGGAACTCATGAACCGTTGGCTCATGACCTGACCTAAGCCAAAATCGAGTTGGATGCTCGACCCACTGATCTACCACGCGTCCCTTTAATTTATATTTTTAAATAAAAATTGGGTATATTGAAGGTATACAACATGATGACTTGATATACATACACATAGTGAAATAATTACTACTGTCGAGCTATCATATTTTTGTCACAGTTACCATTTTGTTTGTCATGAGCGCTGCTCTCTTACTGTATTTCCAGTGTTCTAAACACTATTATTAGCTAGAGTCGACCTTTTCATCCTACATAATTGCAACTTTGTACCCTTCGACCAACCTCTTCCCATTTCCCCCACCTTCCCACCCCTCCGTAACCACCATACTATGATTTTACTATCTGCTTCCAAGAGCTCAACTTTTTTTTTTTTAAGATTCCACATATACGTAAGATCATACAGTATTTGTCTTTCTCTGTCTGGCTTGTATAACTTAGCATACGGTCCACTAGTTTCAGTTATGTTGTTGCAAATGTCCTGATTTCCTTCTTTCTCGTGGCTGAATAATATTCCATTGCATACAGAGCATAGCATGTCTGAATTATTCATTCATTCATTGACAGACACTTGAGTCGTTTCCATATTGTGAATAACGCTCCAGCGTACGTGGGAGTGGAGATACCTCTTTGATATGTGGGCAGATAATTTTTGTTTGATTTTCAGACATCGAGTAGCCATATCTTATCTATTTGAGTAGATGTTTTCTGCTGAATTTTCTTTAAAATGCAACTTTATTGCAGAGGATTAATTTCTGAAAAGCAAGTGTGACTTACTCAAGCTCCATTTTATGTTTCATTAAATAACATTATCTTTACCATGGAGAAACCTAGCAGCCAGCACTTTGACCAAGTAGTCCAAATTAACACCATCAGCAATGGGACAACCTGATTGCTGACTGATATGATGTACTGGGAAATGTACAGTATCATTCCCATGACACTCTTGCCAAAATGGACCGCTTGAGTCTAAACATCAGACCAATGCAAATTGGGGCACATTCTACAAAATAAGTGGCCTGTACTTGTCAAAAGCATGACTATCATAAAAGGCACAGAAGATGCAAGGTTGGAGGGGAATAAAGAGACACACTGACTCAATGCAACATGTGAGCTGGAAGGTACATACTTAGGACAAATCTGAAATCTGAATGAGGTCTGCATGTTAGATAAAAGGACAGTATCATTTCTAATATCCTGATTCTGGTAATTGTACTATGGTTTTGTAGCAGATTACCGCTGTAATTAGGAAACATATTCTGAGGTCTTCAGAGGTAAAGGGGTGTCATGTTGGCAACATATTCTCAAACAGTTTGGGATAAAAACAGAATATGGATGTATATGTATCTGGAGCAAGAGAGAAAGAAACGTGGTAACTATTAACATCTGGGTATCTAGCTGAGTGTATAAAAATTCTTTCTCCTAGTCCTGCAACTTTTCTCTAAGTCTGAATTTTGTCAAAATAAAATGTTAAAAGAAAAAAAAATTTCCTTTGATCAAAAGCTACCTGATACCATTAGACGAGAAGTCTGCTTTATTTTGAAGTTTACTGGGCCTGAAGAAAATGATATTCAGACGTACCAGCTACCTATAGCACATTAAACTGTCCTCACCATCTTCCTAGGGGTTGGGGGTGCACAGAATGGGTCCCCAGAGTCCATAGTTCTCAGAATGTTTACTGGATGTTTCATTGTTTTTTTTTTTTTTTTCCTTTTACAGTTGAGAAAGGTTGAGTTTCTATAATATCCACAGATAATTTGGACAATATCTAATCAAGTCTGTGCAGTATAAAGCAATGTTTCAAATATCTCAGGATAAGGCTAGTTCTTTTCTGCTAGCTGCTGACTCTAATTGAATAGTGTTATGAATAGGCTGAAATGCATGTTAAATCAACTGAATCTCCAATAACTGAGTACCTTCTATTCCATATTATTTTTCTCTAACTATAAAACATTCTAATGGAGAACAAAGAGAGGAATAATTCATTTTTTACCTGATTCTTCACTAGTGTTTATAAGAAATAACAGGACCAAAATGGAGTCACTTGTGCTAAGCCCCACCAAGACTTAATACCTAATCTCACTGCAGTTTCAACCTCTCCCAGGAGTGGAATTTTAAACCAATCTGTCAGAATTTCTTAAGCAGCACTAGGAAGGTAGTCTGCCTGATATGACCTTCTGCCTTCCCCCTAAGGGAAGGTGACCTTGCCTGAAACCATTCTTTCTTTCTTTTGTTAATAACGTCCCTGTCCCACCCCATTCCTGTGAATAAAATCTTCCCATTTTGTACAGCTTCTGTGGAGCACCCTTCTATTTGCTAGATGAAACACTGCCTGATTCATAAATCTTTTCAAAAAGCCAATTAGATCTTTAATTTTACTAGGGTGAATTTTGTTTTTTAACACACAACAAAGTAAACCCATCTTTTCCAAAAGAATATTGAATTATGCATTTTTTTTTAAAAAGGATCAAAGCCTTGCCTTTACATTGAGGTAATGTTTTGAGATTGTGATATGCAGGATATTCTTTGAGATCATTTTATATTTACAGAAGAGTTACAAAAATGTATAGACAGTTCTCAGGTACCTGTCACCCAACTTTCTCTAGTGTTAACATCTTACAGAACCACAGTACATTTCTCATAATCCTTTTCATTTTAGAGGGGCTCTGTCTCCTTACTGTGTACAAAATAATTACAAACTCACAAGAATGGCCAACCTATCAAGTGTTTACTGTGTCCCAGAAGCTGTTCCAAGTGTTCTCAGGTACTATCTTGTTAGTCTGCACAAAATCACTATGGGTCTGAGGGAGGTCCTATTGTTATTACCCCCATTTCACAGATGAGGATTCTGAGGGATGGAGAGGGGAGCAAACTGGCCCAGTGTCATACAACCAAGAAGGGATGAGACTGATCTTCAGACTCACCCTGTCTAGCTCCAGTACCTGAACTCTGGAAGAGACTTGAGCAAGACTAGAAGCAGGGGCACCAGTTAGGAAGGTACTACAGAGGTCAGGAGAGAGATGGTGGTGTCTCGGGGGGTGGAAGTTAGGTTAAGAGGACTCCGTGATAGACCATACACTGTGGGGTCAGCAGAAGAAAGGGAAGAGTCCAGGTGATTTTTATCCTGAGCAGGTGGCTGATGGGTGATGCCTTTTACTGAGGGAAGAAGGCTGGAGAAAAGCAGGGGGAGGGGATTATGAGTTCTGCTTGGGATATGCTAAGTTGGAAAAGTCTGTGAAGCATCCACTTGTGGCCAAGCGAAGAGGGAGAGTTTGAAGGGTAGAGTGATAAAGCCAAATGTGTTGCTGAGAGGCCCAATAAATGGAAGAGATGGATTGACCACTGGATTTCATCCCCAATATATTTACAGACCATTTAAAAACTTTTCAAGATGCAAAAAACAATGGGAATGGGTTCACTAAACTTATGTACTCAGCCTGCCTCCTCTTCCCAGACTCTGGTCCCAGCCCCGTCTTATCAGGGGAGGGGTGAGGGAAGAGAGAGGCAGAGAAAGAAAGGGGAAGATCATGGGGGCAATACAGGGACGACACAATAGGGACCCACAGGCACAGAGAACGGTAGCCCTTCAGGAAGAGCCAACTGCCACCCTTCTTCACTTCCCTTGGAACAAAAAAATTCCATCTTATTTCTTTCCAATATCAAGATACCCATAAAAGACAACAGTATATTTTCTCTGAGATTTTTATTAGAATTCAGTCAAATTGTCTATTAGAATTTATTATATGCTCAGGGCTTTTATTACATGGCCACATATTTGATTTGTAACCTGACCAATTCAGTTATTTCCAGCATAACCTTTACAGAGTTAAAATATATGGATATTTTTGCATGGAAGTTACAAGATTTTAAATCTGCTGAATAACTTGAAGAATTAATAACTTTTTATATATATTTTGGAAATGTGAGTAGATGTAGAAGAAAATTAAAGGGAAAATTAATGATAGGAAACAAAAAAAAATAAAGGTAATAAATAAGTGGATTATGAAATCATAAGTTCCAGAGAGGAAAAACAATGAAAACATGGTCAAAATTCAGGAGCTGCCTAAAGGAACATGGATCAAAGTGATTTATACATGAGCATATAACTGAATGAAAAACACTAGTGCATTGAATAGACATTCTTTGTGTTGTTCAGAAGGACAGTGATGTGAGAACTCTAAATTTACCTTATAATTGTTGACTCTATGTTGTAATTTTAGGTAGAAAGTAGTGACAAAATAATTATATCCATGTTCTGATTCTGTGTCAGAAAAAAACAGCACAAATTCTTGCATCCATATATTACATGAGCACCAAAGAATATGTTGTCAGTTTTCAAATAAAAATTTAAAAACTTTACAGAGAGGTTCTTGGTAATCTCTCACATTCAACAAACCACAAAACTGAAGATACTCCAAAGGAAGTTGCAACATCGTGGGAGATGTATAATTTTCATACACACAGACAGGAAACAGGAACTTTGTCATGTGAGTTCAAGAAAAATATGAAAGGAAAGGCTTATAGGGTTCAGTCTGGTTTACTATTGTGTAAGAAAGTACTCCTCTTTCTCTCATTCTTTCTCTCTGTTTCCACAGAGCCACACAATTTCCTTACAATATGGCGGCCTTAGGGTATCTGGCTCTCTACCATGACAGTTTAGGACTCCTCCCAAAGGCAGAGACAGAAGCTTCCAGTTCTTTTAAGAGCTAGGTCTGGCATCATGTTCCTTCCACTGCACTCCATTGGTCAAAGCAGACATGAGCCCGCCCGCATTCAAGGGGTAGGAAAATAGTACTCATCTCTTTTTTTTTTTTTTTTAATTTTTTTCCATTTTTTATTTATTTTTGGGACAGAGAGAGACAGAGCATGAACAGGGGAGGGGCAGAGAGAGAGGGAGACACAGAATCGGAAACAGGCTCCAGGCTCCGAGCCGTCAGCCCAGAGCCCGACGCGGGGGTCGAACTCACGGACCGCGAGATCGTGACCTGGCTGAAGTCGGACGCTTAACCGACTGCGCCACCCAGGCGCCCCAGTACTCATCTCTTAATAGGAAGGGTGATCTATATGACATTTTAGGTATCTGTAACACAAAAAGTGGGTGGTATCTGCCCTATGGAGGGAAAGTGGAGGAAGCACAAACGTTTTGAACTCCTTTCATAGGCTGCTTCTAACTCCAATGACAACTCTGAATCCACATATATAGTTGCAATTGAAACGGAGCTCCAAGAGGTTCCTACAACTAATGTTGTCATATGGAGTAGGTCAGTAGCAGGGGACAGCTGAGAGGGTTGTGGAGAAGGACAAGAGAGGTATAGTCTTGGGATCAGAGGGGACCCAGGTGACCCCAGTCCATGAAATATCCCTAGAGCATTAGAACTGCCATCTGGACAAGGCTTGCTACACCCAGCAGGATCAATGACCTATCCTTGCCCTTCAACGCATTCTTGGCATAGTCAACTTGGGCATGAGGCAGAACAGCATCATCAGTGGTATTGTCTAGAGAATGATCTGGAGAAGGTAGAACAAGAGGAGCGAAAAGCACTACTATGGTTGGAAGTAAAAAAGACATTTTTGGAAATAAAAGTTTCAACACTAAAAGTTGACATCTGAAAGTCAGAGATTCACATATCCTGACAATGTTTCTCTTTAGTAGTTCCTACTGTATAGAAAAAGCAACTGTTTAAACGGCGTTCTAGTCTTTAGAGTAGAATAGGTGCTACTACAGTGGGTACATTTCTCTCTTTCTGACCTAGCTTTTCCTCTTAGTTTGATGTTTTTCCTTCTCTCTTGCTCCCTGCATTTTTCTCCTACTCAAGTCTCCTCTCACACCTGTCTTGCCATTCATCTACCAGAGGCTCCTGCAACAACCACAGGAACCACAAAGAGCACGTGGCACAAAAAAGCAGCCGAACACCTTCCTAGAGGTTCTTATCTTCATGAGGGTGTGGACAATTTTTGTCTGCAAATAAAAGTTGTACCAGATTCTTTTCTTGATCATTTAAGACCTAGTAACCTTTTATTGTAACAATGTTCATGCTACCATGAAAATTTTTGCGGACCCTATTTTCTGATTATTTTCTTCTCCACTAACAATTTGGTTGAGGATCCAGGCTAAAAGCCTTTTATCTCCTGATGGTAGACCCCTTTGACTTAAAGATTTTATTTTGACTACTCTCAACTTGTCACAG
Source organism: Neofelis nebulosa (assembly GCF_028018385.1). NCBI lineage: Eukaryota > Metazoa > Chordata > Mammalia > Carnivora > Felidae > Neofelis > Neofelis nebulosa. The sequence goes on from NC_080787.1 coordinate 148,724,810, forward strand.
GAATCCCTCTCCCATCTTTGTGACTCATTTGCGAGCATTCGTGTGACCCAGTCCTGGACAGCGGAAAGAACTAAGAGGGCTCTTGAGGGCTTCTGGGAAATATTTTCTTTCCTGGTTGCAAGAGAGACATTCTTTTTTTGTTTTGTTTTTCATTTATTTATTTATTATTTTTGAGAGAGAGAGAGAGAGAGAGAGAGAGAGAGAGATTGGCAGAGCATAAGCAGGGGAGGGACAGAGAGAGGGGGAAACACAGAATCCAAAGCAGGCTCCAGGCTCTGAGCTGTCAGCAAAGAGCCTGACATGGGGCTAGAACTCACAAACTGTGAGATCATGACCCAAACTAAAGTCAGACGCTTAATGGACTGAGCCATCCAGGTACCCCAAGAAAGACATTCAAAAGGACAAACAAAACCTTCTACCTGCTTGGATTCAGAGGGGATGAGGTGTTGCCTTGTGCTGTACAGCCGGGACCTCAGTGATGAGAACTTACGCAGGACAGGAAGAGCTCCCACCCTTGATGAAACTGTGGAGAACCCTCCCCCTAGCCCCCTATGCCCTTCTTAGAAGTGAAAAGTCAGTGTCCTTACATTTTCAGTCTTGGTTGGTCAGGTTTTCTGTTATTGCAGCGGAAGGCATTTCTTTCGGGAGGAGACCATGCTGCATGAATACTTTCACATTTCACATCTCTGCCCAGTTACTGGCAACCAGTATTGAAGGGTGACTGAACGGTAAACATGCCTTGAAAATCAGAGATAGTGAACTGCTCCTGGGATATTTGAAGGCTTATCTCTTCCAGAACCCTTCACTTACATTCTACAGGTCAAAAAACTGGGGGCCTTTCTCTTCTCCCTTCAGAAAATATTTATCTACATTCCTGGAAAAAGGTCTCTCTCTCTTTCTCTACACACACACACACACTTACACACACACACACACACACACACACACACACAATTGGAGTAGCTCACGTATCTACTTAAACAGGTGCAGAATTTTGTGCATGCATTTTTCTTAGTGCAAAAGGGGGAAATTCTGTAGTTGCCATCAGGTTCTCAATGGAGTCAGTAATCAAAACAAAGTCAAACAAAATAGAAAAACACATTGATCACCACTGCTCTATAAGTTACTAGAATGTAAGTCTCTTGACAAAAACAAATATTGTCTTAAATGTCTTAGTATCTATAGGGCCTACCACAGTGCCTGGCATATAGTAAATGCTCAGTAAACGTTTGTTTAAATAAACGGAGTGACTTGTTTTGTCTTTGGTCCATGATCTATGCCTAGTGCTTTGGGTGAATGACAAAGTATATGACAGTTAGATATAAACCTGTAAGCCATATATCCATAGAAACAGATGTCTCCAGGACAAAATTGTATTTATTTACTTTAAATTCTAATAAGGCTATACACTAAGAGACACATACTATCATGAGGGAGAGATACAAACTCTGAATGGAGAGAAAAAGGAGAGATCAATGTGAACTGTCTGCTTAACATATGGACTTATTCACGTTAAAAATTTATTTCATTTAGGCATGGAGTTTTGAGAATTTTTTTTCTTTTAAGCAATGAGAGGCTGGATGGAGTAAAAACCCAAAACACAAACATGCTTAGGATCTTTACATCATATGAATCTTGTGTAAAATATGATTATTTTCCTCTAATTCATTAGCTCATCTGGCTCCCATTCCACAAAATGTAGTTTTCTTTTTTCAAAGCCTAAGATACAGGGTATTTTAGAATATATGCTATCAAATGATGTACACTCCTCTCATTAAAAAATTTTTTTTAACGTTTATTTATTTTTGAGAGACAGAGAGAGAACATGAGTGGGGGAGAGGCAGAGAGAGCCAGACACATAGAATCTGAAGCAGGCTCTAGAATCTGAGCTGTCAGCACAGATCCCAATGTAGGGCTCGAACCCACAAACCATGAGATCATGACCTGGGCCAAAGTTCGACACTTAACTGACCGAGCCACCCAGGTGCCCCTGTACACTCTTCTTTTAACACACTCTTTCAAAGCATCCTTTTTCATTTGACCGTTGGGTGACAATGTTGGCTCTGAATTGTATCCTCTCAAAAGACATTGTCAAGTCCTAACCCCTGTGTACCTCTGGATGCAACCTTACTTGGAAACAGGGTCTTTGCAGATGTTTCCAGTTCACATGAGGTCATTAGGGTGGGTCCTAACCCAATGTGACTGTCGACCTTTTAAGAAGAGACACGGAGAAACAAACAGGAAATACCCTGTGATAGCAGGGCCAGCTATGGGAGTGATACACCCACAAGCCAAGGAATGTCAAGAATTGCTTAGAATCCTAGAAACAAAGGGGCGCCTGGGTGGCGCAGTCGGTTAAGCGTCCGACTTCAGCCAGGTCACGATCTTGCGGTCTGTGAGTTCGAGCCCCGCGTCGGGCTCTGGGCTGATGGCTCGGAGCCTGGAGCCTGTTTCCGATTCTGTGTCTCCCTCTCTCTCTGCCCCTCCCCCGTTCATGCTCTGTCTCTCTCTGTCCCAAAAATAAATAAAAAACGTTGAAAAAAAAATTTTTAAAAAAAAGAATCCTAGAAACTAAGGGAAAGTCATGGAACAGATCCCTACTCCCCCACCCCCAAATCCCCCACTGCTGAGTTTTCAGAGAGAGCACGGCCCTGTAGATACCTTGATTTCAGATGTTTAGCCTCCAGAACTGTGAAACAATAAGTTTGTTAAGTTATCCAAGTTTGTGGTAAGCTGTATTGGCAGCCATAGGGAGCTAATACAATGGGCAAGAATGGCTGTCTTCTGGGATTAAGATCCTCCTGGTGCAATGCTGACTTCTGTTTGTCACTCCACGAGGTCATTGCCACCTTGATGGGGGAGATGGGTTGAAGGAGGTCAAATCACAGACTACAGAAGCAGCTGGGAAGCCTGTTCTTTTACCACGCCATTGCTATTTAACTGCATCGACAGACTGCCTTTGTGATTTATCCCAAAGAACACTGTTCAGATAAAAATAAACTTTCTCTAGGGTTCTGTAATTCAAGGGCAGAAGGATTGCTTTCATTCATTGGAACCATAGCTGTCCTAAACTTGGGAGAGGGCACCTTGGACATGTCATTTGAAAGCAAGGGAGGCACTGGGCTTCCCTTTACACCAGGTAAATATTCATTAAATTCAACCAGAGCCTGACCTGTAGCAATTTCCATGATCCTATCAGCTCGACTTGTTTCACCTGTATTTAGGGGGAGGTGGGAGAATATGATGATTCCGTGCTAGCTACCCAACTTTCTATTTCTAATTTGTCCTTCACAGTCATTCCTCCAACTTGCTCATAGTATTTTCTTGAAATTTGGACTTTTATTTGTTCTTGGAAAGAAACAACGACATGTTGATGGGTAGAGAGACAGAACATGGATATTTTCAAATGTTTCCACTAATGCATATCCATAATATCAAAGGTGAGACCCAATGACGCAATTTGCCCAAACGCCTCATTAAAGAACACACCATGCTCCTCCCTTCAACAACCTCTTTAAAATGTACACCATTAACTTTTAATTGACCGTATGAGGAGTTCGGTTTTGACATAACTTCTTCTTTATTGTTCATTTTCTTAGAAAAGCTCTGATTGAGGGGCGCCTGGCTGGCTCAGTCGGTGAAGCGTCCAACTTCAGCTCAGGTCATGATCTCACAGTTCTCATGGGTTCAAGCCCCGCATCGGGCTCTGTGCTGACAGATTAGAGCCTGGAGTCTGCTTCAGATTCTGTCTCCCTCTCTCTCTGCCCCTCCCCTGCTTGTGCTCTGTCTCTCTCTGTCTCTCAGAAATAAATAAATGTAAAAAAAAAAAAAAATTAAAAAAAGAAAAGCTCGGTTGATTTCTTGAAAGTTCTCCCAAATTTGCTTTGAATAGCCCGATCTTCTTTCTGCCCTCAGTGTTATTCTTTTTTCTCCCTCTTTCCTTCACCCCTCATTTTGCTCTTTTTCTTGCCCTCCCTCATTCTGATCAGCCAGAGCTATATCCTGTTCCACTGCTAGGGAACATGCCATAGGGCATCACCCTCTCCTGAACCGTTTTTTCTTTCTGTCCTCATTGATCTGTCCTGACCTGCTCCCCCTGCTCCAAACCCAGGCTTGCCAGGGATCATTCTAACTCAGTGATTCAATGAGTCACTCCCTTTGCAAGTGTCTGTTGATCATGCTTTGTGCCAAGTACTAGATCACGTAGACACAGAGATAATTTAGGCAGTTTCTTCCCCCTAGGTGGGTCTTCTCTGGTGTACTAATCAACACAGACAATACTAATCAATTAATACACTTCCTATGAAACACTTCCTATGAAATATGCTGTAGATAACTATCATTCTGTTCAACTGGCAAGCTCATGTTAATGTAGATTGATGTCATGTCTCCAATACTAACCACATTTAGTCTCTTTACCCAAGAAAAGGCATATTTTCCAAATATATGTGTGCAAAGGAAGAAATATTCTTGTCTGCTACATGTGTCCTTCTGTACCACGTACTTTTAAAAAAATGTTAGCTCAAGAAGTAAGAAGTGTCTTTTATATGACTTTACTACCTAGGATGTTAGTATACATAAGGCTTAAGATACCTTATAGAAGATTCATGAAGTCCATCAACCAACTGAGTGGTAAATGGGTCCTCACATAGAGCATCACAACTATGTTATATCTGGAAGGGGAACTCTTTGATCAACAACATTTGGCCAGGGAAAGTGATATTCAACAAGTGCGTATTAGAGGCAAATGCATGCATAACTGTTTTCAGTGCTGGGGGCAGAGTGATAAATGAAACAAGCTTGTCAAGCTTATAGTCTAGGGAGAGGAGGGGACAGAGAATAAACAAGCAAGTAATAATCATAATTTTAAAAAACAGAAAATACTAAAGTGATGAGAAGTGATTCTAGTATTATAAAGATCATTCTGGTTTCTATGTGAAGACACAGGATACATTCTTGAATTCTGGGGGGGAAATCTTGAAACTTGAAGATCGAAAACTTGAAACAATTTATACTGAAAAACCTTGTTTTAGACCAACCTAACATATATTACTTTCAATAACAGAACTAGGGACATTTCTGTAAATGAGCTATGTTTACTATCCCTCCCTCCAGTGTTAATGAAGGCCATTCCAGTTCCTGTGGAGTTGTCCAATAGAGCTGTGTGTTCCTGTCCCCCCGACCCCTCTCCTGCCCTCCTGTCCTGTCTAGACACGCAAATCTCTGGCAAAAAGGAAAACACTGGGGGTGGCACAGTACATGTAACATTTTTCAAGTCTATGGTAGGTAAGTCCTGTGTTCTTTGCGTACACACTAATATTTCTATTGTCTGAAACCTCAGTGAACTAGGAGAGATGAATGAAGGAGCTGACTGTGTTCAAATTCAATACAGGAAAAATCACAGCATTATAGGCAAACAAAAAACAGATGGAGAATATGATGAAAAACATGAATTCACACTGGCAATAAAAACTAAAAATGCCCAGGAAAAACTTTAACAGTATATATGCACATGTTAAACACAACAATGACAACAGCAAGAATAACACACAGAACTTTACTAAACAGCCAAAGATGACAGGTGGAATCACATACCACATTTCTGAACTGAAATGCAATTCTGTAAGGAGTTGACTCTTCTGGAAAATATGCTTTACTTGTACTATAACTCTTATCAGATCTCAATAGCATTATTTTAGAAACCTTGCAAAATGAATCCAAAGGAAAAAGATAAGAATTTGTCTTTATAAAAGTTTAAAAGTTCTATATAAAAGAAAGAGAGCATTGACCAAGTTAACCATATTAAAAAGAAAAAGGTAAATACATTTTTTCAAATATTTGATATACAAAGCCTTTCTATCCTAAGTATATAAAGGGTTTCCATAAATCAACAAAAAAAAAAAAAAAAAAAGAAGAGAACCCAATGGGGATGAAGGTCTTAACCTTAACAAGAACAGGTAAATTTGCTATAGAACAAATATAAATGTCCAGTATTTATCTCCAATATGGTACTAAGGTTCATGGGTCATGTGAACAAGAACAAATCACACCAAACTATTACAGTAAAGATAATATTGACACACATACATACTAGCTAATCCAGATCCTATGATCCTCTATTAACTTTTTGTGTTATAAGATGATAAAGGAAGTATTTTAATGATAATGATTGAAAGTATATTATTTTTAATATCAGAATTTGTTGGTTATCCATTAGTGTACAAGGTTTTGATACTGAACTACTCACTAGAAGCCAACAGTTAAAGAGTATATGAGAGGCTATAACTTAGTAAGTTATAATCTACATCCCTGAAGAAGCTAATGTATTTTCAAAAGTAAATGAATGACCAAGTTCTTCTAACAAGGGAGACCACAATCTTTCCTTCCTTCTTTCCCCTTTCCTCTCCTCTCTCACTCCCTCTTCTCAGTATACATTGGTAAAACAGCTAAGTCATAATATTACAGGTAGGACAAAAAATTAGAAAATAATTTAGAACCACGATTCCCCAATCTCTAGATAAACAACAACAACAACAAATCAGACCCCTATTAAGAAATGAATTGCATTAATCCGTGGGCATCACTCACTCATTCATAACTCACTAGTGTATTTCTTTTTTTTTTTTTTTTCAACGTTTTTTTTAAATTTTTTTTAATTTATTTTTGGGACAGAGAGAGACGGAGCATGAATGGGGGAGGGGCAGAGAGAGAGGGAGACACAGAATCGGAAACAGGCTCCAGGCTCCGAGCCATCAGCCCAGAGCCTGACGCGGGGCTCGAACTCACGGACCGCGAGATCGTGACCTGGCTGAAGTCGGACGCTTAACCGACTGCGCCACCCAGGCGCCCCCTCACTAGTGTATTTCTAAACGAGAATTCCTCACTGGCAATTTACAACATCTTCCTATACTATATGAATCTTGCCTAAATCATTAGTTAAAATTACTCAATATCACATTCTTAAGTATTTGCCATTTGATTTTGTATTGAATACCTCTGTTTTTCTTTTTAGCTTAAGGAGCAAAAGTGGAACAGAAACAAAAGGCATAATGGCTTTTAAAGTCATTATTTAAACATGACGTATTTGACAAAACTAAAGCCTTTGATTTTCTAATAGGGTGTTTATAATGTTATATAAATATCGAAAGAAGCTAATCCAATATAAAGTTAAATAATTTACAGTACTTTCTATTCCTCATAGGCTGACTAAATCCGTTATCCAGTCATCATATTTTGATCTAAGTGTTTTTGAGGGAGAGGTATGTATGTATGTATGTATGTATGTATGTATCATCTGTCTTCCAAAGTAACTGTCCAGACACAATTAGAATTCATGTTATTTACTAAGTATTAACATAGTGGATTTTTACACCAAGTGCTCAAGCTATAGAAAGACTTCCCATACAACTAATTTGCTAGAATAAATCTGGGTGCAAGTGAAACTCAATACAGCCTTGCCTTCCATGATGCTTATCACTGAAGATCAGTATGATTTACTGAGCATATAAAAGTTTTCATTCATTTGGACTTAACTTCCGTTTGCCACTCAGCCCTGTTAGACATGTCATATTCCTATAGAAAATGTTAACATTGAATAGTCCCTTATGGGATATTAGAGCGTGAGACAGAAATGTCAGGGCGAGAATTGCTAAGAGCTTTGCTTTCTGTGGATTTCTGGATGGTAAATAATCAACTATCTCCAGCACCAAGTTATAGCTCAAAAGACCGGATTTCTTTTTGTACAGGTTTACACATTTAGCATAATTTCTATTTCTTTCATTTAACACTTACATCCACATTTTATGCCTATGATGTTCAACACCCTAGGGACTCTAGAAAATATAAACAAGATATAATCCTTGCCTGTCAAGAGCCCATAGCTTAATTGAGGAACTATGTAAACAAAGAAATATAATAAAAGGCAGAATGATAAGGACATGAATAATGACTTTCGTTTATAAAGGTCTACACAGTTTTCAAAGCTCTTTACACACATTACTTCACTTGATCTGCGCAAGAAACATTCAAGGTAGACCAAGTAGACCAACTCATCCTTAGTTTAGAAGTGAGGAAAACGAGAATCAGAATATGAAGGGGTAGACCACCTTTATAAGGGTGCTTATCAGGGCTAAATTGCTCATCTTTCCTTGGTATCTCATCGACAGACTTGTATTTCACTCTCTTCCCTCTGTGTTTTGAAATTGTTGACATTTCTCATCTGACTCTTCTCCTTTTCCAAACTCTTTATTCTTGTGGATACACACTCTTTTTATTCCTTCAGCATTATTTTGCTGGGATTTGGGGAGGTAGCAGATGGAATTTCTGTAGGAACTAATGTGGAATGACATGATTTTTAGCAGTGAGCTCTTGTGAAGGACACCAAAGTTGACCTGGGCCTTTAAAGATGAATAAGCCACTGAGCAGCAAGCCATAGTAAGACAGGGAGGCAGAATAGGAGGCTTTACACCAATAGACAAAGCTACATTAACATTACACAGAGATCACTTTTTTTCCCCCATAGAGTGCTGAAACTCAACAAGAGGCCCAACACTTAAAACTCTGTAAGTTCTTCTGAATTAAAAAAGCTTTCAAAACGAAGACAACCAAGACCAATTTGTCAGATATACGTTGAGCTTTCAGCTTGAACAGGTTTTGTTTTTTAATTTTTCTTAACTTTCTTTATTTATTTTGAGAGAGAGAGTGTGAATGAGCAGGGGAGAGGCAGAGAGAGAGAGAGAGAGAGAGAGAGAGAGAATTGTAGTCAGGCTCCACACTGTCAGCACAGAGCTCGATGTGGGGCTCGAACTCACGAACTGTGAGATCATGACCTGAGCTGAGACCAAGAGTTGGACACTTAACCAACTGAGCCACTCAGGCACCCCAAGCTGGTTTTCAAAGTAGAGTTTATAAAGCTGCATTGAGGAAAAGGCAATATTTATGTAACACAAATAGAAGGACTCCAGCAAAGCAGTAAGTGTGGGGACTCAATAGCAATTCAGCCTCCTATTTGTTCCAATAACATCTCTCCAGGACAATATCCATCTTTGGGGCCAATGGGTGGACAGAATCGAAGTCAGATGGAGTTTATTCCACTGGAGGAAGGACCTGTATTGTAGCTGCTCACACCCACCCCACCCACAGCCCTTGTCCTGTTTTACAGGGATTAGATGTGCTTCTGCCCACCCAGTGCCGGGCCGTATCTGAACACGTGAAGTAGAGGCACTGGAATGGGATTTACATGACATTGAAACCAGTACTTTCAGACTAGATTTCTTCCTCTTTGATCAAGACAGAATTAAGTTAGAATAAACCTAAGACTTCATGTGCCCTTATTCTACATTCTAGAGTGTTACATATTGGAGTTCCTCAGAAGCAACTACTTCTGAGGATCCTGGCTGCCTCACTTGGTGGGATATGTGACTCTTGATCTTGGGATCGTGAATTCAAGCCCCGTGTTGGGACTGGTGGGTACTTAAAAAAAAAAAAAATCAACTACTTCTGTATTCTCACCTCACGATTTATGTGAAGTAGATTTTCAGATAGAGCTGCAAGAGGGAAATTAGTGTACCATTCACCTCTTTAAAGGTGAGAATTTCACATTAGATTATTAAACATCTGTATAAAAAAGCATTAAAATTCCACAGTTCATTTTCTTCTGTGGAAAGAAGAACGTATTTGTGTATGTGCGTGTGTGTGTACATATGTTATATATGTATATATATATATATATATGTGTATATATATATGTGTGTGCATATATATATGTGTGTGTGTGCATGTGTTATATATGTGTATATATGTATATATTTGTAATATGTAGATATTGGTATTGATATAATATATATTTTATATTATCACAAATATATACGTATTATAAATATATGCATATTCATGCATATATGCATACATTTATAAATAGAACACATATACAGTCTGTATTAGTAGTAGCCATGGCAGAAAGATTTTTGAGGCAGTAGTGAATGGGGGCAAGGGACTAGCCTCTCTAGGGAATAATGCCAAACAGAAATGATAGTCTTTTGGTGGGTGATGTGGTAGAGGGAAAAGGTCCTATGAGATCAGGCAGAGAAGTAAAGGGGGAATTTTCCGGCAGGTGCAGACACATGTGCAAAGGCCCTGAGCCACGAACCCACCCAAGGAAGCTCTCTGATGAACCTTGTGTGGTATTGGAGGAGATGATGGAGGCAAGAAGAAATCGTACATAGGTCTTGTACAAAATTGTACAAAAGGTCTCGTACCTAACAAAGTGCCTTCTATTCATGATACGGAACTTGAATTTTATCCTGAAGCCTTGGGGAAACTAAGTTTGTTTTAAAGAGAGTGACACAAATTCCTGTTTTAGAGTCATGACTGTAGGATCCGCCTGAAAAACAGGCCGCCGCCTGGAGTTGGGTTCCCAAGCTGCTCCACATTCTGTGAATGGATGTGAGACACACATTAAGCACTAATTAGTAGGTGGCATTGATGAGACGTGGTGACTAGATGTGGTGAGAGAGAGTCTGGGGTCACGTCAGGGTTTGCATGTTGACCAGTGGTGGATGGTGGTGACAGTCACCAGAGAAGAGCAAGGCTTTTCAGTTCTGCAGGGCAGATGGGACAAATGTGTCTAAATGTCCAACCTCTGCGGGCCTCACTAAAGTGACACTGAAGAAACAGAACGGGAAGAAACCTGCAACCACGAAGAGTCTGAGAGCGGAGGCAAGATCATGGGCGAGACGTCAGGCAGGTGCGGAATGCAGACAGAACACTGGCCAGTGCGCAGCAGAGCAGAGAGCTGAAACGTGGCTGCGGAAAGTCCATGAGGACAAGCCTGTCCATGCTGCAGGAGCTCAGCAAGTTCTTGGGATCTGAAACACCAGGCACCCGGGAAACTCAGAGCAAAGGAAGGGCAAAATGAGAACAACGGCTTGGAAATCAAATATTATGAGCAAGTAGATCATAGGATCCCAGCCCCTGCCCTAGGAAGCCAGGCTACAGAAAGGCTGAAGACAGGTTTATGTTACAAAGAAGTCAATGCAGAGGGTACCAGGACTCCGCCCACCTGGCAGAGCTCAGCAGGCGGTGAGAGGCTATACCAAAATCAGGGAAATTTCAGGAATGAGTCCAGTGGTAACACCTCATCCCCTTTCTCTTGCCTGGGTGGTAGACTATGGCATCTATATCCAGTGCAACCCTCAACCCCCTGAAATTAAAAAAATATATTAAAAATTATCATTTTATTCACCAAGAGAAAATAGAAAACACTGTCAATTAGCCACGAGATACATACTTTGTAACTTGAGAGAGAGAGAGAGAGAGAGAGAGAGAGAGTGAGAGCAGGGAAGAGGGGGCAGAGGAAGAGAGAGAGAGAGAATCCCAAGCAGGTTCCATGCTCAGCTCGGAGCCTGACACAGGGCTCGATCCCACGACCCTGGGATCGTGACCTGGGCCAAAACCAAGAGTTGGATGCTCAACTGACTGAGGGAGGCACTCAGGTGCCCTGATAATGGTTTTTGAATCAATGTTATCTTAGTAAATACTTGATAAAATTGATTCTATAAGAATAAGGGAAGTGAGTAGCTGGGGCTATTTAACACTTCAAAGTACAAACAAGTGTTTCTCTGATAAAATTAAATAAACTAGAAAGCAAGCAGGAGGAAGGATTTGGACCAGTTGGCAAAGTTGAGTGAGGCCTGAGGTTTTAGATATATTGAATTTGCCTTTAAAAAAGTATACTTTGTCATGTTACACACACACACACACACACACACACACACACACACACACACACACAAACCGAGAAAACACTGCAAGTGAAAGTGAAGGCTCTGTTAGCTTTACTCCACAGGGAGGGATCTCTTCAAAAGCAGGTTTAGGGGGTGTGGGCTCTGGGGAGAAGTCTGAGCTGCTTGAACCCACACTAAGAGTTCTCCTGCTATCACAAGCCCTCCACTGCCATGGAGGCCCCCAAATATGCAAAATGATGATACTTTTAAAACAGCTTCAAAGGGAGCCTTGGTGGCTCAGGTGGTTAAGCATCTTCATTTCAGTTCAGGTCATGATCTCATGGTTTGTGGGTTCAAGTCCCGTGTTGGGTTCTGGGCTGACAGCACAAAGCCTGGTTAGGATTCTCTCTCTCCCTCTTTCTCTGCCCCTCCCCAACGTGTTCTCTCTCTCTCTCTCTCTCTCTCTCTCTCTCAAAATAAATAAACTTAAGAAAAATACAGCTTCAAAAACAACCAACTTGTTTTAAATAATTAGAAATAAGGGATTGTCCCTCATATGTTTAAAGGGAAAAGTCACTGATATATTTTTTAAAAAATTTTTTTAACGTTTATTTATTATTGAGAGACAGAGTGACACAGAGCGTGAGCAGGGGAGGGGCAGAGAGAGGGGGAGACACAGAATCCGAAGCAGGCTCCAGGCTCTGAGACATCAGCACAGAGCCCAACGCGGGGCTTGAACTCACAAACTGCGAGATCATGACCTGAGTTGAAGTTGGTCGCCCAACCAACTGAACCACCCAGGCGCCCCTCACTGATATATTTTTTAAGGGCATTATTTGATTCCACAAAATAAGAAAAAGAAAAGTTTTTTAAATAAGTCAGTGACTCATAATGCAAGATTATTCTAAATTACCATCATTATTATTCATATTACTAGAGAATAGCGACTTTCATTGCCTGCCAAGCACTATGCTAAGGACTTAAACTTAGTTATTTCGTTACTCATTCTAGCAACCCTAAGGAATAATTACAAACACGACTGTATGTGGCAAAGAAGGGAGCAGGCTTGAAGCCACTTGCCCCATCACTGACTGAGGAGCCCATTTGCAGAGGAGTCCATTGCAGAGAATACAATTCCTTGCATTCTCAAGAGGCAAAGCCTGTGCACAGAGATGCTGGAGAGCTTAGCTCTATACTTGCATTGTCACTTCCCTTGGGTGAGATCCTTTTTAATTTCAGCACTGCCAAAACACACGCATTCAATTCTAAAAATAGTAGGCAAACTAGACAGTAGAGTAGGTATTTAATCACTCCTTGTTGATGGATCACCTCAATCATTTGTTATTCAAAATATATGTTCTTAAATGCATATATTAATTAATCAATATGTAATTAAGGATTTTATACACAGAAACTGCATTGCCAGGCACCAGGTAGGGATAGAGCAGTGAACAAGAGAAGAAATAAACATGCAGAACAACACATAGTTTTCCTTCCACTTGATCGTAGGTGCCATAAGAAACAAAATGAAGAGCAGGAATACTGAAAGCTGGTGATAGCTTGTCCCAGTTGGGGTGGTCCAGGGAAGGCTGGGCACAGATCTGGAGAAAGGCTACCAGCTCAGCAAAATGTTGCGGGGAAAGATGATTCCAGCACTCAGAGCCACACAGTCACCCAACGTCAACCCAAGGTGCCTGTGTTGGACAGGAGGCCCACATGGCTGGTGGCTGTGACAGCAGAGTGGGGAGTCACAGGGTGTCACCAAAGATGTAGAGGTCAAACATGGGGTCTTCTAGACTGAGTCTAGATTTTACTCCAATTATAAAGGGCAGCCTCTGCTGCGTTGAAGGGGTGGAATGAAATCTGATTTACCACTTTGAACTACTGATACACTAAAACAGAAGTTTAAAGCCATGTTTTCATGGCTAAAACAATCCAAATATCAGTTGCTGTAGTGATTTTTGACTGCTTTTACAAGTCAAAGAAGCCCAGTGAATAACTGAGTACATAAAATCTATTTAATTAGGACTGTCAATAGAGTTGTGATGGAAACACGGTCAATGTAATTGAAGGCATAGAAATAATGAAAGCCTGTGTGCTCATGTGCAAGGCAAATGTGACGCTGAAACTTACTTCCGTCTTACGGTTATTAGTTTTCTCTTCCTGCTATAACAAATCACCACCACACCCATTTATATCTCAGTTTTTGTGGGTCTGAAGTCTGGCTGCAGCGTGGCTGGGCTGCTTCTCTGCTTGGAGTCCCCAAACCACACTCCAAGTCCTGCATTTCTGTTTGGAGGCTCTGGGTTGGGATCCACCTTCAAGCTCACTCCAGGTGTAGGCAGATTTCCATTCAGTTTCTGGACTGAGGTGTCTGTTTCCTTGTGCTGTCCTCTGGGAGTAGTTCTCAGCTTCTGGGATCACCTGGATCCTAGCTAGGGTCCCCTTCAAAGCCTGTCATGGCTTCTTGAATGTGTCTGGTGCTCCTGTTGGCCCTGACCTCCCATTCTGTCCCAACCTCCCCTCTGCTTTTCTCCTCTGCCACATCACTCCAGCTCCCGGTGGAGACTTGTCTGCGCTTTAAAGGGCTCAAGAGATAGATTGGGCTCATCTGAAAAATTCGGCACCTTCTTCCTACTGCAAGGCTGTAGCTCTATAGCAGTAGCCAGGTGCGTGTTGGATGCGATTACTAGGGCACAGAATCTTGGAGGGGAGCCTCTTTACAATTCTACCCATCACATTTAATATTGCCACTGATGGGTACATCACATTAAAGTTTTTAAAATAAGAAACCCCACTCACGAGGATCAAAGAGGGCTCTGTGGAGCAACTCGGTGACGACAACAAGAGACAAAGAGAAACAAATCTTTTAAACAAAGCTGCAGAAAGCCTGAGAACAGTTTTTATGACTAAAACCCTTGTGTTTATAGCTATATGGACAAATGCATGCTGTCACAAAGTACTGGTTTCTCTTAAGATACAGCTATACTAACAGGTATACACTAACATTAATTGAGAGGTGCACCACCAGATTCAAATCGGGAATACATGTATTTACTTTTTAATTTTTTTTTAATGTTTATTTTTGAGAGGGAGAGAGAGTGTGAGTGGTGGAGGGTTAGAGGGAGAGGGAGACAGAATTTGAAGCAGGCTCCAGTCTCTGAGCTGTCAACACAGAGCCTGACACGGGGCTCGAACCCACGAACCACGAGATCGTGACCTGAGCCGAAGACGCTTAACCAACTGAGCCACCCAGGCGCCCCAAATCAGGGCTGCATTTATTTTTTTTTTTAATTTTTTTTTTAACGTTTATTTATTTTTGAGACAGAAAGAGACAGAGCATGAACGGGGGAGGGTCAGAGAGAGGGAGACACAGAATCCGAAACAGGCTCCAGGCTCTGAGCTGTCAGCACAGAGCCCGACGCGGGGCTCGAACTCACGGACCGCGAGATCATGACCTGAGCCGAACGAAGTCAGACGTCCAACTGACTGAGCCACCCAGGCGCCCCCAGAGCTGCATTTAAACCATATTTCTAAATATTCCTGGAGTTAGATGTCTGAGACGTTTCTTAGGTATTTAATGCGTGCATTTAAATAATTGATATTATTTCACATACGTGTACAAAATTGTCTACATTATTAAACGCACACACATCACCTACATAAAATTGTACAATGTCTCAGGTGTTAAGATACAATGAGAATGTCAAGTTTTATAAAGACAAATCTTTTTGGTCTTACTAACAGAGGAGATTTTGACAGCTGGCAAAATTCAAGTGACATTTACAGAATTTTGAACAAAATCCTCACTTAATATCACTCTCCCTTCCCCCACCTGAATCGATCTCAAAATGTCAAGTTGCAACCAGGGCGCTCTGTTATATTTGGAGATGGGTCATCTTGTTGGTCTTACAGTGTTTTCTCCTTCTTACCCTCTTGGCAATAACAGGAGTTTCTTAATTCTACCTTTTAGGGAAAGAAGGCAGAGAGAGACAGAGAGAGAGCAAGAGACAACTGGGTGAAGTAACATATTTCCATGAGAAGATAAAGTCTGATGGGTCCTCAGAAGAAGCAGCATGGGAAAAGAACTGTTTCTGGTGAAGAGATACGTGTGTATGTATGGACACGCGTCTCTGACCAGCAAGGTGCATTTTGTGCTATTATTTGTGTCGTGTCCCTTTCTGAACTACCTTTTTGTGTTCCTACACTGAATCCTCCTTGACTTCCCACACTTTAAAAATAACCCAATGCCAGGGTGCCTGGGTGGCTCAGTGGGTTAAGCGTCCGACTTAGGCTCAGGTCATGATCTCACGGTTCGTGGGTTCAAGCCCCACATTGGGTTCTGTGCTGCCAGCTCAGAGCCTGGAGCTGCTTTGGGTTCTGTGTCTCCCTCTCTCTCTGCCTCTCCCCTGCTCATTCTCTCTCTCTCTCTCAAAAATAAATAATAAAGATTAAAAAAAATTTTTTTTAAATAAAAAAAAAAAAACCCAAAGCCTATTATTTAGAACAAATGAGAAGTCAGGGGAAATTGGGAGAGATTAAAAATATTTTTATTTCAGTGAGTTCTAAATACCTGGTCTAGGAGAATATCCAGGGGATAAATATGTTAATAACATATACATATTAACTATGAATTAATATCATATTATATTACTATATAATATATACACTATATAACTGATATGTTATTATATCAACATGCTAATTAACAGGAAGGATATCTATAACACAATAATATATGTAACATATATAATATACATAATATATATAACATATGTTAATAACCTATTTTTCCCCAGATATTCTCCAAACTTAACTGAAATGATACTTTTAATAATTTTATTAAATTAATTACTTATTAAAATTTATTATTTTAATGTCTACAAAGTTTTCCCAACTTTTCATTTGTCCTTAATAATGGGCTCTGGGGTTACAGCATCAAACTCAGATCTGAAATTTGGCGAGGAGGACACAGGAATGTGATAGTAAGAGAAATGACTCGGGATACCCGAACGACTGCTACGCCACCAATTTGTCCAGCCGTATAAACACAACTGCCACCATGGGCAAAGAAAAGGCAGCAAAAGGGTACAGCAACAGTGCTGCAGCCCGTACCCAGCCTTCCCCTAGTAAAAGGGGGGGCACATGACACAGTCATGGCCAATGAGACAGAGCAGAAGTCCTGATGTGGGGCCACACCTGGCTCTTCCGCACAGAGTGGGAGCTGATGGTTGGAATCCGACTGTGAGACAGAGGTGGAGAGAACCGCAGGGCTATCTGTCTTGACACAAGACCACGAACTAACATTAGGAACTGTTTACCCCTGACCTTGGGATGTGAGAAGATCATCCTCTCCTTGCGTGTGCACCTGTGGTTGGGTTTTCTATTGCTTGCAGCCTCACATAGCCCTAACGGATATACTGGCCTCTTCTTGCCCAGGATTACCACTGGCTTCATTTTCTTTCTCTTCCTCCCTGCTCCTGCATTCTGAGCCCTCCTGTCTACGCCTTGCTGCACACACTAACTTTGATACCCTGCTGGTCTCTCTCATGGCCTGTCAACCAGTCTAGACCCCTTTTCCTGCTTTACTGTTTAGCTCCCTCCTGACTTAGAGCTCTGTGTGCTTCTTTGATTTGGTGACCGTTGCAGGTTGGAGCAAAAGGTTCTCCATGTGGGAAAGCAACACAACACCACAGTGTCCCACACTCTCCTCCAGGGGATGGGGAGGGGCTGATACTGTCCCTTTTAAACTTTAACCTTAAACTCTTGAAGGGAGGGTCAGGGCAGGAAGCAACGTCCCGCCCCTGGTGATGTGCGCGCCTTTTCTGCGATGCCTTCATTTGGTACCTGAGAATATTTTTAGCGGTTCGTTGGCAAATTGGGACAATGCTGATGGCACAAAAATCCCCTTGCATCATTACTAACAATCTGTGTTTCCTCAAAACCTTTAAATATGTTCGTGAAGAATTTAGAATAAATTAAAACCAGCACTGCTGTTTCGGGGAACGGGAACATGCATATTTTGTAGTTACTGCAGAATCTTCAGGGAGAAATGTAATTACAAACTTTAGTATGGTGACTTAGTGGTATTTATATTATTTCTGGTTTCTCTGTAGCTATATTTTCACCATAGAGAGGTTTGAACAAGTTAATAGGTCACATAGTAGCTTTGAGGCATATGCATGTCTTACGTAGGAGACGGCGACGGCGCGGGATGTTGTGGCTCAGTTAAAATCCTGGGAAGCCATCCATGAACTGCCAACAGAAAGGTGTGACTGTCATTGTTTGGTTAGATCTGTAGGGTCTACGTTCATTAATACATGCTCCAATTTATTCATAAATGAACTGCAACAAAGGAAGAACACTGTGAGAAAGAGAGATTCTAACCCTCACCAAAATAAGCTAGGGGAGCTAGTTACACAGGACCCTACCGGGTTGCCTTGCCCCTCCCACCTCTACATTCCGGTGAGGGATTTTACAGGGGCGGAGGAGCTAATCTGTATTCATGATACTTTGCTAAATTAATGTTACCTTGGTGCTACAACGCACGTCCGAGCAAACTGTGGCGTATTTTTTTTCCTCCTAGTCTATGAAGCATTTTGAGTGAACCACTATCTTATGTCCCACGCTTGTTAAATCTCCAAGCATGGCTCTGGTTTCTCAACGACTGCTTAGAAAAAAGAAGTTATTTCGTTTGAGAATCCTTTCCCTCTCTTGACCTTATTGCCCCAGGATGCAAACAACTTCAATGAGAGATGCACAAGGGACGTACTTTGTGCTTCACCTGGATAACCACAGACATCTTTGAATGATACTAGACCCTCTTTCAGGGTAAAAAAGCAAGTCCAGTTTTTGTTTGTTTGCCTAAATCTTTTTTTCAGCTTTTCCTTTTATCTACCACTTTCCTCTCCCTCAAAACACACACACACACACACACACACACACACACACACAAAACGAAAAACCCCCCAAAACAAATGAAACAAACCTAAAAAATTACACTAAAGGCCTATTCTCAGCTTTATGCCCAAACCTACCTGCAAATTACACATCAATACCAGACTAATTGTGCATAAAATTTAAATTCTCTTGCACTGCCAAAAAAGGCAGAATGCTTCAGTGGTGTAATGTGTAGGCTGAGCTCAATCCAGTAAGGACTGCCCCAAGACAGCTCGTACAGATGCAATCATTTCTCACATACTCCAACTGCTTCCTTTCACAACATTACTTTTGTTATGCAAAAGTATATGCCTAATTTTAATCCACGAGACCATCTAAGAAGATTGAAACTTCATGCTTGTCTTACTTTCTCTGAGTGTAATTAAACATATTATTATTATTTTTTTTAATGAGGACGATTTCAGCTGCCTGTCATTGCTGTTTGCTCACAGGTCAAAGAACCACAAGAGGCATCAAAGAACTGCCTGTTGATGCTATGTTGACACCGTATTAAATCTTCATTTCTTAGTGACTCTGGTTAAGTGGAAGTGACAGCAAAATGAAACAAAGGGGACAGTACTTTACAGTAGAGGGCAGCAGCTCTTTCCTTGGTGGAGAGAAAAAGTCCCAGTAGAGTGTCAGGTGGATCCAAATCCCCCAGGTCTGGAAAGTTGGTTTGTTAATCACAGAAAGACTATCCAGGAAGATAACAAGATAACATGACTATCCAGACAGCATGAGGCTGGGGGACATGTGGTCACTAGCATGGGGATTTTCAGCAAGCTGGTAAAGCAAACCTTTACAGAAACTATCTTCATTAAAAACAAACAAACAAACAAACAAACAAACAAACAAACAAAAACCTGAAGATAAAACAAAACATTCTGGATGCCCAGAATAGCTGGGAGACTGTAGGAAAATTCTAACTTGAGAAGCTGATTTTCTTTCCTTACTTTCCTCTGTTTTACTGTTCTGTTTTCATGGTAATAAAATCAGGAGTTTTCTTTTCTTTTCTTTTCTTTTCTTTTTTCTTTTGATAGATCTGTAGATGTCTGTTAGACTCTCAGCTTCTCCTGTTGTAAAATCTACAATAATAATATCCATTTACATCACAATAGCTGACTTTTACAGAGGTCTTCACCACTAAGAGACACATACTATCATGAGGGAGAGATACAAACTCTGAATGGAGAGAAAAAGGAGAGATCAATGTGAACTGTCTGCTTAACATATGGACTTATTCACGTTAAAAATTTATTTCATTTAGGCATGGAGTTTTGAGAATTCTTTGGATAGACAATTTTATTTAAACCTCACAACTACCTGCAAAGTACTGTTACTACCATTTTCTACATGAGGAAACTGAGTCTGAGAAGGTAGTCTATCCAAAGTCACTCCTCCCATGTGCCAGAATTAACCCTTGACTTGAATTTGGGTGACTTAATGTCAAAGCTGAGGACAGCGCTCTCCAAGTGGTAGTCACTAGCCACAAGTGGCTGTTTCCGTGTGGCAAGGCTGAAGTGAGATGTGCTCAAAGTGTAATATATACACACTGGATTCTGAAGGCTTGGTGTGAAAAGCAGAATGTGAAGTATTTATAATTTTTATTTTGATTACATGTTGACATTATAATCTTTTGGCTACATTGGGTTTTCTGAAGTGTATTATTAAAATTAATTTCACCTTTAATATGGCTACTAGACAGTTTAAAATTATATAAATTGGCTCATATTATATTTCTATTGGTCCCACTGGCTTTAGACCTTTAACCCCCACACTCTACTGCCCACTGTTAGACAGCTTGGTCATCACCATTCCCAGGAAAATGAATGAATATAAGAAATTAATTCTGAAAATTGCTCTATATAAACCCTGGTAGTTACTTGCACCGAACTGATTTGGCAGGAATTATGTCTGTGTGGGCGTCACATACGAATGCAAGAAGAACAAAATTCAGGGATAAAATCAAAGAAACCACCACTACCATTGCTTATTTTTGTGCAGATGGAATAATCAGGAGACTGAATTTCCACCCTGCATTGGCATTTCTGGGACAGGGTCACGTCTCAGCCGTATGGCTGTGGTTCGGATTTCACATAGATTATTGGTCAGGAGAACGAATAGATCCAATGCATGGACATCTAAAGAATCTAAAGCCATGGAATGAAAATTTTTGTTACAATTCATCTGTGTTACCAAATTAAAAAATGAAAGTAGACTGTTTTGATGAAAACATAGTCAACCCTGAATATCTTAAAATAAAACAAAAACAGAAACAACAACTTCAAGCTCTTCTTAGCAAGCACAGGGCCCGGGGGCTGGGGGAAACAGGTCTCGGATCCACAGCCAAGTGTCTCCGACTTTTTCATCCTCAGTACATCTCTTCCACTCCTCAGGAAAAGAATCCTCAACCAGGGAATGGTCATCTGGGAGCAAGTGTATAATGTACGTAACTCTCTGAGGTGCTTCTGATAAGATGCCTCCTCTCCATCTTTTTATTCTATGCTTCAGGTCTGCATCTGAGTTTCTGATAGCCGTTGACACTTGCCCTCTATGCCTCTGGCAGTCCGGGTGAGGGTGGAGGACGAGGACTTTAAGGAGCCAGGGCATTTTCTGCCTGACAGGTGCCACTCCAGTTTGCCCCACAGGAGTGGACTTTAAACCTAGTAATCTGGTGAACCTTGCTGACCATGCACAAATGAGAAGGGATATAAGCCAGGAATGGTCTAGGACACTGGTGTCCCTCACTCCTAGTGTATCATAGCGGCAAATCCACAGGCGACCCTCTGGTGTAGAGAAAAAAACATGTAGTCTCTTCATGTCTTCAAAATATGATCTAATCTTCCTATTAAGTAGTTCCCTGCTCTCCTACCCACAGAGGATGTCTCACCATGCCCATTTTGGCGATCTCAACCTTTTCTGGTTTAACTGTCCCTTTCTGTTTAGAATAATCCTCTTAAGGTGCACGTAGGCCCTCAGAGACCCATCACCTCTCTTCCTTCCCAAGATGGCAACTGGGCGTATCTGGGCATGCTTCCTCATAGTAACGGGAGAGAATGGCCTTGGAGCAACATGGAGATCTTGGGCTTCTCTCTGGGTTGGTACAGCGTCTGCAGTGGTATCTCTCTTGCCTCCCATGGTCCTTGCTTGCTCTGCTGCTATGGCTGGTGAATTCTGCAAACAGTGAACACTCTCTCTTTGCATGGTACCATGTGGTCCCCTGACATGTGGTTTCAATTCTCATGTCACTCCTAGACACAGAGGCCTGCCTTCACCTTTCGGCCACAGACCGCATTTGCTCATAGCCAGCACCATGAGATACCTTCCTGGGCACCTGCGGGTGTCTGAACATACATTTCACAGCCCGTGTGGCCCCCATGAGGTTCTGGGAGTGAAACCCAAGCCTTCTCTGCCTGACCCACTGCTCCTGCTCCGGAGTTTCTTCTGATAGGTGCTAACAGGGTGTGGACAGGCCTCTTTCTTCTCCTTCTAATACACCTCACACCCCACCTGGGGCCCGAAAGAGATGTGTTCCTCTTTACATCTTATCTGACAAGAGCCTCCCCGACATCACATCCTCCTCTGGGTTTATATTAGCATTATGGCTTCCAGGAAAGTTGATTTATGAGGAAGAGAAATGAAGAGAAAAGCAAGAAGGAACTAGATAAACAAAAGAAATTGGCAAGCTAGATGCTTTTCCTGTTCTTTCCCAAGTGAATTTTCAACGTGACTTATTATTTTGTTTAAAGCACTGAATTCTCGGAATGCTGTGTGTGACTTTGTGCTAGCAAAGTTAAAAAAAATAATTGCAAATCTAAATCCAACCTAAGCAAGAAATCACCTGCCACTCATCTGTGCTCCTCACCTCCCTTGGCAAGCATATCAGAGTTGGCAAAAAAGAGTTGTTTTTACTTTATTTCTTTAGCTGTTTATCCCATCTGCTAACAATTTGCAATGGATTTCATGAGCCGCACCTTATTTCTAAAACACGTGACATAAAAATGTGAACGTACAATAAATTCAAAGTCCTTAGTGACACACAAGAGCCTATGGGTGAGTCTGCACAGGGCACCCGCACGGCATCTTCATAAGATGCTTGAGATGTCCCAGAGAGAGCGGGACCTCCATCTCTTTCCCTGTATAGTTCCTGGTTTGGTTCATACAGTGACAGCCTACTTCTCCTGACTCTCTTCAACCACATTTTCCCATCAAAGAGATGTATATATGTGGACCCAGGATTTAAAATGAACGTACGAATAATAGATCTGAAAAGGATTCCAGCGATGCAAAAATATGGTATATACACCCCCAGTGTCCTATTATTCAGCAGATCTTTTAAATATCATAAATACTACTCCTAACTACAAGCAAGTATAGAATAGTAGGGGAGTGACCTTTTATTTTTATTTATTTTTTTTTTCAACATTTTTTATTTATTTTTGGGACAGAGAGAGACAGAGCATGAACGGGGGAGGGGCAGAGAGAGAGGGAGACACAGAATCGGAAACAGGCTCCAGGCTCCGAGCCATCAGCCCAGAGCCTGACGCGGGGCTCGAACTCACGGACCGCGAGATCGTGACCTGGCTGAAGTCGGACGCTTAACCGACTGCGCCACCCAGGCGCCCCGGGGAGTGACCTTTTAAAAGCTGCATTTTGGGGACAACAGATCCAAATGAAACTTCTGTTATTTTTCTGCAATTTCAACAAGGCTTACATGTAAAATGTTACATTATTCCACTGTCTCTAATCCGAAAGCCATGTTCTCTCATTATTGATTACTTTAGTGTACCTGTGTATTCTCTAAGTATGCTAGAGCCACCCATTATGTCCTGGTGACTTAATGAAACTACAGATCAGCCAAAACAGGATAAAAAGAAAAAATGGAAAGAGGAGAATAACAGAAGTCTTGTTTAGGGTTAAGAAACTTATCTTTCCTTGTACATGCATTTTAATACCCAGTATACATAGGATAATGATAGAGAAAAATAAGAAATCTGTGGGTTTATGTTGAACTGGCTAATTCAATAGTTGTTTTGACTTCCTACCAAAAGGTCACCTAATATTTGATAATAGACATAATACCTCAGCTTTTCATTTTTCTTTGAATTCCAGGAATAAAGCCCTACTTTGAAAAACATTTTCAAAGGTCTCATTACAGTTTTGAATCTGGTAGAAATTATACTCTCTCCTTTTGACATCTTATAATAACTAAAACTGCTAATATTTTGATTTTAGACAAATTTCTCCTTTGCTCTCCGCAGCTAGCAGGTACAAAAAGAGACAGTGCCACATTAGTTACAGCAATTTAGTTTGGGGACCCCAGCAGAAACACATAAAATCCATTAGTAGAGCCAACAGCTATATCCAAGTCTAATAAATAGGCTAAATACAATTTATAAAGCGAGACTTAAGACTTCCCTGAACACTGAAAATAGTGGAGATGATCTTATGAGTGACTCATGCAACAATCCCTGTTGTATTGAAGCCAAGGTGTTTGTTTTGAAACTACTATAACTTAATGTGTGATCAGTTAAAAACTTTCTCATTGCCAAATGAATAAAAAGGGGGGAGATGCTCTCTCAGGTTACATTCTTGGTCCATTACATCCGGGTTCCTGCCTCTGGTACTGTTCCATAATTCCGGAGAGGCAAAAACAACAACAAGAATTATAAGGAAAATTAGAATAAATCTACAGCTCTTGTGATCGGTTATGCAATGCTAGCGTTGGGAGAAAAGCATTCATTTGTGCTTCCCCTAGGAGTTGTATGTCTTTGACGCGGAGATCTCAGGAAATGTACGTTCGCCCCACAGGCATCCCAAAGACTGAAGACAGACTGTACACATTCTACTTTTGTATTAAAATACTTGGTCTGATAGTTTTGTAAAGAGTATTTCCTAAAAGAACGACACTGATCCTAGAAACCTTTTTGTGAATTACTTTCCACCTGAAAAGTGCTTGGGAAGAAAGTTGTGAAGGTATAGTGAGTTGCATTCTTACAGAGGGATTGTCCTTTACGAATAACATAACGGGCACTGAATCTTTGGAAAATAAGAAAATGAAACAAATTTGAACTAAGTGTAAAAGCACAAATTGGTCTGCATGAGCATTACTTAGAACCCATTATCTTATGCCGAATTTCTTATTTGGATCTCCTCTGCAGGAGGAAGCCCTTTGGCAAACAGTCAAGTCCTCAAGTATTGCTTGCGAATACAACACATCCCTGAGGGGTTAGCTCAGAAGGGCAATGTGCCAGCCAGGGAGAACCTCTTCTTAGCAGGGAGAGGTTAATTCCCTGTGCTAAGATTTCCATAGACAATGTGCATAAAATGCCAGCTGGGGGCTCAGCATATAGGTATATTTTAAAAATGCCAGAACATTCCTGTTCAGGGGCCGATTTATAGGCCAGGCCTCCTTTTCACATAAACGTCTTTTCAAAGGGACTGGGGGACAGCAGCTGGAGGCCAAATGTCTGCCCCCCTGCCCATCAGACCCAGTCCAAAGTCTAATATGAGAAATTGGTATGATTACAGTACGTCGCAAAATTAAATGCAGATTAATGGCAGAGATTTAAATTTGGACTTCATCGAATCTAGTTTCCTCATTTCTTGATGAGGAGACCGGGCCCTACAGGGAAGATCACCTTTCCATATCTGCTCTCTACTCAGTGCCAGGACAGAAGAAGGACTAAATACCTCCTGCTTGCTGAATGAAGAAAATGAGGTACCGGCCTGGTGTGTGGGGTGACCAGTTTCGTGGCTGTGCTGCTGCTATACTTCCGATTCCCTGTGGTGTTTACACTGCTCTATGCCTTACCACAGAAAGGATGGTTCTAGAAACTATCACAGTGTGGGCGGACTGGGGTACCACTCCTGTGTAAATGTAGAGAGGTCTCTGGCTGATGTTTCAAGTCCCTTTAATGGACACAAGCCTTCATTCAACAATTAACGATAGATAAGCGGAATCTGCTGCTGGGCTTTTATTTCGACTGAGTCCTTGTTTACGCCTGGTTCCTGGGGTGCACGCGGTCACCCGACCGGAAGAACAATGGCGAACTTCCAAAGTACACTGACAAATCTAAAAAGGTCACGCGGGAGCTGGCTTGTACCCTCTGATTGTCCCAGCTCGGCCAGCCCAGGCCCTGCCTGACCCGTAGCTTGTGTTCCCTCATCGGGTTTCACAGGAGGAACCACAGCATGAGACGGAAGTGTAGAAAGCTAAGGACCCTCGTGGGCCTCACCACAGGAAGTGCTAAGAGGACCTTACAAATAAAAGAAGTGAGATCGAGTCACTGGATGGTCTAATAGAGATGATCATTTTTTGAGAAATAATTCAGCCAAGTGTCATTTTTCGGCATCAAGGGGCTGCTAAAATAGGTCTTATTTTGTAAAATAACTGTATAGTTGAGCAGAAAGAATGTGGTATGCAAGTCACTGTCATGTGACATATGGCTTGGGATTGAACATGCTACTTACAACTGATTCAAATATATATATATATATATATATGTGTATGTATCATACACACACATATATATATATATATATATATATATATATATATATATAATATTTATTTTGGGAGAGAGAGAGAGAGAGAGGAGCAGTGAGAGAGAAGGAGAGAGAGAATCCCAAACAGGCTCCCCACTGTCAGCAGAGAGCCCAACGCAGGGCACAATCTCGTGAACTGTGAGATCATGACCTGAGCCGAAATCAACAGTCAGACATTTAACTGACTGAGCTACCCAGGTGCCCCGAGCTATTTTTTATTATAAAAAGCACTTTCCTACTCCAATGACAGGATAAGTGTGGCTATTGTCATCAAATACATCCATAAGACCTGTCACCAGTCTGTCAATTATGACCACCTGCGAAGACCTTTAGCGACTCTTTCTTTTGATGGAGGGTTCTAGAAATATTGGTGGAACCCTCACCAAAGGAAGTGCCACTCTCTGGACAAAGTAAAAGGGATGTTTTATTGCTTTAGCTGCTGGTACCTGCAACCTCCAATTTAGGGCACAAATGGCTGTAACTGCCGTTATGAACCCGATTAGCGCTGACACTGTCCAGCTTTATGGCTGCCGCTGCGTTAGCAGGGTGACTCTGAACTGTCAAAGCACTTGTGCTACATTCGCTTGCACTGCATTCGGTAAGAACACAGAGCCAGAGGATTTTAATCAAAACCTTCAGGGGGGAACACATTTTGTTTCGGGGTTTTATGATGCCCTAAAACGCTTCTAGGAACTCACTTTCCTTTATTCGGCTTGTAGGTATGTGCTTTGTGGGCAGTTACACAATCGGTTTGAGTGAAAATGAACGACAATGAACACACAAACAAGCAGAAGAGAAAAAAACACTGCACGACATGTTGCCGATTAGAGCAATGTTGGGCGATGCCGGTATAGGACGTTTCTAATTATTGACCTAGCGCTCTCCTTTCCTATTCTGTAGAACAGTTGGATTAGGAATCAGTGCCACTTGTATGGTATCGGTCTAATAAAAAGCTGCCGTGGTTTGGCTGTTCATCCTATTTTGTGTGAAGAGATGTGGCTAAACATGAAGGGCTTCCGTATTTGCCAGCTGAACAATGAGACCCCAGCTAGCTGAGGGCAGTGACCAGACTTTCCAGTGAATGAAAGAAATGGCGCTGAGGAGAGGGAACTTGCCTCCTGGGACCGACCACACCCGATGCTCACTCAGTCCTCACGGTGGCACTGCTGATTAAAGTTCCCGTAGCAGACATTCGCCTTGCCACGTAGGGCTGCATTAGGCCGTGGAGGGGGATGGTGGTGGGTAGATGGGTAATGCACGCGTCCTTGAGGTGGGGAGGCCAACAGAAGGTATAAAGTGGCCACAAGTAACTACAGCGCTAGAATCAACACCCATTGGGAGGACACGTGGTTCTGTGAAGATTTAAGGATGGATGATGTGCAGTTGAGGAACATCTTCCAACAGTTGTGTCTCAGCAGCTGGGGCCTAGACCTCATAGGCAGGCACAGAAGCGGAGGAGAAGAGGGAAGAAAACGTTTCTAACAGACGGGAGCAGGATGATTTGGACCCAGGAGAGGTGGGAAGTCAGGCTGTCCGTCAGCAGGGTCCAGCTGAGACCCGGGGATGGGGCGTGGGCCGAGCCGGGGCACAGTCAGAAGCGGTCTCGGAAGGCCCGAAGGCAGCCTCACTGCCTCTCCCTGGGCCCCATCCTGGCCTCCCAAATCACCCTCCCTCTCAGCTGGCCTCTCGCATTCCCAACGGCCAACTCATCAAATGTACCCATATTTAACCTTTCTGCTTCAAAGCTCCATTCCCTAGGCCTGAAGCCAAATCACCCAGCTGGTCACACAAGGGCCATACGGCTTGGCCCGCCATCTCCCCGGCCTCCCATCTTCCCCAACCCCAGCCTGGCCCTGGGCTCTACTGGCTTTCTTCACATTTTCCCCGTCCTGAGTCTGGCTCTAAGAAGCTCATTCAAGTCCCAGCTCCTGCTCTCCCTGCCTCCCCCCCTCACCTACCCAGCAAGGGCCTATTCGATCTGCAGGAAGATGCTGCGGATAAGCAAAGCGTGTGGAAGAAGCAGTTAATTCAGGAGTTGAGCAGACTCAAAACCTTGGGGCGACAGCGGTTACCCTGGTGACCCACATTTCTGAGTTCTGCTAATGACGATAAAAGCTTTCTTGACAAACCCTTTCAAAGGCTCTCCACTTCCACTGTGCCTCAATGGAGCCGGGCCCCAGTCTCCAGCTGAAGGGTCTGTGAGATGCTTTCAGGTATTTAGCTGAAGGAGTTTGTGGAGCTTCGGTGCGCTCAGAAGAGGACGGTGTCAATGAGCTCACAGAACTTTTCATTTTGTTTAGTCACCCAAGATATCAGAATAACAAAAGCCTTTTCAGCCTGCAATTTGATTGAATTTTTGCCCTGAAAAGGCATATATTTTTTACTGTGCGCTTGAGTGAATCCCACGATTTCAGGGGAAGCTTGCTGAGACACAGGGGAAGCTGAGCCTTCGGGGTCTGACAAATTGAGCTTTGGATGCCCGACAATACTCCCCCCTACCCCAGGCCCTTCTCCGCTGCCCTATGACCTCCTCTTTTGAAAACCTTCGCCTCTGAGGTGCCTTCTCCTCGGAGAGTGGAAGTGAGGGCTTAACGAGATGCTCTGTCCCGCATCCCATGACACGTGTTGTGTTCCTGATGAATAGAAAGGACTGTTGACATTATAACTAATACCACCACCACCATCACCATCCGATTTCAGAACTAAAGTTAATTATATTTTTTTAAGGTTTATTTATTTATGTTGAGAGAGAGAGAAAGAGAAGCAGAGAGAGAGAGAGGGAGAGAGAGAATCTCAAGCAGGCTCCATGCTGCTAGTGCAGAGCCTGATGCAGGACTCGAACTCATGAACCACGAGATCATGACCTGAGTCAAAATCAAGAGTAGGAGGCTTAACTGACTGAGCCACCCAGGTGCCCCAGAACTAAAATTAATTAAATAAATCAAACTTCCTTAATTTTAGCGGGTTTTCAGAAGCAGAGAGTACCTTAAAATCTTCCTGTGCTTCCAAGGATTACATTATTTTGAAATTGTCTTTTATTTTATTATTATTATTTTGAGAGAGAGAGAGAGAGAGAGAATCCTAAGTGGCACTGCTTCACACTCCGTGCAGAGCCTGATGTGGCGCTCGATCCCGCGACCTCAGGATTGTGATCTGAGCCCAAATAAGAGTCAGAGGCTCAACCAACTGAGCCACCCGGGCACCCCTGAAATGGTCTTTTAAAGAGGTTTCAAAAGTACCTGGCTGTTGCCATTTCACTAGAATAAAACTCACATATACATAAGCCTAGGTTCTACCCGATCTGCCGTTTTTAAATTACGGAGCTCATTGGACAGTATTCTTCTCCCGGCATCCAAAGTTCCCCTTGGCATCATCGTCAGTGACTACGTTTGCCACCCACCCACTGTGCTGATGGCCCTCCACTAGGCACTCGGACAAGGGAAAACGGTGATGATCAAAAAAGATAGTTGCTCCCTGCCAGTGAAAGACTTGTCACAAAAAAACACGTAACACAGCAGCAATTGCACTCCGAAGAGAACCAAGAGACACAGCAAGTATGAGTGTCCAAACGGGAAAATTGTCTTCCTCTCCAACACAGGTCACAGATAAAATGGAACACAGACAACAACATTCCTTCAGGGGCCGTCTGCATCCCCCAGGGTTCCACGAGGCAGCACTGCCCTGG
Source organism: Neofelis nebulosa (assembly GCF_028018385.1). Lineage (NCBI taxonomy): Eukaryota > Metazoa > Chordata > Mammalia > Carnivora > Felidae > Neofelis > Neofelis nebulosa. The sequence goes on from NC_080787.1 coordinate 148,754,705, forward strand.
AGAGTTTCGGTGGTATTTTCCAGGCATCCTGCCTTTCGACCGCCAGCTCTCTGGAACCGTGCTCCCACCCACAGCCACGGCCAGGAGAGAAGGGGAGGGAGGGGCCGAGCACCTGTGTTAGAGGACGGGGGAGAGTTTGCAGGAAGTAGGCGTATCAAACGGGAAACACCCACCAGGCCAGTGCCCACGTAAGGCCTTCAAAATGGTGGGCTTCCCTCAGTGGAATATTTTATATAAAAAGCTTTGGCTGTTATACATGAAACCACATGCATTTAACCTCTGCAAAACACCGGTGGGCCACCAAGCCACGTAAGACCCTCGAGTAGCTTGGAATCAGGTAAGAAAGGGCGCGAATAGCTTTCCAAGGTGCTTCATGAAAAGTGCCAAGGGCAGCAAATCCATGGCACACGTGATTACAGACGTTCAAAAAGAATAAATGCAAATGAAAAATAGAATAATCTAGAAAAGGAATGTCTCATAGCATGACAACACCTTGGTTAAAAAAAAAAAAGTATCCCTGTTAACGTGGGAATGACTCTAGGTTACCAGGGATTTATTGGACAGTTTCTATTTAATGGGGGCATGAAAATGCTTTCTGATGTGTTTTGCTACATATGGTTAGAGACATATTCTCCTCTTCTAGCTTTTCTATTTTGTTTTCTCTAGGCTAGTTGCTAGGCATGAACGGTTGTGGCCACACACACACACACACACACACACACACACACCAGCTTTTCATCCATTGTGAATTTGCAAGAGCTAAAAAAGGAATAAACTCCAGTGTCTCTGAACAGCTACCGAAATCAAAACGTATCCTGACATACATTCTTACCCAATTTATCCCATTTAGAGCCACAGAAAGTATCTAGGAAGAAAAACTAATGAAAAGTGCAAGCAGTTAACTATCTCTTGTTAGAATTCTATTTCCCCCCAGCAGTACATTAAAATGGTCTGTTCAAATCGATAGCTTCAACATTCAAGGAGCATTAAAAGAAGCCAGACCACTTCTGCATGCCAATGCCAGGGAGCGGCTCCCGCTGCCAATTAAAAGCGACATCCCAGCAAAACCGGTGACTCACAAGGCTGGCAGTGCTGGGAGGTCTTAGTTATTTCGTTGGGTTTTTGTTTCAGTTTTAACGACAGTCATGGTATCGCACACTTCACTTCGTTCATTAGCATAGATGAGGCTTAAGGTTACAAAAGCTGTGGAAAGACTCATCCTTAATTGCGGGGCCAGTTCTTTTAGGGTTTATTTTAGAAAAGATACGTAAGTGCACCTAAGTGCTCTCTGGCAGACACGGGCACCTGTTGATCACGGCCAACCCGAGAGCTGCTAAGGCAACCTTTCCTTGCGAACACCAACAATGCCTCTCTTCTTTAAAATGCCAACCACTGTAGCTGGCCTACACATTCCATGACCTTCAGTTTTATTTCTTCTTGAGAGAATAGAATAAAATAGTTGTCTTTGAAACCCAGGAGTTTTTTTTTTTTTTTCCCAGATTCCCTCTTTTGTGTGAGCTGAGTGTCAGCAGAATTCTCTTTACTTCTCCAGAGGCCACCAAGTCCTTCACACCATCGAGGGGTCTCAGGAGGACGTTGTCGCATCCCTGAACTTGAAGGAACAGTTACTTGAATGTCACCTGCCATATCCGGTGGGAGAGAAGCCCAAGACTTTGCCTTGTGCCATGAGGCTGACGGAGAAGAAGAGGCAGTTCCCTCTCCTGGGCATGCACGGGGGTCTGGCAGGGAACCCTAGGGGTGGGGGTCTCCTGGGGGAATCACACACGTGAAGTATTTAACTGCTGGGGACAGCAGGAGTGCCTCTTTGGTTACACGATGGGTCTGTCTCACCCTCCGAGGCCAGTCATCTCTACCTGGAAAAAGATGTCCTTTGGACACACCTGAAACTGGGTTTGAACCCTGGCTCTGTTTCTTCCTGGTTGTGTGTCCTCTGACAGTGTAACCGTCCCAAGCCTCAACTTCCTCATGCACAGAAGGAGGAGAGTGCACTGTGCTGTGCAGCGGGTCCAGCAGGCAAGCACATTTCATGTGTGGTCTGCGTCCAGCGTGTCCGCACGTGCACACAGCCCTGCACCTGCTCATTCTTCTGGCAACATCCTGCAGCTCTGGGGCCCTGCCCTGGGGTCCTCTGCAGTGCAGTCAGCACCGCTGAATTCTCCGGGAGAATGATGAGCTTAACGAGGATTTGATAAGAGTGAAGGGTGAAATACATTGCGTTTATCTGTGTTTTGTTTGTTTCCTCATTTGTTTTTTGACTCTTGCCCTGTGTGCTGTGAAGGTCACCTGCCTACCTCTGCTTTATACAGAGGGTGGATGGGAGTGACTGGGGCCACACCATGGGGTGAAGTCCATAATGAGGACGGGGCACAGCAGCCACCTCCCCACACCAATTCTGTTAATAACAGCAATATTATATTCAATATCCTGCCGCTATTTTTGCGAACATGCGTTGACATTCAGCCGCATTCCAGGCACTGGGCTGTTTGCTTATGTATATTATTACTTAATTGTTAGAACAACCTTCAATGTCAAACCCTAAGATTGACTGATTTAGGTACTGTTGAGATTGGATTGGTAACCTTCGTTATTTGGAATTAGCTATCCATAATACAGGAACCAACATTTTTGGATAATGTGTTTCTTTCACTCACTAAATTTCATGAAACTAACTCAGGAAACAAATGAACCTAGACAGGAAAGGATACTTATATTATTAACCCTATTTCATAGATGAGGAATGGATCCAGTGTATGGAGAAGTTAGATATATGGTCCTAAGCCACACAGCCACTAATCTGAACTGAAATTCCAGCAAAGGATGATGGGTCCTTCTGTGTGTACAATTAGAACCTAGGGTCTTAACCATAACAAATATTGTCTATATATTGATTTAGACCAAGAATTGGTAATTTTTTTTCCCCTGTAAGGCCCAGATGGCAAGTATTTTAGGCTTTGTGTCGTATCGGTCTCTGGTGTAAAAACTTAACTCTGCCATCGTGTTTTGAAGGCAGCCATAGACAATAAACCAAGGTATGTGACTGTTTTCCACTAACCTTGGCTTACAAAACCAGGAGTTGACTGCACCCCTGATTTAGACTTTCAAGTCATCCACACTCTCCTAATAAAACAAACAAAAACCACACAAACATGAGATAATAATCCTGGTGATGACCTTTTAATTCGGCCCAGCTTAGTTTACCCTTGCCATCATCTTATGTGGTGGGTATTCAGCGATCTGACCCCCCAGGGACATAAAGAGATAAACCCAGGCTACACAGCCAGTAAGGAGCAGAGGCGGATTTGAACCCAGGCAACTCTGCTCCTGACAGAGCTGTGTCCTTCCCTGCTGTGTGACATTGCTCTCCAAGGACAGCTATGTGCATGTAGGAGCTCCAGCCTTCGCTGCACTTTAAAGTCACCTGGAGAACTTTTAACAAATGTGGAGACCATTCAGGGCTGAACTGTGTTCCTTCCCTTGAATTCATGTGTGGAAGTCCTGATCCCATCAACTTCAGAATACGACTGCATTTGAAGGTAAGGTCTTTAAAGGGAGGATAAAGGGACATGAGGTCGTTAGGGTGGGCCCTAATCCAATCTGGCCGGTGTTCCTGTAAGAAGAGATTAGGACAGAGACACACACAGAGGCAAGACCACATGAAGCCAGAGAGAAGACAGCCAGGTCCAAGCCAAGGTGACAGGCCCCCAGAAAGAGCCAACTCTGCCGACACCTCGATCACAAACTTCGAGCCAGAACCGTGAGAAAATAAATGTTTTAGCCGCCAGTATCTGGTAGTTGGCATGGCAGCTCGAGGAAGCTGATACAGATGGCAAGACCCTCTTACATCAATCGACTTCGAATCTTTGGGGAGGGACGGGACATCCTTAGTTTTTTTAAAACTCCCCAGGGGAGTTCTGCTATGCGGTGGGGGTTGTTGACGCCATGTGTCACCGTCAGTGAATCATCTGTGCCAAGATGCTTGTGCAGCTCGGTCAGATTCTCTGAGGCCCCTGGACACCCCTCGCAAGCACCGACCTCTTCGGGGATAAGGGCGGGTCGGACACCATCTGAGACTCTCTCGAAGTCTCCCTGTGGGGGCTCCACTAGACCGAGTTTTCTTTGCGGATCTAGCCAGGTTCTTTTCTTCACGGGAGTTTTCTCATCAATACGATCAGTAAAATTTCCATCATGAAACCGGGTGAACATGATTAAAAAAAAAAAAAAAGCACAGGATCTGTGAACTTGTCTGGCAATAGAACTCTACCTTTACTTAGTGATGACGGTATAGATGGTTAGTAAACTTTATCCATTAATGCCCATGTTTTACACTGTGGCCTTTGGGTCAAACTGTAGCTGGTGCATTTGATCTCACTGTTCTACCTCATATGAAATTAGGAAAATTTGTTTCACTTTTGTTTTTTATTCGCCTTAAAATAAGGAAAGGCAGAAGAAATCCGGTTGTCTGGAAAATGTGTCTGTTTCTAAATATTCATTAAGCCATTTAAAGTTTTGCAGATCATTAAGTGTTTTCCTCTGTAAAGCCTATGGTTCTGCAATTAAATTTCTATCCAGGTTTCCCTGCCCAAACAATATTGCATTTATTTGCTATCATAGAAATTAAAACTGGAATATTCCGTTTCAGAAAATGTCAAGGTATGGGAAACATTTTGGAACAAAATCACCCTGACATGCACACACACAAATACCCAGAGGAGTTAATTTACTTGGTTTTCTTTGTTTTCTGATTGCCAAACAAGTTTCTCTGCTGAACATATTGTGAATCTGTCCTCGTGGTTCCAGTTTATCATAGTGTCTTTTTATCTTTCTTCCAATTGAGGATGTTGTGCCTAAAACTACAGTGTTCCAAACAGTCTACTTCAACGCATGCTGTATTCCCTTTAGTGCCATTGGATCCTTAAGACATCTGCTAAAAGTCAGGTGCATTAAGCTAACAGCATAATAGGGTTGGGATCTGTGGAAATTTATCAAACAAATTAACATTATTGACTTTTAAATAGACACTGTAGAGACTTGCAAAGAATATCATAAGGATTTTGTAAAAGCCACATCCTACTGTGGAACAAAAGAAATTGCAGACTCTGAGTATTCCTGGAGGGATAAGGGAGCACGGCACGGTTAAGTAGCCTGAGATACTGACTATCTCAAGCCCGAGGAGCACTCCTCTCCTCTCCGGCCAGATGGATCTTCAAAGGAAGGAAAGTGCTTTTTCCCACTTCAGATGTGGCATTTGTATCCTGAAACCACCCTAACTCAACCACGGAGCTCAGGGTCCTGCCTCTGTGAGCCAGTCTGAAGAATCACTTTGCCTGGTTTTTCTAATCTGGGACCAGGTGGAGGGTAGACGGGTAGTTGCTCACATGGCATGAGGTTGAGAGGGACTCTGTCCAAAATCTCTTTTGTCAGATGAATAGAAATTATGATGGACTAACGCTGGGTGCTGACATTGTATATATTGTGCGTGTGTTGGGGTAGGGGGCCCCATGAACTGGAGAACGTTAGATAACCACATAGATGGCCCTGCTTCCTGAGGTGTGTGAGTGAGTCACCGTTCCTGCTGAGAACAGGTCCCGTCCCTCAGGTGAGTCAGAATGGAGTTACAGATAGGACTGGTGGTGCAGTAAGAGGTGGGTCAACACGGCCCCTCACCAGTGGTTGACTTTTAGGTCTGGATGAGCTGGACAGCGAGGAGCCAGAGACCCCTGCAACTTTCCAAGGAAATGGGCTCCATCTGTAGATTGTCCCTTTGAAGTCCTGAAGCATGGCAGTGGCTGGGGGTCCTCGGGCTGGCTGGGCCCCCTCCATAGCGGGATGTGTTATTAGCCCATATTTCTGTAGCGGGCAGTGCTAAGCGGTTCACCTAGAATGAGCTAAGCTCATTTCATCCTTACAGCAACCTGAACTGCCGCACAGCAACTGCCCCCATTGTACAGACAGGTAAGTTCACTCTCAGCTACGTTACGTGAAATCGTGCTAGCCGTGCAGCTAGTGAGAGGCTTGAAATCAGGGATTCTGTTCCCACATCCTAACCAGTCCAAAAATTATTATGAACTAAATTATCATGGACTATTAGATACTCCTAATTTCCAGTCTATTTAACATCTCAAGAGAGACAGGGACTCAAGCAGAAGTGGGGGCCATTTGGAAATGAGGATGGAGGAAACTGAGGCTCGCTCTTTGCCTTTGGGGTCTGGTCTTCCCTGGAGAGAAAGAGTGTTGTGATTTACCTGGAGGGCATCCATCTGGGACCCAACAAGGCAGATGTTTTTCGTCATGGGTTTTCCATCCCATCACTAGGTCTCAGCCAGGTCATGAGAACTCAGTAAAGCCAAACTAATTTGTAAATGTTAGTACTCTCTCTTTTAAAATTCTTTCTTAAGAGGAAGAGTCAAGGATCTGCAAAGTGGCTGGCATTGTCCTCAGAACATTCATATGCCCTCCTCAGAGCTGTGCTGTGGTGTCTGCGTATCGTCCCTGACGTAACTACGAAGGAGGTGAGGCCAGGGCAACAGCTGTTTGGTGCTGCAGATGGTGAGGCCAGAGCTCCTGTGTTGAGGCCACAACCAGAAAGGTACAACGATTACACAGCAGTTGAAAGAGACCTTGAAGACCATCTCATCTGACTTCCTCCTTTTTAATAGGGGACACCAGGACTGGTGGTAGTTGATGACTTACAAACCCAAATTACACAGCAGTTGAAAGAGACCTTGAAGACCATCTCATCTGACTTCCTCCTTTTTAATAGGGGACACCAGGACTGGTGGTAGTTGATGACTTACAGACCCAAATTACACAGCAGTTGAAAGAGACCTTGAAGACCATCTCATCTGACTTCCTCCTTTTTAATAGGGGACACCAGGACTGGTGGTAGTTGATGACTTACAAACCCAAATTACACAGCAGTTGAAAGAGACCTTGAAGACCATCTCATCTGACTTCCTCCTTTTTAATAGGGGACACCAGGACTGGTGGTAGTTGATGACTTACAAACCCAAATTCCTAACGGTGGAGTAGAAAAGACAAATCAGCTCTCTGATTCCTACCTCCAGAGCTCTTCGCCTTCTGCGGGGGTAAGATGCACAAGAGCCATTAACCGGGAGATTTAAAAGCCAAAGAGAAATCATTTTGGAATATAGTAAAATGGCATCCTTCCATAACTGGCTATAATCAAAGAACAGGTAGACTCCTGTTTAAATGAATACTGTTAGAACATCTGGTCTTACCAAATGAGGCTATTTACATGTGCTGACAGATGGTCCACGGTGAAAATGCTTTGCTAGTCAGATTACAACAAACTCTAATAAAACCCAAGTCCTCTGTCAGGTGTCTTCCTCGGCCCCTGCTCATTTGGGAGGCAACGACTATTATGAAGACCGTGGTGTGGAGGCACTTGTCAATACTTTGCCATAAACCTCTTCCAGTGTCATCCACTACATTTGATTCGAAGGGACGATCGGTTTTATGCAGAGCTGTTTGTTGGGTTCGGTTGTGTTGCTCTTTTTTCACGGAGGAGGGCCCAGTGGAAGAGAGGTCGAAAGCCGCACAGTGACGATGGGGACCAAGTGCCACCTGGGGCAGGTGCAGGGTCAGTGCCAGCTGAATTGCTGGATGCTCAATGATAAGGGCTAACTCTAAGCCTTAAGTAACACACTTCCCTGGACAGTCCTGAAGAAGCTGTATTTAAAAAATAAAATAAGTATGGTGATGCCTTCTTGATACTTCATCACATGTATGCAAGGGAAAGCCTCTGTGCGTGACCTTGAACATGCGTACAAAGGGCTCAGTGTGCAGACAGATGCCTCTTTGCTCTGTGATGCCCATCATGGGTCTGCACCTCGGGGCCTGGTCTCCCCACTCCATGGTCTTTTAGTGCTCCTCCTTGAGCATGCTTGGAAACTCCAGTCCTCTGTCACAAATCTCCCAGGCCCTGTAGGCGGGTGCCACGTGAGGGCCGCAGAGCACAGGGTCTGGTGGGAGGAATACGGAGCACGTAAAGTGAGGCTATACAGAAGGAGAGCCTCTGTGGGCACAGATGTATCTTGATCGTGTAGACACAGGGCAGCCCAGTGTGGCGACCCTCCCTCTGTCCACACTCCACACACAGATTGCATGGAGGGTGGGATACCATCTTGGCCACCCTGCGCTAAGAAGCTGGGGAACAAGGGCTAGCGGGGGAGAGGGAGGGACACGAGGGGCAGGTGAGGCTCTCACACCACTTCTTGCAAGTGGCTGTCCACTGTGAGACTTAGGGACCAGACCCCTTTGAGCAGACTATCCTTGTCCTCCAAGATGCCGTGGCTGCTGCTGGTGAGCACTGTCTTTGTGAACACTGAGGCGGCTGAAAAGGACAGAGGGTGTCCCTCAGTGGACAGACAGAAACCTCTCTTTTACACCGTGGTCTTCCTGACTTAAATGTTTGTGGTGAAGAAGAGCTCTTCTGTCCCATGGAAAGTCCGTGTGAACGATGCTACCGGTGAAGGGCCAAAGAGCCCAGACAAGACTAAGATGGAGGTTTGTTGGAAACATGGTATAAAAACTCTGAATCTATGGAGGGAGTTTGAAAGCCTCAGCCCAACACTGGAAGGGCGCAGGGATGATGGGACCAATGTCAAAAACAGTACAGACATTTCAGAGCACCTGCCTGAACAGGTCATCCATTAATGCTAATTTGACGTGAAGTTTCGTAGAAGAATAATGCCTGGTACAAAAGAGTCACGCCGTCACACATAAAAGGTCTGCTCAGATTTCTACCACTGCCGTAGCATTGAGTAACTCTGATGAACGGATGGAACACAGCTTCATAAATGGCTTGAAATGAAGCTCAGAGTAAACTCTTACTGAAGGAGGAGGTAAGATGCTATTATAATCCATGAAACCAGGCTGAAATTGAAAGTGAGTCGACCGATCATTTCCAGTTTTTTAAATTTTTTTTTTTTTTTTAACGTTTATTTATTTTTGAGACAGAGAGAGACAGAGAATGAACGGGGGAGGGGCAGAGAGAGAGAGGGAGACACAGAATCGGAAGCAGGCTCCAGGCTCTGAGCCATCAGCCCAGAGCCTGACGCGGGGCTCGAACTCACGGACCGCGAGATCGTGACCTGAGCCGAAGTCGGACGCTTAACCGACTGAGCCACCCACGCGCCCCTCATTTCCAGTTTTTTAAAAAGTTATTCATTCTTGGGGTGCCTGGGTGGCTCAGTCGGTTAAGTGTTTGACTTGGGCTCAGGTCATGATCTCACAGACCATAGGTTCAAGCCCCATTTCAGGCTCTGTGCTGACAGCTATGAGCCTGGAGCCTTCTTCAGATTCTGTGTTTCTCTCTCTCTCTCTCTCTCTCTCTCTCTCTCTCTCTCTCTCCCCCTACCCCACTCATGCTCTGTCTCTCTCTCTCAAAAATATATGTTAAAAATGTTTTTACCTTAAAAAAAAGTTATTCATTCATGTGCAAAATGCTACTGAGGTTCCCTCCACCTTGCCCACATGGTGCCTCTGTGTGGTCACTGACATGTATTGGGTGCCTCTCGGATGTGCATTAACACCACGGCAAGGGGGCAGGGAGGAGGTTACCTCATGGGGTCCATTTCATTACCATAAATAAATGTCAAATGGCTGCAATGCATTTTCTCTGATTAAACTGTCAAGGGCAAAATCATGTAAGAACAATGATTTCTTATTCCCATGGCAAAAAAAAAAAAAATGAAGAAAAGGAAAAGTAATGAAAATATCTACATAATATTATGTCTATAGGTCCCCAGCTGCTAACCTGGAAAAAATAAAATAAAAAGTCTGGTAATGTGTAAACTGATAAAGGACTCATTCTAAGCTGCCTCACAAATTGTCTTTCCCATGTTTTTAGAGACAATGTTGCCTTTTCTCCTCTCCTTATTCAGCACCCCTGTCAACTCTAGGGAACCACAGGAAAGTACCCCTTTAGGGACCAGAGATTACCAGGGGATGAAAACTAAGAGCAGTCTTCATTTCTCCTTCTCCCAATTAAAAACAAACAAACAAGCAAGAACAATAACAACAACAGAACAAACTTCAGGGTGGGTGGAAAGGCCAGTCCCGAGAATCAGCCCCACATCTATTTAGCAGACTGAACTTCATGTTTCTTTATTTTCTAGTAAATGTCTGTTGACCTGGAGACAAAATGTGGGGTGATGAGTTCAGGATGTCCCAGTCCACATGTGGCTGGGTGGGCGCCTGTTCTAAGATCTCCCACGAAAACAGCAGTAGGTGTAGAGTTGGTTTTATCTCCACTCTTTTTTTTTTTTTTCAGTTTTCAAAAAAATGTTTGTTTATTTTTGAGAGAGAGAGAGAGAACAAGTGTGAGTAGGGAAGGGGCAGAGAGAGAGAGGGAGACACAGAATTCGAAGCAGGCTTCAGGCTCTGAGCTGTCAGCACAGAGCCTGATGTGGGGCTTGAACCCATAAAGCGTGAGATCATGACCTGAGCCGAAGTTGGATGCTTGACTGACTGAGCCACTCAGGCGCCCTATCTCCTCTTAGACCTTTTTCCTTCATGTGTGCACGTGTTTTTCTATCCCCTTCCTGGGCCAAGGTCTTTTGTCAGTCTGAGGGCAAAGGATGCCCACCACACGTGGTAATGACCATGAAACTGTACCTTTGCACCTTGCAGTCTTCATTCACATCCACCTCTAATTTTTGTAACAGCCATATCCATCTAGACAGGCACTATTTATTTCCATTGCGTGGATGAGACAGGGGCTCAAGGAGCCACCTGTTGCAAAAGGTACATTCGGGGAAGTCTGGAATGAGGTCTTGAAACCCAGTCTCCAAATTTAGAGCTCCTTCTAGTTTATGCTGCAGTAAAGTGACCTTTAAAAAATCGAGGAAGGAGTCTATTTACATCTTGAAAAGTAATTTTTGAAGATGAAAAAGAAACAAAAACTAGTTTCTTCCTTCGGGGATGATAAAGACAACTGGTGTTTATGTATGTCTGTGTGTGTGCTGTGTGTTTCTGTCGGTGCTTTTGTGTGTATGTATCTGTGTCTCCTGTGTCTATGCATGTGTCTACGTGTGTCTGTGTGTGTTTATATTTGTGTCTGTGTGTGTCTGTGTCTTTGCGTTTGTGTCTGTTTTTCTTTGGTGTGTATGTATCTGTGTCTCTGTGCATGTCTGTGTATATATCTATGTGTGTGTGTGTGTGTGTGTGTGTGTCTATGTGTACGTGTACGTGTGTGTTTATGTGTGTGTTCCTATGTGTCTGTGTACATGGGTGCATCCTCTTTCCTGGCCTCTGTTCCCCGTGGAGGATCACAAGGAAGCATGTGGGCCTTTGTGTCACCCCTGTCTGTCCAAGGCAGGAGGAGGGATTACTACAGAGACATCTGGGAGCAGGGCTGGCCCGTAATGCCCAGGTGCATCTTTTCTTTCCTGGCTCTGTTTGCTAGTGCTGGATGCTGTGTGGTCCACGCCTCCACGAAATATAGGAGAGGGACAGGTCTCCTATGCAGAGGACCTGAGCAGGGTTCATAGCAACCACCTCTTGTTCTGAATCTACACCACCTTTGCCCTCATTGGTTTTTACGGCAATGAGCCACCCTGTCTCGCTTGGTTCAGAACTCAGGCGGGGAGTGGTGCACAGCAGCTAGTATTTCTGCACAAGACACAATGCCCACCACCCTGGTAAATCGTGCTCTGCAGGTGACTGCCGACTCTGACTCTGGCAACCCCTAGGGCAGATCCCGGCCAAGCTCTGTCTCAGATGGACGGGGCCACAATGCTGGTTCACCTGAAGCTGTTGGAAAGCCCCCGGGGCCTTTATTCCTTGGAGAACGAGAGCTCCCGAGTCTACTGGGGACCACCATCGCCTTGTGCTTAGGCGAACCATTACTTTAGGCATTTTACTCTGCTTGTGCACTTCTCATTTATTTCCTACCACTTCATCCTTTTCCCATTAAAATTATGCAAAACACTTACTCTCTTCATTCACATGAAAATACATTTCGTTTTCTCCTACCATCGGTTCACTGATGGTAGTTTTAGTCCTAAAATCAGGGAGACTTGTTTCACATAATGAAGGAAGCCATTATACATTTCAAAAACTTGCTTTTCATTAGCTTCTAAAACATACAGAGGATAAAGGGAAAATCCCAAAACTTTATGAAGTGTTTTAGGTTTGCGTGGACTCAGAAGCATGGGGGTAGTTGTAGAACACATCCGAGCAGCCATTCTGGGCTCTGTCTGCTGTAGCAACAGATGCGATTATTAGTGCCAATTAGGCTAAACCGGTATGAAATGGGAGACAAAGAGGTTATGGAATACAAAAATGCTGGCCCACATAACAGGCTATCTCTCCAGTTTGACAATAAACAGGGACTAAAACCCCTGTTTCTGTCCGAACACATTGGGGCTCACGGCAGTGGACACGATCCTACTTTTCCATCAGCCTTGAGTTGATAGAATCTGCCACTGCCTTAACCATCGGGGTTTATTTGAGGAGAGGAAAGGGGCCAAGTGAAGGGAAGCTATTCAGGTTAGCAATCCGGGAGGCATTAACCCTGTCCTCTCCCAAACTACCCTTAGAATCAGGAGACAGAAGGGCCCAGGAAGGGTAACTTTTCTTCCCTTTAACCTTTGTTAATTCTACACAGTGTACTCAGATAAGTGTGGTCGACTGGGAAAGAAAAAAAACAATCGCTTTGCTGAGGGATTAAAAGAAAGTATAAAAGGCTCCATGCTGATTGAAACTTACAGGAAGGGGGCATCCGACGATCTTTCAAAAAAACCTTTGCTCCGTGAGCAGCTGGTAAAGTAAACCCTCTGTAAGACTGTGCCCCTTCGAAGGCACCATTCAAACTCTTTATCCAATATTTTTTTTATTCCAGGGAGAATATGTTCACAGCCCAAGGCAAGAAGGAGAGTAACAAAGGGAAAGTGCCATGTGGTCCTTTAAACTCATACACCATATGTCACCCTGATGGGCCAGGTACACCATGCCTTCTCAAATCCCATCACGGCCAATGAGCCACACCCATCACCAAACATTTCCCAATAATGCTGGTATCTGCTGGCATAAAGAGTTGACACAATTATTTTTTTTCTTGAGTGCGTGGAACTAATCATTGAGTAAAAAAAGTTTAGTTTATAAACTTCTGGCTGGCATAAAAATAATCATTTTTTCCTCCACTACGCTGGATTACATTATCTCATGCAATGGGATGGAAATTGAAGGGTCTGTCTCATTTAAAATAAGAAAATCTTTGCAGGCTGATTTGAAAATCTACTGTGAAGTCATTTAGCCGTCTGTTCCTTTTGTTTTAGTATTTCCATCCATCGAGGAATGGGTTTTGTCCATAAATGTAATCAATATAGAATATGAAGTCATGGAATTAAAAAAAAAAAAAAGTAGATTTAGAGTTCTCATGATGAAGTGCACCTTAAGCTTGAAGTAATACAAATGTAAATCAGATATAGACATTTGGATGCTTTGCTTATTGCTTTTCTTGGGTAAGTGACAGAAAACTGATTGCAATGCTTGTTTATTTTAATAAAAAATTTGATCTCTTTCTAGAATTATTGTGATGCTTATGGAATATAATAGAAGATTTCTGATGTGGACGAGAACACAGTATCATTTTTCATTCAGGAAATAAGAAGAGAGGGCCAAGGGAGCCTCAGTTAAGTTTCCTCTGGTCACTCACTTTTTAGAAAAGGACAAAGTCAGGTGGGAGAAGCTGAGCTCTGAGAAAACAGTGGAGGGATTTGGGGGGAAGAAGTCCAAATGAGAGATTCTGGTAAGAAAAAGGGTACCAGGAGCTTCCTACTCTGATCAAAATTTGGTAGGTTAATCCGAAAATGGGTTCACGTCTTATTATTTTAAAAACATGTAGATACATATTTATATGACAATATTTTGATGAGGATCAATGAAAGCCTTTGGACTTTTTTTTTTTTTAAAGCATAGATGCACATATTAGGATAACATCATTCTTTTATAATCAGTTTTTCTAGTTTCCAGTTTGATTTTTCGTTAAAACAAGGACACAAAGGAATCTCAAGGCAGAATTGCTTTACATTTTTAGGTTTCTTTTTCCTTCCATTTTTATAGTTATTCTGCCTGAAAATAATTCAACAATTGTTTTCTCAAAAACCTGCTTTCCAAACCTCTCACTTTAGTTTTTTGTAATAACAGTCTTTTTACATTAGTGGCTCATTGGTTTAATGGATTATTTTTTATAATTTTTAAATGTTTTTATTTATTTTAGAGAGAGAAAGAGACAGCATGAGTAGGGGAGGGGAAGACACACACACACACACACACACACACACACACACACAATCTGAAGCAGGTTCCAGGCTCTGAGCTGTCAGCACAGAGCCTGACGTGGGGCTTGAACTCATGAACCAGGAGATCATGATGTAAGTCAAAGTCAGATGCTTAACTGACTGAGCCACCCAGGTGCTCCCGGTTTAGTGGATTTTTAATTAAGAAATTCAATATTAAGTACAACTAGCAAAAACAGGTCTGGAACAAACATAACTGACTGCCATTGAAACTCTCCAATTTGGAAGATGCAGCTGTGTTGAAGATTGCTAGCCTCAAGTGTCAGTGTTCCCTGGTCATCAGTTGAGATGCATTCCAGAGGGAATGGAGGGAGATGATAACTTTCTGTATGCCCTGCTAGAACATTCCTCATGCCATTAAACTCAGAAAACTCAAATTCGGTAGTGTTTACTTTTGGAGAGATAAAGTATTCTAAGTGGACACCTTTGCTGAAAAAGTTAAATGCACATGAAATATAGGTCAGTGAATAAATATTAAAAAGTGTATCTCACAACCCGCTTGGTCTGAATGTTCTAAGGTGTCACCAAAGTATCTCTGGAGAGCTGAAATAATTCAGTTGTTGAATTTGCAAGATGAGTTCAGATGGAGAGGGACACTAGTCTCATCTCAAAAATTATGTGTATCTTGAGTTTATAAACCTTAAGTTTCATTAGATTAATATTTATCCTGACACTTTTTACTTTGCAATAAAAAAAGAAGTCAAAAGGAAAAAAAATAAACTTTATTTTTGGGCAATAATAATAATAATAATAATGCTATCCATAAAGTTATCTGTAATGCATTATATACTTTCTCCAATATAATTTAATTAACATTAACTGAATGTCTATGATATGCCAACTTAGAGATACGTGATATGTAATTTTTTTTAATCCACCTAAGATCTCTCAGGGGGCCATTTCATCAATGCCATAAGAACCTGGTAGAAAGCTCTTGACATCTATGGTTATTCTTATGACAACTGGTAAGGTCCTGCAGGAAAGAGACAATCTTTCCTCCAATATGGCTCACCTAAAACACAAAGGAAAAATATATAGCATTTCTTAGAGGGGCTCTAACAACTTGCATGCCATAAAATATGTCCAGGAGTCAGGTAATTAGGAGCTTTACACATTTGGAAAAGCCAGATTCTCTTGTCTGAAACTTAGGCTGTTGGATGCAACATCAAAGAGGCAACATATTGGGGCGCCTGGGTGGCTCAGTCGGTTAAGCGTCTGACTTCAGCTCAGGTCACGATCTTGCGGTCCGTGAGTTCAAGCCCTGCGTCGGGCTGTGGGCTGACGGCTCAGAGCCTGGAGGCTGCTTCTGATTCTGTGTCTCCCTCTCTCTCTGCCCCTCCCCCGTTCATGCTCTGTCTCTCTCTGTCTCAAAAATAAATAAACCTTAAAAAAAAATTAAAAAAAAAAAGACGCAATATATTTAACATGGCACTAGATTAGGGCATTGGAACATAGACAGTCCATGAAGAACTATACCTAGATCAGACTAAGAATTGCACATCATTTAAAAAAGGTATTACTCTTGTTATTGCTGTATGTGAGACAGTTGCATATTAGACAAAAGTATTTTTGAAAGGTTATAAATGGGAAGAAAGTGTCTGTGGAGTCTGGCCCACAGGGAAAAGGTAGTGGATTTTGCCTGGCATATCTCAGTGTAGTGACATCTTTCTCTGCCCAGAGTTTATTTGATTCAGGTGAAGTTGCCCAGTCTCCTAAACCCAAGTGTGGGCACGTGACCTAGGTGTAGCCAATCAAGTCTCTGTATCTCTTCATGGTTGCTATGGGTGTGGACATGTGATTTTGGTTAAGCCAGTGGAATATAAACTGGGAGTTGCCTGTGGCCATTTTTTTTTATCACCAGGAGACAGTCTGTTTGAGAACAGTCAACACAGGGGGAGACAGAGCCGAGTGATGGAAAGATCTATAGTGTTCAGGGGATATCATTTGAGGACCCAGACCCAGTCATGCCAATAATCTGGGCTGCCTTAACCTATTCAGGTGCACAAATAATTCTTTTGTTGTTGTTGTTAAAGTCAGTTTAATTGAATTCTGCTACTTACAACTGAAAGAATTCTAATACTGCCCGACTGGAAGCAGAATCTGTCCTCCCAAGCCCTCCTGTAAACCATCTTGTGAAGTGAATAGAGTAAATTAGATTCCATTACCATGTCATTTTACTGATGATAAAAAATAAACTTCAGAAAAGTGAAGTAAACTGTCCAACATTAGATGCCCAATGCTTGGCAGAGCTGTGAGTAAAACCCAGGCATTCTGAATCTGCATACTGTCTACCTGCCACTGTAATTGTGCAAATACATAACCAACACAGCTTAGGGAACAATCTCAAAACTAATTTCCTCAATCAATAGCCAACGAAGACTTAAGAAAACACACTAAGCAGTATTTTTGGATGTAGGCACTTAATTTTAACTGCAGATAACCATTCAACTGGCTGACCATGAGCTGAAATTTACTTGACGAAGGTATGTTCAGGCAGGCTCAGTGAAGTTGGTTTGAATTAATTGGTCTTGTTTGTTCATTGGGATAAATGATAAGATTACTGAATTTCTGAATTCCTAAAAATCACTGTAGGCATTACAGGAATAACTTCAAAACATTCAACTTACAACTTTATCAAATAGAAATTCTTATTAAAGTCTTACGTAGTAATGCATAATCCTATAAAGAGGTTTGATTAGTTTCACTTTATTCTCATTCAACTATTAACCGTTTTCGCTCAATTTATTTCATGTGGGTTGTTAATCTCCCAGTTGCATGCGCATATGGAATTATCGCCTAATTTAAACTTCCCTTAATTCATTAATGAAATCATAATGGAGTGACTATCACTTTGTGTTACATGGGCATGGTGTGTAAGGTCAGAAGAATAACACTGTGCCCGCTTCAAATCATTATACAGATGAAATCATGCCTTATGTCCATGAAGAACAGCCTCGAGAAGGAAAATAAGTTACAAAAGGGGAGTATGTTAGCCACGTTGGTGGTGGTGGTAGGGACGCAGAATGGCAGGCCAGTGATTACTGTGCAGATGGTTGGTGCTTTATGAAGCCTCCTAAGCTACTGGTACACTTACAAATAGACCTTACTGGGTGAGCACAGTCAGAATTTGGGAATTGGAGTCCACAAACATGAGTGAGCTCTTGAGCCTGGGACCTCCAGCCTTCAGAAGGCCTGGTCCTCTAAAATCTATATTGATGTTTCCATTGCTGCTCTGAAATCCTGGGCACTTTTCTGAATCTCTACTAAATTTATTTTGTCCCTGCAGGAAAGTAAGTACATTTATCAATTTCAAATTTCTTTCAGTTAAAATAGATGATTAGATTTGCTCTGAAGTATGATAAAACCAGTGGCAATCAAGCAGAAATCTGAGGCATTGGGTACTGATGTGTTTCTCCATGAATGTAAGAGGAAAACTCTCTGAATGAGTTCATGTAGTGTAGTAGAAATTGGGGTAGCAGTCATCGTGTGGACCAGTGTCCTAGACCCACCACCAACTAGCTATGTAATGCAGGGTGATTCACTTGGCCTCCTTAGGACACACATCCTTCTCCGTAAGGATTTCTAGTCGGAGTATTGTTTCCAAGGGTATATTACAAACATTTTGTAGAATATACAAAAGACAAGGGGGTGATGGGGCCTGACCGCAACGGTAAAGCAGATGTTCGTAAGAACATCTCATGAACAGAGGGGACTGTCTGCTCTGATTCACCCAACAATGACTGTCAATCAGGGCAAGGTCTTTGATCAGCCATGGTTGCAGTGTGTGCAAAATCAATGCATATTTAAAAACAGGGCAAAGTGAGCAGAGATGATGAGCGCCAACATGACGGTTCAGTCAATTAAATCTTTACGCCAGCACTAACTGCTCGTGTTTAAAACTACATCAAGATGGGCCCAGACAGAATACATTCCTTTTCAATATTTTCAGTCAATACAAATAGGAAGAGTGTTCCGCTTTGGGGTGTGCTGATAGAAGCATTCTCAAAATACCATTTAGGAAGAACATATTAGCCATCCAAATGAGGAAGTGTGCTAATGTTCTAAATCTTTCTATTTTGGAATATAATTCTGTCTTATTTATTTTCTTCAGTGTTAAGCACATCGTGTAACAGAAATGCTTTTAGCATTAGGGAAAAAAATTATGTTTTAATTTTAATCCTTTTGGATCATTTCTTTTTTAAAAAGTAAGAGCATGCAAAGAGCATAATTAAATTGAGCAATAAAGATCTTGATATTTTCATGCTTCTAAGAAATTTAATATGTTCTGTGGCTTGCTGGAATGAAATTGATTCAATAGCATTCCCTTTTCTGCTTGTTGTTTACTTGGGCTTTTATTACCCATATGATGCTCAGAATGGGTAGGAATGCTGACTTCTGAAGGATTCTAGTCCTCCATCACACTAAGGGATATCAGGTGGTGACACTAGGCAAATTTGCTTCTCCGGGACATGGTCTCATGCCCTGAGATCCCCACAGGGTCTTGGTTCAAGGATAACGGCCAAAGGTAATTGTAGTTTTGCCTTATTATTATTATGTTTTTAAAGTCACACAGATCATCAGTGAGAACAAATGCATTCTCATCTTGTGAGAATGTGACACAACCTGAAAGTCAAGCAGTTCAGGAACATATGGACAAAGCTCTGATCCATCAGGAGGATCTGATGAATATACATCACTTCTGCCCATTATCTCAGGATATAGGTGATCAATATATGGGCCAGGGGTCTGTGTCCATCAGTGTTTAATGAAGCGCTGGAGGAGAGAATAAACACTTACTTAAGCTCGTGTTTATAGGGTCAAGGAATAGCCATTAGACTTTCCTGTGACTGTCCATAGGGTCAGCCCTGTAGATTATCATTATCAGTGCGGATCACCATATAATTAAACACTGTTGTTCTGTACTAAGAATTGAGAGTAGCCATAGTAAATCACTCCATTCCCCAGTTTTCTGTTTCGACTGTGATGTGTAGTGCACTCTCTGGATAGTGATGGCTTTTGTTTGCCTTTTTAATTCACTGCATGAAACATATTATTTGCATTTCAAGCTTGGGTTCAGGTGTCTGTAGTAGATCAAAGGCATAATTCTTTGTACTAAACTTAAACATTCAAGCTCAGTCTAGAACACATTTCACAGTGTGTCAGAATGTCCTAGAGCCAAAAGCGTACCCATAGAACCAACTAAGAATGTGGAAGATCATCCAAAGTATGCAAAAGTATAAAGAGAACTGCCTTCCAGGAATAAAGCAATTAGTTTAGAAATTAAACTTTACTCTTTCTGTAAGACCGCAACCATATACAAGACTTTCTTTAGGGATTCTTAAAACTGTAT
The DNA here is from genome assembly GCF_028018385.1 of Neofelis nebulosa. NCBI lineage: Eukaryota > Metazoa > Chordata > Mammalia > Carnivora > Felidae > Neofelis > Neofelis nebulosa. The sequence continues at coordinate 148,774,400 of NC_080787.1, forward strand.
TAGCGGTGAGTTTACAAGTAGCTCACTTCACTACCTATAATTGAGTTTAATTACCATAAGGTAATATCACCAAGGATTACAAGATTTGTCAAGCGCCCCGAAACCAGTTCTAACCTGAGAAAATTATGGGAAAATACTTGGATAATCCTTCTCAAAACTGAAAGGACGCTTTTAAGATGTAGCTGACTCATGTCTATGAACTTGCACAGACTGACCCTTATTCTCTTCCTGGTCTCCTTCTGGAGATGTCATTCACAATGTGCTCTGTTATCACCTTGCTTGGCCTGGGTCCTGGGTGTGCCTCCGCTGACTGGTCAGGGCTGCCGGAGCCAGTGTCAGTCAAGTCACTATTGTTATGATGTGGTGGTCAAATAGGACTTGAAAAAGTAAGAACATTTCTCTGACCTAAAGAAGGGATGGAATGATTGTTTGCTTTTCTATTTGCAACATGAGGATATATAAAATAAAAGGAATGCAGTTGGGCCTTGAAACGACATGGGTTTGAATTGTGGGGGTCCACTTATACATGAGATTTGTTTTTGATACAGTTCAGTACTGTAAATGTATTTTCTCTTCCTTATGATTTTTTAGTAACATTTCCTTTTCTCTAGCTTCCTTCATTGCACAAATACAGGATAGAATACATACAGCATACAAAATACGTGTTGATTGACTATATTATCAGTAAGGCTTCTGGTCAACAGTAGGTTATTCGTTGTTAAGTATTTGTGGAGTCAAAAGTTATATGTAGATCTTCAACCGTGCAGGGGGTCAACACTTTTTTTTTTAAATTGTTTTTAATGTTTATTTTTGAGAAAGAGAGAGAGAGAGAGAAAGCAGGGGAGGGGCATAGGGAGGGGGAGACACAGAATCCAAAGCAGGCTCCAGGCTCTAAGTGTCAGCACAGAGCCCAACGTGGGGCTTGAACCCATGGTTCGTGAGATCATGACCTGAACCGAAGTTGGACGCTTAACCGACTGAGCCACCCAGGCACCTTGGGGTTCAACACTCTTAACCCCTATGTTGTTCAAGAGCCAACCATACACGTTTATTTTACACAGGGGCTAAGCATTTGGTATGCATTTCTACAGGCTGCATATGTAAACCAGGTTCATAATGGTTTAGGAACTGGTTCATAGATCTGCAGCATCTGGAAGGGATTTTCCCAAGAGGGCTGCCACAGTCTTTCTCATCTCAAATGCTCATCTCACAGTGTCATGTTGACACTCCTCCTTTGAGTGGTGGGCATGAATCTTCTCTTTCTGAACCCAGGCAGAACTTTGTGACAGCTCTAACCAATAGGACACAGGGAGGTAACGCTGCTATGTGACTTCTGAGGCTAAGGCAGTAAACATGACCCCACACATTCACCTATCACCTTAAGGGACTCCATTATGGAACTCAGTCACCACACTGTGAGGATGCCCAGGCCACATGGAGGGGACACCACAGGTGTTCCAGCACATAGCCAGGATCTACTGTGAAGATGCCTTCACACCACATCAGCTTTCAGAGTGAAAGCTGAAACATTGGGATAACATTGGGTTAGCCCAAAGTTCAAGTCTTTCCAGATGAGGACCTAGATATTGTGGAAACGGACAAACCGTTCTCTGTACCCTGCATGGATCCCTGCCTCACAGAGTCCTTGGGCACAAAGTAGTACTCGTTTGTGTCACGAGCCTGTGGGGATGGTTTATTTTTCACTAAGTATTCTTTAGAATGTTGTCCAGAGAGAGAGAGAGAGAGAGAGAGACCTAAATGGCTCAGATGACAGATGAAAGACAGAGTTCTTAATTTTTGTTTTATGATAAGGAATATGCTTCCAGACATTTATAATTTAAGGCATTTTTATCTACTCAGTGCCTGAATGGACAAGCATGGTTTTCTATGTGCTTTTTATACAGTTTCTCTCTCCCCTGCTCCCCAGCACTACGGCCAATATATGTAATAAACTCGTGCCACCAGAAATTTTAAGTGACATTTACAAAGAGAGAGAGACAGAAAAACAGAGAAAAAGAAATAGAGACAGAGACAAGCAGAGAGAGAGAATGAAAAGCAGAGGTGGGGAGGCAGGTGGGGACTCTGTGAAAGTTCACATCTCTTTACTTAGCCTCTGTTGGCACTCAGCCTTTTAATTTTGTAATATGGTCAATGTGGCATTTCAGTACATCTCCTATATCTGTAGACATAGTAATTTGTGAAGTTTTTTTGTGAAGTAATTTGTGTAAATGTCTTATCTTTGTCTTTCAGTGGCTGTGCATGAACTGGCCCCATTATGGTGTCCTGCCTTGAATGCAGACAGTCTACCTTCGAGAATGTTTACTAAGTGGACAATGAAGGGACATGTGTGTCCCAGCTTCCAGGCCAACTTACTTCCAAAGACATCCTTAGACTGGCTCTTTCCAGTGACTATTTCCATTGGCCATTTCCAAGAGTATGCTACATTGTGTGTGTGTGTGTGTGTGTGTGTGTGTGTGTGTTTTAACATTTTAAGTTTATTCCACAATACTATTATTGTGTAATAATATTATATAAAATTAGATTCATTATATATTATATTAAAATTTCCTTCATGACCCTTGCAATCTGCATTTTTGTTAAATTTTCATATGTTCCAGCCCAATAGATTACATTTAAGACAAGCAGTAGATTCAGACTGCTTTATCACAGGGAAATCTAATGCTTATCTTTAAGAGAGGTTTAGCTTTAATTAAGACATATACATCTAAGATTTACACTGTAAGTGATACTTAATGTCTGTGTTTGGAATGTACTAATCAGGTTCTAATGAGCAGGGTCAACACAGGGAAATCAAAGGCACTTTATCCACTTGGATGTCTCTGTCTCTCCCTCAACTAATTACCTGAGCTCTTCCTGGTCCCAGTGGGGACCAGGAGCCAGCTTGCTTTTAACCCAGAAATTATTCCTCCAAGTGTGGTGGGGACAACAGACAGCAGAGTGACCTGGGTGGTCGGTAACCCTTGGGTTCTTATCTCCTTGAGCAGTCCCTCAGGGATCTGTATTAGCCAAGACTGTGAAATAATTCTTTTTTTTAAAATATAATTTATTGTCAAATTGGTTTCCATACAACACCCAGTGCTCATCCTGACAATACCCTCCTCCCTGCCCATCACCCACTTTCCCCTCTTCCCCCGTCCCCCCCGCCATCTACCTTTAGTTTGTTCTCAGTCCTTAAGAGTTTCTTATGGTTTGCCTCCCTCCCTGTAACTATTTTTCTCCTTCCCCTCCCCCATGGTCTTCTGTTAAGTTTCTCAAGATTCACGTAATTCTTATGCAAAGCTTATTTTGTGGAGTACCATTCTTCAGCCACTTGGGCATTTCCACTTCGATATCCTTAGGGGTTATCTGATGCACCTTTACCGAGTGCCCATTTTCCGTCCCATGGCCATGAGGACTCTAGGAATGAGTAACCCACAGCCCTACCCTGGAAGAGCTGACAGATTAGTAAGGGATTGCTCAAAGGGCGACCATAACATAGGACAGCCTTTTGGTTGCTATTAAGAACCTAGTAAGTCAGTATGCCTTTTAAAATTCATTTCTAAATTAAACCTTGCAAAAAGTTTCTTGTCAAAAGAGGCTCCAGGTATCTCCATATACTGTTTCTTATATAAATCATATACTCATTTGCCAGAACCCTGAGTTGCAACCCACACATGGAAACCAAAGGTAATCTGTCCATCCATCACGTAATACGGATTTAATAAAATCCGTGCAATAGTCATCCAGGTCTTACGGAAAGACATTCATCACCACACGTTTGCTCATTTTGAGGTTTCTTAAGTGCGGAATTCATGACACTCTGCAGCCTTTCCAACCAATTTACAAATCGTTTTCATCCCTCATTTTATTATCCTACCCACAGTCAACTTGTTCTTCTGGCACAATCAATCTGATTGACTGGTAGGGATTCATAGTGTAGCATTTTAATTTATGCAGACATCTGCCCCACAGCATCTCAATCACTCATAGCATGACACAGGGGCAGCATTGGATTCATCAGGAAATGCTGTTTTTGTTATACATATATATCTAAGGACAGGGTCATTTATATCCAAGAAAGCCAGGGTAGTGACAGACAGGACTAATGTATCAATGTCAGAGGAAAATGCAAGTGAAGCCACGGCAGCAGAAGTGAGCCTCAGAAGGTACCTGGCATGCTATAATTTAATGCCCTCTGGGTAGAAGGGATATGATATAATCACTGAATTATCAATCATAAATGAAGGTCTATCAAGTAGAATACACTCTCATATTGATATAAGGAAATCTTTTCATCTAGGGGTTTATGTTGCTTTAAGTATTTTTCTAGTTTTATCATTATACTCTCAGACTATAGTCCAGGTTTCTGAGATATAACAGTGTGCAGTGATCAGGGCTTAGTGACATTTATAATATGTTATCTGCTATTAGTATTTTAAACAAATAACATTAAAATGGAAAGAAGCACCTTATTTACATAGATAGAAGAGTAGATGTAGAGTGAAACATTATATGGGCGCCTGGGTGGGTCAGTCGATTAAGCGTCTGACTCTTGGTTTCAGCTCAGGTCATGATATCACAGTTTGTGAGTTCAAGCCCCACATTGGGCTCTGTGCTGATGGTGCAGAGCCTGTGTGGGATTCTGTCTCCCTCTCTCTCTGCCCCTCCCCTGCTTGCTCTCTACTTCTCTCTCTCAAAAATAAATAAACAAATATTAAAAAAGAAGGAAAACATGATGTAAGAATTCTGATGGAGAATACGATGTGACCCCTCTCGAGCTATCTGTGACTTTGTAAATTACTTGCTACGATGCTGCAATTTAACCAAAACAGCTCTTAAAAGTTAAAAGGAGATAGCAAAGTTGAACAGAAACTTCTCAAGAGCCCCAGGTGATCCAGTTATAAAAGCTGAGTATGCTGTTAATAACATTTCAACATAGTTTACAAACTGCCCCTCCAATACTTAGGTGGTATAAAACTCAGGCGTTAAGTCTGCCTGTCATTAAGCAGAAAAATCCTTTGCTAAAACTGTTCATACTCACTTAAGTAGAAATCAATCGACTTATTATGATGAGAGAGACCCCTGTTGTGTCCGAATTGTTTGCCACAGACAAGGGAAACAGACGTTTGCTGTGTGAAGTAATACACACCAGGCACTAGCCAGGGCCGGGGCACTCATGGAGCACGTGATCGACCAAACCGCCACCATCAGTGTTGCCCTCCCTACCCCACATGCCAAAATATTCCCAGCGAAGACCATCCCGGGCCATGCCGTGAAATTCAGGCGTTTCCTCTAGGAGCCTCTCTTTATGAACTGCAACATCCTTTCTAACCACGCAGGAATGACCAGCTAACACTCACCACACAACAGAGAAGCATGTTACTATGTTGCTGTAAACGCCCTGTTTAGTGACTCCAGTCTGGTGTGCCTGTTGTGCACTGTGTGTCTTTAAAGACTGTTGTCTGTTAAGAATGCAGAGTTAAGTGTAAGATCCAGAAGATCGGTGACTGTACTTGACGATGTGTCCCCCAGTGTAACTGAAAACTCCTAACAGGACAATTCCACTTATAAGTCGGTCAGCAGCCTGAAATCTGTGCAGAAAAACCGCACAGGGACACGCCGGGGCTATAGTGTGTGGCACATAACAGGACGCTATTAAATACCTGTTATCTGTTTCAGACATTGTTTAAATTTTTTTTAATGTTTATTTATTTTTGAGAGAGAGAGAGAGGCAAAGCGCAAGCAGGGGAGGGGCAGAGAGAGAGAGAGAGGGAGACACAGAATCCGAAGCAGGCTCCAGGCACTGAGCTGTCAGCACAGAGCCTGACACGGGGCTTGAACCCATGAGCCATGAGATCATGACCGGAGCCGAAGTGAGACGCTTAACCAACTGAATCGCCCAGGCGCCCCTGTTTCAAACATTATTTAGATAATTGAATAAGATGCAATTAAAACAACAAGGAGGACAAAATAAAATCACCGAAAATTTAGTACTGTTTTTTTTTTTAATCCAAAGAGTCATTTCATTAAACGTAATCACATCATTTTTTTCTTTGCATTTGGGCAGGTCCTCCTTGTAAGTGTGCAAATCTGCCAGTTTATATTATTCACATGTGGCTGTTCTGACAAAGACTAGAAGCCCTTCAGATATGGCTCCAGGGAAAAGGAGAGCAAATGCCCCTTCCTGGGGGGGTGGGCGGGGGCGACACTGGAGAGTACCCAGCAGTCAGGAGGAAGGGACGCCCCTCGGTGCTGAGAGTGGGGAGGTTAAGGGACAAGAAAGGGAAGGCCAGTGCTTAGACTCCAGGTTCCTTCCCTGGTTTCCTTTCTGGTCTGTCCCTGTGGGAAGTGGTAGTCTCCTAGAACATTTCTAACAGTGAAATTTTAGGTAATCCTGGAGCAATGCGACTTTTTTTTTACCGCTTCTTCTGATGCACACTAGGAAAATGCCAGGACTGTTGGACGGACGAGCGTGCGTTCCATGTGGATGCGGAGAAGACCAGGGGACGCAGTGGGTCTAGAGGCGGTACACAGGCCCTGGTTGGGATGATCAAGTTCCCCACGTGCACAGAGAAGGCCAATGAACGCTGCTGGGCTGGCTCACCACACTCCTGGGAGGGATCCCTATCCTGAAGGGAAGGGGGTGCCGGCCCGAAGGGGTACAGCCTCGCCTGGGGCCTGGAGGGCAAGTCGCTGTGAGTTGAGCATGCAGAGGCCAACACATGTGCCACTCGGGATGACCAAGAGAGTGAAGACAGTGCATGCAGAGCCACAGTCCAGGCCTGGCACCCCATTCCTGCCAACATACACCAGCACGTGGAGGACCGTGCCCAGCCCTCCTGCCACCATCAGCACAGGACGGTGCTCGGGGAAGGAGGGGAAGAGGGGAGACTCTCTCCCCTGCAGAAGGCTCCTTCATCTGGGGTGAATCTCTGCACGCTGACCCCTTGAAAAGGCTTTGGATCGTGGACAGTATCCGAGATAATGGCGACACTTGAAGCGGCCAGATATTACCAAAGAGATTAATTTTTAAAGGGGCAGGGGCTCAAAAATTATTAAACGGAGTTTCCCGGCTGGCCTCAGTTTAGTTCTCCTGGTGCTGAGAGAAAACAGCACCTTGGTGAAGAAAAGTTACAGAGAGTCGAGTGAGTTTGTACACGCGGACGGCTGGCTGAGTTCAAACCCACCACCCGCACACTCACTCACAGGCATAAATATGCCAGTTGTGCTTTTTGATTTATATGTGTGGTAAAAGTCAGAAAGCGACAGAGCATGTGCCTGGCCGCCTCCAGAATAAACTCTGTTTGTCACAGCTTTCTAGTCTGGGGACATGCGGAACAGTAGAGTGCGGTCTCCAAGAGCTGTTGTGGCTGCTCAGATACTTTGGAGCCTGTTTCTTCCGCTATAAATATTTTCAAAGTTCAAAGTTTTAAATTATGGGAAGATGACATTTCGAAAGAAGACTTGTTCCTCAAATATTCTCTCAATGAGCAAACTACTCGGGGACGGGACTGGGGAGTAGAAAGTCCGCACCCTGGGTCCCTGCCTCACTCCCGGAGCTGCCTCCAGAAGCTTCCCAGCTAACTGCCCTTCCATTCATCTGTGGCTTTCACAGTTCCCTGCCCCCCCCCCCCCGCCCTTCAGACCCTGACTGAGTGCCTTTGAACTAATGCTCTCGTTATGTATCTGCTGCTTTAGCTTGGATTTTCCGCCCTGTCCACAACTCAACAGCAGCATCTCCTCTCTCTGGCTTCACAAAATGAAACTCCAGGAAAGAGGCTCTCTCCCGAGCACAGCCAGTCTGCCTGAGTTGTTTTCGTTGGGCCCTGGGGGAGGCCTGCTGGGCACTTGTAGGGAGTCTGTGACAGCATGCGGGGCACGTCCACATTCCTCAATGACCAGTCTTTCAATGACCACCTCAACAATGATGGCCCCTAACCTGTATTCCCCGTTCACATCATTCATCTGAAGTCCACATCCCAAGTGTGGACACAGAGGCCTGCCCTGACCCCGGTAAAGTAGCTCCTGGTTCCTCAATCCTTGGTCACCTTCAGCCAAAGTGCCCAAATACTTATTAGCATCTCAAATTATCTTATTAATTTGTTTGCATGTTTATTATTATTATTATTATTATTATTATTATTATTATTATTGACAGAGAGAAAACATGTGTGCACACAAGTAGGTGAGTGGCAGAGGGAGAGAAAGACTCCCAAGCAGCCTCCAAGCCTAGTGTGGAGCCTGACACAGAGCTCCTTCTCAGACCATGGGATTAAGCCCTGAGCTGAAATCAAAAGTCAGACACTTAAGTGACTGAGCCACCCAGGTGCCCTAGCATGCTTATTTTGCATCTCTCTTCTCTCACCTCTCAGATTTACCAAGAAGGACATGTGATATTCTTTTTTTTTTTTTTTAATGTTTATTTATTTTTGAGACAGAGAGAGACAGAGCATGAATGGGGGAGGATCAGAGAGAGAGGGAGACACAGAATCTGAAACAGGCTTCAGGCTCTGAGCTGTCAGCACAGAGCCCGACGCGGGGCTCGAACTCACGGACCGTGAGATCATGACCTGAGCCGAAGTCGGACGCTTAACCGACTGAGCCACCCAGGCGCCCCAGACATGTGATATTCTAAGAGAACCATAAGATACTGTTTTGGTATCAAATGAAAGAGGCAAATGTTAATGTCAGTTAACTGAAGGCAGGAATTCTTGTAAGTTTGTTCTCCTGACCTTAGAATGATACTTGGTACCAGTAAGTTCTAAATAAATATTTGCTTACTGACTCGGCAACCCATATACCAGATGTCCACTTGACATTTCTTTTCCTTTTTTAATTTTTTTAATGTTTACTTTTATTTTTGAGAAAGAGAGAGACAGAGCATAAGATGGGGAGGGCAGAGAGTGAGGAAAACAGAAGTAGGCTCCAGACTCTGAGATGTCAGCACAGAGTCTGACATGGGATTCAAACCCATGAACCGTGCTCCTGAACTGAGCTGAAGACAGAAGCTCAACCAAATGAGCTACCCAGGTATCCCTCTTTTTTTTTTTTTTTTAAGTTTTATTTTATTTATTTTGAAAGAGAGACAGCGTGAATGGAGGAGGGGCAGAGAGAGAGAAAGAGACAGACAGATAGACAGAGAGACAGACAGAATCCCAAGCAGGCTCCATGCTTCAGCAAGGAGCCTGGTATGGGGCTAGAACTCACGAAACTGGGAGATCATGACCTGAGCTGAAAGCAGAAGTCAGACGCTTAACCGACTGAGCCACCCAGGCGCCACCACCCCCCGCCCCCCCCAACCCCCCCCACACTTATTTCTACTTGGACATCTTTCAGACACTACAAATTCAGTCCAAAGTGGAGTTCGTGATGGTTCTCCACGTTTTGAGTCTGCCCAATCTTAAGTCAAAGGCACCACGATGCACCCAATTGGTAAATGCAGATCCTGAATACCACCTTCTCGCTCTTCCCTTTCTTGCCTCCATCTTGTCAGACACAAATAGACGGGTCAGTTTGTCCCCAAGACCTCACAGCTCAGGTCAGTTTGTCCCCAAGACCTCACAGCTCAGGTCAGTTTGTCCCCAAGACCTCACAGCTCTGGAGCACACAAAGCACCACTTCTCACACAGATTCCTGGGACAGACTTCTTTCAGGTTGGCCTCCAGTGAGACCCTCTTCCATGTAGTAGCCGTACGTGTTTTTGAAAAGGTCAACACGAGTAAGAAACTTCTTTAAAATTCCCCAGTGACTCCCTATTTCCCCTGGAACACAGCTCCACATCTTTGGAAGAGCACGGAGGTCCTGACTGCATGGCTTTTTCTGCCACAAGCTGGCCATTTCTACCTCAGACTCTCGTGAGCTGGCTTTATTATTATTAATTTTTTTAAATCCCTCAAATACCTGTTGTATTTCCCTGAGGTGGTAAAACTCCATCCCAAAACTTTTAACATTTCAACAGCCAAATTCTTAACAAGCTGCCAGTTTGAGGGCTGGGAATATGCACGCTTCTTCCCGTTTCTTGACACAACTTGACTTGCCATTAAAAATAAATTGGTTTTCCATCTAGCGTGAGGCATGAATTAAAAATACGCATGCCAGCTAAAGCTACTCACATTTTAAAAGAAGGGTGCCATGAAAATTTTGGCTTCTGTGATGTGGCCATGTGCATTTACCCCGAATGATCAACTCCATCAACAAAAGGAAATGTGTATACCAAATTGCATTTTCTTCAGAAGTGTGATTTCTTTCTGAGATCACTTTAATCAAAAAGAATAATGGCATTATTCACCAGCCATGTTCCATTAATTGGAGGAGCTGGTCAACTATTACACAAGACAGCATCACCTTTCAATAAGGAGAAAATAGTTCCCCTTTGCTGTTCTTTCAATGGCAATGATCACCCCCGAGTCAAGTGAGTTACAACAGAGCAGCAAAGTTAATCATTTAAAACCAGAAATCATCTTTGAAAAGTCAACCAGTGGAAACATGTCTCTATCAACAATAACAGCTGGAGAGTGTACTTTGGAGGAATTCAGAAGTGCCTCTGGAACAGGATTTAGATAAAGGTCATATTTTTAATTACTGTGGGTACAAATTGTACAAATCACAGGCTGCCTTTATTGGTACATAAAATGATCAGAGAGGTGGAACTTGGGGATCTGTGTAGGCCTCTGTGTACTTCCTCAAACCTTACAAATGTCTCCTCATTAAGAAGCAGAAGGGAAAGAAAAACTCACCAAGAAGGTTATGTCATACACTAAGACAATCATCAATACCGTTTTATGATAAAATAAAAGATGCAAATGTCAAGAGCGAGGAGCTGTTAGGAAAGATGTCTCTATTATAACCCTTTATGTTGTCTGGGTCCTGCACATTAAAATTCAATGTGTGACAAGTCATTCCTTCATTCGGTAATTCCTTCCATCTGGAAGATTCATGCCCGTTTCAGTGGATACAGGAAAAGAAAGGACCAAAGCGATTCAGGAGTGAGTTCCTGGACTCTCAGGGTGTGCCCAGCACAGCAACTGCCTTGCAGCATGTGCTTACACATATTTGTTGGGTTCAGCAGGCAAGTGTGATGTATCTACCATGGGTGCATATTGTGCTAGGCTCCAGGGGAAAAAAAAAATAAAAGATTCCTCAAAGAGGCAGACATTGGATGCCTATAACGGAAAGAAAATTATATAATTCATTTGTCCTGAGTGTTACAGCATAAACCGTGTACGTGCCCAGATGCATTTACATGTCGGTCCCTTTGGATAACAAGTGATATCTACTTTGAGGCCACCATGAGCGGAACACCTTCAGAGAACCAACATTTATATACCTTACAGAGAATACGGAACTCAGGGCACCAAAACCACGATGTGCATTTGTCAGACGATCACAGACACGGAGAACAGACAGACCAGCAGTCTTGGGAAGAGAAGGGTGAACGGCACAGTGGCTGACACTTCTGTTTGTCTGAGTTGTCATGAGAGCCAAGTGTGGTGCCGTCTGTGCCTTCTGGAAGGTCAGTTTATGGCTGGGGTTACAGAGCAATGTCAGGTGTGGAGTAGACAGAGAGCATCTGGGAGAGGGGCGCTGAGCTGAATGTGAAGGAAGAATGGCGGGGGGAGGGGCACTCGCACTGGAGAAGAGCAGAGGTAGGGAGCAGTGTCACAAGAGTGACCAGCAGGAAGGGGGACATGGCACGGGCAGGATGAGGCCGTGCAAGGCATGACGACAAGATGAGGTTTTGGGCCTGATGTCAAATTCCAGCTCCCTCATGAGTGGGTGTGGGACCTTGACAAGTTCTGAATGGTCTCTCAGCCTCTGTTCCTCTTCTGGAAAGAGGGGATGATCCAGGTGAATTTATTCAGGTTGTAAGTACAGATAATGAGAGACCCAATAGTGAATTTGGACAGTGATCTGTTACCTAAATCCATCTAGTTACTGAGTTCATCTAGCAAGAGTTCAAGGGGAGAGGGATATCAGTAATATCTCATAACCCCTAGAGCTGCTGTATGTGAACGGCACTACCTGGGCCGTAGTAAGGTCTCAGAAGGTGTTATTGCCGCTGCTGCTACTACTAAATATAGATCATATTTAATAAGCAGGATAGTGGATGGCGGGTGCTGCCGTGCGATAATGAGGGGGTCTGATTTTGATCCAAGTAGCAATCGTTGCTGAGCTCTGGTGCAGGCTAATCACTGATCACATCGGTGTTCTAGAGCTGGCCACGGCCACTGCCCAGTCGGCAGGTGAACCGGATGGCGGTAAGTGGACGGGCGCCGTGTCGAGCTGGGGAATCAGAGAGGCCTCTGCAATACCTCAGTTTGCCACAGTAAGGCCTGGGGGTATCTGAGGGTGTTTATGAGACTTCAAAGGAGGGGCTGATTCTTAACAACACGATAAAACATTTCAGAGGAAGAAATGGGATGAAATAAAACTCAAAGGAGATTTCTGTACAGATGGAAGATGAATAGATGACGCTTTGCAAAAAAACTTGGTGAACTGGCAATACAGATGAGTATAGGCCATTCTTTAAAAAAATGAGTTTGCCCAGGAAATGAAGAAAACAGCATTGGAAGTGGTCAAGGGGTCACACTACCTCAGGGCTGTCTTCTTGACTCTGGGCCAACCCTCCCCTTCTGCTGTCTCCTCCTCACCTCCCAGGCCTGGGCTGTGGACCTGTCTTTGCTCAGGGCTCACTCTCCTCCCGACCTCGCCCAGCTCCTGGGGCCTTGCAGACCCCGTTTGCTGTGATGGGGAGTCCTGACGTGGTCCGCACGTTGTGTTGGAATATCCATCTGCTTGCCTCTTGTTTCTGCTCAGATATTGAATCTCAAGCTGTTGATTTACTTTTAACCCCAAACCTTCTCCTCCCTCAGCCCTCCTTATCTCACTAGAAGGACACCCCAATTTTCTAGTGTCTCAAGTCAGATCCCTCGGAGCCATCTTTGATTGTGTTGTTTATCTCACAGGGAAGCTTCTCACTGACCGCACCCTGATGACAGCAGCAGACTTTCACATGGTTGTCTTAATTCCATCCATGGACCATTCTCAACACAGTAGCTCCTTAAGTCCTCGGTAACTCCCTTGCTTAGAACTTTTCAATCCCCTCCCATCCCACTTAGAGCACAAGTCAAGTCCCTTACCAAGTCCAGCAAGACCCTCCAAACCTGACCCCCCATACCCCCACTTTCTCATCCTCAGCAGGTCTCATGCGGTCTGCTCTGGCCATACTGGATTCGCTGCCATCTGTGCAAACCACACCCAGAGCGGGCCTCTACCTCAGGACATTTGCACTTGCTCTTTATTCTGGATGGAAATTTCCTCCCCAGATATTTACGTGGCTGTCCAACCCTGTTCCTTTGGGTCTGTATTCAAATTCTATCCCAGAGACTTTCTCTGACCAGTCCATATAACGCAGGAGCACCCTTCCGCCCCTGCATCCACCAGCCTCTGTAACAAGCGTTAGTTTGTCTCACAGCACATATTGCCTCATTTACTGTATATTTACTTCTTAATTAGCTTACTATCCATTTTTACTACCAAAGTGGAAGTGCTCTGAGGGCAGACACTTCACTGTTTATAAGCTGTATCTTCAGCATCCATCTAGAACAGAGTCTGACAGATAAGTATTGAATAAACATGTGTGGTACAAATAAATAAGTTTTTAAAAAACGTAAGTATGGGATTTCTGTATGAAAGTATAATGAAAGAGTTTCATAGAAAAAAAAAAAAAAAAGGAAAATGTTGGCCCCAAAATCGAAAAGCCTTCAGTAAGCCAAAAGAGATGGAATAAAAAGCTTTTTAAGATCCAAGTAGTAAAAGTTGTGAGGAGTAACGTGTTGCTTTGCAATGAAATTTAATTTGACAGCCCCTCTTTTGCTTGTGACACCCCAGGTGGTGGATTGCTATTTCATCCATTAGCTGGTGGTGCATCCATTCGCCAACTCTAACTCATTCAAGGGGCTTCCATGGTGACTGTGATGGAGGTCAGGTTTGTTGCTGGCTGGGGAGGGGATGGGGACAGGTTTTGCTTACTTTGCCCGACAGCTGTAGGGATCGCCAGTAACATGCAGGAGTGCCAGACTGCCATCTACCCTGGGGGTAAGCCCTAGCTCCCCCCCACCAAGGCGTTAGGCTGTGGCCAAGTCCCTAACCACTGTGTGCCTTTGTGACGGGGATGTGATGATGCAGGTTCATCAGCCCTTATCCACTTTCCAGGGTTGCAGAACTTCTCACATTTTTGGAAGGTGATACAGTGTGCACCATACATTGTGCAACATCCACAGCAACGTCCGATCAAATACATTAAAGTATCTGTGGTGAAATATATGAATATTCATACTTAGTGGGAGATAAAGTAAGGCTATAAATAGCTTCACGTCCGTTCATAAAAGGTTTTGCCACCGAAAGAGATCAGGTCAGGCAAGTTTTGCTTCCAGATGAGTCTGAACTCCTACACCTTATCTTACTGTTGGGTTAATGTATTTCAAAAGTATAATTTTCATGAAAATGCAAGTGACATTCATTATTTATAATTTTAAGGAATAGCATTCCATTATCTTTAGCTTAAGTTAAACACTGTCTTTCTTCATGCTTTCTTTGCTTCCTTTCCTGTGAGGCTCCATGATCCCAATGGCCAGCCCTGAGGGGAGAGGACAGGTGGTGGAGACCAGAAGCGGCACAGAGGGTGCACAGCTGGAGCACCCAGGACGCCCCCTCAGGGGTGGAGGAAGGTTGGCTTTGGGTTGCAAGCTCTCCAAAGCGTCTATCGATACCCTGCATCCTGATCCTCCCCCAAATAAATGTAACAAGCAAAGAAAACCAGAGCTTGTGGCAACTGCACCACAGCAGCTCATCTACAGCACCCTCTTCCCCACTTCTGTCCCAACTCTGCTCCCAAAACCTTCCTCTTTATGAATTCTAGCCCTGACTCCAAAAGTCCTCCCCCAGGGAACCCCAGAAGCCAACCCCTGCCCCCGGGAAGGAAGCTGCTCCAGGGCAGGCTAAGTCAGGGGCTGAAAGACTGCTGGCCCCTCCTGGGTCCATTACCTACTGGCCCAATATGTAAAGCAATCCCAGGCACCCAGCCGTGGGGAATCCACTAGGAGCTCCAACGCATATGCACTTTTCAGAGAAAAAAGAAAAAAAAAAAGAGATATGGCTCCTTCTCACAGTTTAAAATTTTTCAGGTGGAGACAATCAGAGCAAGAGAAATAGCAGGTCTTACCGTTAGAGGAAAGAGGTTTAGACATAGCAATGAAGTCAAGAATGTTTGATTTGTTCCAATTGTCAACAGAATGTGAAGTGGTTCCATTCAGGCTTCTAAATGGCCAAGCTATTGCCTGAGTACAGCGTCCCTGTTCAAGTAATCGTGGCTTTATTTATAGTTACGGCAACCTCTTAGAGCTGTATCCTTTAAAATACAGCCTAACACCAAAGCCAAATGGAAAAAACCAACCAAAAAAAAAAAAAAAAGCCTAGAAGAGTATCAAATTGTGACTGGTCACTGAATAAAGCAAAAGTACTCGTGACAATTTATATATTGGCTTCTCTATAAATTGGCAGATGGATCCTTTTCAAATACTGAGAAAAATCTCAGTTTGAGTTCTAAAACAAGTAGGTTAATATAAAACAATACTAACCAGTAAAAGGACTAGTGAAAATTTGTTTAAGTGTAGTTTATTTAAAAAAAAAAAAAGACTTCTCAGGGCAACTGGGTGGCTCAGTTGGTTAAGTATCCAACTTCAACTCAGGTTGTGATCTTACGGTTAGTGAGTTCGAGCCCTGCATCAGGCTCTGTGCTGACAGCTCAGAGCCTGGAGCCCTTTTCAGATCCTGTGTCTTCCTCTTTCTCTGCCCCTCTCCACTCATGCTCTGTCTCTCTCAAAAATAAATAAACATTAAAAAAAAAAAAGACTTCGAAATCCATAATCTCAGAAATGGGTTTTAAATATACTGCCAAAAAATCATGAAACATTCTAATTTATTTTCCAAACAATGAGAACATTTGAATAAGAAATTTAGCATTTCAATATTAATTTCATGTTTCTAAGTCTAGGATCTATTCTCTCTGCTGAAAAGTCTAAAAATGCCATCTTCATGTGTACAGAACAGGTAAGAGGCTGATATGTAAAGAATTGAAGGAAAGGCTTTCCTGTTGATGCTCTTGTGTTTTCATGACTGTTTTGTCTCTGGACATTTCCATGTGGATGACCTGAGATAATGTGTGACATCCTCCACCCCCAACAAATCCGTGCTTCTTCTGATATGCAATATTTCTTTATTTTAAATTAATATATTTATACTGAAAGAGAGAGAGAGAGAACACAGGATGGGCAGAGAGAGATAATCCCAAGCAGGTTTCACACTGTCAGCACTGAGGCCGACATGGGGCTTGAACTCATGAACCGTGAGGTAATGTCCTGAGCTGAAACCAAGAGTTGGATGCTTAATTGACTGAGTCACCCAGGCCCCCCTGATATTCAATTTCTTAACATCATCATGAACATCCAACTGGGCTCCAAGTTGGAAATTTAAACCCTACCTCTTCTCTTGCTCTCAATTTCACCCAACCCCGTCCATTCTACACCAAAAGGTCTGTTGGGATTTAGCTCCCCTAACCCTTTAGATCAAGGTTGTGATTTTGACCTAGAGCGGCGGTGTTTAAAATTAATGGCAATAGCAAAATAGCAAAGCTTGTGGGGGAACCCTCTCTTCACACTAAGTCAATGTGAATGTCCACCAGCTGGGACCCTGCAATGAGGAGATTGCTTCGGTCTCCCCTGTGCCCTTTGGGCAGCCCCGAAGCAATGGCACCACTGACTGGGCTCTGGAAGGGTCCCTCATCTTATCTTCCTGGCCTGGCTTTCACCCACTCTGGCCCACTGCCATTGGATTCGGCTTCTGGCCTCACTGCTCACCCTTATGGTAGGAGGTGGGAGGGGGTAGCATGTGGAGCAGAAAAGATCAACCACCTGGGTTCAACCCCAGCTGGGACACTTCCTCACCCTACATACCGATGCTGCCTGTGAGCTCTTCTGTATTCTGGCCTGTTTGTTCATTTCTGAAATGGGGAGTAAGAAAGATTTCCTTTGTTCTTTTGAGACACTCTCAGCTCCTCTCCATGGGGTCCAACACTTACATGCAACTTTTGCTTTTTCTTCTCCGGGGAATGATAGATTGTGTCTACTGGTGATTGATTTTAAGTAAGGTACTGAGAAGATCTATGTGCCATTGCAACAAATAAAGACTACCTGTAAAATTGGCAAACTCCCTCTGAAAAGCTTGCCTTTCCTGGAAATAATGTTTGCTTTAATTGTGTGGTTTTTTTTTTAGATTTTATTAAAGAGAAGGAAAAACATTCTGCCCCTCATTGTTCTGAATGATGTAAGAGTATTCTCTTGGATGGTAGTCCAAGAGAATTGTCCATAATTCCCACAAGGAAGAAAGCAGTAGGAGGAGTCAGAATACTCTTCCCCACCTGCTGGACATACTCTGAAATGGTCCAAAGGTTTGCTGGGAGAGGCTTAGCTGTGTAATCAGTCCCCCTAGATGGACAGAGCAGCCCTGGGGAAGCTGGCCACTCATTCAATTAAAGGTTCACAAGTTCTGTGAGCAAGCAGAGGAAAGGGGTAACATCTGCTATTTACTCAGTGCTACATTTTGTGGGAAGAAAGAAGACATGAGCCCCTTTGGCCAGCCTCTGTCATGTGTCCTGAAACGTCTGTCTCCTTGGTTCAACAGAACCAAGGAAGGTCTGACTCCCACACAGAAATGGCAGACACCAGTTGGGAAACTTATAGGAGCTTTTTGCTTGAGCTCTTCCCAGCCCATCTCAACCTGCCATGTCGAAAACCAGCAGTAAAAGTTAGCCACACAAAGTGCCATCATCATTGTGTGGTCACGACCTGGCCTCCCCACTGGTACCAGATAAACCCCACAGATCTTAGCATGGGCCACCAGGCCCTTCACCGTGTAGCTCTAGATTTCTGCTCTAATTCATCACTGGTCACTCCCTGGTCCACAGGCTGCACTCTGGCCTCACCAACCTTACCGCTATCACCATCCCAGGGCACACCCGGGGGTATGTCTGCACACCTTGCAAGGCTGCGTGATCATCTCGTCCCTCCTCTTCCTTTCTCCCTCCCACAGCCTTCCTCCTTTATGCTGAGTGTATGTTCTTCTCGGTATCACTGAGACTCTTTGCTGGCCTCACCGTTAGGGGATTCATTTGGTGGTTTCAAGACAGCCAACTATAAGCTCCTTGAAGTCAAGAGCTGGTCTTCTTCATCTCTGTATTCCTGATGTCTTGCCTGGTGCCAAGCATATAAGAGATAATCCTTAAGTTATGTTCTGAGCAAATAAATGGTTGAATGAGTAGTATGTTTTAAATTTTATTATCGTTATTATTTCATTTATTTTGAGAGCAAGAGAGAGAAGGCAAGCCAGGGAGGGGCAGAGAGAGAGAGAGAGAGAGAGAGAGAGAGAGGAGAGAGGGAGAGAGAGAGAGAGAGAGAGAGAGAGAGAGAGAGAGATATCAAGAAATCCCAAGCAGGCTCTGTGCTGTCAGCACAGAGCCCAACGGGGGGCTTCAACTCACAAACCGTGAGATCATGACCTGAGCCGAAATCAAGAGTCAGACGCTTAACAGAACAGCCACTCAGTTGCCCCTGAATTTTATTTTAGATAGAAGGAAGACAATAGATTGCAGAAATGTTAACAGTTAGTTAAATACAGGTTGTGGGTTATGGGTAATTCTTGTCATACTATTTTAACTTTTCTTCATTTCCCAGATTTCATGCTATACTAATAATCTGAGAAAATAAAAGAGGGAGTGGGAAAAAACTGTGAAGGTTAATTTTTGTAGCAATGCAGACAATCAAGTAATGTTAAGTATTAGTGTTAGCTTTTCCTAACAAATGTATGGGCACCTGCTATTTTCTATATGGATGTATGGATTAGTGTAATACAAATTACTCCTAGAACTCCCTTGAATTTGATGTATATTTTCTTAATTTATTCTGACCTAATTCATTAGCTTAAGTTGTTAATGCATTTCACAGCTATAAATCTTGTTCATTCACCTGGGAATAAATCTTTGGCATTACATATGCTGACACTTATTAAAATGCATCAATATGACCCTGCCTTTCTATCAAGACCTTTAGCCCAGAAAGAACATCCTTTGTTTTAAAGAAATCAGGTTTGTCTTTTAAACAAAAAGTAAGACGAACACAACTGGCAATTTGAATTTCATCGTCAAAAACCAGAAACCCATGAAACTGGGTATAGACCTCATTTGAGGATAAAAAAAATTTAAAAAGCCCTTAAGTTCTTTTAAATAAAATTTAAAACTGTCCGTTTGTTAAAAATATGAACAATGATAAAGTATACTCATAAGTACTAGAAAACCTGATATTTGGTAATGTAATCATTTCACATTTCCACATCAGGGCACGTTACAATGTTGATTATCATCATGACCGGAGAAAGGCAAACCACCACTAACAGAGTGGGCCCTACGAAGCAAAATCCCATTAATTCTTGCCCACTGAAGCAGTTAGGGTCTGACAAGTCTCAGAGGTGTGGGCCTGCCATAGCAAGGATCATGATGACTTTTTTCTATCACAGACTGTACCATAAAGAAAACACACATTATTCTTACAAGTACTTGGCACTTGGTCCTGGATATTCATTAATTAATAGTAATTAATAGTAATTAATTGACAGTTAAGAGCCACTGTAACTAGGGCCCTGTAAACCCAAGCAGGAAGATGCTAGTGACCAGGTGGTGGTGACTGTGACCTCTAGCAGGTCAGCTGGGGGTCTGACCTATGCTCCCTTCACCCCATTGGGTTCTATGACAAAGGCCCCACAGCATCACTGTGGTCCTTCTCTTGATCGCCCTAGTCCTTATGGGTCTGTGGCCGTCTCCCCACCCACTCCACACACACCGTCAGTCCCAGTCAGTGCCTCTCCTGCAGCCAGATCATTGGTAGGGTTTGGAATGCCACTTTCTAAAAATGACTGTTCCTTGCATTTTACTATGAAACTTTCATTAATGTTGGGGTTGTATGTCTCCAATTTTCACCATAGTCAAAGCAGAAATTGACCAAGAGTTGTTTTTTAAGAGTCAATGTGCTCCATATATAAACTGTCTTATAATAGCGGACTAGGTTCATTTACCTCTCTTTACAAGTGCCCTTTCTGCTTCAGCTTCGGAGACTTCTCGGCTCCCAGAAAGAAGTGAAGGTCGGACAGTGTTCTTATTTGCTGCAGTATCAGTAACAGTGGCGAACTGGGAGCTTCTCATTGGTTTAGAAGCTGCCATGGATTCATCCATATAGTCTTTGCAACAGCCCTTTGATTTAGGACGCTTGGTCCTGTTTCACACGCTGGTCGCTCGAGTTCCTAGCCGGGGCTCAAACCAGGCGGTCAGCCCAGGGGCCCAGACTCTCCCCCTGTGCCTGCAGCCCGTAGGCAAAGCAAGCCTTGAGAAATGGGAAGCTTTGGTTGTCAAGAATATCTTCTTCTCTACCTGGCATCTGGTACTGTCACTGTCGTGTGAACACGTGCTACAGACAACGGAAGGTCCAAGAGATGTTAACGATGTGGCAGAGCTATGTCATATTGCGGCCTGACACCTTACTCTTTTTTTTTTTTTTTTTTTTTTTTTAAGCCCTGGGTGTGCAGAAGCCCAGAACAGGAGTTAAGCTTCAAGGAAATGATTTTCTTGGAGCTACACTATGGAGTGTGCATTGGCGCCCTCTCCCGGAGTCACCTGCCCCACATGCATATCTGGTTCTGTCTAACTGGTTCTTAAAGTAGAACTGGGGGGTGAAGTGGGGTGTGGTAAAGGGAGGTGATTAGTTTCTGAGGACTTCCCTAACAGAGGACCATAAGCTGAATGGTTAAAAACAGAGAATTCACTTTTTCACAGTTCCGGGGGCTGGAAATCCAAAATCCAGGTGTCGGCTGGGGCTGTTTCCCTTCGGAGATTCTGAGGAAGAGTCTGTTCCAAGCCTCTCTCTCAGAGCTTCTGGTGTTGTTGGCAATCCTTGGTGTTCCTCTGCAGCTTGTATCACTCCACTTTCTTTCTCTGTCCTCATGTGGTGGTCTCTTCTCTATATCACATGAGGTCATCAGTCCGATTGGAGTCCACCCACCCTAATGCAGTATGACCTCATCTTGACTCCATTTGTAAAGACTCTATTTCCAAATAAGAGCACACTGGCAGGCAATGGGGGTTAGCACTTCAACATATCTTTTCCGGGGAACACAATTCTAATCACAGAAGGAGATGAAGGTTTTACCCGAAGGAATAGTGCAGTTTGCTCCCGATGACACAAATCTAAAATGTTATTCTGTAAGTAAGAAAGCTGGCTAGGGATTAATTCTCTGCTTATAAAGGAAGAACCTTGCTTCCTGTCTACTCTTCCATTACTTTCAAAACTTCCCTTCTGACACCAGCTGCATGGGTGGTTTTCCCACACCAAGCAGTTCTCCAGTTCTCTGAAGACACCAACTGGGCATCCTACAATTCAGTTCAATAGTGATACTCTCCACCTGTGGCCCACCTCACAGACTGCTCCCTCTAGGTGTCAACAGAAAGTCCAGGGAGTGGGTCACCTGTGCTTTTGACTAACCTGTTACAAATTGGATGTTCCCAGGACTCTCCCATTGGGTTTGACAATTTGCTCAGTCAGCTCAGAGAACACGGAGAAACACTTCAGTAACCAGATTATACAACTCAGGCACAGCCAGATGGAAGGGATGCACAGGGCAAGGGATAAAGGAAAGGGGTGTGGAGCTTCCCTGCCCTCTCGAAGTGCACCACCCTCCTGGCACCTCCATGTGTTCGGCCACCTGGAAATTCTCTGAACCTGTACTTTACAGAGTTTTATGGAGACTTTGTTATGTAGGTACATTTGATGAAATCATAGGCCTTTGGGGATTCACTCAACCTCCAGCCCCTCTCCCTTCCCTGGACTGAAAGTTCCAGGGCTCTAATCACAGGGCTGGTTTCCCTGGCAACCAGCATCCACACCTTGGTTATCTAGAGGCTTTCCAAAAATCTTCTCATTAACATAAACTCGGGTGTGCTTGAAAGGGCTTGCTATGAATAACAAAGACATTCCTCTCACCTTTAGCTCTTGGAGCTATTTCAGGAACCTTGGAAGAAAGAGCAAATATCTTGTAACAGAGGATGTTCCCACTGCTCTTACCACTCTGGAAACCTCAGGGGATTTTAGGAGCTTTGTGCCCGGGGAAGGGGGACAAATATTTATTTCTTATTACACATCACAATATCACACTGTGCCTGGTTCCCGAAGGGAAAACTGCATGCGAGGGCTTGTGTTTTGCTCTTGGAAACATAATAAGCCGCGACAACCTGCCTGATCTTCAATAAATCTCCATGAGCAGCGGCGCACGCCCTTTTTAAGTCTGAGTAGTAAGGCTGACACTACCAGCCAAGACTATAAACGTCTCCCATCACATCGCTTAATGGGGAGCAGAGGCTACAGGTCCTCACATTATCATCGTGAAGAACACACATCCATGTCATGGTGCGTCCTGTTTCGGTTACCATTCACGCTGTGAGTCAGTGCGTTCAACATTTTAATGCTTCATCTATCAATACATTGAGTGCGATTCTATATGGATTTGACCTTTTCAGTATTCCACAGTATGACTGACTGGCCACTCCAGTTCCTCCCCTGCTTGTCATTTCAGTAACCTGGATGGGAGAAGTGAGCTGGTGCACCAATAAAAATGAAGAACGGCCGAAAGAGCAAAGTCGTGACGCCAGAACAGTCGTCCAGCAAGGATATTAAGGGATTATAATTTTGATACCTATTTTTTTTTCCTTTCCAGAGCAAGCAATCATAAACTGAGAGGTGGAGAGAGACACAAAGAGTCATACTGATCAAAATAAACAATGCCGTTTTCCTCAGCTAATGTTATTACTCAGTTCCCTGGTGGTCTTGGCCCCTGTTTGCTCTTGTCTTCAAAGGTTTTTATTCTAGAAACATTCTCGTCTCAGTCAGATTTAGTAGGATCTTTAATATAAATTTCTGTTACTCTATAGAGAACCGATGTTTTTCAAAATTATGGTGAAATCTCATGAGCCCTGAAGAGGTTTCCTCTCGCTTGGTGTGGCCTCATACAGTCCCTTTGTTTTAGCACTCATGAATATGTTCTACTAGGCGGAGTTCAACGTTCTTGGTGACTCTTAATACAAAATCAATGACACCAATAAATTATTCAGCCTGCAGGGTTATGAATAACAATCAACAGCCCTCAACGTCTAGGCAACATAGTCTGATTTCTGACAAAAAACAGGGGAGGTAGACAATGGTTTAAATAGCAAGTGTATAAATTGTATTATGATTCTGATAGGGAAAAAAAGAACCCCCAACACCATCAATTAGCCATATGTCCCTTTTTAAAATGCAATTGCTAGATGATAAACAACTCTTCATACCCATGTAAGCGTCTAAATAAAATTGCAGTAACTAAATAATGTATAGATTTGTTTCTTAGTAATTAGTTTTAACAAGATTTTCACTTAACTATGCTATGGAATGTTAACCTTGATCTTAAAGATATTGTAGCACATTACCAACTTAAAGATACTAAAATTAAATAAAGCCTTTCCTGTATTAATCTATAAGCAATTTATTTCACAAGAACTTCTGGCCTATTCTAGAATCATCCAAAATTAAAATTATTATAAAATATTTTCAATGAATTTCTTATCAGACACAAAATTATAATGTCAATAGAACATACCTTAAAAGAATCTAGATCACCACTGATTAGACCCTATGTAACTGTAAATTAATGGAATTGATGAACAATACACAGAACCCAGACATGTAATTTATCCTTATTCATTCAAAGTATTATTTTGGAGCTTTATCCATTTAGCCTGGCCTTCTGGGCACTAGTGACATAAGAGTAAATAAAATTGAGACAGCCTATGCCCTCATGGCACTTTTCATTCAAGACGGCAAGACAGAAAACATGACAAAGACTCCAGGAAACTATCAAGTGAGTAAACTGAAGTCATTTGGCGATAAGTGCCGTGGAGTAAGGGAAACCAAAAGTCCTCAGAGAAGACCACTGTGATGAGGTCACTTTAAGCACAGATGGAAATGAAGGTAATGTGTATACAGAAGCTAGGAAAGAAGCCCGGACAAATGGAACAGGGGCACAAAGACCCTGAGGGCGAAGCACTCTTGAAGACCAGAGGCAGGCATGGCTAGTGTGGGCCATTCAAGGAATGGCTTGAGGAAGTCAGGGACTTAGCTGGGGTCATATCACATTGGCCCTGCAGCTGCTTTAACTACTTTGGATAAGAAGCCATTAAAGGAGTTTGAGCAGAAGATGGGCATAATATGACTTAAATTTTTAATTGATCCCCCTGACATTTTTTCGGAAATCAGACTGGAAAGGGGAAGCATAAAGGCAGGGAGATCAGCGGGAAGGCTGTTACAATAATCCAGGCAAGAGGCCGTGGTGGATTGGACCAGGGTGGCAGGGGTGGTCAGATTTTGGAAAATATGTTGAAGGAAACATCTGTAGGATTTGCTCATGAATAGCATGTGTGGTGTAGAGAAAGAGAAGAGTCAAGGTGACTCAGAGATGATGCCTTTGGCCTGGGCACTGGGGTGTCCCTTTATGGAGGTGATGAAGACTGAGGCAGAAGGATCCAGCATTCATGTTTGGAAGCATGAACTATGGATGCCCATCAGTCATGCATGGGAAGTCCGGGACGCAGCTGGAGGTTTCATTTTGGAGTTCAAAGGAGAAGTCAGGCCAAGCGGTATAAATGTTAGAATTGTCAGAATATGGTGAATATTTAAATCAATGAAGAGTAGATGAAACTAGCTAGAAAGAGATGGAGATAGGGAAGAGAGGAGAAAGAAAAGGGAGAAGGGGTCTAGGCCTGAGCCTGGGGATACAATCTGTAGAAAGGAAGAAGAACCAAGATGTCCTCTAACATAGCAAAGTATCATAAGAATGATCTGAAGAACATAGCAATCATTATAATGTACTGGCCATGAAAGGGTGGCTGTGCCATATAGGGTTTTTTTAATCAATTATCTGAAATTAACAAATATAAATGGATTACACCGTAGAGTGTATGTGACTATACTCATAGGAATTATTTTTATTGCTACTAAAGTCTCTCTTGGGTTAACTTCAGTTGGTGGCTATTCAGGGGTTTAATCCAAGAATTATATTTCATTAATTCTAACATGAATATTTTTTGTTTCACATTTTAACCTCTCTGAAATCAAAATGTGTCCTACAAGTGAGGGCATCTTACAATTCAAAATGGTGGCATTTCTTTCCTTCTTAGAGGCATACACCAAAAAGGTGCATCACACAATCTGTGGCATTCTACATTTGATTACATAAAATACACATATTTTAAGTCAAGAGTACTTGGGCGCCTGGGTTCAGCGTCCGACTTTGGCTCAGGTCATGATCTCGCGGTCAGTGTGTTCGAGCCCTGCGTTGGGCTCTGTGCTGACAGCTCAGAGCCTAGATTCTGCTTTGGATTCTGTCTCCCTCTCTTTCTGCCCCTCCCCAGCTCACGCTTTGTTCTCTCTCTCAAAAATGAATAAACATTAAAGAAAACAAAAAGAGTACTTGTTGCTGCCCCTAGCTGACGTAGCCGCAGGAGAGGCGGGCCCCACACACAGTTGCCCTGTGGACAGGTGTCTCCTGGGAGGATGAAGAGCTCAGGGAGGAAGGAGGTGGCCAAAGGGAGTGACTTGTGGGAGATTACTGTCAGTCACCCTTATTTTGCTCAGGCTTTACTATCAGTTGGCTCTAGTGGCACAGACCTGCAGTGACTTCGGTCCTGAGAAGGAAGGCAGATACAGTCTTAAACTTGCACAGAGGCTTGTTCTGGCATCATTCTGCAGACAGGCCCGTTCCTAGACTCCTACACTCCTGAAGGGCAGACGCTTGTTACCTTTTAACATTTCAGTTTACCTTTTAATCCCCAGAATTTAGCACAGTGCCTCATATAGTCGGTGCTCAATAAAGGATTAAAAAAAAAAAATTGAAACTCAACCCTCCCCTATTTGGCTGTAAAGTTTCCTGGCCCGCCATTTCAGAGGGAATGTGTGACGGCTTCTTTCCCCAGCTGTGACGGTTGAAGGTTACCATCTGACCACACTCACAGAAAGCATCTTATCTGAGTGCTGAGGACCGGATCCTGGTGTTGTCTCCATGGAAACAGAGTGGAGCTCTTAGATCCTCGCACAGAAACAACAAATGCATACTTTACGATAATAACAAAATGCAGCATTTATAGATAGGATAATAACCTATGTTGTGAAACATGCAATTTAATAACTCTCTCTGATAAAAAGGCAAAGACAACTGCGATGCTGTAATTTACTGCTGGTGGTGGAGGTGTCTGAGGTTCACGGGCAGTGGCACTGAGCGGCAAGAATTAATCTTCCTCATCTGCTTGTCAACCCATTATATGCTCATTTGCTGCTCACTATGCTATTCTGTCGTTTTCTCCTCTTATTATATTTTCCAACTCATACATCCTAAGCTACTATTCTACTTAATCCTCCCCTTGCATTGTGACCTGTGTTCTATATTCCTTATAAGAATGTCCTCAAGGAATTACAAAGGACTTTTAAAAATAAAGACATAAAATGTTTTACAATTCCTACACGTGCCTTTTTGTGAAGATTGTGCTTTACATGTATTGCAATGCCTAGGAGAGTGGCCATAAAAGTAAATTTGAAAATACATTTGAAATGTAGATCGTGTTTGCAGTGGTCACACGATGTTGCTTTAGGGCACAACACTTAGCAAGAACTCTGCCTCAGTCTTGAATTATTCTCTTCTCATGGTTTCTTGAATTATGTGACCTCTCAGAAATATTCTGAGTCCTAAATGGTTAACACTCAATAGCGACCACAATTCCAAAACAACTCATTTTCTCTCTTGGACAGAATCTTCTAAGACCGAGGGTGCAAAGAAGAGTCATTGGCCCAATCGTCTACCTAACAGAAGACAAGCTAGTAGTATCTAATAGTATTTGTACAGTAATATTAATACATACTTTTGGAGTAACATCTACCTGTATCTACTGAAATAGTATTAATAGAACTATTAGAATAGTATCTAATAGAACCCCTCAAACAAGGATTTTTAATTTACTTTTTAAAAATGTTTATTTTTGAGAGAGAGAGTGCAAGCAGGGGAGGGACAGAGAGAGAGAGAAAGACAGAGAATCTGAAGCAAACTGTGTGCTGATAGCAGAAAGTCTGACGTGGGGCTCGAACTCACTGTGAGATCATGATCTGAGCCGAAGTTGGTTGCTTAACCAACTTAGCCACCCACGTGTCACTAATTTACTTTTAAATCAGGGACTGCCGTTCCATAGATCTGCACAACCTGGAGCTCAATAGATCAATGACTGAATATAGAGGAAACACCTGTTGTAGCAGTCCCTGGGACTGGCCATTGCCAAGGCCAGTTTAAATGTCTCAGAGCAGGGGTAAGTACGCTGGCCCAAAAGCTAAGAATGGTTTTTATTTTTTATTTTTTAATGATTAGGAAAAAAAAATAAAAGAATAGTATTTCATAACAAATGAAAATTACATGGAATTCAATTTCAGTGTCCTTGAATTTTTATTGGAACCGGCCACACTCATTTGTTGAGGATGGTCTAGGGCTTTTGTACTATGACAGCATGCTTGAGGCAGAGACAGAGACCGATGCCCTGCAGAAAAATATTTCCTATCTGGCTCTTTGTAGGGAAGTCTGCCAATCTCTGCCTTTGAGCTGCAGCCCCAGACAAAGGTTAGTCCTCTGATTTCACTTAGGATGCCGCCATAAGACATCATGATCAAATTCTGAAGGACAAAATGGGGCACAACAAGGGAAGAACATTCCAGGAGAAAAGTTGGCCCTGTCAGAGCACAAGGATGAGAAAGAAAAGCTCCTTGGTGGTGTAATTAGTATTTTAAGTAGCTTTGTCTGAAATGATGCTAAAGTAATCTCCAGTCCTTTATCATGTTCAAGCAGAGTGCACAAAACCACTCAGCTCACTCTAATTGCAAACATCCCTTAATGAAAATATATTTGCTTTGGTTCCTGTGCTCTATTTTGCATCAATTCTTGTGATTTTGCAAGTCATAAAATGCCCCAGGTTCCTTTTGTTAAGTTATTTTCACCAGGATAGAAAGATATAAACAGATTAGAACAATTCTATGCAAGTTATCCAGGAAATGGGGTGATACGACTGGATTATGTCCCTTCTGGAAAAGGAGGGCTGATAGAGAAGACAAATGATAATTCTCTATGATGAAACCTTAGCCTCAGAGGAGGATGGGGCGGAGGAAGTCATGATGAGAAATTGTTGGATGCCTATGACACCTCCACATGATACGTGAAGAGCAGGCATATGGAATGCGAAGGGCTAGATCAGAGTCTCGGGTTCTCCACTGCATAGCTGACTGATCCGTGACAGATCGCTGCTTGCCCCCTCGCCTGGGCTTCCTGAGCCGCCAAGTGGTAGCATAAGGCCAGCACTGCTACACCAGTCAAGTGGGATGGTGTAGG
This sequence comes from Neofelis nebulosa, assembly GCF_028018385.1. Classification (NCBI taxonomy): domain Eukaryota; kingdom Metazoa; phylum Chordata; class Mammalia; order Carnivora; family Felidae; genus Neofelis; species Neofelis nebulosa. The sequence continues at coordinate 148,803,002 of NC_080787.1, forward strand.
AGGAGAGCTCTCTGAGCTGTTTCACAGCTACATCTATCACAGATACCAAGGGACACATTGAAAGAGTCCATTACAATTTGAACATGATGTTAACCATCCTAAAGTTAAATTTAAAAATGTCTCAGGGCGCTTGGGTGGCTCACAGATGGTTGAGTGTCCGACTTCGGCTCAGGTCACGATCTCCCCATTTGTGAGTTCGAGCCTTGTGTCGGGCTCTGGGCTGACAGCTCAGAGCCTGGAGCCTGCTTTGGATTCTGTGTCTCCCTCTCTCTCTGCCCCTCTCCTGCTCAAGCTCGCTCTCTCTCTCTCTCTCTCTCTCTCTCTCTCTCTCTCTCTCAAAAATAAATAAACATTTAAAACCATTTAAAAAAAAAACATCTGAATGGCAATTGTCAAGCTCAGGAAACTAGGGAGGGAAAGGGAAATGTTATTACTGAGTCTTGGGCTTAACTAACCTTTGGGCACATGTGTTGAATCACAGGAACTGTTTCTGAAAGATACTGAAAACGTTTCATCCACTCAGACTGACAACACTGAACCAAAACAATATTTTACAGAGGTGAAACCAGCTACTCAGGGACCCCAAATTTTCAATTGCAGTCAAGGAAATTGGGGGAAAAATCTTTTAAGGAGTGCTACCGGGGATCTTGGCTATTTATGGAAAATAGTCAAGGATATTGGTTTTAAGACTCTCAACATACCTTATCCTTATCATGAAACTCAAATTACTTGCTTTGAAAGGCAAAAAGTAGAAAAGCTCTATTTTAATGGAATTATTTTTACTTTTAAGAATCTCTTTAAAGGAAGAGTCAAGAAATAAAAGACATGCTGACTTAGAGCCTAAACACTATAAATCAGGGATATTGTGATGAAACACAATACTAAAGCCACATTTTTCTTAGTGAGACATTTACCCACAAGAACGTTAGGAAAAGCAAATCACCAATTTCTCAGTGGAACTCATGGGCAATTGAAGGGCTCAAGGTCACAGGCTTTAGGGAGGAGTCTGGGTTTTAATTCTGCTTTACCACTACTAGCTGTGTGAACTGGACAATTACTTAATTTCTGAGACTCAGTTTTTTTACGTCTAAAATGAGGACAATGATAATAATGGTAAACGTGAAATAACCAGGGTAATGTACTCAGTGCAAGGTAAAAGCTCTCACTGTAAGTTATTAGGAATATACATATAGCCTAGCTTATAAACACGGACTTTCTATCAATCATGGCATTTATCTAAGGAAAAAAAACCTTTATATTTCACCTTTATTTTAGTACCTGCTTTTATTTAAAAAAAAAAAAGATAATTTTCAGGCTTGGAAAGAAATGCAGAAGAGAACACAACCATTCCATGAAACTCTTGCTTACTGGTGACCCCAAGTAGAAGTTTTTACAGTGTGAATCAGTGAGGTATTTGAGGAAGGAAGGACACACACACACACACACACACACACACACACACACACAGCATACACTTCAAAATATCAGTTTACTGTATCAGATTGAGCAGCAGAGGGCAGTGTCTCCAGATACAGTGACACTTAGCCAGTAGTCACCCTTCTGAGCGTCTAGCTTAGATGGCCACAAACTTGCCGACAACCAGGCTGGGGTGGGTCTGGGGCTGGTGGGCGGCACTAAATATCTACTGTAGCATCAGCCCCTACAGGACAAATACAGTGAGACACAATGTTTTCTCTTTTCAAGGCAAACACATTCCAGTGTGACTTGTCTCCAGTGTGGCTGCTGAAGGAGCCTGTAAGACGTGCCGGGAGGGAGTCCCTGGAAGCCTTGTGGAGGGCTGAGCTCTGCGGAGGATACCTGAGGCCCCCGGCAGACCCCGGAGGATCTGTGCTAGGGCTGCAAGTCAGAATGTTCTAGTTCCATCTCCCTAGGGCCTCTTGAAATGTTTCCCACTTGGGCTCTTCCTTGGCAAGCTGGAATTTCAAGCCTTTTGTAAACACCAACCCAGGGCACTCTAGACGGTAGAAAAGCACCATCAAAATGGGGAAAGGAGTTTCAATAACAGAAACCTTTCCTTTAGGATCGTATCTTTTTTTAGAAACAGGAAATCTTTTCATTTTTTTTTTTTTTTTTAAATCAGAACCAGCTTATTAAGTGGGATAATTCCAGGACAACCTGCCTTGTTGCCAGGGGAAATGGTAGGAATACATCCCGTTGTTCTAAATGACCTCTCTGAGCAAGAGATGGAAATGCAATGAATGACTCCTCATAAAGAACGTGAAAGAACCTCTCCCCTCTCCCTTTAATTAGAGCACTCAGTATTGTGATAAATTAGGCTGACTCAGTAAACTACAGGAAATAAATCTGCCGAACAGTTCCATTTTCCAATTGCTAGCTAGGTTAACACGCTTTAATAAACAAATAAATATCTCCATATGGACTATTATCCAAAGCAATTGTAAATCCTCGCAGTGCCAGGCAGCGCGAGGCGGTGACATCCTTGGAACAGTTGAGTTCCGCTGCTGTCCTCCAGTGTCCGTGTGAGCCACTGCCTAGATGAGGGGTGCCCTTCACTGATGGAGTGAGGTGACACTTTGATTAATGCAATGAGCACGCTGCCGAATGCTACAGCGAGTATTAAAATGGCATGTGCTAATTTAAAATCTCAGCTGTCATTAGACCGGAGTGCAAAGGGGAGTCACCTTCTCAGAAGAGCGTTTCCATCCCAGAGGGAACACAGCAAGCCTGCCCGTCTGCCCCTGCAGGTTTCTGGTAAGCCCTGTGCTGGCTCTGGAAATGTCCCCTAGTGATTTTGTTGTTCTTTCTGGAAACAAACCAACCCTCCAAAAATGCACCAAGCAGCTTCCTTGTGGACATGTATGAAATGAAAATGAAGATTTTAAGAAGACTGGGGAGAAAGATGACAAGATGGAAAAAAGGATGGATTTAAACAGTGATGTTCTTAAAAATTTATCTCTTAAAAAAATCATCAGCTCTTAAAGCACTCAAGAAAATGTCTTTCATTTTGACTGCTCTCTGTCAAGACCTCAGACGAGTTGCCCATGTCTGTCGATGGGCATTTAAAGAGGGGTATGCGCTTGTGGTCAAAATGCAAACATATATTCTTTAAAAAAATTTTTTTAAGTTTATTTATTTATTTTGAGAGAGAGTGAGAGAGCACGAGTGGGGTAGGGGCAGAGAGAGAGAGGGAGTGAGAACTCCAAGCAGGCTTCGCACTGTCAGTGCAGAGCGTCAGTGCAGAGCCCGACGTGGGGCTCGAACTCCTGAACTGTGAGATCATGACCTGAGCCAAACTCAGATGCTTAAACCGCTGAGCCACCCAGGCTCCTCTAAAAATTTTTTTTAGTGCTTATTTATTTTTCAGAGAGAGAGAGAGGGAGAGAGATCAGGGGAGGGGTAGAGAGAGAGGAAGACACACAATCCAAAGCAGGTTCCAGGCTCTGAGCTGTCAGCACAGAGCCCAACTTGGGGTTTGAACCCACAAACCATGAGATTATGACCTGAAGACGGACACTTAAGCGACTGAGTCACCCAAGTGCCCTGCAAACATATATTCTTGACAGCAACTAAGCGTACTTAATTATTTGGAGTTTCTTCTAGCAATCACTGGAAAATACCCCCTAAAAGTAGATTAGGTTCTGCTTACTTTTTTCCAGTTGCAACTCTTCAGGAGTTAAAATATATGTTTTTCTTCTGATTGTCTCTGAAAGTATTAAATAGTTTTACTTCAATGGTTGTAAGTGGCAATACATTTAAAATGACCAATTATTTCCTAAAACGCCAGTTTACATATTTTATTTTTAAATTACACACTCAGGTAACCATTATTTAAATTTTGGTTCAGTGCTAGGTAATTTTTCTTTCACATTCTGACCCACAGTTTGAGTGCTATTTGAGTTTGGGTGACCAAGTACTCAACGGAGAACTCACTGTGTGTCAGGTGTGGTCCTTGGCAGAGGCCCTAGCTGTGTTTAGCACATGCCTCTGTCCTTCAGGAGCTTACTGTCCTAAGAGGGACACAGATGTGTGTGGCAGGATGATGGACCAGGCCACATTTTGTTCATCTGGACTTCCTTGTCTCCATTCCAAGATGGTAGTAGCCAAGCCATTTTTACCTGCCTCACAGTGTATTTTTGCTATGAGGCCAAAACTAAATGTTGCTGATAATCCATGACTACTCTCCTACTCTTGATGGAGCCCAAATTTACCAATTCTTCTGGGAGTCCTGGAGGGGGAAGATGGAGAGACAGAGAGAGAGAGAGAGAGAGAGAGAGAGAGAGACAGACAGACAGAGAGAGAGACAGAGAGAGAGAGAGACAGAGAGAGAGAGAGACAGAGAGAGACAGAGAGAGACAGAGAGAGGCTTTGAGGGTAAGAGAGTCAACCAGATATAGATAGTAGACTCTTCCAGAATAGGAGAGGCCCAGAATTTGCCTGTCTTAGGATCAGCTCCCTAGAAGAGTCTGAAGGAAACAGTTGGGCCTCCAAAGGGAAACTGCAGAGCCCTTCCAGAAAAGTGGCTCCGTTGGCCTGGCATTGGGCCTTCTTGGGACACGTGGGCTTGAAACATGGCAATATCGGAAGGTTTTTCAGATACCACAGAAGTCTCCCAGATTCTTGGGATGCAAGGGAGGGAAAGAGAACCTGATAAATACCGAGACTGCATTCCCTGGTCAGCCTGGAGGCAGATTTGATTTTAAGAAACTAAAGAAGTGTGGTGTTTCTTGCACACTCAGGTTTGCGGTTCAAAATCTATCTGTACCCACCAAAACATGCAAATGCATCACTGCCATGTCGTGATGGGGGTGTGAACAAGACTACAGTGGGCATGCGGAGGAAAGCATGGTGGGAGCTCCAGAAAGGTTGCCCTGAGCCGGTCTCAAAGGCTGAGGAAAAGCAACTGGGTGAAGAGCAATGAGGGGCTAGAACTTTAGGCACTGAGCTCAGGAGAACGACGTTAGGTGAAGTGAATGAGCTTTTTTGTTTGTTTGTTTGCTCGTTTTAAGATCCTCATTTGGGGGGTGCCTGGGTGGCACAGTCGGTTAAGCGTCCGACTTCAGCCAGGTCACGATCTCGCGGTCCGTGAGTTCGAGCCCCGCGTCGGGCTCTGGGCTGATGGCTCGGAGCCTGGAGCCTGTTTCCGATTCTGTGTCTCCCTCTCTCTCTGCCCCTCCCCCGTTCATGCTCTGTCTCTCTCTGTCCCAAAAATAAAATAAAAAACGTTGAAAAAAAATTAAAAAAAGATCCTCATTTGGAAACTCTTCACCTCATAGGAGAGAGCAGAAGGAATGCAACACGGGAGGGGAAGCCGGGAGAGAACTGAGGCAGGAAGAGGAGATCATGGTCTGCATGTAAAGAGTAACCCTTGTGTGGCACGGGGAGGGGTTGGGAGACTCTCGGGATGGACCCAGGGTCTCAAGGAAAATCCTTCAGCACTTTACACCTTGGTTATCTCCACAATATTGTCCCCAGAAAGACTGTTGTGCATCTCCACAAAGTAAATGACCATCCATTGGAAGATATGGTGAGTTTGCCTGGCACATGACAGGTGCTCTTTATACCCTCCTTCGTCCTAAAAACAACAGGGGATGGCAGCAGTTGTTAAGGGGGAACACGGCAGGCCCCCCACCTGCCCTGAAGCACCTGCCTAGGACCCCTGAAGGGGTTCCCCCTGACACCTGCAGAGCAGGCCCTTCATGCCTCTGGGGGCAGAGACCAGGAGTCAGGTGCCAAAGGGCAGAGAAGCACTGTGCGCAGTGGTGATTCTGACCACAGCCCGGTGACCCCACTTCCACCTAGTCCCTTGACACATGCATCTGGGTCCTGGGAAGAAAGGGCAGGAAAAGTGATTTCATTCAGATCTGTGAAAACAACGGGCATGCCCTACACAACTCTGGGACCCCTCTAACAGAATAATACAAAAGGGCAACATCCCTTCTTTGGGTCACCCTCTTTCCCATCCCACCACCTTGGATCCCCAAGTGGCTCTGACATCATGTCAACCCATGGCACTTGGCTGGGCAACACACGATCCCTTGGCTGTCTAGAGGAAACTGTGGCATTTGGCAGGGGAAAAAACAAACAAACAAACAAACAAACAAAAACACCGAAAGGGAAAGTTTGGATTGTCAATCTTGCCATGGGGAAACTCATCTCTAAATGTAAAAATAAGGACATTCCCAAGTATTTTTAAAAGTATTTATTCAAAATAATCAAAATTTTTCTCATTTCTTTTAAAAAAGATGTCTTTTAATATGTCGCGTGTGAGATGTTGGATAATTTTTGAAATTAGTCTAAGAGTGATTAAAATTTATGTTGACTTGGAGAAAATATTTTTAAAAAATTTAATAAGGAGAAAATCCACTTACTGGCTGCTATCACCCAATGACCAATTGTTTTTCTTTCCAATTGGCTAAGAAGTCTGTTATATGATAGAGGTCATCATATTTATAATATTATATTCGAACCCTTGAATAATGAATATCTCATTATTTCAGAACCAATAAAATCTGTTAAATATCTCACTAAATTTTTTAAAAATGTCCAATATTTGGAAAATGCGTGTAGTAATGACTGGAAATGACCAGCATTTTAAACACAAATGTAGATTTCTAAGTCTATAAAATATTGTCAAAAAAATGGGATAATTTGGCAAATAAGAGTTTTAGTGACAAAACCATAGTTATATCAATAAGGTTTATGTTTTAGGTCATAGAAAATGCTTTTATGTAAAATAAAAACTTTTCATGTGCAGCCCTTTACAGGATCCAAGACATCATGAAACAACTGAGAAATGAATTTCTTTTCAGAACAGAAGGGCCATGCATCACTTCTATTGTATCTGCATCTAGTTGATTAGCAGTTGAGTTAAAATTCCTTCATTAGGGGTCAGAAGCCTTTGCGAATTGAAATCACTTTGTTCTCAGGGCTGTTGCTAACATAATCTTGTTGCCTATTGGAAACAACAGAAAAACTCTTCTTTTTTTCTACCAAAATATGTACACCTTTGATGGCTTTGCCATCAAATTTTACTAGGCAAATTGTTTTATTTCATCTGGTGGTGAAACTTTAGGAGGACTCCTTCTTCCCTGTGTGGGATGATCCTCATACAAAAAGTTGTGCAAATTTTATCAGCCACAAACATGTTTGGGGACAAGAAGGCCAGGTTGGCTCATTTCCTTCCCGTCCAGGTTCAACCATGTTGGATCCGTGACAATCCAGCCAGTGAGCACCTGACTGCCTTCTGGCATCTTGCCTTCTCCTTTGTGAAGTATAAATTGTGGTAGAAAGTAAATGCCAAGGTTTCCCTGCTTCGAGAAGGAAACTTTGGGTGACCTGGACATCCCAAGAATGGAGAAACCAATGCTCTATCAGGAAAGAGACTTTGCCTTAACTGCCTGCCTGTGCACGCCAGATGGCTGCGGTGCCCTTGCAGGGATCTTGACCCATCACATCACTTCTTTGGTGTCAGAACTACAAAGACACACAGTTGGCACATATCCCTTCTGGTGAGCAACTTAGAAGAGGAGTAAATGCAGCCTCAACTTGAAGACTTGGTGGATACTGTTTTATTAGAGTTAACTTTTCTAGGAATAAGTCACTACTTAAGCCCTTATCAGAATCTTAACACATCACAAATACATTATCTTCACACTCAAATGTATACATATTAGGGACCTTGTATTGTTTCTTTCTACATAGAGCAAAAGCCTAATGACTAAATATCTATTTGAAAAGATTTGGGGTAAATTGTTGATCATCCAAGATTTTATAGAGCTAGGTTTTACTATATGAAAACAGTACATTTGGGACCATAGGACATTTATGATCAACTCTGAAGTTCCTGGGAGTTTAGGTCATCAACATTTAATCATAAACACCACCTTTTTGCTATAGTTCTGTGTGTGTGTGTGTGTGTGTGTGTGTGTGTGTGTGTGTGTGTGTTTTAAATGAGTACCCAGAACATTTCACAAAATTTTGATATATTTAACAGCTATCCATGTAATGTCATTGGATGGAGTAAAAAGTTGGATGCCATGGCACACAATATCTGCCTTTCCTCATTCCTTCTCACCCTGCACTCTTCCAATGTGTTTATGTTCTATGTTTCCACAAAGCTAAAATTGTAAATGCCTTGGCTAGGAATTATGTATACATTACAATGTTTTTATAACCTTGACACCTTGTTAACACTGAATAAATATTAAAAAGCATAAATCATATGAAAAAACTGCTTGTGAGTTTTCTTATCGATCTCATCTACCCAGTGAATCCCCATGACCTTCAAAATAAATTTCAAACTCCTCAGGTTAGTCTTAAACAACCCAGAGCACATTGCCAAGATTTTCCAGTCTGTTTTCAAACTACTTCCTATCAACACATAAGGCTCCAGTTAAATCAGGGTTATATTCTGGGAGGAATGGGAACCTCGGCCTTCAAATCTTTGCCGCTTCTGTTCCTCTGACCTAAAATACATGTAATCCAGACTCCCTATCAAAGGCAAACCATGCTGTCGCCATTTTCCCCTGAAGTTCTCCCAGGTCCCCTGGCAGAAGCCCTCTCTACGCCCACAGCACTGTACAGATCACTACTGGAGCAGGAACCACACATGATCTTGGAGGTACCGCTCTTTGCTACTCGTCTCATTTCCTGAGGACAAAGTAAACTCACTGAAGACAGAGAAAGTTTCTTATAGCTCTCTCCATGCCATGCACATTATAGAGGTTGAAAAAAACGTTACGTTGAATGGAACTGAAGACGAAATGGGTGGCCAGTAGAAATGGAATGGACAGTGCTATCTTCTAAAAGAATAAAACAGAAAATATTAAAATAACATCTACCTTCCTCATATATGTGTAAGACCTGTTTTCCTGTCCTTAGGATCTGACAACATACAGTTCTAATATCAGAAAGCCTTACGTGTCTGTTCTCAAATGGAAATCTTTGCACCTTTGTACTGCCTCCTGCTTTCATCGTTAATTGAAGAATGTTGGAACTAAAATTGTAGTAGGAAGTTGCCTCATAGTGTGCTTTCCTTAGACTCCTCTACGTCTTCAGTAACCCACACAGAGTGAATTTTATGTCCTTCCCGCTTCAATCTTTTAAAAAAATTTCCCCCTAACTCCTACTTCCACAGTTCAACTCTCTGCCCCCAAAGCAGCCTTCCTGTTGCTTATAACTCGTGCTCATCTTTGAGCTGCACTGCTCTTCTGTGAACCATGCTCACTCTTTAATGACAGAGATGGAAACACATCTGGAAATGGTGTGTAAATGCCATCAGTGGGCACTCAGCGAACTTCTGATAATCTTCAACCCCAGCCCTGGGAAGGACTCCAGGCTCTCTTCACTTGCCTTGGGAAGGTTTCCCTGTTGTTTATTCTGGAAGAAATAATGGAATTGTGATCTCCTTTCCCCAGGGATAGCAGAAACAGGATAACAGGACAGAAGGGAGTTCTTAAAAAGTACATCAAGAGTGTATCAAAACGCATGTAAGAGCCTATGATCTCATGCTTATATGTTCCTAGAAATGGGTTTTACCAAAAAGTGTCACCTGACCCTGTGAGTTCATTCAAGATTATTACAATAAGAAAATGGTAACATTTTAAGGACTCCTGGATGGCTCAGGTCACGGTCGCATGGCTTGTGAGTTCATGCCCTGCATCAGACTCTGTGCTGACAGTGATTCTCTCTCCCTCCCCTTTTCTCTGCCCCTCCCCTGCTCACGCACACTCTCTCTTTTGCAAAAGAGATAAATAAACATTTTGAAAAATTAAAAAAAGAAAATGATAACATTTTAAAAACATGAATTTCATTTATTTATGAACTTCAAATTTGCTGCCCCCAAAAATGTGCCTGTTCTGGCTTCTGCCCCTAGTCCTTGTCTTTCAGTGAGCCCAGCTTGGTGCGTGTCATGGGTACGTTCTATTCTAGGTGGTGTAAATACAACAGTAAACTAGATGGGCATATCTACACTCAGAGAACTTACATTGTTTGTGGATGAAACAGACAATAAGGAAGTGAATGAATAATCTACCATTTTGCTATTCTAACTACTCGGTTAAGCCATACTGGCTCAGTTGGGCTGTGACCACACTCTCCGGAATGCCAAGTTCAGAAGCAATGGCATGCTGACTGTTAGCAGTCCTTTTATGTGGCCAAAGCTTCATGTGAGACATGGAGGGAAACAGGTCTCAGGTTCAGCTTCCAAGAAAACAATTCTACATATGATTGCCAGTTTATTTGGAGATTAGTCAGTAGAGCTGCGCCGAGATCACCAAGGGAAACTGGAAGTTTATTGCCTTCCAACTTTATTTCTTTGAGTGCAAACACTATGAAGATAATCTGTTCTCAGTCAGAGAAAAATTTAATATAGTGCTCCCTGATTTCTTCTATTTAATTCATACTCTCCTGGCGGTCCCTGAAGTACGTTCACTATGTATTCAAGTTTTGCCTTGATGTTTGTTTGCATCAGAGGGAGAATTAAGTTGTCCACAAAAAAGTGAATCCAGGTCTTGGTTCCCTTGAGGCTGGCCTGAAAGCTATTGTTTTTATATCAGTTTTAATCAACTGTTTCTGTAACGCTCTGTATGTCAGGTCATTCCATTGCTAACACTTTTATTTTCTGATGATTAACCTTAGCACACACAATTTTGCCTTGGCTTAGCCACTAAGTTACATAATAATTCTGAAGGAAAAGGTCAAATTTATAAATTTCTGGACTTACTCAGCACCCTGTAGGGATTGTCAAAACCTTTTTTAATAAAAGCTATTATTTTCTACGCCGAGAAATTCCTGGGTCATTGGAAACTGTGTGTCTATCTTGTTCACCATCCCAGCATGCACCAAATGTCCTCAGTTAATGCTTTTCTGAGGGTTAACCTGCTACTTGTCCTCTTAAAACATTAATTGTTTTCATTTCCAGCTTAACCACTCATGAGAACCTTTTTTTAATATTACAGTATTTTGAAAAAGAATACAAAATTTAACTTAGAATTAAATGAATTAGAAAAATAATTTTTCCAACTAGAGGTGGATTCCATGTTCTAATTTCCTCATATGACCAGTGAAGGATGCATGAACACGATTTCCTGCACAGTGTGTCCTAAGAGAAGAGGTCATTCTGTGGAAACACCACTCGGTGTCGTGGTCTGCTTCCATTACAATCCACGAGACATTTTACTGTTATCCCCTTTTCCTGTCTATTTAGAGGGCCGTCCTGCTATGGGCCTTCCTCACCCTCTGGTGATTAAGAGAGCTCTGGGGTGTGGTGGAATGAGCATAGATCTACCGTCAAAGGGATCTGACCTTGAATTTCTCTAGTGTCAAGAGGTCCAGCTCCTTTACGGACATGCCCCAGAGCCCTTATAATAAAAAGAACTTGGGAAATGTTTGAGACTTATGGACTTAGATGCATACCTAACCTGTTACCTTGTTAACTGCCTTAGTGAGGGACGTTGTAAACCTCTGTGTCTTCCTTGGAGGTTTAATCCACCAATCAGATCCTTCGCAGCCTTTAACCCTAACCTCCTACTTTTGATCTCAGGAACCAGAGCTCAGCCTTTTGGGCCTTATGTTTCTCCTCCCAGGATTGACTTTTGCAGGAAGTCCCCTCCCAGGTTTTCCAGAACTCATGGCAGGACCACCTCGACTTTAACTGTAGGGTATGGGGCACCTGGGTAGCTCAGTCGGTTGAGCGTCCAACTTCAGCTCAGGTCATGATCTTGCGGTTCATGGGTTCAAGCCCTGCATCGGGCTCTGTGCTGACAGCTCAGAGCCTAGAGCCTGGAGCCTGCTTTGGCCTTTGTGTCTCCCTCTCTTTCTGCCTCTCCCCAACTCATGCTCTGTCTCTCTCTCAAAAATAAACATTAAAAAAACCAAAGACCATAGGGTATGCCTAGCCCATAAATTCACTTTCTAACACCTTTGCTGGAATTGAGGATCAATTTCTGGGACTGAAAGTGATAACAACCAATATCTAAGAAGAAGAGTCTACTTAACATGGGGAAAGGGCCTTTCAGTGTCTATATTTTTGGGTCTTGTAGGTGCAGATTGTCTGGATCCTATATTTAAAATGGTTTCAGGCTATGTCAGTATAGTTAACACACATTCTACTGTGTTTTAAGCAAACCTGAAGGATGGAGATTTGAATACAAGGAACAGATAGGTAGGATTGAAAGTAAATATTTAGTGTACGAAAACTTTAGCCATGATAGTCTTTATATGTATACAATGGAATACTACTCAGCAATGAAAAAGAATGAAATCTTGCCATATGCAACAATATGGATGGAACTAGAGTGTATTATACTAAGCAGAATAAGTCAGTCAGAGCAAGACCAAGATATGATTTCACCCATATGTGGAATTTGAGAAACTCGACAGATGAACATAGGGGAAGGGAGGGAAACATAAGATAAAAACAGAGATGGAGGGAAACCCTGAGAGACTCTTAGATATGGAGAACCAACTGAGGGCTGCTAGAGGGGAGGTAGGTGGGGGGATGGGCTAAATGGGTGATGGTTATTAAGGAGGGTACTTTTTGGGATGAGCACTGGGTGTTATATGTAAGAGATGAATCACTGGGCTCTACTCCTGAAGCCAAGACTACACTGTATGTTAACTAACTTGAATTTAAATAATAAAAAAAGAAGCGTGTTACATTTAAGCTATACATCAATTATTAAATTTTGATTTAAAAGCCCAATTTTCAAAACACAAATGCTGTACAAAGTGAAAGACATTTAAACACAGTTGTCTCTTGTAATTTGTGGTACCTATGTTATCTAAAGTCACTTTGAACTCTGATCGAGCAAATACTGAAGCATTGCTCCTAGGGGAAACACATGGCTAGGTTCCTGCGAGGCTCTGGTCACTACAGTTCCGTCAACCAATCAATATACAACTTTGTTTTATGTGTATTTCTGTGTAAAGACAACTTATTTAACATACGTTGTTGATTTATTAACATTGAACTCATGGCCAACACTCTAACTCCAGCCTAACAAAGCTCCTCTAACACATACATTTTTCTTCCAAGGCACATCCCTCAGCCTTGCTGTGTGTACGGCTAGCTAGCACTTCAGCACTATGCTTGGGGCCATTTTAAACAGCAAAATCATCAAAAAAAAAAAGAAAAGAAAAAAAAAGCATAGAAGTGTGAAAATATGGCACTAAATAGTCCGTGAAAAAGACACTTGTTTGCAGTAAAGGAGCTGAAATGAGAAGGCAGGCAGGCATCTTTTTAGATCTCAGCTGGGAACGTTCTCCTCATGTGACTCACATTTTCGCCACTCTGTGTGTGTCTGAGAACATCCACAGAAGGACCAAGAGTGTAGACTTTAGGGTTAAAAATAAATTTTAGTGGGTAAATTTGCAAATACAGAATCTGGGAATAATCGGGCTGACTGTAATTCCACACTGAACACAGTATCTCTGGAGTTGGCCAATTTGTGGATTATCTAGAATTTGTGCTAAATTTTCACTCTTTCCAGTTTCCTATGTTTTGCCTCTTTTCATCTCAGTAGACAGTACCCTATAAAGGAAAAGGGAAGTAAAGACACGGGAGAACTTTGGAAATCGGTATGAGTTTCACACAGCGAGCACTGAAGCCAGATTGGCCTCTAACAGCCTCTGTGAGCTCAACTTGTGAGAGCACGACTTTTTTTTTTTCCTGAGGAAAAAATAACTGGAGGAACTTGAGTCTTAAAATAAATACCAAGAAGGAGAACACATAGTAAAAAGACAAAACAATTTCCTTTTACAGGCTAAGTTTTTAAAGAATCACTCAAAAAAAAAAAAAAAAAGCAAAATTAAACCTCGAGACTATAATCACCCCTCAAATGAGTATTGTGCAGATAATTACTTTCTGTTGCTAAAATCAGCACATGTTCCTCTCTTTAGCTCCAAAACTTGGATGAGATCAAGGAGAGCCAAAAACAATAAGTAGGCAGTGGTTTAAAATATTTTTTGCAAGCTTTGACATTCTTGTCTTCCTGGGGATCTTTGTGAGGGGAACTTGTGAATATGGTTTTAGAAGCAAAAGTGTTCATCTTAATGGCCATAGGATGAGAAAAAGGTAAGAAGCTGCTTGAAGAAAAGCAGGTAAGAAAAGTAGATATCACTACTTATCTTAAAGTGAAATTAGCTTTAGCAACCCTGGTGATTTTTTTAATATTTATTTATTTTGAGAGGAAGGGAGGGAGGAGAATGAGAACGAGAATGAATATCCCAAGTAGGCTCTGCACTGTCACTGGGGAGCCTGATGCGAGGCTCGATCTCACAAACCAGGAGATCATAACCTGAGCCAAAATCAAGAGTCAGATGATTAACTGAGCCACCCAGGAGCCCCAACTCTAGTAATTTTTTGTCCTTGATTTTAAAGATAATATATTTCTGATTACTAAAAAAAAGTAATTTTCTGATCATAAAAATAGATGCTAAGTCTTTAGAATTTGAAAAACACATAAATATATAAAGATGATGATGAAAAAAAACCCTACAAAACAAGGGAAAACCAGTCCTAATGACTTTTGAAAACCAATTACAGTGCCATTTTAAATGTGTCCTTCACAGAAGGGTACCAACATAGATTTTTCTTTTGAAAAGATAGATTTCTTTTTCTGTTCTTAATTAAAAAAAATAATAATGGCTTATTTTGTCTCCCATTTCTTACAGGGGAGTAGATAGTTTATCTTATTAGATTTCATTTCAAAGGGGAAAATATACGTAACTTAGTCCCTCATCCAGGTGATAGATTAATACAGGCTGACCAAATAATGAAATTGGCAAGTGTAGAACCCGTTCCTGTATACAAATTCTCAGAAAAAGATACTCAAAATTCTCTGTCTCTGCTAAAAGATACACCTAATTATTACCAACAATAAGAATTTTGGAAGCTTTAGCTCTAGGGTTCAAAATAGAAAACCTCCCATTTATTTCTAATATTGGGAAAGCCACATGTCTTTTAATATTAATAAGTAATATGAACAACTCAAGCTTTCCCCAATTTAATCTTCACCGAAGCACTTATGATAGGTTTTCTCTCCCAGACTTAATTCTTTAGAAATTCTTACATATAATTACTTCTTATAATTGGTGCACAGCTATTAAATGATGTACGGCCAATTCCCAAAGTTTCAAATGGATAAATATTAGTCTAATGTGCTCAATCAATGCATAGAAATAGCTCTAAGCCCTTTTCCTGCAAGGGAAAATATTTACCATATATCACAGTTAGATTAGCCACAGGCACCAGGCAGCTGATGGAGAAGCCTAGAAATCATTGTAAATGTCCTTGGCTCTTCTTTGAAGGACATCCTCAAAAGACAGAAAGGAAAAGGAAAAGGGGAAAAAAAAAACAACAACTCCATAGTGTTACCTTGAGCATTGTATAAAAAAGAGGATTTGGAACCAGAGCCACATCAGAATATTATTCCTTGAGACACAGTCTCTGCATTTTACAATAACAAGATGCACTAAAAATTACAGAGAACTTTTAATATGCTTCATTTACCAGATTATCCATTCCATATATATACTTTATAACAGTAGATTGTCAATAAAAAGCTTTTGACTATGAATTATGAAGTAACTAGGGTCATAGACGAACTGTATAATGAATCTGACTTCAGAAAAATCAAAATAGTGAAATACTAATGAGATGCACTTCACATAATTTTGTCCTTTTTATTTTTAATTGGGGTAAAATATACATAACACAAATGCCCTTTATTATTTTAAAAGCAATTAGGCAGATAGGGTACACTTTATAGCTACTATGAACCAACTTTGCTCTTTTCCATTTGAGTAAAGTCAGTATGGAGTTTTTGGCAGGGGGAGAGGGATAAAATTTTAGCTGTAGAAATGGATCATATCTTTCCTTTCCTCATCTAAGAGATTCCTGACAGTCATACCATACCCATCACATTCCAATATTCAGTTTTGTCTAAGAATAAGAGGTACATGCAACTTTCCAATTCCTTTTATGGATTCCAATAAATTGATCCTTCTTACAGTAAGTAGTCACATTTCATACTCTTCCAGGTGCACCGCGTGGGTGAGGGAATCTCTATTTTCTAGCATGAGCAAAAGAGTTACAGATTTCAGTGATGCCTAAGGAAGTATTTTCAGGCAGACTTGTCTGAGTACGAAATGGAATTGGCTGCTTTATGAAATGGGTGCTCCCTGGGCTTGGAAGTACTGAACGCTCACATGACATTACTGTACATCAGCTGTTCCTGGCCAGCTGTCTCAGAACACAGACGCCTGGGCCCTATCCCTGTAATTCAATCTCAATTGTTCTTGGGTGAGACTAAGCATTGGTCCCTTTAAAAAATCTCCCAGGTGAATTCAACGTGCAGTAAAATTTGATAACTGCTGGATGTAGTAAAATTTGATAACTCTTGGATGCATCAGAGGCCACAGATTCACAGGTCAGCCAAGGTGGCCTTCTGATGTGCTCTCACCCTCGCCTGAGATTGTGGGATGGAGACGCCGTCCTGCCATGACTCTCCCTGCCTTTGTCAAGGGAGAATGGAATTGAAAAGCATGGCGCCACCTCCACTGATGAACCTAGGAATTGAAAAGCTCAAAAGAAGACACACAGAGGCAGAATGTACTGTGAACTTGATCATTCTATAAAAAGGAGGGTTTGGAATCAGAGCCATGTCAGAATATCATTCCTTTGAGACAGTCTCTGCATTTTATAATAACAAAATGTACTAAAAATTACAGAGAACTTTTAATATGCTTCATTTACCAGATTATCCATTCCATATATATACTTTATAACAGCAAATTCTCAATAAAAAAATCTTTGACTATGAATTACCCAGTAACTAGTGTCATAGACCAACTGTATAATGAATCCGACTTCAGAAAAATCAAAATAGTGAAATACTAATGTGATGCATGTCACATAATTTATTCCAAATACATGGAATTGGGAGGGGGAAGTTTCTCTAAGACAATGAATAAAGGACAGAGGACAGAGTAACCATATATATTTTTTAATGTTTATTTAGTTTGGAGAGAGAGAGCAAGAAGAGAGGGAAAGAAAGAGAGAGAGAGGAAGACAGAGAATCCCAAGCAGATTCAGCGCTTGAACTTGCAAACCGTGAAATCATGACCTGAGCTGAAATCAAGAGTCAGATGCTTAACTGACTGAGCCACCCAAGCACCCCAGTCACCATAATGTTTTGATCTAATGAGGACCAGTCTAGAGGTAAATGGGATTTCCACCCCCCCACCCCCACCCCCATTATACATTTATTGGTGTACCTTTAACCACTCTTTTAAGGCATTCAATGTCTTGCCCAGCCCAAATGTGTTCTCAAGAAGGGCCTGGACCTCACCATGGAGATGAATGTAACTTCACCTGGTAACCTCACTCCGAAGCACTGCATTTTCAGGCTTAACTCCATGGAATGAAAAGACCTGATGATTTACGAAGGAATTTAAGGAACAATTCAGAATGGGGACTTCCTTCTCCTGTAAGTATGAGATATCTCCAGAGAAATGACCACCATGGAGGGAAGAGCGACACTGGGGGTCACCTGAGGATGTCAGAAGAGGATACAGAAAGGAGGGACCGGGTGTTCTTCACTTCCATAAAAGATACAGTAAGAACAGAGTGAGCTTCAAGCACAGTGTGATAAGTTTCAAGCAAATAGTCTATGAGGAACACTTTTCTGATTGCTCAGTTGAATGAGTGATGGAGAGAGGTTGCAGAATTTCCTGTAATGGATGGGTTTAAAAACAAGATATCTTCACCTCTGTACAGAACATCCAGGAGCATTACGTATTTTTCTCATTCCTCCTATCCATGAGAAAAGACAGTGGAAGTCACATATAAGGCATGAGTGACAAGAACACAGCCATGAGGGATCAGATGAGAGAACCAGTAGATAAAAGGGTTTGGAAAAGGTAAAGCATTATACAATTTGGGGATATCATTTATTTTCCAAAATGAAGATATCCCATCCATCAGCGTCTCTGATCCTCAAGATATGTCATTTCAGGGGCTGACATTGTATTTTCATGACCTAAAATATTTGGGTAGGGGAGGTATTTGGGGGTTTCTATTCTAAGGGACTAAACTCCGAATGAATAAAGGTCAGAACTCAGTTTAGTTCCATGCAATTTATTTAAAAGCCCCAATTAATGTTACTCACTCAGGTTTGCAATATTCTGTATGCCCAGTTTAAGAACACACCTAAATCCAAGGGTATTCTTAACCGCTTATGCAAGGTTTTAGAGGCTATTTGATAATAACATATATGTAGTAGTCAGCTTGGAGGATAAGATTGGCTTTTCCACTTCTGTAATAGTTTGCATTGTGTTATGAAAGTATGCATGTGTATGTATATATGTATATAAAAGTATATATATTTTAACCAGGGCATTTCGAAGTATATGGTTATACGTCTCTATGAAAATGTGATTTAATTATTTAAAAAATCACTTTAGAAGCATAGCACATAAATATGAATGTTATGTTAAAATTTAGGTAATTAAGGCTATGCATGCAAATGCACTACTTTTTTATGATTTTTATTGCAAAAAAACAGTATTTGCATGCTCAGTCTGCCTTAATACTAAGTATCCAATTTTCCAATTTGCTAATATTTTGTGGGTAGAAGTGTGCACCTGGAGTCAGTAACTAAGGACAACATGTCAGCTCTTCGTTCTTTCATTGAAATGGTGAGTGCCTGAATAATGGGCCACTATTCATCAGCACACAATGCAGCTTCCCTGTTCTCAGCAGTAAAGTGGATCCGGTATCAGCTTTGGGTCACCTGAACTACACACAATTTTAAGGAATCCCACACTCATTCTTCAGGTGGCTCCATATCAAAGAGCCTGTTCCTAACAGTTCCTAAGCATCAATGTATGAGTGAATCATAATATAGCATTTGAAATTTGGAAACTATGGGCAGTTCTCCAACTGGTATGATACCTGACCTGAATATTTAGGGATCGGAAAAGCTTTGTTTCCTGAAGGACACCTCTGGTGTGGTGGCATTCTGAGAGCTGCTGTTTGCAATCTCCCACTTCTGGTACAGAAGGAAAGCCAATGATATAAAAGAATGCACACATTATAGTAATGCTGTTTACTCTGGGCATCCTACAAAGGCTAAAAAATAGATGTACATTTTTTCTCTCCATAACTGTGTTCCAGAAGTCCCAATAGAACATAGTCTCCCTGAGTAAAAAATTCCAGATCTAAACTTGACCAGTGATAAAGACCATTAACTTCATTCTCCAGTCTTAATACCCTTTCCTTTTGTTTTGGGTTAATTTGCTCCTCTTAACTGGCAGTACGTAAAATACACTATACCTCCCTAGGACTGAAGAGCAGGATTATTTCCCCTCTTTTTCTTCCCTAATCTTTTAAGCCATAGGTAGGTTCAATAGCTGTTTCCAAACACATTCTCATCGACCATCATCTAGAAAAACTCAATCCACCATGACCTTTAAATTGAGAATGTTCTTAAATTAAACACCAAAGAGGGACAATTATTGAAAATCAATCCTGGCCATTTTCTAATTGTAGAACAATTTTCCATGTCAGATTCTATGTTCATAGAGACTACATTTTTATTTCTCATTTTTATTAGTTTCCTCCTCCCCCCAATTCTACAGTTTTAGATTCACTCCCCACTAACAACTACTCTTATAAAATGTTCCAAGTTTCCTCCTCAGCTTTTGGGTCTCTAATTTCATGCATGACACTTCAGAAAGGCACATGTTTAATTTCAAAACCTACTAACATAGTTCAAAATATAACCAAAACTTCTAGGAGGAGATTAATGAAATTAAATTAAAATAATCATGATTGAATTAAATGAATCAATTAACATAAGAAGCACATATGTTCCAAATATGCATGTAAAGATCTACATACTTAAAATTTTAAAGAACAAAGTGCAAAAAATCACACTGAATGCAAGTAGGTTGATAGACTATGTGTAGAGAGAAGGGTCTAACAGTACAGTGGGTTTATATGCCAATAAACTTGAGAATTTATGATGGATTAAATAACATAAACACATAAAAAAAGATACAAGTCAAACAAAGATCAATTATTCATCCACTGAAACAAACATTTATTGTGGATGGTTGGAATCTAAATTTGTCTAAGAGAGGATGGATGTTAGCATGCATCCCAATTTAAGGAGATAGTATATTTTTTATATTGGGTGTTTACTGTATGACAGGCAGAGGGTTAATAATTTTAAGTACCCCTTTTAATTCTCCCAATAACACTGTGAAGTTGGTATGTTTACACTTAACCCTTGACCAGTGCAAGGATTAGCACTGGCCCTCGCCCCCATACACACAGTTGAAAATCTGCATATAACTTCTGACTCCCTAGATACTTAACTACTAATAGCCCACTGTTGAGCAGAAACCTTACCGGTTACAAATATAGTCAATCAACACATATTTTGTATTTCGTATGTATCATACACTGTATTCTTACAATAAAGTAAGTTCGATAAAAGAAAATGTTATCAAGAAAATCCCAAGAGAAAATGCATTTACAGTACTGTACTGTATTTATTGAAAAAAAAATCCATGTATAAGTAGATCCACACAGTCCAAACCTGTGTTGTTGAAGGATCAACTGTATACTAATTTTACTAAAAAAGTACTAGAGGCTTAGGTAGATTGAGTACATGGAAAGTGCCAGAGACCTAGGAAGTAACAGAGCTTGGAGGTAACTAAACTTTCCCTGAAGTCAAGAATTGTGATTGACTCATCCCTTGTGTAAAGTTAGGGACTTGACTGTGGCAAACAGTAGGTTCCAATTAAATGAGTAAGTAGACCAAAAAGTAAATGAGGAGGGTCTATCTTACTTCAAAGCCTGTGCTCTTCAACAAGGTGTCAAAATTCCTCTGAAAAGCAAGTTTTCCCCAAATCTCCAATTTTTCTTATCAATCCATTCTACACATGAATGGATTGAACTTGAGCATTACTTCTTAAAAATACTCTGTAATTCAAATCAGGAACAAGAGAAGAAAGTGTTCAATTATGTCCTGAGGAGCAGAAAGTTTCCCTTTCGAGCAAGGGAAAGGCCCTTGAAATTTTCCAGTCTTAGGGACTTTTCTCTGGGATTGTTACAAAGCTCCGTTCATAAGCCTGGCTCTTTCCAGCACTCCACTTCTGCAACCACCAATGTTATTATTCATTTCTATTAATTTAATTAAATTATATACTCTCACACATCTGCTTCTGGCCAAGAGGGAGTAAAGGGGACTAGATTTACCCTCCCTCCTGAAAGAAACCAAACAGATAAAAGAAACGCAACAATGGTTTTCAAGATACTGCATATTCGGCAATGATCACCTGAGAGATGTTTCCCAATTAAGTGAGCCCTCCTTCTGCTGAGCTGTCTGCCTTGAGAGTTTCAAGGCTGAAGCTTGGGAAGGGAAAATCCTGGAACTCAACCAACTCTCTGCAGCTGAGCTTTTGGGAGAACAAGGAGGCTAGAAGTCACAGAACAGAGTTCCAAAGAGGGAAGGGCTACTTTGAGAGAGAATCCTAGCTAGTCTTGAATTTTCAATGTGCAGTGATCAGTATGCACATGAGAGAACTACCCAGGGAAAGAACCATGCAAAAAGGATAAAAGAACAGTGCCTGATATCCACTCTGGACTAGGAACAGTGTCTTTCCATCATGCAGACTGGAACGACTCTAGGAGTCGGGGAAGAATTGGTCTTGGATTGAGCAACTGCTCAGGACCCAGATAACAAATCATAGAAGCAGGACACGAAAGGATCAAACTGTTTCCAAATAAATTAGTGGCATTATTAGTTTCCAAATAAATTAGTGGAACTCAAGAATATTAATAGAAATACAAAAATATCTAGCACCCAACTTGTTAAAATCCACAATATCTGCCATCTAATCAAAGATTACCAGGCATGTAAAGAAGCAGAAAAATACAACTCATTATAAATAAATAAATAAACATCCCATAAATGGCATGTTAGAATTAGCACATAAAGACATTAAAATGTTACTATAAGAACTCAGAGCCTATCTTAATAAATGGAGAGATATATCTTGCTCATGGGCCAGAAGACTCGATACTGGGAAGATTCAATTTCCCCCCATATTGATCTACACATTCAATACAATCCCAATGAAAACCCCTGCTGGTTTGTATACGTGTGTGTGGAGAAACTGATGAACTGATTTAAAATTTTCATTTAGGTGGAAATACAAAGTACCTAGAATATATAAAATAATAAAAGAACAAATCTTTATCACCAACACCACCTGCTTTCAACACTTACAAAGTTAAAATTATCAAGAAAATGTGGGGTTAGTGCAAGGATAGACAAAATAGATTAGTGGAACAGGCTACAAAGTTCATAGGTAGATACTCACACGTGTGGACAACTAATTTTTGACAAAAATGTTAAAGCAATTCAGCTGAAAAAGAATAGTCTTTTCAACAAATGGTGCTGGAATTAATTTGTATCCATACGCAAATAAACTTTGATGCATGCCTATTACCACAAAATGGATAATAGACCTAAATTAATATAAAACCCCAATCTATAAAACTTCTAAAAGAAAAAAAAAATAAGAGAAAGACTTTGTGATCTTGGATGAGGCCAAGATTTCTTAGTTATGACACCAAAAGCATGATCCATGATAAAAGCACAAATTGGTAAATTGGAATTCATCCAAATTAAAACATTTTCTCTTTGAAAGACACTGTTAGAAGACTAAAAAGATGAGCCACACACTGAGAGAAAATATTCTCATACATCTGATAAATGATTGGTTACCAGAACAAAGAAATAACTCTCAAAACTCAGTAATAAAAGTCTAACTAAAAAATGACAAAAGATGTGGACGGACACTTTACCAGGGAGGATATGAAGGTGTCACATAAGCACATGAAAAGATGCTCACCGTCATTCGTCATTAGGGAAACGCAAATTAAGAAATGCAAATGCAGCGATTATTGCCACACACTTACAGAAATAGCTAAAATTTAAAACGCTGACCATTTGCCAAATGTTGGCAAAGATGTGGAGGAATTGCATCCTCGTATGCTTTTGATGGGAATGTAAAATGACGTACTCACTTCGGCAAACAGTTTGGCAGTTACCTAAAAAGTTATACATGTATTTACCATATAACCTAAGTAATTACCCAATAGAAATTAAAGCTTCTATTCATAAAGACTTGCACACAATTACTCATAGTACTTTTATTTTTAATAGCCCCAAGTGGGAAATGACCCAAATGCCCGCCAACAGGTAAATGGATAACAAACCGTGTTCTATCTATACAATGGGAAGAATGAAAGGAATGAACTATTGACAGATATTACAACATGGGGAACCTTAATAATCTCAATAACATATATCTCAATCTATGCTGAGTGTAAGAAGCTAGGCAAGAAAGAATATATACCACATTGTTATTCCATTATATAAAATTGTAGAAGAAATCTACATTGACAAAAACGTAAGCGTTGCCTACGGATGTGGGACGGGAGGAAAGTGTAGGAGGAGGGGATTCGAAAGGGCACTGAAGGAACTTTTGGGGGAAGATGGAGACGGTCATTATCTTGATTGTGATGGTTGTTTCAAAGGAGCACACATATGCCAAAAATGATCAGACTGTAACACTTTCTTTTTTATATATTTTTAAATGTTTATATTATTTTTGAGAGAGTGAGTGCACGAGCAGGGCAGGGCAGAGAGAAGGAGACAAAGAATCCAAAGTGGGCTCCTTACTGCCACAGAGAGCCCGATGTGGGGTTCAAAGTCACAAACTGCAAGATGATGACCTGAGCCGAAGTCGGATGCCTAACAGACTGAGCCACTCAGGTGCTCCCAGACTGCACACTTTCAGTATATGCAGTGACCTCAATAAATTTTTTTCAGAGTTAGGGGCGCCTGGGTGGCTCAGTCAGTTAAGCATCCAACTCTCGATTTTGGCTCGGGTCATGATCTCAACAGTTCGTGAGATCAAGCTCTGTGCCAGGCTGTCCACTGACAGCACAGAGCCTGCTTTGGATTCTCCCTCTTCCCCTCTCTCTCTGCCCCTCCCCTGTCCCCCCTCTCTCTCAAAATAAATGAATAAACATTAAAAAAATTGTTTCAGAGTTCTATAATCCCTCAATTTTCCCTCTCCCCCACTATCTATAATTTTGAATTCTTTGCAAAACTTTAGCAGCTTTCATTGGACATATTACTTTGCCTGAGAGGTTTGCTGCCATGAGTCTTTCTAATCTTCCTTGGTTTCCATCCATGAGCCATAATGAGCTCTTGGATCATTGCTGTTATCATCACCACAACCCCACATTCCCAATGGTTTTTAAACATTTTCCCCATCTTCCTTGTTAATTACAGTGCAGATTCAGCCCATGCTTATGTCCCCAGCTCTTTCCCGCACCGTGATGCCCGGCTGTATTAACTCTTCTCAAGTCCCTCAATGCACCATACTTCACCTTCGCTTTCAGTCTTCTTCTTTGAAGTTCTCTGTTTCGGAAATTTTCTTTTACCCTCTTTTTCCTGGCTGATTCTTACACATTCTTTAGTCTCAGTTGCACAACATTCTGTTGAGAAAGTCTAAGTAATTCTCCTGTCAAAGCTTTCCTTAAGTGACCCTGACATATCATCCCCTAAACTTTTCCTACCAGAATTTGCCCCACTGAATTTTACTTACCTGTTTACCTGTCAGTAATCCTCTAGGGCATAAGACTACCTTGATCTGAGCTGACTGGGGACCTGATACAAGGAACCAGGGACTGAGTCTCCTGAGTCCACGCTTTCTCCATTTATCTGGAGAAAAGTTAAGGGCATTCTTCTGACTAAAGCCAAAGCAAAACCAAAAACAAAACCATGTTTATTTACTGCCATGATGTAAATAAATAAATAAACCATGTTTATTTATTATATTATAATAAATTCAAAAAGTGATCAGTTCTCTTATTGAGCATTTATGCCACAAGAAGACGTTTTGTTCCTAAGAAATGCTTCCCTGTAGTGTCTTAGCATAAGGAAATTACGAAGGTGAAATTGCCATATACTACATAGTTTTCGAAACGTGGTATCAGTATGTCTTAGCCAGGGAGGGATGAAATGGATCTCTGATCCAATCTGGGACCCTCAAAAGAAATTCTAAAGAAGGTAACATTCCAAATTATAGAGTTTGGCCGTATGGTTATTATGCAGTAGCTACCGCTTGGTATCTTGTTTGTCTGTATGGATGGGGCATTTCCAAAAGAAACAGGCTTCCTTTCACAGAATTGAGGAGGAAATCTCTTGAGATTTATTATGTAAATCTACCAATCCACCATTCTTTAAAAAATTATTTTTTAATGTTTATTTATTTTTGAGAGAGAGACATAGAGTGTGAGTGGGGGAGGGGCAGAGAGAGGGAGACACAGGATCTGAAACAGCTCCAGGCTCTGAGTTGTCAGCACAGAGCCCAAAGCCGGGCTCGAACCCATGAATCATGAGATCATGACCTGAGCCGAAGTCAGATGCTTAACGGACTGAGCCACCCAGGCGCCCCTACTAAATCCATCATTCTTATAAATGTATCTATTGATCTCTAAATGGTTAAGAAAGGTGCTAGGAACTGGCGTAACTAAAGTAGAAAAGTGTCACAGCAACTTCTTCCTGATATTCTAACTGTTCCTCCAATCTGTTCTCCGGGCAAGAAAGAGTTCTGCCTGTGGATTAACAGTAGCATCACTCAGTCTCAAGCAGAGATGACTGTCTTTTTCAATTTTCAAACAGTGCTTCCATTATGTTCCTCCCTGCCCCTTGTGGGCAGCTGAAACGTGTTTGTCTTTATACTTACTCTAGTTCCCTGCCCGAATCCTTGGAACAAGTAAAGTGAAACATGAAAATGAAATTACTATTACTATTATATATATAATATATATATAAATAAATATTATATATATAAAACACTATTTTTATATATATAAATAAATATTATATATATAAAATACTATTTTTATATATATACTTTACATATATATCATATATTATATATTTAATATATATTTATATATTATATATTTAATATATATTTATATTATATTATTATATTATATTATATTAAATATATAATATTTATATATATATTTATATATAAATATATAAATATATAATATATATTATATATAATATATATAATATATATAAAATATATATAATATATAAAATATAATATATATATATAAAATATATATAATATATAAAATATAATATATATATATAATATATATATAATATATATAATATATATAATATATATTAATATATAATAAATATATAATATATCTATTTATATATATTTATATATATAAAGATCTTGGCTGTGGATTGCTGGTAAACATTTTATTTAAAGCATGACCTTTTCAGATAAACTGAAGAATATTTGTAAGAAGCATTTCTCTTCCAGCTATAGCTTCCATAGTTTCTTTTTTCTTCCTAACCTATTATAAAATTATAAATCATTGAACTGTATATTCTCTTTAGTGCCATAATCAATTTCCAATAATAAGCTAAAAATTTAAGGGTGTGTATTAAACAATATTGACCAATGTGATCTGTATGCACAAAACCTATATTAAATTTTGTCTAAAGGTAATTATGATGGTGATTGGTTACTGCATATACTTGTATTTCATATCAGTTTAGAAGTTAACATTTTAAGATATATTTCAAATTGGCCTGTTTATTCTATTTCTTAAACATATTACTAGAACAGACATAACTTCATTCACAAATGGAATGTATTCCAAAGAAACTATGGGAAACTCAAATATGGGTCATTCAGGAACTTCAAGTGGTCAACAGTGGGCAACATATATTTTTTTAAATGTTCGTTTGTTTGTTTGTTTGTTTTGAGAGAGTGTGAGCAGGGAAGAGCCGAGAGAGAAGAGAGAGAGAATCCCAGGCTGGCCCCATGCTGTCAGTGCAGAGCCTGATGCAGGGCTCGATCTCACAAACTGAGCTGAAATCAAAAGTCAGATGCTTAGCCACCCAGTTGCCCTGGGAAACATATTTTTGAGAAGCTGCATACACTAAGACCAGACATGGAAATAGTGCCAAATCGATGGTGCTAACACTCTTTTACTTATTTAATTGTAAGTTACTGCAAGAGTTAATTGCAATTATTCCGTTATTTTCCTGAATAACCTACTCATCTAAACTTACACTCCTTAATATAAATGTACATTTCATTTTGCAGTTCTTTGTGGTAACTTAAAAAAGAAGTACAAATGTCTTATTGCCAGACATACAAGAAAATAAAAAAAATTCTGTAACAGTAAAATGTCACTAAAAGAGGAGAGGAGAGGAATTCTATCAGAATTAGTGAAAAAGATAAATTTTTAGAATATCAAAAGCAAATGTAAGGTGGGAGTAACCCAAGTGTCCATCAAAAGATGAAATGATAAACAAAATGTGATATATACATACAAAGAAATATTATTCAGCTGCAAAAAGGACGAAAATTCCGACTCCTGCTACAACATGGATACAACCTGAGGACATTATGCTAAATGAAATAAGCCAGTCACAAATGTATGATTCCATTTATAGGAGGTACACAAAGTAGTCAAAATCTTAGAGGTCGAAAGTAGAGTGGAGTTGGCTGGGGCTGAGGCTCTGAACAGCAACCTGGTCCTTCTGCCACGTGAGGACACGATGAGTGGATGGCTGTGAACCAGAGTGGTCCCCACCAGACACCAAATCTGCCAGCACCCTGGTCTTGGACTTACAGCATCTAGAACTGTGACAAGTGAATTCCGATTGTGTTAAGCTACCCCGTCTGTGGCATTTTTGTTACTGCAGCCTGAACGGATCGTGACATCTCTGTGTACCACTCTGTTCAACACTGTGGTGTATCTTCCACCAGCGCTCTCGAGCCCTCATTCGTTGTTTTCCCTCCTCACTTGGCAAGGGACACTCTCAATGCTAGTTACTTAATTTGGATGTTTACTGTCACTCTGTACCCACTGGAATCTTTGTGTCTTTTGTTTGCTGATTTGCCTAACGTGCGGTATATATACACTCAATAAACATATGTGGTAGGAAGGAAGCTCTTTGGACCTTTTGTCCAGGAATCAGATACAGATATTCCTCCCCTCCACCCCCCACCAACCTTGGATTGGTCCCCCTCTCCCCTCACTAGGCTAATTTCATCCCTACCTTTACTCACACTGGCATCTTCAGTCAGTTTACCTCTATTGTCTACTTAAATCTCACCTTTCCATTGTAAACACTCCCTAAGAAAATGAATTTTCCTGCTTTCTCTTCTTTACTTTATTCATAAGCCTTGTTACCCTGGGATTCCTTTCTTGGCCTTTTAAAAATCTTTTCATTATTATTATTTGAGAGAGAGAGAGAATGCAAGCTGGGTGGAGGGGGAGAGGGGGAGAGGAGGAGAGAGAGAGAGAGAGAGGGAGGGAGAGAGGGAGGGAGGATTTCAAGCAGGCTGTATACCCAGCATAGAGCTCGAGGTGGGGCTCAGTCTCCCATAACCCTGGGATCACGACCTGAGCCACAATCAAGAGTCAGACACTCAACCAACTGAAACACCCAGGCGCCCTAGCCTTTTTAAAATCTTGTCCTCAGGTCTCATCTAAATCAGGGGCATTCAGGTATTCACCGCCAACTATAAGTGGAGAATCCGCACATCCCAGGAGTCTCCCACCTGGGCTGTAACTGACTGGTGAGTAGCCGCCCAAATCTACGTGGCCGTGCGCCAAGTTAAGGTGCCCGTACCACCATTCCTGACTGCTATTCCGGCCTCACCTCCCTGACTCCACCTCTGGGTCCACATAATTGTTCCCGTCACCCAAGCCACAAACTTTGGCATTGTCTAGGATTCCTCCTTCTCCATCATGCCTCACATCCATCCAGTTACAGTCCTATCGACAGTTTGAGTTACCCAAAGTCAACCATGGTCAGGAGCAGATGACAGTAAGTCAGAAGGTCAGTAAAAGCCCGACGCTACATCAGAATGCTTACGTCATTCCCGTCACCTCCTCTCATCATGTGGGCATTTTATCATCTCACATCATCACAAGGAGAAAGGAGAGTACAGTACAGTAAGGTGCTGTGTGTGGACAGAGACACCATTCAGACTACCTTGATTATAGTATGTTGTTACAATTGCACTCTATTATTATTGTTGTTGTTTATCTCTTACTGTGCCTATTTCATAAAGGTATGTGCTTATAGGAAAAAATAGGGTGCACATAGGGCTCGGTACTATCTGTGGTTTCAGACATCAACTGGGAGTCTTGGAATGTATCTTTCATGGATCAGGGCTGGTTGGGGGGCTCCTGTCTTGAGAGGATCACTCAGGTCTCTCAGTCGTGTGGTGTTTTGCAGTCTTGGACATGCTTAAGAATCAACAGGGGACTTAAAAAAAATGTTGAAGCCTGGGGTCCATTCCAAACATTCTTGATTTAATTGCTTGGGGTTGGATGCAGGCTTTGGCATTTCTTAAAAGCTTCCCAAGGAATGCTGATGTGCAGCAAAAGGTGAAATCCACTAAGCATCAGGGACTGTGGGCTTTAAAGTTGAATATACTGTGTGGCAACTGAACCCATCTGAACCCCAGATCCTCTACCGTGTGTAAGGGGCTCCAGCTTCAGCCTCAAGGGTTTACTGTGTAGATTAAAGAGCTAAGAATTTAAAAATTTTAGTAATAAATGGTAGGTACTCAATGCATAATAGTTCTCTGTCTCTCCAATTTTCTAATCTGTAAAATGGAAAATAAGAGTACTTGCTTTACAGTTTGCACTAAATAGAAGCAAAATTCCAGCAAAGTAGCTTTCCCTAACTCTTACCTTGCCAAGAGTAAGTTTAGATGCTACAAATGAGTCTTCTCTCCTGTTCCCTTTTCCTCTGCATTTCTACCCCTGCCATGCTGGTGTTCGCCCCATGGCATTGTGCCTGCCAAATTTCTACTCCATTTCCAGTTTCAAAGTTCTAATTCACAGCTCTTAATCATGTCATTACTCTGCTTAAAACTCTCCACTGGCTCTTCACCAGATTATACGTCCCCTGTGCCCTCACTGGGATGGGACCAACCATTCTTGTGAGCCTTACTTCCTATAGCTGCCCTGTCTACCCTATATACTAGAAACTAGATAATATGGATTCCCAACCTTCTATAAGTGTGTGGCACACTTTCTTCTTCCTCTTTGCCTTCACATCCTCAATTCTACCCAAAAGTCTAACCAATTGTAATCACTATTTCTTAATGCATTCATCATTTATTGGATGATAAAATGGCTTTCATGGGGTCATTTGAGTTGTCAGGAAGGACCTTTTTCATCTAAAGAAGCTACCTGGGTCTGTCATCGTAGGTAGCATAATCACCCTTACTCAGTCTTTGCTTCACAGCATTAAAACTCCCAGGTTTACGAGTCTTCAGTTTCTGAATTTTAATCAGTTTCCTGGCCCAGGGCATAGTTTCACTGGGATGGACACTGAAGACAGATTTCAGTAGGGAAGAAGGACCAACAGTCACCATGCATCTCGTGGCCATCCTCCAGATTGCTTTCTTACCCTGCAAATCAGATCAGTAAATGAAGTCTCCACTGCACACATTCTGAAGCCTTCTCAGAGGCCAGAGGATAGAACCCAAATTCACCTGGCTGTCGTTCTAAGCTTGCTGGCCTGGGGCAGTTCCTTTCTACCGCTGTCTCTCTACATGACCCTCATTCTCTGGCCTTCAGCCAGTGGACTGATTTGCACCTTTGTGGCCTCTCTCACCTCCTTACCTCTGCCCATGCAGGATCCTACTCTTGTTTCAAGACTGAGTTCAGGAGTCACCCCTTTGGGATCACTGGCCTTGGCACTGGCTTCAGAGGGGTCACATGCCCAAGGTGTTTCCATGACACCCTGGGTTCACTCCTTTCAAGGTGCTTCTCCGACACACAGTGGAGCTTTGTTGAGCTGCCGTCTGCTTCTTGGCTGCCACGATGGTGTCTTATTTACCTGTTCTAGCACTGGCTTGGCACACAGGAAGAAGTCAACAAACGAAAGACACAAGGCAGAAAGGGGGCATTCTAATCTACGCCTGTAGTATTCCAGGTGGCTCCTTTATTCTATTCTTATACTTTAAAGAAATACTAAAACAGCCGAGAGAGAATGGTGTTAAATGTTACTTCACAATAATTAGGAAAGACAAGAAACGATATCTGCGGAAAAGCTCTACTGAAAAAAATTGCAGAAATTTTCATTTTCCAAACCACGGTTATCATGTATTTCTCACAAGCCATTTAATTTCTCATGTCTGCTTGTTAGTCTTGTGTATGTGTTTGGTAGATATAGAGGAATAATGGATAGCTTAGGTCTAAAAATACTGACTTCAACTTTACAATTAATTTCCAGTGGGATGCTGTGCCATCCACTTAAAAAAATAACCCTTGGAAAAGTGGTTACTTGTCATTTACATATTTTAATGTTAGCAATAAAATGGAAAGTGGTTAGGCTTAATAAATCTGTATGGTCAGAAGAGAAAGATGGAGATTAACTCTGAGTAGGTTGTTGCTGCTACAATCAATACAGCATATCATAATTGTGCATTAAGGAGACGTCAGCATGGTAAGGTAAAAGAACAATAGTCACTAAATAAGGGGTCTCTGGGGAGTTAACGAAAAATCTCTTTCTCCAATAGGAGAGGAATGCTTTTTAAAATTTATAGTACCATATGGACACTCAGGCATATGGATGGCTTGTAGATGCTCTACATCAAAGTGTTATTTTTACATTTCCAACATAACAAATATACTAAACAGGTGCTTTAAAATGTCACACGTTGAACAGCAGTAATTTAGTTAGCATAAAAACCTCACTGTTCTTAGTAGTTATCGCTGAAATATTAGAATAGAGAGATTTTATATGTGACATGCTGCAGCTTTGTATTTATAAATGGTTTTGGCTTTTAATGAATTTTTTTTTCTCTCTTTCTTGAAATCAGAGTTTCATTTGCAGTGATCTAATTATTCCGCAGTATGACAATGGATCCGTCTTTATTATCCGCACCTTTGTCACTGGCTGCTGCTGTGTTTTACCGCAGCAAAGAAGCTGCCTGTTAGATCCAAACTTGTAACAAATCAGAAAGGACTCTGTCAGATGTTTGTTCCTATGTTTACAGATTAGAGGCTCTCTTTAAAAAAAAAACAAAACACTGTTCTCTGAAAAACCTAAAAATAACCTAAATATTAAAAAATAAGAAAATAGATAAATCTGTAAATATTTTACATCTCACTTTTGAAATATTTTGTCTTCATTGAGTGATATGATATTTTAAAAGTGTCTAGAATTGTGTCTAGCATTTGTAATAAAAAGCGTTTCTAGCTATAAATGACTCTTCCTAATAATACAGAAAAAATTACAATAATGGAGGAAGTT
This sequence comes from Neofelis nebulosa, assembly GCF_028018385.1. Taxonomy (NCBI): domain Eukaryota; kingdom Metazoa; phylum Chordata; class Mammalia; order Carnivora; family Felidae; genus Neofelis; species Neofelis nebulosa. The sequence goes on from NC_080787.1 coordinate 148,835,410, forward strand.
TTAGTGAAAGGAACAGAATATGAAATTGTGCATAGAACAATGCACGAGCTATGATTTTAAAAGCTTATGAATTTAAAAAACAGCTTTTACAATGATTGTGTCTGATGACAGAACAGGAGACATTTGCTCTATAATTTATACTCAGCATTTTAATATATTTTTTATGGAATTACATAGCTTTAAAATGAGTTAAAATATTCAAAATATCCAAAATAATACAATTTTTCATTTCATTTCTGTCACAATTACATAGGTTTATAAATATTTATTTTTAGAATAAAAAAGAGAAAAGCAATAGAAAATTGGAGGAGTCTGTGTGGATGGAGGAGATATTTCTGGACTACTGAAGCTGTACCAAGAACATCCATCATTTAATCGTTCTTTCAACTGACGCTAAGTTTTCAAAATAATTGTCACAACAATAATAGCTATTATATAAATAGCTCTTCCTGTTTTAGATTTGAAGCAATGGATTATCTCATTTAACCACAGAACAACTTTGTTGGAGGCTCCTGGGCGGCTCAGTTGGTTGAGTGTCAAGACTTTGGCTCAGGTCACGATCTCACCATTCAGGAGTTCGAGCCCCACGTCAGACTCTCACTGTCAGCACAGAGCCTGCTTTGGCTCCTCTGCCCCCCTCTGTCTCTGCCCCTCCCCTACTTGCTCTCTCTCAAAAATAAACATAAAAAATTAAAAAAAAGAACTCCGCTAGGCCGATATTAGTTTCATTACAAAAGAGAAAATTGAGCCTCAGAATGATGTATAAGGTTGGTTATAAGTATTGGAGTTGGTCTACAGAGTCCCCCCAGCTATAAATGATGCTGCCTGCTGGACAGGCCAGGTGCAGCGCTGAGACTGGCCATGGCACATGAGCCCCGTCTCTGCCCTCAAGAAAGTCAGCAATATAAAGCTATGGTTTCCAAAAGAACTTTTAGCGATGATGGAAATGTTGCCTATCTGTTCTGTCTATCAGGACAGCCACTAGCCACGTGTGGCTACTGATCACGTGAAGTGTGAAATTTAAGTTCCATTTCATTTTAACGAATTCACATTTAAATTTAAGTACCCACAGTGGACTAGTGGCTACACTATTCACATCTCAGTTCCGAAGGCCGAGGCAGGTATAAAGTGGCATTTATAAAACAATATTCTGAGAATAATATGTTTTAAAAATAAAATAGTAATCAACATACTCTTGGAGAAGGTGATCTCTGCTATAATTGCACTGAGTATATGCTGCTTTTCTGAGATTAGTTAAAAGTGTCTCACTCAAACTGGAGATACAGTTTTAACTGGTTTTTTTTTTTTAATTTTTTTTAACATTTATTTATTTTCGAGACAGAGAGAGACAGAGCATGAATGGGGGAGGGTCAGAGAAAGGGAGACACAGAATCTGAAACAGGCTCCAGGCTCTGAGCTGTCAGCACAGAACCTGACGCGGGGCTTGAACTCACGGACCGTGAGATCATGACCCCAGCCGAAGTCGGCCGCTTAACCGACTGAGCCACCCAGGCGCCCCAGTTTTAACTGTTTTTAAATAAAAATAACTGCCACTTAAGTTATCAGTCAGGATACATCGTGATTTCTGCTCTCATGTGAATTGGCTAGAATAAATTATTTTAATTAATTTTAAATAATTGTACATGGAAGCTTGTTTTTTTTTCCCCAAGAAAAAAAGCGTATGTAAATATTCTTTTTTTCCCTCCCTCAGAATACTTACTTTGTAATGTACCAAGATGTGAGCAAATGCTCTAAGTGGAAACTGTGATGCTAAATTAAGCTCTAGGGGTAAAATGCTAATCTTTGCCCTAGGTATATAAACGCTACATTTTAATTTTTTTTAACATTTATTCATTTTTGAGAGACAGAAAGACACAGAGTATGCGCGGGGAAGGGGTAGAGAGAGAGGGAGACACAGAACCTGAGGCAGGCTCCAGGCTCTGAGCTGTCAGCACAGAGCCCGACACGGGGCTCGAATGCGAGATCATAACCTGAGCCGAAATCAGATGCTCAACCAACTGAGCCACCCAGGCGCCCCTACAAATGCTACATTTTAAAAGGAAAATTGTGGGTCAATAAGGCACGTATTTAGTTTAATTAATATTAAATCACAAGACAAACCAGGAGACTCAATAGTTTGAATTAGGAGCAAAGACTGTAAAATCTTTAACTCGAGAAGCCAAACATGTCTCCTGTTATTTCTTTTAATTTATTGTATTTGATTTCCTGGCTCCATTACATACAAATCCTTCTCCTAAAATAATCTCAGGATTTCCATGCATTAAGTATTAAGTCTTTTACAAGAATTCTGTATGTAAAACATCTAAAATAATGCTTAAGGATGGATTAAAAAAAATCACCCTATAAGACAAAAATTACCAAGGTATTTTTAACATCTTTGGAATAAAGTGCAATATAAATAAATAATTCTGTAGCAACTATATTAGAAGTATTATTCCTTCTAAATAAAATTGTTGCTCTTACCAAGCAGTCAATACTTGGTGGACACTTATTAGATTTCAATCAGCCTTCTGGGTGGGCTCCTAATTCAACAGCTCCATGATTAAGCACAACCCAGTTCAGAGTATTCGCTTGCAAATATTTTACAACTAAAGATAACACGCAATTGGATAATTTGAATCTAAACACCTGCAAGAAAGAAAGGAAATAATTCCCCATGGAATTTGATCAATTGTTCAATTCCTTCATTCTAAAACAAAACAAAACAAAAAAACACACAAAAAAACGAACAAAAACAAAAACAAACTCACACACACAAAACAAAAACCCACAAAAAGTAAAGAAAAGCAAAAAAAAAAAAAAAAACCACCTTAGGTAGTCTTATCTCACCCTTAAAAACAAAATAGTAGCTATGCATCTTTGCTTCTTATCCTTGATATCCTCTGAGTTAAGCTAAGTATACAGGTGTGTGGGGTGTGTGTGCATGTATGTGTCTGTGTGTGTGCATATGAGTGTGAGACAGTTCACCATTCTACAAGAATTTAAACATGCTGAGAACAATGTATCATCCAGACTTCTGTTATAGCTCTAATTATATTCCACTTCTATGTAACCATTCCAGGCAGGTGTGCCAACAGGCCAAAGGTAGCTGCTGACAACCTGGCTCAATCCACGTAAATCGGGGAATAAAATAGGATATTTTCTTGCTTTCCATTGTTACAAAGATGTTTCCTGTCCTCTCCTTTTATTTCCTTTCCTTTCTTTCTAAGAAGGCACTTATTTCATTCAGCAACAGCATGGGGAAAGAATATTTCCAATTTCCAATGAAATGTCTAAAAGACAAACAAAATAAGAAATTGAAAAACCTATCTTCTGGGACATGTTTTAAATTTCCTTTATAATGTTTATTTATTTTTGAGAGAGCGACAAGAGTGTGAGCAGGGGAGGGACAGAGAGAGAAAGAAGGAGACACAGAATTCGAAGCAGCTCCAGGCTCTGAGCCATCAGCACAGAGCCCGATGCAGGGCTGGAACTCACAGAGCCCTGAGATCATGACCCAAGCTGAAGTCGGATGCTTAAGCTACTGAGCCATCCAGGCGCCCCTGGGACATGTTTTAAAAACAGACACAGGGAAGGAAGTCAAATCATCTGTCTCCCTCTGTTCCTCTGTCTGTCTGCCTCCATCTATTTCTATCTTCTAATATCTATGTCTATGCACGAAGAGAACAAAGGAGAGGAGTCAGAACATGTGGAAAAGAAAAGGGGTCTAACTTCTTTGGGAGTATGAGTTCTACCTGATGATTAACAATTTTAGGTTTGTAGAAAGGAAGGCAGATGTTGTGGGGAGAGGTAACAGGTTGGATGTGGTAACAGATACTAGGTGTCGAAAGTGAGCCAAGCGTTGGCAGTATGTTTCAAATGAGAGCCTCAGGTAGATGGACTTCACCTGACCAGCAGTGCAGAGTCATCACTGATACTTAAAATAATTGTGAACATTCAGTCATCGGTGAGTAGGTTATTCTAACAGAAACAATAGGAGCAATTGGATGAATGAGGGTAGGAAGCTTGGTTAAAATGGTGTTGTACTGATCCTATAGCATAAAGTCTTAGCTCTTAATAATAGTTGAAGAACATCAATGACAACTTTCCATCCAGGTTGGAAGCCATCAAATGACATTTCTGAAATGTGTCCGTTCAGACTCAAAAAACCTTCCACTGACTGGGAGCTTGTGATGTCCCTAGAAGACCCAATCCATTTTTCAGTAGTACCAACTCTAAGATTTGTTCTAATTTTGAATATAAATCAGTTGCTTATTAAATTTACTTCCATATGAATCCAAGTTCTTCTGTAAGAAACAACACAGCAGATTTCTACCCCTTCCTTCTCCGGATAAGGCTTCAACTATCTAGAGACACATATCACAGGTTCTCCCACTCTTCCACCTTATCTGCTCCTCTGAAGGCTGAGCTGACACATTTCTTCAACTATTCCCCTTCACTGTCCATCACTGTCCTGCTCACACTCATTCATTCACATTCATGCTGCCCTTGGCAAGAGGCACCGGGTTTATGGTGCAATGATCCATCTGTGGCTTGACTGGAGTTGAATATTTTGAGATCTGCTATTGCAGTGGTGACAGTAACTGTGGCCACGGCGAATCACAGATACTGAGCAGAAAGGGAGAAAGAGAGATCAGCCATCGCTGTAACACTTTCGTAGTGGAGGAGTGCCTGTTCTTTCCTTTTCAAAAGCCAAAACTCAAGGCACCGTAAGACCTTACAAACAGAGAAGAGAAAAATAAAGGCAATCTTCTCATTTACCTCACACATAAGGAATATTTCTCCCAGAAACACACAGATAAGTGAGTGCATTACGCAAGAACGCAGACGGGTGGGCACTTCAGCTATCACTCCTCGTACAGATGCCTGATGCTTTCTGGCTGTGACCCCAAAGACACTATCAGAGTTTCCATCTTTGAAACTGGGGTTTGCAGGTTTGGTAAATCCCCACAGCAGAGTAAACTTCCAAGTGCCCACATGTCTTTCAAATACGACATTTTTAGTGCCTAACATTATTATTATCATTATTTTTTTTTTTTGCCATTCCTTCACAGAACCCTTAATAACCACAGATGATAACATTCCTAGTCCTTAATGTGGCTGAAGGCTTTAATGCCACAGTTACAAGGAGCTGTGCATCTGCTCAGCTCACATTACTGGGTCCCTATTATGAAAATACACACATTAGCTGTTTTTATGGTTTTGCTTTCTTGGAACTGGAGCAGCTCTGGGACCTGTCATTCACTGATATTAAGAGGTTGCCAATGGTAACACAAAATCCAATGTCGCAGATAACAAAAGGCAAAGATAATTTGAATCAGAGAATTGCAAGATTAGAAGACTCAATAGGAGCAATCCTGTTGTCTTCCTAACCTTTAGAATGATTTGAAATATCTCAAATGTCCTGTGGCCTTTTCTTGGTGATGGGATGATGCACATTTCTTCGCTGACTCATTGCTTGTTTATCTGTATCTCATCAATTTCATTCAGTGAATATGTCTCACTTTTTAATAAGAACAAAAAAATATTTTTTCATTTAAAAAATCGATGAGGTTTGGTCAGTAATGACAGTCTGTGTTCATCAAAGGAAGGGTCTCCCACAAAGCTCTTACAGAATTTGGCTCAATTGGCTGGCTAGTTAAAAAGGCAAGTTGACGCTGTTCCTTCTTAAAAAGGCCATGACACAGGGGGCGCCTGGGTGGTGCAGTCGGTTAAGCGTCCGACTTCAGCCAGGTCACGATCTCGCGGTCCGTGAGTTCGAGCCCCGCGTCAGGCTCTGGGCTGATGGCTCGGAGCCTGGAGCCTGTTTCCGATTCTGTGTCTCCCTCTCTCTCTGCCCCTCCCCCGTTCATGCTCTGTCTCTCTCTGTCCCAAAATAAATTAAAAATGTTGAAAAAAAAAAAAAATTTAAAAAAAAAAAAGGCCATGACACAGAGCGATCATCTCCATTGCCCAGATCCTGGTCTCTCCAGATGGGTGTGGATGTTGCCCCACATCAGGGCTGGCTGGTGTGCCTTACAGAGCCGAGCCTGGCAGGGCTCCACATTCCTGGAGCTGCCCTGGAACACCAGTTACAAGTGACACAACTGGCAGATCCCCCATCTTCCCAAGCCTCCCTGCAATCAGCTGGGACTCCCTGCTCGGCCATCTGTCCCAGCAGTGGCTCTCCAAGTGAGAATCCTGCACCAGCACCATCACCATCATGGGGGAAAGGGTTAGAGAGGCAAATTACAAAGCCCCACCCTAGAACTACTGAATCAGAAAATGTGGGTGCAGGGCCTAGTAATCTGCATTGTAGCAAGCCCTTCAGGAAATTTCGATCTGGCCTGGAGACACAGCTGTAGTGACCAGACTCCTCTTGTAAACTTTGCTCCTTAACAGCTCCAAGAACCCTGTGACCCTAGTGCCCTGTGAGACACAAAGACTTCAGAGACTGGGTTAATCCGCTGGCAACGCAACCTTGCTTCTGAGGCTCTGTTTACAAAATTGCTGCCAGAGTAATATTCTATTGCCAGATGTCACGACAGATAGAGAATTCAGAAATGGGGAAGAGCCAGAGGTGTTTTCTGGGCCTCTGCTGTTTCTCCTTATTTCCAACGTGCCACTAGCATGAAATATAGCTGTGCTGCATTGAAATCGGCTGAGCCAATTTTTAAAAAAAATGTACAGAAATCCTTTTTCCTCGTGTGTGGGTGGCAATTGCTGTGAGAGCTTCAAAACCATGGCTGCACTATGAACAAAAAATGCTTTTAGAGGCTGAGCCCTCTTGACCTCTTTCCCCTAAACAAAAAAATAAACCGAAATGCTGTGGCCAAGTCCATCGGTCAATGGCCATTTGCTGATATCTACTGTGTTTAAGGGATTTTATGTGCAAGACGTCTCAAGAGGAAAAACAAACAAATACAAAGTCCACGTACTTGCCGTGCTTTCACTCTGGCTGGGCAGAAAAGGCTTGCGAACAATCATAAGGAAATACGTTGTTCCAACAGCAGTAAAACAGTGCAATCCCTGACTTCACGGCCATGTGGCAGGAGGTGGCTAGAGGTGGCCCAGTGGCCCGGGAGGAGAGCTCTGATAAAAGATCTGGTTTACATACAATGAGCAATGGGCAACCACTTTGGGTTCTCAAAAAGGGAGGGACAACTGGAAACTCTATACCATAATTAGAGAAGGATCACATGGGGGGCGGGCTACCCCCTGAGCAAACCCTGATTCTGGACGCTGTGCACTGCACCACAGACTTGGCCGGCAAAGCCCCAGCTCTTGGGGGACTTTTGTCCTACCAGGGGACAGATGGTAAACCATCACAGAAATAAAACATAGGGCAATTGGGGGGATCATCGTAAGGGCTGTAAGGTCAACAGAACCGAAGAGTGATAGCGGTGCTGTGTTCGGATCCATCTGGGTTCTAATGTCACAGTCCCGGTAGAAGGTCAAGATGGCAGTTGGGTGGTGAGAAAGTACATCGCAGAGCATAAAGAGGAAGGAACTGCTCAAGGCCATGGGGAAGTGAAGGGAAAGATCCCCGGGCATCCTTAGCTCATGGCTACTTTAATTCTTGTTCCTATGTTCTTGTTGGCGAATCACCATTAGTATTCAAATTTAAACAATGCTTTGTAATAGCTGTGATAACCCTGTGAGGTGGAGAAACTCATTTCACAAGATGCTTTAAGAGCTTAAATCTCCTCTGCTCGGTGACTAAAGAGGAGGTCTTCCGTCCCTCAGGAAAAGAAAAAACAAAGGTTTGAGAATACTGCTCTAGTCCATTTTCTGATTCAAGCGCCAGCGAAATGACTTTGGCAGCATCTCACAATATAAGATAAACTTCTTCTCGAGAAACGGGCTAAGTATGTCTCAATCCTTTCACGCATAACTAAGGCTGTAGTCAACAAGCCTGGCACTACTCTCGATTAAAAAGCCTTGCTTGGGGCACCTGAGTGGCTCATCAGTTGAACAGCCGACTCTTGATTTCGTCTCCAGGCGTGGTCTCATGGTTCGTGAGTTCGAGCCCCACATCAGGCTGTGTGCTGACAGTGTGGAGCCTACTTGGATCCTCTCTCTCTGCCCTTCTCTGCCTCTCTCTCTCTCTCTCAAAATAAATAAATAAATAAACATAAAAAATAAAAAATAAAAAAAGAAGACTTGATTATTTGCTTATTACTCTGCAGGCTATTTTAACCAGTGTTTGGACTTGGGCTGGATTTATTTTCTGGAAGGGATCTTATCAAAATTTTTCCTAATGGTTAGTAATCACACTTGATATGCACAACATGAAGGTTCTACCTAGCATTTGATCCATGGAGATCCTCTAGATCTGGTAAAATTTCTCACTTTGAGATGTAAATTGTTGTTGTTTTTAATTAAAAAAAAAGTAAAATGTGGGGCACCTGGGTGGCTCAGTCGGTTGAACGTCCAACTTCGACTCAGGTCACCAACCGGCAGTCCATGAGTTCGAGCCCTGCATCAGACTCTGGTGCTGACAGCTCAGAGCCTGGAGCCTGCTTCCGATTCTGTGTCTCCCTCTCTCTCTGACCCTCCCCCACTCACACTCTCAGAAATAAATAAATGTTAAAAAAAAAAAGTAAAACATAATTTTGATCCAACTGTGTCTGTGTTGAATAAAATTAAGGAATTTAACTGTTAAAGCACAAAATGAAGATACCCCTTGAAAAAGGACTTGTAAGCTGTATGACTTGTATGATTATTAAAAGGCTCCTTCATTAAACCCACAGAGTATGTAGTAAATTTACATATTTTCCCCCCAAATTTACTTTTATAGTGAATTTAGCATATTTATTAAGAGTGCGTAAATAGGGTTTCCTACAAGGCCAATATCTTTCCTCGTACCAATATGTGAGCAGTAGCCGGCTCTCTTGGCTAAAAATGGAGATGCAAAAATATACAGAGAGGGCACTAAACTTCTGAGACTAAGTAGGGATGATTTACTTGTTAAAAAAATAAGGGGGAAACATAAATTGTAAAAGGCTCCTAAGGCCAGTCTTGCATGTAGTACAATGAGGCTAGAAATTGAAATGAATTTTATTGACAGGAGTGTTTGAAGCCCTGGGTGGTGGGCTCTGGGGGCCCCCCGTGCACCTTGCGTCTGCCTTGATGGCAGTTCAGCTACTCCCCCTACTGTAATCTGCTGCCTTCTTAGCATACATGGTTTCCCTGGGTCATGGTGTCGCTCCCCCACTCAGCAGACGGGAAAAAGTTAAAAGACTTCAAATCACTGCCAGAAATATAGTTCTTTCGCTTGGGCAGTGGCAGTTTCCATGTGAATCTCAGCTTTTCCATATTAAGTGGAACTGCTTTGTCCCCAGGCTCTCAGCTAAAGATGAAACGAAAAGTTTTTGAAAGGGGATTAGAATAAGACCTTAGAGGCACTTGGTCTGGAAGCTTTTTTTTTTTTCCCACTCAAAATGACAAGGAGGAAACCTATTTAAAGCACGAAACGAAACGACTACTCCTTCCTCTGTAGTTTGGGACACTCCTGTAAGTCTCATTCTTTGATGACACAGGTAGGGCTAGCCAACCTTCCTGAACCCCATGGGGTCCCAAGGTAAACCCTTAGCATCTGCCCCTCCCCCTAACATACAAAAGAACAAAACCAAAAACTGTCTTCTGAGTATATAGAAAATTTGGGAAAACCCAGGCATCCAGCCATAATGCCACCAGCATACAAATACTAGAGTTAACACTCATGTGTGTAGATTTTTGAATAGCTGTATTTATAATGTATATCCTGTTGTGCAACATCATCCAGTCAATATATCCCATATCATCAGATATTTTTTCTACACGTAAGGGTTTCAGTAGTGGCAGAGGATTCATCAAAACAGCCCAGCACCTGCTGGTGAACTTTAAGTTGTATCCATCTTTCCACAACGATAAACAATGGTCTAAATACCAAAAATGAACATAATCCTGGTTACGTATCTGGAATTTTCTTAGCATGAATCCCTGAACAGTATATTTGCTGGTTGAAGGGTTTTGATACATCAGCAAATTTCTCCCCCAGAAACTTGATTCAGTTTGTCTTTCTGTCAGTGGTGCTCCTGATTCCCTCCATTCTGGACACAAGGGAATATTACATGCATTTTTAAAAACATTTGGCAATTAAATAAAATGGTGTCTTATTATTCTTTTAATTTGTCATTAAGTTGTCTACATTAAGTTGTCTACCCTACTTATTGTATTATTTGGCCTTAGATTTTTTTCCCAATCTTTCTACTAAAACATTTCTCTGAGTTTTCTCTCCTGACTTGATACTTTAGGAGATTTCCTTCTGGTTTTGGCTTTTAAAACCTATTTTTCAGAAGAACTTTACCAAGTTCCCCTTTCTTCTAAGAATGGTCCTCATTGAGAAATTTCCAGTTGTATGTCTGCATGATTAAAGCAATTCACAAATATCAGGTTAAAATCACAAATCCTTCACTCGTGGTATTTTTTTAACGTATGGTGATACATTTATATTTTAACCCCAATCCACTGCCAGTTAGAATAAGGATTTCAGGGTGGAGAGAGTCTGCAAAGGCCCCTAACCACCCAGAATCAGAAACTGTCCATGTATTCACCAGCAATCTATGGAGTACCCATTGTGTTCCAAATACGGTACTGGGCCACAGGGAGACGGCGACCGCAAGACACATGAGCTCGCACACGTCACTAGTGTGGTTTGTAGTTTTAGCCATAGGTATTGTTTCCCTGTAAATTTTTTTCTTTTTTTAAATTTTTCTTTATTTTTGGGAGAGCGCAAGTGGTAGAGGGGCAGAGAGAGGGGGACCGAGGATCCGAAGCTGGCTCTGTGTGGACAACAGAAAGCCCAATGCGGGGGCTCGAACTCATGAACGTGAGATCATGACCTGAGCTCAAGTCGTTCGCTTAACCAGCTGAGCCACCCAACACCCCTCCCCTATAAATTTCTTATTTATAGCCCGTGCCCCTTTCCTAAGGTTTTGCAAGGCAAGGGTGTGAAGCATCTATGTCCCGACTGATCTTCCAGGGAACAGCTTTGCACTCATTTCCTAGGCTGCAGCATCTCTCTAGCTATGTTTTTACTCCCCCGGTTCCTGCCACTTGATCTATGGATCTGGTGTGGCAGAGAGATGCTACACTTTTGCTGGCTTCACCATCTTGAAAATAGTGGCCTTCCAGACACTGCCGAGGCGGCGGGCAAGGAGATTGATCTATGGCCTCTGGGCAGCCTCAGATCCTGAAGTTCAAACTTGGTGACAGAAAGATTGAAGAGTAGGCGCTCTCTCTCCCAAATTTAGAGATGATGAATGTCCTGCTTGAGACTGAGTCTGTCACTTTACACCGGGGCCTCTGGTCACCTTAGCAATTCAGTCACGTGTTCTCCAAAACATACAATGTGGCCACAAGCCTCTCCTTGCCCTAGAATGCTGAGTCTTTTCTTTCCTTCCCCATTCACGTCCCCCGCGAATGCTCCCCTCAGATGCTGTCAGGGAAGACCCGATCCTCCCCACTGCCTCGGCAGAGGAAACAGCAGAAAGGCTCAGCCTGTAAACGCCGTCTCCATCAACAATTCACCTTGCTGCTCCTTCAACTGGCCTGCACTTGGCAGAAAAAGGGGGAAGCAGATTTTACAGCAACACTTCTCTCTTCAGAGGCACTCAGGAAAGTGGAGCTTGTTGCTGGTGAGTCAATGATGTCTAGCTCTAAGGGTGTCCATCTATCACCCCTAAGGGTGGGGGAGGACGGGCACGGGAGCTAGAGTCTCATTTTCCAGGTCCTAGTGATGCGACCGCAGAGGGGGAGAGCTCTTTCACGTCAAATAAAAGTGATCCTGCATGTTCCATACGGGTCCAGGCATACAGCAGCTCTCTAAACTGGCAAGCACACATATATATACAAATGCAGAAAGGCTTCTGCGCGGAAACGCCACAAACAGCACGCACACCTGCCTTTGTAATAGAGTCCTACTTGAGAATCTGTGTAAGCCTTCATACTCTCAGAGCTACCTATGCTGTTGTTGGTGTTGATGGTCATGAGAACATGAAGCTGGGAAAATCATACTCTTGAGTACCTGTGCTCACATTTCCAATGTCACGTCAGATTTTTACTTACCCAAAGCCTGACTTATTTTCTCTATTCACCTAACATCATTTAATTTCTGGATGCTGAGCCTATAATAGTTTTCATTGAGCCTAGACTGAAATGCTAGATTTCTTCTTCCAAGTCTATCATGTAGGCTGCAGAAATATGAGTAGTCCTTTATAATTCTGGGACCAATTAAGTAGGTGGAGGTCTGGAGGTTACTAGAATCCATCTCTCGCTGCCTGAATAATAATATCAGTAACTGAAGCTTAATTGTGATAAATGTCCAGATGATTACTTTTTTTTTTTTTTTTTTTTTGGTCTAACATAGACATTTCAATAATTCAACAACCCACATCTCTGAAATGATAAAGACAGTGGATAGGGTAACCTCAGTCTAGTTCTCCAGATCCTAGATTGATTGAAGGAAGCGCACTCAGGACAAATAAAAGTAAGAACGACAGCACTTGGTGCCTGATAGGGTAAGGAATCAATTACCTTCAAAGATAGCATCAGCTAAATATTTAATGGGTTCACAGATGATAGATGCAAAACTGGTTTGCTAAAGGGACAGGCGGGGCAGGGCCTTAGTCTGTCCAGACACAAATAACAAAGATGACAGCAGCATTCTCCAATCGTCCCTTGTAGGCACCAAGGCCACCACACGGCTCCTCTTGCCTGTTCACAGTGATAACACCATTACACCAACAGTGGAAAGAGCCTGTGGGTGTTTGGGGAGGGGGCTGCTGGGTACCCCAGTGTTAGGACTGCTGAGCCCTAAGGCCTTAGGGTGATCGGTTAACCTTAACTCTTAGTTTCCTAGCCCATAAAATAGAGTGGATTCTTCTGTGTCAGAGTTGAAGTGAGTGTTTGAGATAATTTATATAGTTTTAAAAAATATTTAGTTTCGGGGAGGGCACAAGCAGGGGGAGGGGCAGAGAGAGGGGGACAGAGGATCTGAAGTGGGGTCTGTACTGACAGGCTGCCAACAGCAAGCCTGATGTGGGGCTTGAACTCACAAACTGTGAGATCACGACCTGAGCTGAAGTTGGATGCTCAAGCAACTGAGCCATCCGGGCGCCTCTATTTGAGATGATTTTGGCAAAGACCCCAGCACCTTGCCTGACACCCACTGTGATCTGCAGTGACAAGGCCCCGCTTTTGATTTTTTTGTCCCACCATATCCTGTCAGAGCAGAAGGTTAACCACAGCAGCTCTGAGTTCCACATTTGTTTTAGCACATTCGATGACCATCACACCAGAAGAAGGCAGTGTAGTGCACAGCTGGAGTGAGGACGCTGACTTCACTTCACAAATAAGAGGGTGTAAAGTCAGTCTGAGGTTTCTGTCAATCTGCACCTTGTAAATCTGGATCCCTGCTATGAGACACTCATTCCCAAGGAGAGGGATTGAAATAAAATTTAGTTCACTTCACATAATGGAAATGACATTTATTCTAAGTAAAAATAGCACCCAGGTGGATTAAAAGATGTGTCATATCATCCAATGTATTTCTGGAAGCTCTGTTTGCTGTTAAGAATTCCAAGGACCAGGGGCGCCTGGGTGGCGCAGTCGGTTAAGCGTCCGACTTCAGCCAGGTCACGATCTCGCAGTCCGTGAGTTCGAGCCCCGCGTCAGGCTCTGGGCTGATGGCTCGGAGCCTGGAGCCTGTTTCCGATTCTGTGTCTCCCTCTCTCTGCACCTCCCCCGTTCATGCTCTGTCTGTCTCTCTCTGTCCCAAAAATAAATAAAAAACGTTGGAAAAAAAAAAATTTAAAAAAAAGAATTCCAAGGACCAAAGGAAGGCATGAATAAATAAAGAGAACAAATGTGTAAAATAATGAAGATCATTCAGTTGCTGTTTGTGAAGAAAAATCTGCTGTGAAAGTACCTAACATGTCATCTGGCACACAGCAGGTGCTTAATAAGTATGTGTCCATTTTTTTATTCCTTCTCCTAATTAAGGTCTGATCCATGTGGTCCATCATGACCTTGAATCCAAGAATGATCCTCTGAGAGCATCATTCAAATAGAGCTCTAAAGAGAGATAATAAAATCACCAGTCACAAATAATCAGTTTAACTAAATGACCCTCTACTTGGTAGACCTACAACAGTCAAATGCTATTCAAGTGATACTATTGCATCAGAACTGGAAAAACCATGATGTGGTTCAAGAGGCAGGAATAAAAATGATGGTAATAAAATAGAAACACAGGGGGCGCCTGGGTGGTGCAGTCGGTTAAGCGTCCGACTTCAGCCAGGTCACGATCTCGCGGTCCGTGAGTTCGAGCCCCGCGTCAGGCTCTGGGCCGATGGCTCGGAGCCTGGAGCCTGTTTCCGATTCTGTGTCTCCCTCTCTCTCTGCCCCTCCCCCGTTCATGCTCTGTCTCTCTCTGTCCCAAAAATAAATAAAAAACGTTGAAAAAAAAATTAAAAAAAAAAAAAGAAACACAGAAGGAAAAGGAGGCAGATAGACACCTAATATTTCAGGCAGCTCTCCCAATCAGGAACCACAATTCTTTTTTTTTTTTTTTTTAATGTTTATTTATTTTTGAGACAGAGAGAGACAGAGCATGAACGGGGGAGGGTCAGAGAGAGGGAGACACAGAATCTGAAACAGGCCCCAGGCTCTGAGCCGTCAGCACAGAGCCCGACGTGGGGCTCGAACTCACGGACCGTGAGATCATGACCTGAGACGAAGTCGGACGCTTAACCGACCGAGCCACCCAGGCGCCCCATGGAACCACAATTCTCTTCTCTGAAACTATGAAAACAAAATTCAGGCTCATATTCTTTTCAACTAAGCAAAGCTCCTGCAGTCCTAGAACTTTGTTTGGCTCTTCCAAACTAGCAATGTCAGTAAACCATGTCTGAACAGCCGGCTTCTGTGTCCTGGGTATCGTTGTGGTTGAGTCAGAGAGAGAGGGAACGGTCCTGCCTTCTTGATTTCCTTCCTTCTTTGGGAGCTGAGTGTTAATGATGCACGGTGGTCTTTTCATGGATCCAGGGAGACAGGGAGAGGGGGACAGAGAGAGGACACTGCAGATAGCCACTGGGGCCACAAAGCCGATGGGAGCTGCCAGCTAATTGTAATTTCCCCACAACTGGAGTCCTATTTTCTCATCCAGAACAAAATCAGGGCGAAGGGACAGTCCCACACCTCAATTGTCTAACCGCTGCCAGGCAAATGCATTAGTTTCCTACCGTTATCCTGAGGACTGCCTTCTCCTGGGAGGACAGAAGGGGGAATGTGCAGTAGTCACAGGAGCTGAAGCCCCTGACCTTGACCCTCTCATGCTACCACAAGTCCCTGAATGATCTCTGTTATAGATCACAGGGCCGACTTTGCCCCAGAGAATGGATTGCTTTAAGATAACAAGGATGAACTGGGAGCGACTCAAAATGAAGAAATAGACAAACATTTAATTATTGATCAAGAAACACAATCCTGTTGATTGTAGAGAAAGTCTTAGCATTGCTTACCCAGTTCCCTCATTTTATGGTCTTTAAAAAATACTCACAGTGACTAACCCGTGTTGATGGATCTATTTCAAAGGGAGGGAGAGGTCTGAGCCCCTTTCTGACCTGCGATACGATATCAATTATTGTACAATTATTTAACACACGTGCATAGGAACGTGGGTTGATGTGTCGGCTTTTATTTCCTAACAGACTCTGTGCCATTGATAAAGGAAGCCAGTGGTTTTCCACGAGATTGGCTGACATTCTGCAACAAAGATCCAGAGTATTTTGACTTTGCTTCCATATGATTTGGTTTATTTATTGCTATGTATTACTAAATACTTTTCTCTGAATAGCAAGAGGTTTTAATAAGGAAATAAAAACTTCTGCACCTCAGAAAATGCTCCTGAATGTAATCCGAGACTTTAAAGCTTTGTAAATAAATTCATAATTGAGGCCTCGGACGTTCCAGAAGATGTCCATCATCACTCATTTTGTTGCGCTGATGGAACCTCCCAAGAGCAAAGACCTTTGTCTCATCATTAAAGTTTCAGGACTTTTGTTGTGACAGTGTTCTGTACACACTAAAAGATGAATGTTTTTGGCAATTTGCAGAACGTTTATCTGTTCCAACTTCTCTTGGGTCTCAGCAGGTGGAGCTAAGAGCATGGATTTTTTTCCTATCAAAATGTAAGAAAAAACGCTATTCCACAGATACAGAAACTTCAATCACAGGAAAATAAGTGATTTCCAATTGGGGGCAAATGATAGCAGCTCTTTCTTCAGCGAATCTCATGCCACCATCTACTTTGCTTTTTTTCTTCAAGAAGATCCATTCACACTGACCTGTACTGTTCTCTCTAAACCTCATCAGAGGGGTTCTGGCCAGACCAGCTCTACATCTGCCAAGGTGACATTTCCCCACCTGACTGGAAACAGAGCGTTATGTCAGGACAACCGGAATGGTCATTTTCTGTACAAGTTTCTGGAAAAATACTCTAAATATTATTATAAACTGTCATAAAAGTAATAGACTCTGATGACTAAAAAAATGAATAAATATAAAAAAAGGAGAGATTTTATCCAATGTGCATTTGTTTATTTTCGGGTGAGATGTTCTTTTGAGGTTTTTGAACCCAGCAATGCTCTCATGGGGGAGGAGCAGAGGCAACTTTGACCAACTGGAGAATGCTACACAGGAAACTGAAGCAGGAAGTAAAACGATCTTAATCTAAGCTACACTGTTCTTCCCCAAACAGACCAAACTCAACAGCAAGAACACATTTTGCAAACTAAAAGATGTGCAGTTGGATACACTTCACAAAGCTCCTCACACATTGTCCTCTGTCCTGCCAGAAAAATAACCATGGAATCCCAAAGTCTGTATGCATTGAGCCAACATGAAGTCAAACTCAGGTGTACAGCTGTTTCCTGAGAAGTCTACCTAAAACCTCTGAAATGATTGTAACACTCAAAAACTGTGAATGTGAATGAGATAAACAGAAGGCATTCATTAAAAGAGGTGATTGCTCTTCATCCAACCCTTCCCTTGACATACAATTTACTTTGCTATTGTAATTCTCAAATGACACTCAGCTCACTCACTCTAGCATCTAAGATATTGTATCGCTGATCTTTAATTAAGAAGACAATAATTATTCATGGTGATGTTTTTACTTTTCTCATCAACTCTGATAATACTATAAGGTAACACCAAATGGAAACCTGTGGGGAATAAGCTTAGGAATTCCCTGAGCTTGCACCAGTGGGTTAACAAACCATAAAGAATTAGAAAGCCATAGGCTGTACACACTCAAGTATGGGTGAACAAGAATAGGAAATAAGATTAGGTAAAGGCCTAAGGCAAAGGCCCCCAGTATAGGACAAAGGTATAGGAATAGGAAATCTCAGGATGAAAACATCCAAGATGAGGTAAACAAGATTAGGTATTCAGGGTGGAAATGCCCCCCAATGTAGTACAATAGCAGAAAGCTGCTTTCACAGGAAGGAAGGACCAAAATAGGTAAACAGGACTTTACCTCAGCAGGGAGAAGTTGCCCAGAGTGGAGGTAAACAGGAAAAAAGTGCCTTGTTGATCCTGAGTTAGCATGCTCTGTCTTTCTTGTCCCCTAGACCAGTTCAGGTAAACAGAGGTGGTGCCTCATGTTTGCTGTATGCAACCTTGCACCCAGCACCTGGATTTTGTTTTATATTTAACCAAACCCCTAACACTGTGCATCTTCAAAACCCCCTTTTCCCCACACCTTTGAGTTAATGTTCATGGTTTCATTGTCTCTTTGTGAATGTCCATCATGCTTTTAAGCCTTCTAATCTTAATAAAAATGGAGCAAGGACCCTTACTCAGGGCTCTTGTCTCTTCTCGGACATGAGCCTCTCTCAGGTTTTCAATCCTGTGTCCTGCTCTCTTACTGGATAAGAAAGAATTTCAGACCCAGAGTCTACAACAGAAACCAAAGCTTTACATAAAACCTAAGACTCAAGAGTAATTAAAGGAAAAAAAAATTGACTTTTAAAGAAATTCTACGGATATAATCCTTCTCCCTTAATAATTAAAAAAAAATGACAGATTTATTCTGCATGCGTGCGTAAAGTCATAGTTAAATCAACTGTATTTTTTTTTTTTTAATTTATTTTTGGGACAAAGAGAGACAGAGCATGAACGGGGGAGGGGCAGAGAGAGAGGGAGACACAGAATCAGAAACAGGCTCCAGGCTCCGAGCCATCAGCCCAGAGCCTGACGCGGGGCTCGAACTCACGGACCGCGAGATCGTGACCTGGCTGAAGTCGGACGCTTAACCGACTGCGCCACCCAGGTGCCCCTAAATCAACTGTATTTTTAAGTGAAACCGTTATTACATTTAGTTATGGTAGGTTGGGAAAATGTCGTCTCCAGGTAGAAAAATAACCAATTTGAAAATTGTCCTGCATTTGTATAATGGTAGGTATTTTACAGTTTTGAGACCATTTCTTATTTTTCATTTCATTTAATACAGTTTAGAAACTTGGTGCTGTGCTTCCTTAACCTGATTCACTGAGGTGTCCAACTCAGACATGCTGTGTGTCAAAAGGAGCTTGTGATTAATAGTCAAATGATAAGATTTGCAAATTAAAAAAAATATGGTAGAATATGTTGCGGGTAAAACCTGTGAAAACTTTGCTCCAAAGCAGTTGTATTCCGGTATATTTTCTTGTTTGGGAGACTACAAAATGGAAATGTATCCAGGGTGACAGTAACGATGCACAGAAAATGGACACACCCATGGTTGGGATTGGAGAAAACCCATCCGGTGGGTCATTACAGCAAAAATGAGGGTGAACAATGAGCAAGACCCACCAAATGGTTGTTATCTCTCCTGCTACTCAAAAATCTCTGTGACTGTTTAGAGTAACTAGGCATTTCTAAGCATCTAATCATTTTCTGAAATTATGCTAAAATTTCCTACATGCAACATTACATGAATTTACTAATTTTGAATTTAACAGAAGGCATAAAGCATTTTAAAACAAATGTATTCCCTTTGAGCATATTTTCCCCTGAAGTGTGTACATTGTGTGCGCATTTTGAATGTTTGTTTTATCTAATAAAAGATTTAAGGGTTTGGGGAAATATAAAAGTGGCTGATCCACATAAAAAAAAAATAAAAAAAATAAAAAACTCTGAACTGAAGAAATGTAAATGGCAGCAAATGGCAAATTATAGGATGAATGGAATGGACTCCAAATCAGAAACAGACTCTACAAAGATAAACAGAGATGGCTGAAGACAGAAGTGCAATGGAAATGAGGACCAATTAAACCAAAGTATTGAATATGAATAAGCAGCAAACTAAAATTAACATGAAAGAGAAACCACAAGAACCAAAGTATATTGTGAATACATAACATCAAACACATACACTAACATATGTGAATAAACTTCATGAGTTGGTAGAAAGGTATGTATTTCATTAGGTGCACCTATTATGTTTAAAGATATGAAAGACTTATGGGGTTAGCTGAATCTCAGTTACGTGTCCAGGGTGGAGCGTATTGTTTGCACTACCTGGTCTCCTCATGCAGTCAACATCTGGCCCCACCCTCACTTGCTGGAAGTGTGCAAATTTATTTAGTCTCACCAGGGTTTTTCCAGAGGACAAATGGCAATTTCTAATGTGGCCCCCATTACCACCCATGAAGCAATAGCACAATGATGAGGCCATAGTCACTTCTCAGTAAATGCTGACTTTCTACTTGAGGAAATATTATTGATATTACTAACATTGAGAAATATTACTAATATTAGGAAAATATTACTAATAAAAATAGATTTTTATAAATTTGATCATGAAAAGTTAGTATTAATCTTTTAATATACAATTCATTATTATCAGAAAGATATTAAAAAGTTAATTTTTACCCCTACTTAGCTATATAAAAAAAAATAGGTCCAAATTTAATCTGATTTAGGACCATATGGATTTTTAAGTCTTAAAACTACTGGAAAGGGTCATAGAATCTCCATATGTGTAAAAGTACAAAAATAGGCCAGAAGGGAAAGAACTGATTGAGACAATGTTATGAATTCTCTTGTAGGTTTGTAATTTTATTTTATTTTTTGTTAAAGTGGCTGTGGGTTTTGATTCCCAATTTTATAGACTTATCTCTCCAGTCCTGTTGTACGAATAGTAACACCAGGCAGAATCATTTTCAGACATGAAAAGCAATGGTAGATACACTTTTTCTGGAATAATAAAACCAGAATATTACAGGTAGTCAACTTTGGGAATGATGATTATACCTCTGAGAAGTTAAAAACTCCCTCAGCTTCTAGCCTGATGGTTGTTTATACAACTTGATGTGATATAATTATCCAGATTTTAATACTAGAGGTAATTTAGTTTGCTTAAATGAATCAGAGCTTTGTCCCAAAGAAAGAAAATTTTTAGTCCTTGGCAATACTACTGAATTGATTGCACTTATTTTGGATTATCCCATGGATTAAAAAAAATGTGGATTTATATGTGTGTGTGTGTGTGTGTGTATACAATTATTATAAATAGATACATATATATGTATATATAATATACATTTATATGTAATATATAAAAGTATAATGGAATATTATTCAGCCATAAAAAAGAAAATCCTGTCATATGCCACAACAAAGATGAACCTTGAAGGCCCATGATAAGAGAAATAAGCTAGTCACAGAAGGGCAAATATTTCATGATTCCATTTATATGAGGAATCTAAGGTAGCCCAGCTCAGAGAAACAGAAAGGGGAATGGTGGTTGCCAGGGCCTAGGGTGGGGAAAGAGGGGGCTGCTGTCTGGTGGGTACAGAGTCTTAGTCGGGCAAGATGGAAATGTTCTGGAACTCTGCTGTAGAGCATAATGCTTATAGTTAACCATACCATATTGAGCAATCCTTATTAAAATAACACCAGTATTCTTCACAGAGCTAGAACAAACAGTCCTGAAATTTGTATGGAACCAGAAAAGACACTGAATAGCCAAAGCACTTTTGAAAAAGAAGACCAAAGCTGGAGGCACCCCAATCCTGAACTTCAAGATGTATTACGAAGCTGTAATCATCAAGACAGTATGGTACTGGCAGAAGAACAGACACTGAGATCAATGGAACAGAATAGAGAACCTAGAAATGGACCCACAACTACATGGCCGACTAATCTTTGACAAAGCAGGAAAGAATATCCAATGGAATAAAGACAGTCTCTTCAGCAAATGGTGCTGGGAAAACTGGACAGCAACATGCAGAAGAATGAACCTGGACCACTTTCTTACACTATGCACAAAAAGAAACTCAAAATAGATGAAAGACCTCAATGTAAGACAGGAAGCCATCAAAATCCTCAAGGAGAAAGCAGGCAAAAACCTCTTTGACCTCAGCTGCAGCAGCTTCTTACTCAACACGTTTCCAGAGGCAAGGGAACAAAAGCAAAAATGAACTCTTGGAACCTCACCAAAATAAAAAGCTTCTGCACAGCGAAGGAGACAATTAGCAAAACTAAAAGGCAACCGACAGAAGGGGAGAAGATATTTGCAAATGACATATCAGATAAAGGGTTAGTATCCAAAAATCTATAAAGAACTTATCAAACTCAACACTCAAAAACCAAATAATCCAGTGAAGAAATGGGCAAAAACCATGAATAGACACTTCTCCAAAGAAGACATTCAGACAGCTAACAGACACATGAAAAAATCACTCACTATCACTCATCATCGGGGAAATACAAATCAAAACCACATTGATATACCACCTCACACCTGTCAGAATGGCTACCATTAACAACTCAGGCAACAACAGATGTTGGCAAGGATGCAGAGAAAGAGGATCTCTTTTGCACTGCTGGTGGGAATGCAAACTGATACAGCCACTCCAGAAAAAAGTATGGAGGTTCGTCAGAAAATTAAAAATACAACTACCCTATGACCCAGCAATTGCATTACTAGGTATTTATCCAAAGGATACATGAATGCTGTTTCAAAGGGGCACATGCATCCCAACGCTATCGACAACAGCCGAAGTATGGAAAGAGCCCAAACGTCCATCGATGGATGAATGGATAAAGAAGATGTGGTATAGGGGCGCCTGGGTGGCTCAGTCGGTTGAGCATCCGACTTCGGCTCAGGCCACGATCTCACAGCTCATGAGTTCAAGCCCCGCATCGGGCTCTGTGCTGACAGCTCGGAGCCTGGAGCCTGCTTCATATTCTGGGTCTCCCTCTCTCTCTCTCTGCTCTCTCCTGCTCATGCTATCTCTTTCTGTCTCTCAAAAATAAATAAAATAAACATTAAAAACATTTAAAAAAAGGAGATGTGGTATATACATACAATGGAGTATTACTCAGCAATCAAAAAGAATGAATCTTACCATTTGCAACTACGTGGATGGAACTAGAGGGTATTATAAGCGAAATTAGTAAGTCAGAGAAAGACAAATATTGTATGACTTCAATCATGTGAGTAATTTAAGATAGAAAACACACGAACATAAGGGAAGGGAAGCAAAAATAATATAAAAACAGGGAGGGGCACAAAACATAAAAGACTCAAACTGAGTCTCAGAACAACCTGAGGGTTGTTGAAGGGGTTGTGGGAGGGGCGTGGGCTAAATGGGTAAGGGCATTAAGGAATCTACTCCTGAAATAATTGTTGCACTATATGCTAACTTGGAAGTAAATTAAAAAATAAATTAATTCATTAATTAAAAAACAAAACAATACTGGGGCGCCTGGGTGGCTCAGTCGGTTGAGCGGCCGACTTTGGCTCAGGTCACGATCTCGCGGTCCGTGTGTTCGAGCCCCGCGTCGGGCTCTGTGCTGACAGCTCGGAGCCTGGAGCCTGTTTCGGATTCTGTGTCTCCCTCTCTCTGACCCTCCCCCCTTCATGCTCTGTCTCTCTCTGTCTCAAAAATAAATAAACGTTAAAAAAAATTTAAAAAAAAAACAAAAAAACAAAAAACAGAACAATACTGTATTGAACACATAAAAATTTAAGAGGGTCTATCTCATGTTATATGCTATTTACCACAATAATAAAAGGAGAAAGTTCACACAACAGATGGATAGATTAAATTAAAACATCAACTCTAGCTTCTGGGGAAAAAAATGTATTGATTTAAGCAACTAAGTTTGTAGTAATTTTTAGGAAGCAAGACTAACAAATGACTAATTCCTTAAGAGTTCAGGTCAATTTAGGTACAAGTTCCTGGCAGAGGTGAGGTTTTAATGCCAAATTTTTAAAACCATTGATTTCTTCACTTGGTGTTTTACAAATCAGTTGTAACTGACTACAACTTCTGAGCAAATGAGGGCATGTTGAGGGGGACTGGAATGAATAGGTATTTACACCATTTAAATTATGTTAACTGACATTCATCATAGTTTCACTAAACGTCACCAATCTCTTTTCCATTTGCCTACATCACCATGATGATGCACCAACAGAAATAATATTGATCATCTGAACATCGATATCAGTAATATTAATTTTCTTTTGGAGTGGCTCTTTTAATTAAACTCAAGCTTACAAACAGACTTTCCTTGGGGAAAAAATTTTTCTTTGGACAAGGCAATGTAATTTTAGGAAATACAGATAAGCAAAAAGAAGGACGCACAAATCACCCATAGACTTACTATCCAGTGTCGTTCCCCGCTTTCCGGATATGGTGTGCTCTCTAGATCCCTTTCCCCTTATGCGTAAGTAATTGGCGAAGTGAGATCATAAAAATCTACTGTGCACTCCTGTTTCTAAAGTTTTGCTTTTATAAAATTTTTCTTATTACAAATATTTAAATTTATTTATTATTTATTAAATAATACCGATTTCTTGACCATATGTTATGTAAATGTAAGATAACACATCCTTCCCTGGAGTCATGGGAAAAAAACCAAGTGTATCTGTTCACTTGTTCTGTTATTCACTCACTCACTCACTCATTCACTCATTCATTTGCTCGCTCATTCATTCATTCAGTTACTTATTCATTCATTCACTTGCTATTTACTAGTGGTCGAAGTCTGTACAGTGTGTGGGGGATACATACAGAGAGACAGAATCCTACCCATCAAAGAACTCAGCATAATGCCAAGACTGCTATTCACATGAACAATTACCAAAGTGAAAGGGCTTTTAAGTCATTCAGACTTCTGCTGAAATCAGGCCTCTCCTGTTTGTGGCTGTATGACCCTGGCAAATTATTTACCCTCTGGGCACCTTTATTTATCTATACAATGTGGACTACACTATCTACATTGCTGACGAGTAGCAGAGATGACAAGAGAGAATGCATGCAGGGCACATCCTGCTGGGCTTTAGGTTTACTGGTTGTGGTCTGAGGGGGTACATTCTGCGGTGGGTTTGTAGCGGTCTGCGGGGATGGGTCCATTCTGTCTGTGGCGGGGTGTGTTTCTGAGAAGAATGAGCTAAGGCAGCCTGCCCTCACTCATTCCCTTTACCAGAACTCATCCCTTGGGGCTGGCTCCTGGTCTAACCTTGTCAACTAGGACTTGCTGGAGGAAGACACCTTATTTTTGAAATCCCCTTACTGGATACCCCTTGGGCAAGGATTACCTGTAGTCAATAGAACTCAGGATCTACCAGAAACGGCTTCCTGGAGAATGTCATGCAAGCTATAAAACTTCTACGGGCGCCAACTAGAGACATTTTAAGTTGTTTCAGATGCTCCCTGATTTTGGAGACACTCAGACACCTCATCTATTCTGGGCAGAGGGACATGTCCAACATGGGAAGGGAGGACCCGGGGAGCTGCCCTCGCTGTGCCAAATCTTTCCTTGTTTGTCTGAGGCTTCCAATTACTTGCATTCTTCACATTATTTAGTAAAGTTCTATGTGGGTAAGATCTCTGGTGCTTGTGAGTCAGAGTGGACAGTTCACCCAGGTGTAGCTCACTGTCTTGCTCCTGGTGGAAGAGCCAGGGGGCATTATCAGGCAGAAGAAAGAGACAGGAAGGGGAGAGAGGCATGGTGTGGCACGAAAGGCCCAAGTTCAGGCTCAACAGGGAGGAGAGACGTTGATTGTGAGGGTCAAGTGCACCTGGTGAAGAAATATGGCCTTTTCCACAAAGGCCAGGGGAAAGCCACAGTGCAACTGAATAAGGGGATTGCTTGAAATGGACCTTACAAGGGAATTAGGATGGAGTGATTAGAACAGGGAGGGCCCTTGGGCAGGCTGAGATCCAGATAAGGAACAATAAATGAATGCGTGAAGAGCAGAGGCTAAGGATGGAAAGGAAAGATCTGCAAGATATTTAGGGGGATATAAGACTTTTAAGAAGCTTTAATTTAATAAGGGAGATAAAATATGGATAGAAATAAGGACAAAAGCAATGATAAGGATGATTAGAATCTTTTTGAACTCTTAGATTGTGCCAATCAATAGTGGACATGCTTCAAATACATTAACTCATGAAAACCTTATACTAACTCTTTGAAGTACCTTCTGTTATTACCCCCATTTTAAACATACAGAAAGTGAGGCCCAACAAGATTTTACAGGTACAAAGTGGTGGGGCCTTGGACTGTCCAGAACCCAAGCCCTTAACCATTACAATGTGCGAGTATTCCATAAACATGGCGGACAATCACAGAAGCCACGGGAGGGACAGCAATCAAACAGGAGAGAACTTTCCGGAGAAGGATGTGATTTCTGGCTTCTAAAAGAAATGGACTCAAGTCTCAGAATACTCCATTTTACATCTGATATATTACATATTAAATGCAATCCACTAAGTTACTTTTATAGCTTGGAAAGACCATATTTGCATGCCTTTAAAATAAATAATGTCTTTGAAAAAAGTACTTTTAACAAGCCCTCCTATATAAATCTACTTCAACATCGAGAGTAGCAGATGTGAGATTTGACTCCTGTTCAAAAGTGAGTTCAAAAGTGAGATTAGGAAGCAGATTTTTCTTAAAACGCAGCCGATTCCTCCTTCTTAGATTTTATTATTTAAAAAATGGAAAAGAAGCCTTTATCCCTTTGAAAAGTAACACTGAAGCTTCACCTATCGAGATGGAGTCAGTTAGTACTAAGTGGGTAGCTATTTTAGGAATTTAATTTGGGAAGATGAACCTTTATCATTTTACAGCATATTAGAGCAAATAGATGAATGTAGCATAGGGTGCTGCAAAGGATCAGGCATGCTTACTGCATCTTTACGTCTGCCTTTCTGCTCTCTGTATTCTTCATTCTTATGTTATGACCGTTAGCTCAGCTTTTGTAAATCGGAAAATTCCCTGAAATGGGTCTAGTACTGAAGGGGGGGGGTTGTCAAAAGAACATGGTATTACCATCTTTAATATAACCCAGCCAAGGGAAAAGTGTGTCTCTGGAAAATAAAAGCACGGGGACCACATGCTCCTAGAGCCACTGGCTGTCACACACGCTGAGATTCTGGAGGAAGGTGGGCTTTGGACCCAGCGCCAAGCAGAGCTGATGGGGAACTAGCGTGTGAGGCTGTGGATACGGGCTGTGCCCGACACACCCCTGGGGTGCAGTTCCCGCGAGATTTGCATTTCCCGTTTATGGCTTTTCACATCCATCTCAGACTTGCAGATAGGCTTCCCCAGCAGGCAGGCTGGCTATATTTGCAGCCACCCAGTTGGATCCAAAATTAAATCTAGGTGCTGACCCACATCAATATTTTATTGGCTGCAATCTGCCTACGATCAATCTTGCCAAGTATCTACACTAGGGAATCTAGTAAGGCAACCAAGTATTGGAGAAGAGAAAAAAATGTTAAGTTAAACTGCGGGAAATAGATGTATAATGGTCAGATGAGAAGGTTTGGGTTAAGGTAGAAGTGTTCACTGGAAATCAGGAGACACGGATGGGCTGGTACCTTCTGGTGACTTAACTCCTTTGACCTCACTGGATCTGAATTCCTTCAGTTGTAAATAAAGGGGGGGGGCACTATTATTTTAAGTTCCTTTCATTTGTAAAATTGGCGATTTTTATGTGAATCACAAAAATTAAACAGATGTAAGTGTAATAGCTCTGTATATAATTTAATCTGGAAGAAAGTCTACACGGGTTGAAAGTCTGTGACAACCAAGTGTCCCTTCCACTACTTTTCCAAACCATTGTCTTTAAAAGATGTTGTAGAGGGGTGTCTGGATTGCTCAGCCCGTTAAGCGTCCGACTTCCGCTCAGGTCATGATCTTAAGGTTGGTGACTTCCAGCCCCAGTACTGACAGCTAGGAGTCTGGAGCCTGCTTCAGATTCTGTGTCTCCCTCTCTCCCTGCCCCTACCCCACTTGAGCTCAGTCTCTCTCTCTCTCTCTCCCTCCCTCCCTCTCAAAATGAATTAACATTAAAAAAAATAAATAAAAGATGTTTGTCTGCCAAATAAACAATATTTAAGTACTTTCCTCTCTTTCTTTCTCTTTTCTCTCTCCTTTTCTTTCTTTCTCTCCTTTTCTATGTCAAAGGCACATGCAACTATTAGGGGGGACTTCAGGTCAGCCTGAGTTAACTAGTATCATCTGAGTCGATATAATTTCTGCCCAAAGCAACGTGACATTTCAGTTATGCTGTGTAGCCCTCTAAAGGAAAAGGAACACTTTGCTTTAAGCTCTTTTGAAATATTAAAAATAGCACCTGGGGGCCCAAGGCTGTCTTTACGGATTATTAGCACACATATTTCTTCGAATTTGAGGGTGCTATTGTTGCTGGTGGTCCTGTTCTGTTTCAACTATGTCTATACGAGGCCAGTCCTTCTAATTCGTGAGACCAGAGCCCCTCTGTACAGTTTATCACTGCCACCTGCCCCACCTCAGTTTTCTGTGAACTTCACGGCTCTGGCTTGTGACTTCTCTGCCTCGGTTTCCCCTGAGCAGTCTCTGATCATCTGGTCCTCACACAGAGAAGCCCCTGGCTTCTGCCTGCATCAGCCACAATTTCTTGAGCGGTAATGCTGAAGGGGCCGTTTCCAACATCAGTGAACACATTTTAGAAACTGGATGTGGTAGCTGAGGCAGGTGTAAGTTTTACAACTACAACAAATACCTGACACTCAGGCAGGCTGCTTTGCGGTAAGACAATGCGTGCAACAGTCAGAGGGCCTGAGCTTTTCTGTTTGAGCCTCGCTGACTAAATACAGAAGATCCCAAGACCTCTGACCTGTTGATCACTAAAGAATTTATCAGTCAGTGCAACAACTTGCAGTGAACACAGGAAAGCAGAACATCTATCAAAAAGCAGACGATAGGCCTGTGTGATCGAGAAGCAGATGAGGTAGACCACATCCTGATCTCCAGCGAACAGGTGGAGTTTCCAGATGCACAAAGCTGTCTCACTCTCTCACCTGAATGGACAGTTCAAGGGCTTTATCACACTGATTAATCTAGTTTATGAATAACTGGGTAAATTTGCAAATAATTGATAACTACCCTATCAGTCCAGAATTTACCCTAATACGTTTGCTAGTGTGTCCACAGCCATGTATTTTCATTCCTAACTGAGCCTGTTCTCTGGGGTCCATGCTTGATTCCAAACTTGACACTATCCTTGATATCTTTCAGGAGACTCTCTCTACTCTGAGAAGTTTAAAAGCATCTGTCATATAATTAGACAGTTTCTCCAACAGCTTGTATTCATGGACGGTAATTCAATGGATTTATTCAGTGGTCAGGACCTCTAATTGTCACCCTGAGGACCTGATTAAAAACCCTCAGAAACGAAGTCTGAGAATAGGAACCATCTCCAGTGGTAACGAGATATTTGAAAGGAAACATCTCAGAGACAGAGTAAGCGAACTAAAAGGGGATGACACAGAAGTTGCAGCTGTCCTAGAATGGACCAGGAATCAGAGGATCAAAGCATCTTGTGCAGTATCAACCTGGAGACAGTGTTTATGTCCCTGACAGCATCCTGTGGGGCTCCCGTCTTTCCAGAGGCAATCGGTGCTCTCAGCCCCAAGGCGTCATGATCCCCACAGGCCTGGAAGGTCTGCTTGTTCTGAGCAGGAGGTCTGAGCAGTGAGAACCACCCTGAAGGTGAAATATGTTTGGGGACACTCCTGGTATTGAGTATAGAGCTACAGTTTCTAATTCAACCTGTTTGCCTTGGGAAGAAGATTACTTACACCACCTCAAATCGGTAAGAACCATGGCCCAAATAATTCTATATTGTGTGTTACCCAGTAGATTCAATATGGCACATTTAAAACAATATGATCTTGGGGGACCTGGGTGGCTCAGTCAGTTAAGCATCCGACTTTGGCTCGGGTCAGGATCTCACGGTTCCTGGGTTCAAGCCCCGCGTCGGGCTCTGTGCTGACAACTCGGAGCCTGGAGCCTGCTTTGGATTCTGTGTCTCCCTCTTTCCCTCTGCTCCTCCCTCACTCATGCTCTGTCTCTTTCTCTCAAGAATAAACAAACATTAAAGAAATTTTAAAACAATATGATCTTCATGTGTGCCCTTGAACTACCTCCAAGGCCTTCACAAGCTCAACTTGAAAAGCAAGAAGTGGGCACCGTTTGTTAGCAAAACTCTCACAGATTCAAGAGAAGTTCGAGCTCAAAGGGTTCAAAGTTACCAACTTGTTCCTCCCCTTCCCTTTGCTAATGAGAAACCTCAAACTCCAGGAGATAAACACAGGTAGTCTTGGGATGCCTGGCTGGCTTAGTTGGTTACACATCTGACTCTTGGTTTCTGCACATGTCATGATCTCATAGTTTGTGAGTTCAAGCCCCACATAGGGCTCTGAGTTGACAGTGTGGAGCCTGCTTGGGATTCTCTGTCTTTCTCTGTCTCTGTCTCTCTCTGCCCCTTACCCGCTCTCTCTCTGTCTCCCTCTCTCAAAAAATAAAAATAAACTTCAGAAAAGAAAAAAAAAAGGAAGGTGGCCTTACTGAGCCTTGGAAATGCACCAGGCGATTTCACAGGGTGGCCGTTTCCTTCTCGCAACCCTCGGGCAGGCGGTGCCGTGCCGTCCAGGTGCATTTTGTGTGGAGGAAGGGACAAATGCCGGAGGCACAGCTGCAGGAGGCGGACGGAGGGTCTGCGAGTCCCGTGACTGACAGCCGGCTCCACCCTTTCATTAGGGCTGGGAGTCTGTGAGGGAGGAGCCTGGGCTTAACATCAGTCCTGGTTCGGAGGCTTTGCTGCGTCCCGGCATAAGCCTCTCTAAAATGCATCTGGCACACACGAGTCCCTCGCTGCTTCCGTAATAAAACCAGCTTTTTAAAAATAAGTTACAGCTTATTGGTTTAAACGGAGACTTTTTTTTTTTCACAGATTACATTTGGTGTGAATGTTCCGGAGGGTGGAAAATTCTGCCTGCTCCTCTGCTGGCATCCAGTCCCTCCTCGCTCGCCTACATTGTTTCCTCCCTCACCCCAGAATAATGACCACCGCCAGCAACGTGCAAGTCAGACCTGTCCCTCCGCCCCTGCCGCCCCGGCAGGCGAGCCCCCCAAGGCAGGGCGTGGGGCCCCTCGTTCGCCCCAAGCCCTAGAACACTGCCCGGGGCGGTGAGCCTTTATGGAATGAAAACATGGTTATGGGCCGGAACCTGCTGGAAGCGGCTTCTGCGTGGGGGGACGAGCTTCCCACACGGTCAGCTCTGGCTCTCCTCTCTGAGTTTCAGCTCTTGAGGGAAACAATGTGGATGCTCAGCTCGGCTCACGTGCACGGGGTGGTGAGCGTAACCAACAGGGTCACTCACAGTGGGGCGACCATTCCGACCAAAGACAGCAGGGAGAACCTGATGAGTCCGGCTGCAGAGGGCCGCTCGGTACATGGATATGATACCCCACACACGTAGTTCTCAGGGCTGTACCCGGCTACCCAGGGGCGGTTCCCAAACTGTGTTCCACGGAGCCCTGAGGTTTGGCTCCTGACCTCAGAGGCCTCAAGCAAGACAACGTGGAGGGGCCCTGGGAAGCCGGCTCTCTTTCTCCCCCAGCACGCCTGCTTTCTTACCTGCCGTTTCGGCCGCAGAGTTCCTCTGCAGGGGGAGGTACGTGCTGTTTTCTGTTTGTTTGTACGTATGTCGGTTTGCTGTTTGAAAACCACTCTAAACATTCACTCAGTCACTGAGCTCATTTCATTTTGTTTATTATTATTATTATTATTATTATTATTATTATTATTTACAAACTGGGTGTAACAGGCCTCGAATTGTGATACTCATAGAAATCATTTTGTAGGGGCGCCTGGGTGGCAGTTAAGCGGCCGACTTCGGCTCAGGTCACGATCTCGCTGTCCGTGAGTTCGAGCCCTGCGTCGGGCTCTGTGCTGACGGCTCAGAGCCCGGAGCCTGTTTCCGATTCTGTGTCTCCCT
This sequence comes from Neofelis nebulosa, assembly GCF_028018385.1. Taxonomy (NCBI): domain Eukaryota; kingdom Metazoa; phylum Chordata; class Mammalia; order Carnivora; family Felidae; genus Neofelis; species Neofelis nebulosa. Next base: position 148,866,789 of record NC_080787.1, read on the forward strand.
CTCTCTGACCCTCCCCCGTTCATGCTCTGTCTCTCTCTGTCTCAAAAATAAATAAACGTTAAAAAAAAAAATTAAAAAAAAAAAAAAAAGAAATCATTTTGTATCTGAAACGTTCAGATCCCTGCCCTGACGGCTGCAAATATCCACTGCTGGGGCAAAGATGTGAACGCCAGCTTCCAAATGCTTGTCCTGGACTGAACCACATTGTGAATTATCACGAAGTTAAAAAAAGAAAACCAAGAGGCAATATTAGATAAGCACAGAGAAGCAACAAGGTCCATTTCGTTGATAGAAACCACCTCTTAGTAAATGCCGGCCACAGGGCACCTGACGTCAGCTTCGCATCCCATACTTTTAATTCTCATTATTCTCTAGAAAATGTGTCAGTCAATTAGGAAGAAGATCAATGTTCCTTATATTAGGCAATGATGACCAACAGGTTGGCTCACAAACCTGGGAAATCTCCCAAATGGCACTGAATCCTGGTCTTTCCATCCCCATCCAAACGCTCCTGTCTTCAAGAATGATGTATAGGCAGGTGCGTTCCATAAAGGTTTGTCAAGCGACTAAAAGAAATACAAGCCGGAAAAGGGTCCTTCCACAGGCAATTCCAGCTCAGACGCTAACGAAAGCTAACTCAGCGGCATTTGGAAACACTCTTTCAATTATAATGACAGCGACAATAACAGCAGAAGCCCCCGTCTGCTGAGCTCTGAATGTATGTTAGACACTGCAGTCAGCACCTTATGCTGTCTCAATTAGCCCTAGCAGCCCGCTTGACAGGTGAGAAAACTGAGGCACAGGAGGATTAAAGAAGATGTCTAGTTTCATGTACGTGTTTGTCTGGTATGTGAACACAGGACTATTTGAACACAGGACTATTCAGACCTGACTCCAGTCTGAATCCAGAGCTCCGATTTTTAATGCAGCGTTCCAATTTTAATGCATGTGGAACCATGAAAAGATATTGTGGGTAATACAGGAGTTATATGAGCTCTGTTTCTTCCCTGAAAAGAATTGGTGCTTTCATCAGGGAGACATGAAAGAAAGGACTGTGTGCAGGACAGGGGTTGAGAGAGGGGACCCTCGGTAGGGACAGGTAGTAGGGCAGGCTTCATGGAAGTGGTGGGCTTTCCAGGGTCCTGAGTAGTAAAACCGTTCTGAGCAAGGTCAGAAGCATTCCCTAACAGGGGACCTAGGAGTGGAGCCATGGAAAGGGAATATGTTCAGGGACCGCGTGGGGTACAAGAAGAAAGGCTGGATAAAATTGTGCAGCCCCATGATGTGGCACAGAGAGCCATGCAGTCACTTGCACTGAGGACTGACACCTCTTCTGCAGTTGGAATGTGAACCCCTTTTGGGCAGTCGGTGCATTCACCAGATGGCCACTGAGGACACTAGAGTTTTCAGACCTGGATGCGGCACCTTTAAAGGCAACAAAAGAAACAGGACCAGAAGATTCTGAGGACGAAAGTGGCAGGTTATCAGGAGTGATGGTGTTGATGCACAACCCAAGAGTGTCAAGTGGGGCAAAGGCCAGGGAAGGCACCGTCGGCTGCTGCCCCCATTGGTAGGTGTCCACACTGCCCTGTCAGAGGGAGGTGGGTCTGCCTCGCTCCTACTCTTTCTTGCTGGGCTGTCAAGAGGGGTTCAGTATTGATCAGGTGGAGTATATTTTCCTATGTGAGTTTGCTTTTATAATTTCTTTCTGTTTTCACACGAGTCAGATTAGAAATGACTGCATTTTAAAAAAAGAAAGGAGGGTGAGCTGCTTCAGAAGATAAGTTTAGGGAATAGTACCAGGGTGGAAATATGTTGGCTTTCTGAATAATAAAATGAGAGAGAGAGAGAGAGAGAGAGAGAGATATCAAGTCCTGCCTGAGGAAATCCCTGAATGTCTATCCTTCTGTCCCCAGAACATCACAGCGATTGCCTGCCTGCTTTTGAACTGGGCACAAAGCTTTCTGAGATGCAATCTGGAATAGAGTTTTCATTACTTGGGGCCCAAAGTAAATGGAAAAAAAATTGAAACCTCAATTTTATTTATTATGTTATTCATAGTTTCTTAGTTCAACCAGTTAAGAAAACAAATAATGGCTTAGTTTGCAAGAGTCTCTGTTTACTACTTTTCTGACAAACTATTTTAATTGTTTTTCAATATAAGTGCTATAATCTTTATTTAAAAAAATTTTGACGACATGAAAAACGGCAGGCAGTAAGATGATTTAAAATGCTTCATTAGAACAAGAAATAAGCTATGATTTTGGCATGCAGAGAAATGTGTCCATTCATGGTCTTCTTGATTTTATAATATTAACGAACTCTAACCAGACGATTTCCATGTGGCACCAGTTTGCTCTGTATAAAGAATACGGCAAAGAAAAGCTTTCCTTTTGAAGGTCCTAAAGTTGTTTAATCAAAGTTCTATGTTTTGATAAGTTGGCGAGATCTTCTCTTCTAGGGCCTTGGTTTTGGATGAAGTCCAAGACTTCATTCTGCAATATGTAACAGCCATCTACCCTTCTCCACCACAAATCATGCCAATAAAATCACAGAAAATAAACATATGTGTTGTGCATGCACGGGTGTAGAAAGGTGCCACAAATAAGGAGACTCTACAATTGCTAGTAAGATGAAGGGAAACCGAGGGAATTCTCATGAGAACAGGTAGCGATCCTCATGAGAACAGGTGGAGATCCTGGCCTGGGCGAATCTTTAACTCAGGATGCAACAAAGGCAGCATGCAATTAACACCCTCCTCAAAGGCGATGATGTGGGACTGGGTCCCCCATGTAATGGAGTCGCCAGGTAGGAGGGGATGGTGAGAGGAAGGGTGCAGGTGGGCTCAGGGGTGAATGAAGTCTGATGTCCCTACACGAGCCTGATGGGAAGAACAAGTGATCATTATTTTCCAGTCAATTAGACATAAAGCATGATTGTGGCAGCCTGGTGTGCATTCAATTAGGACTGTAATATGATTACGCTGATGGTACACATTTTGCAAACCTCCCCGTGAAGACTGAACTGGAGCCCCCGCTCCAGCCACAAACTGAGACTCGGGGATCCTGGGAACACCTCCCTGTGGGGTCCTCTTCCAACAGGAAAGAGGTGTATTCATCAGGAGGGTCCTGACTCCCAAAGGACAAGGCATTATGTGGTGGAAATGCACAGACAGAAACCTGGAATTCATTAAGAACCTACTAAGATCCACACATGTCTCCCTGGATGTCTCTATGCTCTCTGTGAAGCCGGAATTTTCATCCTCATATGATGAAAAAACAGATTCAGAGGCCAAGAAATGTCCTAAAGTAGTTCTGAGGTTCAAATACAAGTCTCCCTGCCAGCAAAACCCAGGATCTTCTTACTGTGCTGCGCATATGTGCTACAATGGAGACTTTTTGTAGGGGTTCTCCAAGGGCAGAACTGCCCATGCGCCATCACCCTGGGTCACTTCTGGGGAGCCTAGTTATGGGGGCAGAAAGAGACTGTGGGCAAAAAGGCAAGTCGTTACTTTATAACTAGGTGGCAATTGGTTGGGTCTCTGTCCAGATTCTCCCTCAGCTTAACACTCAAATACACACAGAAAAGACAAGGAGAGAACAGGAAGACAGACCTGGAGAGCTCACTGAGTAAGAGAGCTGCCACTGTTGGGTGAAAGGAATTTGCACGCGCACGCGTGTGTGTGTGTGCGTGCGTGTAAAAGAAGCTGATACAAGTGATCACCTTGGCAAGGATCTTATCTGTAAATATAACTCTAACCTTCCAATTTTATGTTGAGGTATCCATTACATTATTGCAGAAGCATTTTCAGTTGATTTGGAAGCGCTCATCACATGTTTCCTGACGGTTCTCTATATAAAGCACTGGGAGAATACAAATTTCTACTGAGTTGGTGGCAGTTTACTAGCTCATACTATGTGCTGGACCCCGATGATTCAAGGATACAACAACAAGGTCCCTGTCCTACAGGCGCGTGCTGCTTGGAGGAGGGATGAGAAATTGTGACAAGAAGAAACTGTCGCCAGTTCCCAGTTTTCTTTTTTAAGATTTCTAGAACAGACAGAATGCAAGTTATAACCAGTTCAGATGCCTACCTGCTGCCTAAAGAGAAACTTCAGAGAAATCATCTTAATTCACACAAAGAGAATGCAATTGAGGGGATATGAGGTTGTATGTTCTTTTTTCTCATCAGAATACTGGTCACTGAAAAAAAAAAAAGGTGGAGACAGAGGGAGAGAGAGAGATGGATGGATGGATGTGGGGGGAGGTTGACACGAAGGCAATGTGTTCACCTCCACCTTGAGTCATGAACTGTCGTGTATATGAAGCTTCAGGAGATGCTGTCGTGATGCCAAATATTAATTGAAACAATTAACTGCAGAAAACACGTGGGCACAACAATATTGGTAGCGCATAATCCTTTCTAGTTAAGAGGTCCTTACTGGATTACTGCAGAAAAGCTCTAGAGTTCTAATTACCTGTGGAAGTCCCACAAGGTTACTGCAAAATGTGGTAATTAGACAGCTGTAATATAAGGTGTTAGCAGGGGATTGAGGATTTGCTCTAAGTACCATGGTGTTTTCATGGCTATTTACTGAGCGGAGTACCAGAATTTAATGGAATTTGGTGGAATTCTCCAATGAGTATCTCGAGCGTGTAGTTAACGAAAACGTACCTTCATGTGAGTTTCCTGGCTTTTGTGCAAGTGCCGAACAGTACAATTCTTAACTAATAAACAGAAGAAATGTCACCTGAATGAGGTGGCTTCTGTGAATTTATTTCTGGGGTTCATTCTTGTTTGTGAGGCGTCTCACTGAGGTGCGTTACACAGTCCTGAGGCCAGAAACACACCGCGTAGAATCAGCTTTAAGGAGGAAACGGCACAGAGCCTGCCCCAGACCGAGCTAACCCTTATGTGGCTTCCCTTCTACAACAGACCTGGGACATCACGACACACGCTCTTCTAAGTTTTCACGAAGCATCTACAGCCCACGCGTGCACGGACAAAGACATGTTACATGTCTAGGGACGGGCACGATATATTTATTTACAAGTGTTGGTAAACACAGAAGCATATCCGTTGAGTGAAGGAGATACGCCTCTTTTCTTCCCTTTTTGCCAATCCTGAGTCACCCTCTTACAGGTCTTTGGCTATGTACTACACGTGTGTACAGGAGAATGAAACCCAGACTATAAACTTCCCTATAGTACAGAACGTAAAGGTAATCTAAAGAAAAAGATTGGCCTCACGCTTTAATCCACGCTTTGACCGGTGCTCAGTAAAACGGCTCATCTTTCCAAAGGGCTTGGTTTGCTGCCCTCTGCCAAGTCAGGTGCCGGTCCGTGGAGGGGGTGCCAGCGCGGCACATTGCGTCCTGGTCCGGGCACGGGCCCTTGTTGGGCCACTTGAGAGTGGCAGTAATTAAGACTCAGTTCTCTTCTGTGGGTTCTTCTAATGAGGCAAAAGGGAAACGGGGCTGCTGGGAGGCCATGCCACCAAGTGTAAGGAGAGCCAGATGCTGCGGCTTCTCTGGAGTTCCTCACCTCGAAAATAATTCCCCTTGCGCTCCGGCTCTTGAGAGTGGAAAGCCTCCTTCCGAACATTTAAGAGGAGGATGAGGGGACAGTTGCGGTGCTCAAGTGCCGTTTAGTCCCCAGCTTAAAGTGAAAGCTCTCTGTGGTCCTCCCTGCTGCCGAGGGGATGCCACCATGCAGGAAAGAGTGACCGTAAAGAACGGAGCAGATCAGCAAAGCTCCCTGAGCAGCCAGAGACATCTTCACCGGGGAACAGAGACGGAGGGTCCGGCTGGACCACCCGAGGGCAGGGATTCCTCCTACGGGTTCAACAGGTGACTCTCAGCAGCCGGGGTTCAGGACCAGGCAGCTGGTCCAGCAATGATGATGTCTTGCTAACCCAGCAGGGTCCACCTGCGCAGGCTCATGTCCCTGTACCTGGCTTGAGCGGCGCAACTCGTTTCTCCGACAACCGTAGAATCTGGGAAGCCAGGGGCCATGCATCTCTGTAAACCACACGGCAACTGGCAAGGCGCCCACTGTGTACGTAGGCATGCCTGCACACATATGCGCATGTACAGATGCATGCACACTTATATATAACTATACATGTTATACAACATGTGCACATGTTAAAGTAGACAGCATTCCAGTGCTTTCCAGGAGGAAGGAAAGTAATTATTTGCAGGCTGGATTTCTAAGAGGTGGTTCCTAGTAATTTTTTAATGCATGAACATTTTCACTAAGTCTTCCAAATCTAGCCTTTGAGTTTTATCCAGGGTCCTGGGCTTTGCTGCCCTCCTTCATCTGTATCTCTTATCATAATGAGGGAAAAAGAAAAAAAAAAATCCCTTCCTTGTGGCGCTCTGCAATAGTCTACACTGCAGAGCAGCTACGTGAATTAGGGCAGTGGTTGTGGAGGGGAGAGGTAGGACCTACCCGTTCAGATCTAGGCCCTCCTCTTCCACTTTAATGACGCATGTAGTTAGATCCAGAAACTCTCTTATCAGTCGTTCCCTTGTCTACACTGTTCACCCCTTCCTGCTCCTTCATCTCTGGCCTTCGGGAAGTGAAAACCATGCTTTGAGAAACAAAAAAGAGATGAACTCAACTGATTTTTAAATTTTAATTAATGATTTTTTTTTTTTTTAGAGAGAGAAAGCGTGTGCACTTGTGCATGAGAGAGAGAGAGAGAGAGAGAGAGAGAGAGAGAGAGAGAGAGAGAATCTTAAGCAGACTCCATGCTCAGTGCAAAGCTAGACACAGGGCTTGATCCCATGACCCTGGGATTTTGACCTGAGCCGAAATCAAGAATCTGATGTTCAACAGACTGAGCCGCCCAGGCACTCCTCGACTGATTTTTTTTTAAAAAGCCCAGTGTTTTCACATATTTATACAGAATGCTGAATTTGTATTCTTCTGTGTTTGCACTGCCTTTGATATGATAGCTAATCCTTTTCTATAAATAGAGGGATAGCTTGTTTGAAGCAATATAATTTGAGTGACATTTTAAATTAATTGGACATTAATAAAAATAGCACAAGTGTAAGTTGTACACATATATACATATTTAGGTAGGACAAAATTGTTTGTCCTTCTGACTTATAAGGCCTGGAAGCCCATTCTTTTTCTTTATTACATGAACATGTTGAGAGTTTTTTCATCTTGGCAAAATATGGGCTGTAATTTAATTGACTTAGCAACACTACCAAGAAACACATTTATTCCCCAGGGAAATTTCTTTTCATGCTTTCTATTGGAACTTCTAATTGACTTCTATTTCTGAATAATTGTTGAAACTAATAAGTTAGAAGGGCTGGTCATTTCAAGTAGCTATAAATGAGGTATATCAAGGACTTTTTTTTCTCCCTGCGAAATCCATAAGTGAGTTAATATTTTAAAAGTCAGTATCGAAAATTCTGTCCTTTGAATTGATTGAATGGAGGAGTCAATAAGTCTGGTCTGACCATCATAATGCAAGATGCTTAAGATCTAGGTACACCAAATATGTCATTATGTTAGAGGTAGTCCTTCAAAAGGGGATGTAATTGTGTTTCACTAGTCATAGAGAAAGGGGTATGGAAAACAGTGAAAAGATAAAAAAAATTCAGATGAGCTTTTATTTGGAATTGCTACTCTTTGGTTAGGCACAGTTGGTTTAACATTAACCGTGCATCTCCCTAAATATCATATACGTTATTTTTTATATCACCATGATGAGCTATTAATATCACGAATAATACATAATGGTGAAATGTATAAAAAGTTTCAACAGAACCCATTTTCAAAACGCAAAACATGTAGTTTTAAAATAAATGTCATTTATAGAGATCTATCTCCTTGCTCAAATGGAAAAATTCTGTTCTTGGTTAACACCTACAAGTGTAAGATCAGTCAATCTCCCTTTAGGTAAGACCTCTTCTCTGTTTGATTTTCTGCACGGGGAGAGACAGAAATGATGCTCTCTTCACAATTCAGATCAATCATAATTCTATTAGCCAGCTGAATACCTTGGTACACTCAGTGCCTATCAAATATTAAAGCCTTCCCATTTTTGAAATTCAAATAATAGCTTGGTTTGTTATCTAGCACTAAATCTGTACTACATTACAAATTTATGATTTACCTGTAAACTTCATGCTGGTGTTTAAGTTTTACAATATGTGGATGCTGTTAAAAGGGTGTGAGAACATAAACAAAATTATGCAATCATAAAATAAGTCAAAAATTACAGCAGCATAATTACTAAAGTCCAGATTACAATATTTATTTGTGTTAAATAATCCAACTGATATTTATTGTGCCCCTACTATGCGCCTGTAGACAGTGACAGTCACTGAGAATTCAATCGTGAGCAAGGTGACATTGTTCCTGCCTTTTAAGAGATAATACCGAATAAACTACCAAATGAATAAATAGTTGCAAATTTTTATAAGGAGCATAAAGCAGAGTGAAGAAGGAGCTGAGATCACATGCCTGTGTTATGAGATACGTGGTGTAAGCGAGACTCTTGAAGCTGAGCCCTGAGCTATGCACACAGCAGGGGAGGGGGCAGAGCAGCGGATGGGCAGGAAGAGATGTGCAAAGGCCCTGAAGTGGAAGATGTCTTAGCTTGCCTGAGAGTATGACACAGAAGGGCAAGCAAGGAAAGAAGAGACGGGAAAAGAACTCAGGTCTTTGTAGAACATTATGAAGAATCTGTATTTTTTTTTTTCCCCCGAATGAAACAGGAAGAAGTGGGGACAGAGATATGATAAAATTCACATTGGAAAAACACCATTCTGGCTCATGCGTGGCCAGTTGGTTGTAGCGCACCCAAAAGGAAGTAGAAAAAGCAACTAGATGATTACAGTAGTTGAAGAAACAGGTGGTGGGGGCTGGGAGGTGGAGGGAAGTGAAATATTGGAGATCCTCTGGTAGTGGGAGCCAACAAGAGGTGGTGACAGCTTATCAGGGGCACCAGAAAGTGGGGCGGGGGGGGAGAGGGGTGCTGAGATTTCTGGTATAAGCATGCCTGGGTGACACAGACTCTGTGGGGAAGGGTCAGAGGTGCCGGCCTGGCCGGTGTGTTTACGCAGGGTGGTTAGAAGGAAGATGGATGGGGCAACTGGGTGGCTCAGTCCATTAAGCATCTGATTTGGGCTCAGGTTGTGATCTTGAGCCATGGTTCCTGGGTTCGAGCCCTGTGTCAGGCTCTGTGCTGACAGCTCAGAACCTCGAGCCTGCTTCAGATTCTGTGTCTCCCCCTCTCTCTAACCTTCCCCTGTTCATTCTCTCTCTCTCTCTCTCTCTCTCTCTGTCAAAAATGAATAGACATGAAAAAAAAATTAAAAACAAGCAAGATGGATTTTGAGACAAGCAACGTTAGAGATGCTTTTGATGCCTTGGGGAATCTGAGTGGTTTTCAAGGATCCCATTTGATCTGAAATCCTGAAGTTCTGAGGGAGTTCTAGGCTGGGATACAAATGTAGGAGTCAGGAGCACATTAATGGCATTTAAAATGGGTGCTGATGGGTGGTAGCCTCCAGAGACTGGAAGTCAGGCAGAGAAGGAGCCAGCATCGAAGGCAAAAAATACAGGGAGGTTGCAGGGATCTGGAAGCCCATAGTAACCACTAATTAGATATGACTGTTTTTATCAGTTGGCTTACTTTGTTTAGTAGAATATGCCAGTGGAATAGAGGGCTCAAAACCCTGATTAGAATTAAAGTAGAAATGGGAGGTGAATAAATGAAAGCAGCATCTGGCAACCACACTTACAAGAAGTTCTGCTCAGAAGACGCGTAAAGAAAATGAATCGAAATTGAATGGGAAGAAGGGGTTCATGGGTGGGCTTTTGTCTTGAGTTGTTTGGTGTTTATGTGTTGAACACAGAAGAAAGAGAGCAGGAGTTTCTTTTCTTTTCTTTTTTTAAGTTTATTTATTTTGGGAGGGGGGGCAGGGAGGGGAAGAGACAGAGGGACAGAGAGAATCCCAAGTAGGTTCCGTATGCTGTCAATGCAGAGCCTAATAAGGGGCTCGATCCCACAAACCACGAGATCATGGTCTGAGCCAAAATCGAGAGTCGGACGCTTAACCAACTGAGCCCTCCACGTGCCCCGATAGCAGAAGTTTCAATAGGGAAGAGGCTGAGGAAGGACAGGGAGCTATAACTAAAAATGCAGAGCCCTAAGGCAGGCAAGAAGGCATGATATGGGCGCCCTGGGGAAGGGCAGGCTTTGACTTGGAGCAGGGACAATTCTTTCATGGGAACGGGAGGAAAGAGGCCCAAGATGGAGACACATGTCAAGTAGGCTGTAGCTTTGGTTGTGGGGTAATAAGAAAACTCCCTTCCAGCATCTTCCACTTTTTACATTAAAAGTATAAAATATGTGTGCAGTGCAGTCATCAGCTAAGGGCGAGAGGGGAGGAAGATTACCAGAGATGGGAGGGTAGAGGTCAAGGTATAAAGGGTCACACAGGAGCGCAGGAAGTTGGGCCACTAGAGAAGAGCGATGTGCCTGCCAGGTGGCACTGAGTGATCATTCGACAAGGAATTGCAGTAGACGGGAGCGCCCGGATGCACAGTAACCTCAGCTCTGCCCAGCTGCCTGTGCTCACTCCCAGGGAAGGTGCCTACAGGGGTTCCTGTAGAGTCAGACTGCTCACCAGGAGTGAGGACAGAGTTTGGGGAGGAGGTGAAACTTCAGTGACTTAGCAGGAATGACCAATGTCGCAGGAAGAGGAGGGACAAATTGCTGGGAGGTTGGGAGGGGAGCGTGAATCAGCTGAGTGTGGAGGGCGGTGGCGCCCAGGTGAAGGTGACTGGGAGGAGAGGCTGGAGGGTCCCTGTGAGGGCAGGACCCCAGCACTGTGCTCCCAGCTCCCACCCTTAGACCGCCACCATCTGGTAGTGACCGGTCCAGAGGCCTTTTCTTTCCTTTTTTTCTGGCTCTAGTCACTTTTTGTGCAAAGGTGACAAATACTGTGCTAAAGAATTTCAAAATGTTCTTTACATCTGGCTCACATATTACAGACTCTCAAATTCTGCTTTTAAATAAAATTACAACTGTTTTGACATTAGATAATGATGTTTAACCTCTCTGGTGTGTCACAGATTCTTTTACTGAGAATCTCCCAGAAGCTATGGACCTGTGCCTCCAAACTGTGTCAGGTTCTGACCCGGGAGCCCCGCCCTGATGTAGAAACCCCACCGAGCGTGTCACTAACAATACAGTTAACAGTGGAAATTCTTTCTTTTTTCTTTTGGGTGGGGGTACAGCTAACACTTTTTTTTTTTTAATGTTTATTTATTTTTGAGAGACAGCGTGAGGGAAGGAGGGCCAGAGACAGGAGGAGACGCAGAACCCAAAGCAGGTTCCAGGCTCCGAGCGTCAGCACAGAGCCCGATGCTGGGCTCAAATCCAGGAACTGTGAGATCATGACCTGAGTCGTATGCTTAACTGACTGAGCCACCCAGGCACCTCCCAAATACCTAAGTATTTTATTGGTCACTTTACCTGACTGAAATGGGGGTTTTTTTTGTTTACTCAACGATAATACTGAGCACCACCAGTGTGGGAGGATTTTCTCAAGGGGCCAGAGATACGGCGGTGACAAGAGTGCCCAGTTTCTTATCACGGGGGCACTTACACGATGGGAATTTATATTATCATCTATGCTCTCTGCACCGATCCTTATAGGCAACACTTTCTTCTCAAAATATTGCACTGGGCGACAGGAGCACGGCTCCTTTAAAGGAGAAGGGACTGAGGCAAAGAGATATGGAGGAAGAAAATCCGTTAGTATCTCTGTCATTCTCCCTGGTGACCCCTCACGTGACAGTAATTATTATCATTCTCGGGCCATGCGAAAATTGTCATGTGGGAAAGACCTGTTAACGATAACCGTCACCACAGAGGGGACTGCGTGAGAGTATGGAAGCATGATGCACATATATCCCCCTTAAGTGAGAAAGTTACATTACATTCTCACATTGCTAGAGAGTGAGTTACTGGTAGCATTTTTATTTAACGTGTACTAAAAACAGTGCCTCGTCTATGGCGAGCAATATTTAAGTGGTTGCTATTATTATGATAACCGTCAAAGTATTTTACTGCTTTCATTATGAAACTCACTGCAAAAACGGGCACTAGACAAACACTATTCATAATAAAACAGTATTTCTATTCCTCAGAATTTCGTCATTTAACATTCTATGAATCGGGATTTAGGGGTCTCGTTGGCCACCTTCGCAGTGACCCATTCATAGAAGACGGCTCCTACAGCAGGTGAAGGGGAAACAGACTTTCTCCCCAGAGGCCAGCGGAACGGGAGATATTGCTGTTTGTTGCCAATAGATGGTGGCCATGTATTGTTAGACAGAATGCAGAGGACACCGAAATGTGAGTCTTGGAAAAGGACTCATCAGCAACTGAAAATGAATAATCAGCTGGGTTGAAACTGATAAACGAAGGAATCAAAGTGATAAACAACGATCAGACTGATTAAAGGCTAAGTGGCTAAAAAGCTAATGGCTTTTCCTTACAAATCATAGTTCATGCAAATTAGTTAAACCAGACATTCCATTAAAGAAAACTTTGTCAGCTTTTTTTACTTTTTAATTTTTTTTTAACGTTTATTTTTTGAGACAGAGAGAGACAGAGCATGAATGGGGGAAGGTCAGGGAAAGAGGGAGACAAAGAATCTGAAGCAGGCTCCAGGCTCTGAGCTGTCAGCACAGAGCCCGATGTGGGGCTCGAACTCACGGACTGCAAGATCATGACCTGAGCCGAAGGCGGACGCTCCACCGACTGAGCCACCCAGGCGCTCCAACTTTGTCAGCTTTTAACTTTTATTGCTTACTGTTGTCCAAATTATTCTTTCTTCAGAAATCATTTTCATATGCAAGACCAAAGAACTGTTTTTTCTTTCTTTTTTCTCTTTTCTTTTTCTTTTCTTTTCTTTTCTTTTTTTTTTTTTAAACTGAGCTGCATGGCCTGTGCAGGAGTGAAGTTAGTTTAGCACTGTGCCAGGGATCGTTCCCAGCTTCCTCACTTCAGACTTGGACTCAGAAGACAACAGTAGGAGCCTAGAACAGCCCAGACAACTTTGGAAAGGAAGGATAAAGTTCAGAGATAAGCACTCCCTGATTTCAAAACTATTACAAAGCAACAGTAATCAAGACAGTATGTAACTGGCATGTAGATAGATACACAGATTGAGGAGACAGGCCTGGGAGCATAGACCTACAGCCTTAGGTACATGGCCAACTGATTTTCAACAGAGGTACAAAGTCAATTCAGTGAGGAATGGATACTCTTTTCTATGAATGGTGTTTGAACGATTGGATATCCATATGAAAAAATGAACTTAAATTCATACCCTATCCCATACCCCAGAGATAACTCAAAATTGATCAGAGACCTAAATCTAACACACAAAACAAAGCTTCTAGAAGAAAACATGAGAAACCTTGGTGACCTTTGGTCAGGCAAAGATTGCTTACATACAACACATCTTCATGATCTACAAAAAAACAAATTGATAAACTGGACTTCATCAAAATCAAAAACTTTTGTTCTTTGAAAGATACGGTTAAGAAAACGAAAAGATAAGCTGGAGACAGGAAGACAAGATTTGCAAATCATATATCTGATAATATACTTGTATTTAGAATATATAAATTAAATTTACAATTATATATTATATATTATTAAAAATTTTTATAGTATGAAAGCAACCCATTTTTTTATTTTATTTATTTATTTATTTTTTTTTATTTACTTTTGGGACAGAGAGAGACAGAGCATGAACGGGGGAGGGGCAGAGAGAGAGGGAGACACAGAATCGGAAACAGGCTCCAGGCTCCGAGCCGTCAGCCCAGAGCCTGACGCGGGGCTCGAACTCACGGACCGCGAGATCGTGACCTGGCTGAAGTCGGACGCTTAACCGACTGCGCCACCCAGGCGCCCCACAACCCATTTTTTTAAAATGGGCAAAAGATTTGGAAAGATGCTTCACCAAAGATGATAAGAGAGTGGCAAAAAAGCACATGGAAAGATCCTCAACATCATTGGTCATTGGGAAAATGCAATGTAAGACCATGATCAAACACCACTACACATTTAGTAGAACATCAAAATTTAAAAGACTAATTATGTCAAGTGTTGAAGAGGCTATAGAACAAATTGAACTCTCACACATTCTGGATGTGAACTTAATATGGTACAAGTACCTTGGCAAATAGTTTGACAGTTTCTTAAAAAGAAACTCTTTAAATATATTTTTTTCAAGTTTATTTATTTATTTTGAGCTGGGGGTGGGGGTGGTGCAGAGAGAAAGGGAAAGAGAGAAAGAACGCCAGGCAGGCTCCACACTGTCAGCATAGAGCCAGACATGGGGCTTGACCACACGAGCTGCAAGACCATGATTTGGAGCAAAATCAAGAGTCCGTCGCTTATCCTCCTGAGCCACCCAGTCGTCCAGTCGTACCACTTCTAAGTGTTTATACAAGAGGGAAAAAAATACGCACAAAGACTTGCATAAAATTTCATAGGATCTTTGTTTGTGATAACCAGAAACTGGAAACAACCCAAACGTTCAACAGTTGAATGGATAAGCAAACAGTGGTTGTATCCATATAACAGAATATAATTCAACAGTTGAAAGGAAGGGACTTTTGACACATATAGCAACGATAAATCTCAAAATAATCGTGCTGTAGGAAACAAATCATACAAAAAAAAAAAGTACATACTACTTGTAGCATTTATACCTAATTCTAGGAAAGGCAGAGGAAACAAAAACAGATTTGCAGTGGCTTGGGGCTTGGGGCTTGGGGCTTGGGGCTAGGACAGGGAGGTGTGCGAGGGGTTGATAGATATGTTCCTTATATTGATTGTGGTGATGATTTCAGTGGTGTATACCTATGTAAAACTTATCAAATGGTACATTTTTAAACACGTGCATCTCATATGTCAGTAAAGCTGCGGAAAACAATGGGATTCCACCTTAACCACCTATTTAACTCAGGCCTCCTTAGAGAAGATTCCTTCCAATTAAAGAGCAGGAAGCCAAGGCCCAGAGAAGTGAAGTGACTTCTGAGGTCGCACAGCTACAAGAGGTGGAATTCGGCCTCAGTTTCCTCACCTGCAAAGTACCCAGGTGGGTCAAACAAGTTCCAAGGTCGCTCTCAGCTCTAAAAGTCGAGGAGTCTATACGAAGCAAATTTATTTCATGCACAATTTCACTCGTTTCGGAAGACACCAAAGTTCCCTCAAAGTGTACGAGAAAGATAGTGAACATTTTGATGTTTGAGCGAATGGCACCCCTGTATGTCTCTGATCAGTAACCAACAGCTACATTCTCCCTGGCATGTCCTTCATTGTGGAGGGACTGAGGGAGCACTTCTTTGACCCTCCATTAGAATGCGTTTGGTTGGAAAGCTTGACCATTATGGTAAATATAAAAGTGACTTTCTGAATGTGTCAGAATGCACTAAAAAGCCATTAAAAATGAGAGACTAGTGGAACAATTGTGTCTCATTTTCGCTTCTAATAACCATAACTCTTGCGCCTTCTGTACTCCCTGAGATGCTAACCATTCCAAGAAAGCTTAATAGCAATACAGATTTTTCATCACCTACCAGATTCAGGTAGCATTCATTCCCTACCTCATATTTTTTATTCTATATACTCTTTATGCCATGAACATATACCATATTTCAATGATCTTTTCTATTCACCACTCACATATGTTTAAGTTAACTGCTAAGGCCCCGTATGCTTTTCCTCGTTTTGGCTTATGTGACCTTATTTCTATCCTGGGTTGCACAGCCAATGGTCACAACATTTCAGACTATATATCTCCCCTTTCAAATGTGCTTTGGGGTTCCCTGGATATAGAAAATAGATAGCAGAGCTCACAACCGGGTTCAGCTTTTTCAGGTGCGACCTATTAGTTGACACAGCTTTGTGATAAAATAGAAGGATGTTGTGTACTTTCAGGGAACAGGGCACACATGTAGCTAATTGAACCACAAATCATGTTTGTCAATCAAATAGCTTTTTTGTCTTTCTTGTCTTGAAATACACCCTTTTAACACACAGCTCAGTCTTCAAAAAAAAAAAAAAATCCTGTGGTCATAATGTCAATTGCTAACTTTATTTTCTATTTACATCATCCACTTACGAATACCCTTTTCTTCAATTTAATTAGGTAGTGTCACTCACACTTTCATTGGTAACCGTGTAAGACTGAGCTGAATTTGAAGATGATGCCACAATGTCAGCTCAAGCCACATCAATCTTGTAAGTGCACACGGGAGCCGGGGCACAACTAAACTACACCCACACATACATGTGTACTGGAATTGGATTTTTTAAATATTTTTATTTTAATAAGAATAATATACTAAATAGAGTAAAATAATACCTTTAAAGAGGAGAAAGATTGTTTTTTTCTCAGCTTCCGTTCTAGTACCTTCAGTTTGGCATAATCAAAACTCAATGCAAAAGGACAGTTAAGTTGTGGGGCGCCTGGGCCCCCACAGTCAGCTGGTTGAGCATCTGACTCTTAATTTCAGCTCAGGTCACGATCCCAGGGTCATGGGATTGAGCCCCGTGTCAGGCTCGGCAATGAGCATGACGCCTGTTTAAGATTCCCTCTCTCCCGTTCCCTCTGCCCCTTCCCCCACTCTCTAAAACAATAATAATAAAAAAGAACAGTTAAGGTGAAGTATCCATACTCTGAGAGCATAGATCATCAAATATTATTTTTCCTAATGTTGCGGGTTTTCACACTACATCTACACGTATCCAAACTATTACCAAGGACATGATTAAGTGGAGTGTTCACTGATGTAGTAAATATTTCAACACAATATAAATTCTTTGGCCACAAGCAACAAAGTGCTTTTCTCGGTGTCATGATTTTAGTATTCAGCAATAATTTCAGAAGGACAGAGCCCCTTAAAATTGAGGCCAAGTTCTACCAAAAGAATCTTATGGCTTAAATAGATGGTATAGAGAATTACTCAAAATTAATGTCCTAGTCACAAGATATTATAGCCATTTTAATTAAGAACAACAACGTGATAAGCAATTATTTTGCAACAAAATATAGTAGGTATTTGCCTGTAATAAATAACTTATTTATTGTCTTATTTTTGTGTGTATTTCCAAGTAAGAAACTCCTTAAAAGAGGAAACTGCGTCTTCTGGCTTTTGGATTTCTATTACTAGCAGTGGCACTCAGCTCAGGAATAATCCAATCTACAGATGGATTGGAAGGATGGATGGGTGGATTTGTTCCAATGTATCAGAATATAACAGGAGACCTTGGAAGAGGGTTGCAAAATGTTCACATGCCAAACGACAATCATCAGATTTATTAGATGTAAAATCAGCAATTTCGAACAGCTGGTGCTATCAAGATATCTAAGGGGACCCAAGAGTAAAACAGATTAGGAGACTGACTACAAAAATACAGAACTTTAGGCTGGTAGAACCATCAGCAACTGACCAGCACAATCTCTTGTAAATCAGGAAACCATTTTGGACTGAGAAGGAAGCGGCCCAAGCTCACACGGAGAGCCAGGAGCAGACCTACAACCAGGAATCAGAGGTGCTAACTTTGGCCCAGAGTTTATATTGCCTCGGCAATTCCACTCATTCCCACTCATGAAGTGGTTTTTCCTGGCGAGGTTCGCGCTGAACCATGAAGAATCTAAAGAAAAAGATTTGAAGGACGTATTCAAGGTGCTTACAATTTAATTTGGAGTTATCGAGGATGATTTATATCAGGGAATGCAACCAGGCCCCGGGGCACAGATGGGAACAGAATTTCTACACGTGGAGATTCACAAGCAAAAGAGCAGCGTGCTGAGAGTCAACAAGAGAGAAATTCAGGCGGTCAAGGGAGAAACCTCAGCAGATGAGATACTAGATTTCAGAAGCAATACGAAGAGTCTTCGTAGGGTTAGCCAGAACACTGATGTGCTAGGTGAATCGCTGATGGCTAAAAATGGAATCTTGATTAGCGTAAGCACAATGAGCAAATGGGTAGCAGAGGGAAGACTTGGAGGTAAGTTCCTACAGAGCTCAAAGATGCAGTAAATAAGGCAGGCGCAAAGTAGAAAAGAAGCAAACAAAAAAGACAAAGACACCAAAAATATGACTGAGAAAGAACCACAAGGTGTGGGTTTGGGCCTTTTCATTCACAAATCACTTTCAAGCGATTAATGAGGAAATTTCAGACGATCTGATGCCATGCTGTGCAAAATAAATTTCTGTGATGATGAAAATGCTCTACATCTGCTCTAGTGTGGTAGCTACTGGATATATTTAAACCATTGCACGATCATCAGGAACTAAATTTTAATCTTATGTAATTTTAATTGATGTAAATTTGGATTTAAATAAGCACATATGAGCCACGGCTACATATTAGACTGTGCGGATAACGCATTCCGTTTACTACAGAGCCATGAAATAAATGCCTAGGGGCGCCTGGGTGGCTCAGTTGGTGGAGCGTCTGACCCTTGGTTTGGGCTCAGGTCATGATCTTGCAGTTTCATGAGTTTGAGTCTTGTTTCTGGCTCTGTGCTGGCAGCATGGGGCCTGCTTGGGATTGTCTCTCTCCCCCTCTCCCTGCCCCTCTCAGACTCATGCTGTCAGTCTCTCTCCAATGGATAAATAAAAACTTAAAAAAAAAAATAAATCTCTAAAGCAAACGAATAACATTTTACAAAGAATGTGTTCTCTGTTATGCTTTTGTTTTTGTATATCTACTATGTTCTAGGCCATCATTGTTCTCACCCATTTTGGCTCCCAGAAATATTACTATTTTCAAATGGAATTTTTCATTTGTTCATCTATTCATGCAACCTTCAAGAAGGGATTTGAAACGTTAGACATATGTAATCAACTACAATAAGATCAAAGTGGATAAACCCCCCAAAATGGAGAGAATATGAAATAGCAAGAGACTACTAAGGACACAAATTTAGGACAGCACACAAAAATACATACCACAAAACATTACAGTTGTTGAAGATATACTTTGGAAACTCTAATCTTTCTAGTGGTCAGAACAAAGGAAACATCATAATCTCTAACAGTTACATTACGTATGGCATAAAAAAGCATATACATAATTCAGAAGAATCAATGTTTTTCCTGGACTAAAGTCCAAGTAATCTTTGTATCAAATGAGTCATCTGGCCAAGGCATGTGACTTTAAGCTTTAAGCTTATGAGCTAAGGATTATATGTTCTTGCTTCCAAAGTTGGAGAAACAGAGGAGATTGGTTTATGGCAAGGGTGGAAGGAAACAGACAGATAGGGGTGAAGCGGACATATGGAGAAAAAGAGTCCTTACCACATTGGTCCCTGGGCAACAGGAGACACCCCACCCTTGATAATGAACTCCTCTCTTATGCCCACTTTAGTTGGTTCTGTTCCTGTTTACTACTCGAGAGTTAGGGTAGAGAGAAATTTCTTCCATGAGTTGACACTGTGCTAGTGGGCATAAGCCTCTAAGGCAGACCTCTGAGAAGACATTCTGTGTTTGTTTCTTGCGTTGGTTGCCCTTCTCTGTGATCTGAGAGGCATATGGCTACAGCAAATTCAGTATGAGTGACTCACAAAATCCCATTTCATTAGCATTCTCCTGGCTGCTCTCTCCTTCACAGAGTGAAAAGTGTAACCTTACCCACATCAAATTGAATAAGAAATAATTTTCTGTTTACTTTTCGGATTCCGTGATACTTTGCATGAGCACTTGCCGGCTCCAATGTGAAGATCACTCTGCAACCACCAAATATAGCACCATTCTCCACAAATGGATCTTAATAATAATATAGAAAGAAAGTACTGATAAGTTCTTTGTTTTTCATCGGTGTCTTGTTGGAATTCTCATCCATCTTGTGCTGAAGGTAGAAACCTAAGCATTATGTTTCAGCACCTCCCTCTAGCCTTTCTTCCTTCCATGAGGTCCATCACTGCAGCCTGTCACATAGGACTTCTACGTGACTCTGGAGTCAGTCCAATTCTTCCCACATCCAGTGGCACCTGCACCAGGGCCACTCAGGCAAGCTGGTGCTGTGCGTGGGCGGGCTGCCATGCTCCAACAACCCCTTCCTGGCCTCCCCCCGCCCCTCGATGCTTGCCCCTTTGCAATTGCCTTCTTTTCTCCAGCTGGCATGAATAAATACACAGCCAACCCTGCCATTTCTCTTGTTTGAAGCCTTGAAGATTTCGATTTCTCTTTGTGCGTTTAAAGAGGCTGAAGCCTATTACAATGGCAGGTGCAGCCTAGCCTGGCCCCGCCCACCTTTCTGGGCCTTCTCACTCTGATCTGGCCACCCTGGTCTGCTTTCCGTTCGTCAAACCTGTTCTGTTCTCTTCTTGTCTCCAGGTTTTATCTCAGGATGTTCCTTTTGTCAGGACTTTCTCCCTATCCTGCCCCACTCCTTCCCTTTCTTCCACCTCTTATCTCAACCAGTAATTATACAGCTGCGTGTTTCATGGATGCCTGTAACCCCCACTGAACCGTGAGCTCCATGCAGGGAACAAGCTTCTCTATTCTGTGAACTCGTGTCCCCCTTTGACTCAGACAGAGCCTACAACGTGTAAGATGCTACTTCCTATAAAATGGACATGATCATAATATCTGCTTTATCTGGTATTCTAAGGGAACACTTTATAAAATATATAGTCCTAATGTCTGTTTTTACTCAGGGGATATAAATCATATCTTACCATTCAATAAGCTGGAAGAGTTCAACATATTTCCCCAAAATGTGCCCATGAATAATTTTTAATGACAGTGAAAGCCCACTTCAAGTTAAGGGGTAATTATTTTCAGCTATTTGTATAACTTCTTAAATAATACAGTAATTAAATTATCCATTTCTACATGAAATAAAAACAGCAAACTTAATAGGGTATTTTGTATAATATGAATAATTAATATTTAAAATTTAGAAATCTATCTCCTCACAATGTAGTTATAGTCTCATAAAGAAAATATATTCTTAAAACAATAGCTAGATGTTTTCAATTCAAGGTACTTTGAATTAAACCCCTCGGGCATCAAAATGACTCTGTAGTCTTTTCTAGAATATTATGTCAAACATTCTGAACACATACTTTATTGGCATCTGAAAAGCAACTTCAAATGTTTCCTTTATATTCAAAGTCCTCTAAAAAAAAAAAAAGACTCCACTGCTAAGCTCTGACAAATGTGCCTGCTACCACGCTGGGTTCCTTCACAAACACACAATTCACAATTATAAGCAATTTTGTAAAATGCACGCCATGTTCCCTGGAGCATTCCTTGGGGTGGTTAAATATGTAATTGGGTAATTTTCTGAAATGCTTATTATTTACCTGAGTCTCATTTCAGTCTCCCTGGTAAATAGAATATCCCTGCCAGTGGTTATTATCCCCCCAAAGGATTCCAAAATTGTCAGGGATCCTCTAACTTTCCCAAAGCACTTCGTAGGACTTGGGGTGGAGATAGGGAAAACTGAGCTACCTGTGCCAACCTTCTTATTTAAATGACCAGGTGGGCTTCCTTCTTTTCCCAGAACGGGGCTTTTCTGGATTTGAGGCACAGTGGAAAATGAATAGCAGGACTTTTAAATTTCTTCATGACTTAACATTGCATCTTAGCTGGTTGCAAATCTCATTATCAGCTTTACAGCTGTTTTTCTACCTTGATTTATTGTTATTTTTGGATCGGAAAGAAGAATGGCAAGATTGTAGCCTCGAGGTTTGCTTTGGAAAATAAAGTTTGAATTTAGCTGCTGTTGATTTATACCCGGTGTGCTATACTTAGCATGAATGTACAGTTAAGCATACTTTATAGGTAATTACTCCTTCTATCGATATGAAGCAGCTGTGCATAGCCTAGAATAATACCCAGTTTTTGAAACAGTACCTTCTAAAGTGGTATATTAGGTAAATAAATTCTGATGATGGTGGTACTATTTCATCCAACAAGAGATCTCACTCCCTCTGAACCCACATCTTTTACTATTTGCCTAGTTATATAGGAACAATAAAAACTCGCCAAGACCAGATTTAACTACAGTGAATAACAGAAAGTAAACAGTCTCTAACTGAAATGAGTTCAAATTAAAATAGAGAATAAGAAATCCAAAGGAAAAAGTGATGGGAGTTGTTTTAGAGAGTCAAGTGCCCAAATTCTTTTCCTTTTAGGTCCTACTAAAAAAACATTCTATAACACAGGATTTTAATATAACAAACTCAGGTTTCCCCTCTATGTCAATTATATAGGGCAATTAAAATTTGGTCTTTACCATTTTTTAATTACATTATTTAAATTCACAATACAAAGTATGTGGTTCTTTTATTTTATTCTTCAAAAATACGCAGCATAAAGAAAACTAAATCATTTTAAACAAAATCTCTGCTATGGCTTGAAGACTAGAGACCCTCCACTTTGCCTGGTGTAATCTTGGTAAGTATGGAAACGGGACCCTCAGTTCACGGAACAGGAACAACCTGTGCATACTGTCACTGTCCACATATTTCCTTCTGTATAAAATAAGCCTTGATATGTCATATGAACCCCTCCCCATGGTTCCACACAACACAGTTTGAGAACCACTGATCTAAAGACACCACACAGAGACTGAGATGTTAGTGTATCTTCCATATCCATTAGCTGGTACTTGCTGATTTTACTGTCGTTTGTTTTGTTTTACTCTGAATCTGATAAATTTCATAGACGTAAATAGTAACTCTTAGTTTAGGGGCCAACAATCAAGGATCACAGCATTTTTGAGGTGGATGAGGTCCTCGAGATGAAATTAATTTCACGAATAAAAAATGGAGAGGAAAAATTAGTCTTGGAGTCTGGCAGACCTATGTCTGAATTTAGCTTCTGAGAGCCTTAGCTTTTTCACTTGCAAACTGGGATTATTAATATTGACCACATGGAAGAATCGTTTCCAAGCTTAAACAAGTAACATATGCAAAAAAAACCTCCCCAGTACCCAGTAGCTATTAAGTGATTTGCCAAATTAACTAGTTGTACAGACAGTGGTTGAGTCACAACTAGTCTTATAACTTCTTGTTCAGCACTATTTCTATAATAGCCATCTAATTTGAGAAACAAATATAAATTAACTGAAGAATGCAATTTATTGTAGGTCCCAAAGAACAAGTTGTAAGCAAACTGTTACCATTTGCCTTATAAGAATCAGTGTGTTGAAAAAAAAAAAAAAATTACAGCCAGACAAAGCTAAACAGTTAACTGTTTCATTTCTGATGAACCTTTAAAGATAGAACAAAGAATTCATAAATTACAACACAATGGAGACATAAACACTGTTAGAAGTCACTATTTTTTCGGCTATTAAAATATTTTAGGGGTGCCTGGCTGGCTCAGTCGGTTAAGCATCTGACTCTTGATTTCAGCTCACGTCATGATCCCAGGGTCACGGGATCCAGCCCCGCGTCAGGCTCTGGGCTGACAGTGCGGAGCCTGCTTAATATTCTCTCTCTCCCTTTGCCTCTCCCAGCCCCCCAAAATATTTTAAATTATGTTTCGCTAGAGGTCACTGCGTGTACAAATGACACTTATGATGTTGTCTTCTTGGGGGATGGGAGTGAAGGGAGGTGGGAGGGGTCTGAATGTGCTACCAAGGGAAGGGGCACCCACACCTGGGTGTTGGGGGGTGGGTAGCCCCATCCAGGAATATGTCTCCAGAGCCTCCCTGTTATCGCTGTCTTTGGTGATGGCATTTCTGAAAATGAAATGTACGTCTGAAATGTGTTTTCTATTAAGGTGTGTCAAAAATTTACATGTTTCATTAAGTTTTTCTAAATGACTAGTTTCAAAGAATGGATGGATGGATGGTTTTCTTTCTACTTTGTTCAAATCTAGTCTATTTAATTAATGTGTTTTCTTTTTTTTTTTTCACAGTATGAGTTATGTTTAAAAATCATATAGGGGCGCCTGGGTGGCTCAGTCGGTTAAGCGTCCAACTTCGGCTCAGGTCATGATCTCGCGGTTTGCGAGTTCGAGCCCCGCGTCATGCTCTGGCTGATAGCTCGGAGCCTGGAGCCTGCTTCGGATTCTGTGTCTCCCTCTCTCTCTGCCCCTCCCCTGTCCATGCTCTGTCTCTCTCTGTCTCAAAAAATAAATTAAAAACATTAAAAAAATAAAAATAAAAAAATAAAAATCATATAGAGAAGTATTTATATACATAGTATTTGAGTATATTTCTGGTATTAGAAATGACTGAACACTAACGTGTTTCCTAAGGAAAGTTATATTATTCTTTTGGAGGGATAAGGCTTTAAATGGGCTGATTTAAAAGAAGGCTGAATTATAGCTGTTTTGGATGCATCGAAATAGGTTAAAACTGAAAATATCAGAGTGTGTCCCATACAGTAGGAAATTAAGGTTTTAAAATTACATGTATGTGTATATTTTATACATTTACATGGCCTATTTAGAGTACAACACTTTTGAGAAAGGGGTCAAAATTTATATTAAAAAACTAGTGAAGGCGGCTAATAATGTTATCAATAAAAGAAGAGAACTAATAAAGATAGGCTCATTAATGCAACTATTTATATTCTTACATATATTTAT
The DNA here is from genome assembly GCF_028018385.1 of Neofelis nebulosa. Classification (NCBI taxonomy): domain Eukaryota; kingdom Metazoa; phylum Chordata; class Mammalia; order Carnivora; family Felidae; genus Neofelis; species Neofelis nebulosa. Next base: position 148,891,413 of record NC_080787.1, read on the forward strand.
AAAAGACGACTTTGGAAAATCTTGCTATATAGAATGAATATAATATAGAAATTTTAATAAGAACTCCTATTGATAACTAAGTACTTTTTATAGCATTATATTTATGTAACATTTTATACTTCCTATAATGTTAATTACTGACTCGAAGGAATTATTTACACTATACGTCAACATGCTAATGTAGAAAATGTGAAAAAAAAGGTTTATTATTTTTTTTATTTTTAGCCATGAAACCTTAATTAAACCTAAGGTTCAGCTTCAGATTTCCTGCTACAATTCTAAGTATCTGGAATACGTTCTAAAATCAGGCCCTGTAATTGGTGGCGACCAGAAGTTATCATATAGAGAATACTTATTCTATATATGTGTATTATATAGGAACTGTGTTAGTCATTTTTACATACAATTTCATTTAATTCTGAGCTCAGATTTATTTTCATTATAATTTTTTTAATGTCTTATTTGTTTTTTGAGAGACATAGACAGAGTGCGAGTGGGGGCGGGGGGGGGGGAGGGAGGGGCAGAGAGAGAAGGAGACACAGAATGTGAAGCAGGCTCCAGGCTCTGAGCTGCCACCACAGAGCCCGATGTGGGGCTCAAACTCATGAACCATGAGATCATGACCCGAGCCGAAGTCGGACGCCTAACCAACTGAGCCACCCAGGCACCCCAGACTTATTTGCATTTTAAGTGAGAAAATCAGCTCAGTGTCTGATAAACAAATCTGGAGTTGGATAAGCACCATCTAACTGCAAAGTTAGTACGTGGGCCATGATCCCCGAGTCATGGATGTGCAACTGAGTCTACCACTTGGGAGCTGAAGCATTAACCCTCCAAAAGAAGACTTTGATGCAGACTGCCAAATGTCTACCTAATTCTTTCCTCTGTCCCTAGGCATTTATCTAAACTTCATTTCTCAAGTTCCCTTGCAGCACACAAAGCTGAATGGCTGTGGCCCAGCCAATGGAATGAAGAGTTGAGTGCTATATGCAGGCTGGGGTTTATCAGAAAAACACATGTCTTCATTTATTATTTCTTTCCCCTCTGCCAGCTGGACCCTGGATGTGGGGATCAGTCTCACATGAAGACAGTGATAAATTCCAACGGGATAGCAAAGCCAAAGGATAGGAACACCGCTTTGAAGAAAATCACTCACATGCCTGAACACTGCTCCCACCCCAGGCACAAACCAAGCTACATTTGTGTGTGAGCCATTATATTTTGAGTTCTGTTGGTTAAACGGAACAGTTTGGTCCATAATAACCAGTAAAAATGTTTTCAGAGGCTCTGCTTCATGACAATCCATGTGGGAAAAACCAAAGACCAAGACAGGGCTGCAAAGGACATTCTAACCACCTCTACCTCAAAGAAGATTATTCTATATTTACTCTTACAAAGGAGGGAAAGTTCAGCAGACCCTTCCCTAAAATGTTTGTTAGCAAGTCCAGATTTTAAAATTAGACAATCAGCAAAAAGTTCCCAGTATTCCTGGGTACCTGGGTGGCTCGGTCGGTTAAGCACCCGACTCGGCTCAGGTCATGATCTCATGGTTCGGGAGTTCAAGCCCCGCATTGACTCGCTGCTGTCAGCATGGAGCCTGCTTTGGATCCTCTGTACCCCTCTCTCTCTGCCCCTCCCCCATTTGTTCTCTGTCTCTCAAAATAAACTTAAAAAAATAAATATTAAAAAAGTTCCCAGCATTCCTCAGGTAACAAGTGTTGATATACACTTGTATCTATATCATGTATATCACGATATATGCAGTATTCCTCAGGCACACAAGTGGGGCATCAGCTAAGACCTAGTAGGATCGGGGGTCAAACTGGGGCAGAAGGGAGAACAAGACATATCTTCAGGGATACCCCGTAGCTAAACTGCCAAGGACCAGAACTTCTATACAGGGTCCATGTTCAATAGACCTTCCCTGAACTTGGTGATGCCATGTATTTGAAAACTATTTCGGCGTCTAGAGGGTGGCTGTCAGGGACCCAACTGTGTTCCTCAACATTCATGTTAAAACCCTCAACCTCCAGTACCTCAGAACATGACAGTATTTGGAGACAGGGCCTTACACAGGTGACTTAGTCATGGTGAATCCAGGCGGGTGGCTTCTAGTCTAATCTGAGTACTATTCTCACGTGAAGAGAAGATTACAGCACAGAGAAAGACACCGGGGCTGCCCCACAGCGAGGCGACCCTGTGAAGGGGCAGCATGAGGGCAACCATCTGTGAGCCAAGGAGGAAAGCAAACCCGCTAAAGCCCCCAGAACCACAAGAAAAGCAGTTTCTGTCACATAAGCCACCCGGCTGGTGGTATTTTTTATGGTAGCCCTAGCCAGCCAATACGGAAGCCAATTTCAAAAGCACTGTTCCAGGTGAACCTCAAGAAAGAGGCTTTCCTGGCAGTGGGAAGGGACAGGGGACATCAGATAAAGTAATTCTGCTTCCTGAAGCATGCTCCTAGTCCCTGCTCCTTTTAGTATTTCTATTGATTTTCATAAGGTGTTTCTTTCTGTAAATATATAAGTCCAGGGGCGCCTGGGTGGCTCAGTCGGTTGAGCTTCCGACTTCGGCTCAGGTCATGACCTCACGGTCTGTGAGTTCGAGCCCCGCGTCAGGCTCTGTGCTGACAGCTCGGAGCCTGGAGCCTGCTTTGGATTCTGTGTCTCCCTCTCTTTCTGCCCCTCCCCCTTTCGTGCTCTGTCTCTCTCTGTCTCAAAAATAAATAAACATTAATAAAAAATTAAATGTATAAGTCCAAGACCAGTGGTTTCTAGTAAAGGCTTGAAAAGCAGACAACATAAAAAATATTAATTTTCTAAACTCTGAGGTAGAGTCTGTGGTAGGACATAGAAGATGATCTGGCAGGCATTTGGATTTTACCAGAAATACATAACATAACTGCTTGGTTCAGATGTTATATGTATTTATTTCCATCTTGACATTAGAATATTAAACCACTCCTCCCCTTGCTAAATTGGTATGCATTTAAGACACTAAATTGTTTCACTGTCCTGCTTAGGAACCAAATGATATAAACTCTCATGAATATGTAAATCAACCCCTCTAAGCACATTATTAATTATTTCAAAGATAGTTGGAGGTCAGCAGCTCATAGCAATTTCTATGCATGAAGTCTCATTAATACAAGACATCACACAGCGAGGAAGAATAAAGTTTTATCACAGTTACTGCTTGTGTGCACGCGTGCACGTGCGTGTGTGGCCAGAGTAACATCTAGAACTGAATGCAGCACCAGCAGGCACTGAAGACAGCCTGTGGATGATGATGGAGAAGGGGTAAGTCATGAAGGAAAACAACACCTGTTTGGGGCACCTGGGTGGCTCAGTGGGTCAAACATTCAACTTTGGCTCAGGTCATGAAATCACCGCTCGTGAGTTCGAGCCCCACGTCAGGCTCTGTGCTGACAGCTCTGAGACTGGAGCCTGCTTCACGTTCTGTCTCTGTCTCTCTGCCTTTCCCCTGCTTGCGCTCACTCTCTGTCTCTCTCTGTCTCTCTCTCTCTCTCTCTCAAATATACAAAAAAAAAAAAAATAGAAAAAGAAAACAACACCTGTTTGAATCAGGAAATGCAGACTTGAACATCCAAAGAAATTTCTGTTGCAAATACGCTTCAGTTTCCTTGCCCCAGAGGCCAAAACGGCTAGCTCCAGAAATCTGTAGCTCATAAAGATAAAGCACACTCTCATTTTCCGAGACACTAGACAGCGCACAGAAGGTTTGGTCCCTGTGTCTGTAAGTCTACACACTGCTGAGAGCCTCTGTGGCAGCTATAATCAGCTTTTTAGGTGGTTCTCAGCAACTGAAATGCTCTGATATAAGCCGTGCGCTGGCTGAGGTGCAACCAGCAGAAAATGTACTGCAAACCTGTGGATGGTGGTACAGAGAAGGACTGAGAAATAGAGGAGAGCATTTAACATAGTGAGCAGTGCTTTGTAAAATTCACAATATGGGTATTAGACTCTTATTCTCACCAAACTGCAATAAAATTGATCCAACTTGCCTAAGTAACTCTTCAGGGTCCCTCTTATCATTGGCTTTCATGTCTCTGATTGTGAACTCAGAATTTATCTGGTGAAAAAGATAAAAAAAAACCTGTTCACAGTGGATAGCAACTGAGATGAGGAAGATAAGCATAAGCAGCCTCCATCTAGTGCGATGAACAAAATATACGTAACAGAGAGAAGAATAGGCATCCGAAATACTGGAATACTTTGTACAGGTGTTCGAGTTTTCTGACCAGGGGCATAATGGGAATTTTGATGTTTCTGGTGGAGGAAACTGGGCAGAACATTTTCAGCATCAATTTGAAAGTTAAAAGTAGGCAACTGTCATTTTTAGGGGTGTATGTCCCTAGGCTGGCGGTGCTACGAGGAAAAGCAGGGAGATGAATATTACAAAAGGCAAGATAATAGTTGCATGGGAGCAAGAGAGAGGAGGTTGTGAGTGGGGAGGGGTACCCCAGGGGCTTCCGGGATGCTGGTGTTTCTTTGATCTGGGACACGATCCCAGGGGTTGTCAATAACTACAAATCTATGATACCAGAGTGGTTAAGCACTGTTGTGTATGCATAAGAGGTCTCGTGATAAATTTAAGAATGCATCAAACCATTTACAATGGTATACTTAAAAGTCGATTAATATTCTATTGACAAGATTATAATCCTTCCGGATGCAGGAGAGCACCCTCTGTACTGATAATGCCAAGTGCACAGGCTCAAAAATTGTGCTAACTGCCAATAAGGCCGGGGAGAGGAATTTGGATAAATACATTTTAATAAAAAGAAGCACAAAGTCTAAAGACCGTTGTTTTGAACAACTTTTGTCGCTATCTTGAACAATCACAGGCATTTTTCTAGAACCCTTTGGATAAGAATAAATTTAGAGTTAAAAACGGTCTGCCTTTTGCCCCTCCAAAACAAAGGTAGAATGCTCTTTTTAAGCGTTCAGGGTGGAAATAGGTGGAAAGAAACTATTTTTGGATTCTCTGCTGGCTACCGAAAGCATTCCCACCTTGCTTCTGTTTTTCTAAAATGTCATTTTATTTTTAACCACTTAATAAGTTGCAAGAAAAGATGAAAGGCAGCTTGGAAAGGAGAGACCCAAGCAAAGTAACGATGAAGGCACAGTCTCCTTGGGCACGGGGTTCCTCCTAAAGATACAGGAAGACTTGCTGGCAGCATTTCTAATTGGTGTGCAGACTCTCTTCATCTGTAAAACCCTGAAGACTCACACGCGCATCAAACAAATGTGGGAGTCCACGGTCCTCGCTGAGTTAGGCAGCATTTCTAAGAGGAAACACAGGACAGTAGACAATGCCTGTCGATCTAGCTAGATTGAGCTCCTGGACACCACCGGTTCTGTCCTACAGCTCTTTTTCTTGTCCCTGTCCATGGACAGTCATTCCCTATGACAGAGCCACTTGACTGAGAGTTATTCCTGTTGCGCGCGCGCGCGCACACACACACACGCACACACACACACCCTCGTGTGGTTAGGGGTGGCCGTGTAGCTCAGGTGGAATAGGTGATGTGCCCCATTTCCAGGCCTGGTGTCCAAAAACTCCAGCCTGAGGCTCCCACCCTCCCTGCCTCTGCCAGCTTGGACTGCAAGAAAAGGATCTCGTGGGGATTCAGAGGCCACTGGGGGTGACAGAAACACTAGGTGGCAGAAGACAGAATCTGAGTCCCACAATGATATCATGGGGCAGAGGTGTCACAGCTGACCCACACTGAATCATGAGGTGAGTGGAAACCTTGATTCTGTGATTTCAGTGTTGCTTTTTTTTTTATTAAAAAAATTTTTTTTCATCTTTATTTTTGAGAGAGAGAGAGAGAGAGAGACAGAGTGTGAGTGGGGGAGGGGCAAATAGCGAGTGAGACACAGAATCTGAAGCAGGCTCCAGGCTCTGAGCTGTCAGCACAGAGCCCGATGCGGGGCTTGAACTCACAAACTGCAAGATGATGGCCTGAGCTGAAGTCGGACTCTTAACCAACTGAGCCACCCAGGCGCCCCATCAGTGTTGCTTTTGTTAGAAAAGGTATACTACTATTCTGACTTTCATACATTCAAATCAAAGGCAAACTGTCAAAATTTCTAAATCACCACCCCCTCCCCGCAATAAACCACAAAGCTTAGCATTCATCTCAGAAAATTCCTAAATTTGATTTAGTTTCAATTAAAGAAAGAAGATCGGCTTTGGACTGCAAGATTATCAGCTTCTTGAATCCTGGTGCTGACATTTTCATGCCATCTATCACAATTATTCAAGATCTGGGAGCTAGGAAGCAAAGGGGCTGTGTATTTCAGAGTTGGACAGATATATAGACAATGTGTGTATAAATAGGTTTCTAGGCAGTTTGTTAATATTTTAAAGCTCATTTATAGAGTGCAAAATTGCTTTTTAGAAAAATATGAATTTAGGGGCGCCTGGGTGGTGCAGTCGGTTAAGCGTCCGACTTCAGCCAGGTCACGATCTCGCGGTCCGTGAGTTCGAGCCCCGCGTCGGGCTCTGGGCTGATGGCTCGGAGCCTGGAGCCTGTTTCCGATTCTGTGTCTCCCTCTCTCTCTGCCCCTCCCCCGTTCATGCTCTGTCTCTCTCTGTCCAAAAATAAAAATAAAAAAAATAAAAAAAAAAACGTTGGAAAAAAAAAAGAAAAATATGAATTTACATTCTTGCCTGTTTTTGAATGTATGTCCATCCATATTTTATTTTATGCTTTAAATGAATAATTCTTTAGCAACTAATCATGTTAAACTTTTAATGTGTATTGATCATGCACATATCTTCTTTGGTGACCTATCTTTTAATTTATTTCCCCACTTTTCTATGTGGTTTTAGTAATTATATTGAAATGATTATGTGTGTATATTTGGAAGAGCAATGATCGAAAGCCAAAAGAAAATGTATTTTGGATTTTATGCTTAGCTCCCCAAATAGCTATCCAGAAACCATCCTTGACTCTGTAGGCATCAAGAAGGTCTCTGTATCCCAAAAGGACCAGGACAATCTGCCTTGTGCCTCATGTTGCCCACAAGGATGCTAAGGGCCCTAATGGACTGCAGTTTCTGAGTGGACATATTAGATAGAAAGGAAATGTCATTCTAAGGTATATGAAAATGGGAATTACATGAAAATGTGACCTGGGAAGAGAAGAGTAACAACAAACAAAAAGCACCGAGGACACAGTCGGGGATGCACCTGTACCTGGATGGTGTCAGTAGAGCCAGTGGCCATGGTAATGGCATGTCACAGAGAAACCAGGAACGATGCCCTCGGACACCCCAAGGCTACAGGAAATCCATGTTGCCAGGGCCCATAATGGACTAGAGGCGAATCCGTTCTACATGGTCTTCAGCATGTACTTGTAGAACAGCACTCCAAAATAAATCAACCTAACTTCACGAAGCTCCATTCAGTTGTGTGAGTGATACTCACGGTTAAGAGCAGATGAAAACAGTGCTTTGGCATTTCAAAATAATTTCTAGATGGAATTCTCATAATAGCAGGTACAGAAGAAAAGATAGCAAATATGTCAAAATAATTACGGAGTTTCTCTCAAAGCCCATAGTTTCATGCAAGAGTTTCTCAGAGGCTCTGGATATAGGCCATTTTGGCTGGGTTTGCTGATCTTATTTTCAACTTCAATGTTTATTGAAAATCCTATGCTGGATGGCAAATCAAATCACTCATGGACAAAACAGGCAAGGGCAGAGGGAGTATTTTTGTGCTTATTAATGCTACAGTCTCCCACTGAAAATACCTTGTTGCTTGTGGAATGCTCACCCCCACAGTAGTTCTTAGACTCTTCATCGGGGGACTCTTAACAAATACTGGGGGCCATCCCAGAGGTTCTTTTAATTGGCCTGAGGCATGGATGAGCATTGGATTTTTTTTTTAACTTTGTTTTATTGAAATGTACATCCAGGGTTGAGAAGCACTGTCCCTAGAGGGAAGCAGGGTGGGAGAATGGAGAGAATCTGGAGCTTTGGGGTCAACCACACCTGGATGGAAGCAACAGCTCGATTCTTCCTGTGATCCTGGGTACCTAATACTAAGGCTTTACTTCTTCCTCTGTAAAATAAGAACAATTCCTACTTTTCAAGTTTGCTGTTGGTTTAAATATGGAAAGAGTGCTAAAAATTTGGACACTCTTCCCTTGACATTCTTTTCCATAGAACTTTCAAAATAGTACTTTAACTGTGGTTACTGGCTTCTCTACTCCTACAATGTTTAAAAACACACATTCAAGAGCCACAACTAGCTGGCACTGAACACCAGCTCTGTTATTCATTAGCTGTAACACCATGTACACTTTAATTAGCTTCTGTGAGCCTTAAATAATTCGTGTATAAAATTGGAAGAATGACAATATCCATTTCAATAGGTCTTTGGGGGATTACACGGATGCATGTATGTAAGCACTTAGAGCAGCACCTTATATACAGTAAATAGCCAGTAACAGTCCTAATCATTACTTACTTTCTACTCTCAGGGAAATAAAATTCAGCATCCCACTCTGACAAAGCATAACAAAATTTCTGGTCAAATGAGAAGCTCACACAAAGGAATCAGGGTTTGTGCCCGAAAGGGTTTTACACCACTTTTCGTTGTTTGTCATCGTAATTATGATAATGAAAAACGTTGGTTCGTTGTTGACTAGCTAGCCATACCTTGAAGAATGTATATGTCTAAAATTGAGCTTTGAAAATGTTTAGTTCAGTGATCTTGAAAAAGGATTGAAAGACTAGATTATGGGAAAAAAGAACATCTTATGAATTCATGGTAAGAGGTATTAGACATTTATATAGAAATGTGAACTTATACAGAGACTCTTAGCAAAACATTTGATGTGTGGGTTATTGAGCAATAGAAATAGATGTTTTGTCTAGCTTTTCCGTGGCTTCTATGGGACCAGTGTAGTTTGAAAAATAGTTTACCAAGGGTGCCTGGGTGGCTCAGTCGGTTAAGTGTCCAACATTGGCTCAGGTCATGATCTCGAGGTTCACGAGTTTGAGCCCCACATCAGGCTTTCTGCTGTCAACATAGATTCTGACTTCAGATTCTGTGTCTCCCTCTCTCACTGCCCCTCCCCACTCTTGCTCTGTCTCTTTCTCTCTCTCTCAAAAAGAAATAAACATTTTAAAAAATTAAAAAAAAGAAAAACAGTTTACCAATTCAACTCACAGCCTCTATTTTTTATATAAAGTTTGTAGTACCAGAAAACTGATCTCATTTTCCCCCCTCATAACGTCACTATTCAAACAGTAGCGAGTGGTTTGTTTCCCGGGCTCTGGAGATAACAAATGATGGATTTGGGGGAAAGACTGTTTTGTAAGGATTGTGGGAGGGTGAGGAATAAAGTGTTGTATTTAACTCAAAGAGTGGAAAAGCACTCTTGAATAGTGCTGTGCATGAGATACAGATATCTGTATCTGATACTGATCCGTATCTGTACAGATATTGGATGTAGCTTTGGCTTTTTGTTTGTTTTTGTTATTTTGAGAGAGAGAGAGAGAGAGAGAGAGAGAGAGAGAGAGAGAGAGAGAGAATGAGACAGAATGAGTGGGGGAGGGGCAGAGAGAGAGGGAGAAAGAGAATCTTAAGCAGGCTCCACACTCTGCATGGAGCCCAATGTGGGGCTCAATCCCAGGACCTTGAGATCATGACCTGAGCTGATGTTAAGAGTCAGACACTCAACCGACTGAGCCACCCAGGCACCCCTTCATGTTAGCTTTGAATAATACCCATGCCATCCTAGTGGGATAATCCATTCTAGTTTGCAAGCATCAGAAAGTCCTTTGGCCTCTGCCAAAGTAGAAACACAATCACCAAGCAAATATGTATCTACCAGTGAATCCACCCTATTTACAGTTTCATGCAGACCCCTGAGATCAGAAAAGTCAAAGAGTGATTTAAAGCTATGGATTCCAGTGCCAATGTAACCATCTCTTGTGGTTAGAGATGAACTTTGCCACTGAGAGGAAGTGGTGGCTTTATGAATACAATGCCCCTTGATTATATAAATAAATCTTGGATTAATTTTCTTGGAAAAACCGTAATCTAAAAATGGCTAGTAGCCACCATGGGGGCCTGAAACCATTTTACTAGATTTCAAAATACCATGGCGGAAAGATATTATTTTTATTAAAATGTTTTATTTATTTTTGAGAGAGGGAGGGAGAGAGTGAGCGAGCAAGCAGGGGAGGGTCAGAGAGAGAGGGAGACACAGAATCTGAAGCAGGCTCTGGGCTCCTAGCTGTCATCACAGAGCCTGACACGGGGCTTGAACTCAGGGACTGCGAGATCATGACCTGAACCGACGTCAGACGCTTAGCCAACTGAGCCACCCAGGTGCCCCACCATGGTGGAAAGATAAATGGACAACTCTTCAGAGAACCAACAATATTCAGTCAGGTTAAAACCATGAGCAATAAAAGAATAAGCATGCACGCACGCACATACGCACAAGCTGAGCTTCCAGAAACTTCTAATCTTCCAAAAACCAAAGATAACACTGGGGACTTTGAGGTTCAGGCATTCTACACAAGACTGTTGAGGTCAGGAAAGAGCCGTCAAGGAAATGTTCAATGGAACCGTGATCAACATGAACAGCAATACACCTTCTTTGCCAAATGGATCTGGCATAGAATTTGAGCCTTGCCTGAGTAATCTAGCTGTCATAAAGCTGACCTTTCAATGCATTCTTAGTTCCATTGTGGAATTAGCCATCATTTTTGCTTGTCATACACAGTATTAAGTTTTATTTACGAGATTTATAGACATTGTTATAACCTTTTAATTAACTCCACCATGAAAGAACAGCATGCCATGGAAATAGTATGAGTTCAATCAATTCTTTTTTCTGATAGTCTGCTATTTTTATCCTTAGTTTGAAAAGCCTTGATTTTCTATTTCTGTTTTTTTTTTTACTAGTTTATTTTATGTGTCTTGTTTTACACTCCATGAATCAAGGCAAAGTCAAATAAACCAAGGGAAAAAGATGGTCAGATAGATGGACAGATGTATACTGCTTGGTAAATGGTTGATTTATGCACTGGACTATAGGAAACACCAACCTACAGTTAAAGAATGTCCGGACGTATGTTCCTCTATGAACACACACATATATGCGCAAATAAATTACATATACTGTCTGTAGGAATACTTACATAGCATGGTTACATAACAACTGAGTTAACAAAAGCCAGTATTCATTATGTGCTTGCGGTCTTCAGCATTTAACGCAAAGGCACTCTATATGGCATTATTGTAATCCATCCACATAACAATGTATAAAATAGTTGCTATTGTATTATCTCCATTTTAGCTTAAAATGAAACAAGAGACATACCAAGGATAAGTAACTTGCCCTACATTAGGAAGGTGGTGAATCTCCAAGCCAGGATTTGAACTTGGCTTCTCTGATTCTCTATGTACACTTCAGGACATGTGCAAAGTTATTCATTGGTTTATGGGGAGGTAATCAGGTCTTTAAAATGTGAAAAAATTAGTCTTTACTAGGACTTAACGTACCGGCTGATGCTGGAACTTCTCATACCCTGGTGTGTGTGTGGGATGTATCATGTTATGACCTGCAAAGAGGGTGTCTTGAGGGGACAGTGGGGAGTCCTAAAATGCAGACTCTTAGAGAGTCTCTGCTGAGCAAGGTTCAAAACAATCCAGTTTGTTTCTTACAAAATAAAACAAAAATTCTGTAATAACATTTGAAAGCCTCTTTTCATCTAATAGGAGGAACACTTATAATCTGAGTTCACGGTTAAAAAAAAAGGCTGAAATAATACATGACAATATTGTGACAAACTGAATTGTAGTTTGTAATAAGCACTTTTGAAGATTTGTATTAAAACATTGTTGAAGACATAAAGGAACAAGTACTGAAATCAATTATACAGCACAGGAAGTTTACTACACAGTTGAAAGTCGTTATGGTTGTAACTTGTCTCAGCTTGTGGTTACTTGCTACTTCTCTTTTTTCCTGGTTTCCAAAGCTCATTAAAAATCAAAGAATAGGAAAACTTTACATAAAAATAGGTTAATTTTAGCTTCCACATTATTGTCCGTGCACACAAAAAAACTGAAAGACAATATCGTTTAGTTCAACCTGTAATGTGTGACCACACTGGTGGCCCAGTCAAATTCATTCAGTTCACTGTTATGGGGGTGGGGCGTGGTGCCCAAGTCTGTGAATCCAGCTTTAAAACGCACATCCCACACAGGACGCTAGCCCTCCAGTGGTTCCTTATTGTAGGTAACAGTCAATATTGCTAATGTGTGGAGATTAGTACAGGCCTATGTATCAGTTTTTATAAATATCTCGTTATCAATAGGTTTGCAATTCAAATATCTTTAGATATCTTTGATAACTTTCAATCATCAAGAACTGCAGACAATGTGTGTTACTCTATTCTGGATACATTGTCTTTTAATAACAAAATCCACAAATATGTAGCTTTCTCCTTCTTGCTGTTAAACATTAAAAGAGGTGTTAGGGAAGGTAAGTTCTTGGTAGTGAGTGGTATTTAAAAAAACAAAAGCAAGGTTTTAAGGAGAGTTATGTTTAAATAACAGGTGATGAGGTAGATACACTCACAAAAATTATTTAAAAGGGTTCCAAAGAAAAAATCCAAAGTAGCAAGAATTACGAGAAAAACCTAGAACAACTTGTCATGCTAGAAAGCCTGGCTAATGTGTACGAGAGGAGTGATTGCACATTTGTTTTTTATTTTGTATGTTTGAAATTTCCTACAATTAAAATGCTTTAAAATTTAAAGCTGCATGAGAAGTAAACTAACTTTTAGAGGTGCCTTGAGTATGAAGAGAAAACATGAAAATGGATATTCCATGCTACATGGTTTTGTGAAGGAAGAGAGTTTATCAGTACAAAATTATCCCATGAAAAATAGAATCTTTCAATCTGAAAATAAATATTTCACTAACTTTTGAATGCTTTTGTTAAAAATACAAAAGTCCAAAACCTTTCAGTGAGTTTTCCTTAATATGCTGATACATGCATTATGTGAATCTTAATTAATAAACATTGCATTATTGGCAAATACAGTCAAAAAATGAGCATCATAATTTACAAAGTCAACAATGAAATCAGCTTCTTCTATTTGGAAATGTGAAATACTTTTGAGTTATATTTTTCAGCTTTGATCAAAAAAACATTTAAACTAAGTACCGAAATAAGTTAAACTTAAAATCTGACCATTGAATCAAGCTATCACAATTTCAAACCACAATTTTCAAAATCAGTGAAGCATATTTACTCATATTGCAATGATTTTATATATATGTATGTGTATATATATATATATATATATATGTATATATATATATATATGAATGAATGAGGTACAGACCCCTATCTCATTCCATATATAAAAAATAATTCAAAATGTTATCAATGGCCTAAGCATTAAAGCTAAGCTATTAGAAGAAAACATGGGAGTCATTCTTCAGGACCTTGGTTTTGACAATGGATTCCTACCTTTGACACCAAAAGCACAAACAACAAAAGAAAAAATAGATAAAATAGATTTCTTCAACATTAAAAACTTTTATGTATTGAAGGATATTATCATGAAAGTAAAAATACAACCCACAGAATAGGAAAAATGTTTGCAAGTCATATATCTGATAAATGTCTATTATCCAGAACACATAAAGAACTCTTACCAGTCAGCAACAAGACAAACAACCCAATCAAAAAATGGGCAAAGGTCTTGGATATTCTCCAAACAGAAACGCAAATGGTCAACAAGCATACAAGAAAATATTCAACATCATCAGTCATTAAAGAAATGCAAGTCAAAACCACACTGAGGTACCACTCCAAATTTAATAGTATGGCTATTAAAAACAAAACAGGAAAATAACAAGTGTGGGAGAGGATGTAAAGAAATAAAAACCTTTATAAGTTACTGGTAGGAATGCAAAATGGTGCAGCAGCTATGGAAGATAGTTTGGTAGTTCTTCAAAAGATTAAATATAGAATTAGCATATGACCTAGCAATTGCACTCCTGGGTATACACCCAAGAGAAATGAAAACATATATGCACACAGGAACAAATACACAAATGTTTTTGGTAGCATTATTCAGAATAGCCAAAAGGTGAAAACAACACAAATGTCCATCAGCAAAGAAATGGATAAACAGATTGTGGTATGTCCATATGATGGAATATTAATCAGTCATAAAAAGGAATGAAGATACATGCCACAAGTTGGATGAACTTCAAAAACATTATGGTAAGTGAAACAAGGAAGACACAAAAGGTTACATATTGCATGATTCCTTTTATATGAAGTATCTAGAATTGGTAAATCCACAGAGGAAGATGATAGTGGTTGCCAAGAGACAGAGGTGAGGGGAAATTGGGAACGCTTACTTAATGAATGCGGGGTATTTTTCTGGGATCATGAAAAAATTTTGAAACTAGAGATGGGTGATAGTCCTCACATCACATTGTGAAAACAGGAAATGCCACTGAACTGGCACTTGAAAATAGTTAACTGTATGTTATGTGAATTTCACCTCAATAAAAAAATACATGTAACAACAGTAATATAAGTAAAGAATGTTCTTCAATGTTGAAAGATAAAAAAACTGAAAATATTAAATATTTCAGCTTTATCTCATTCTTCAAAATCCTTCAAAGTATATGTTCTTTCATATATATGCGTATGTGCTCAAAATTTTTAGCAAAGAGGGTATACAATTTGAAAACGTGGATAGGGCTGCTCTAGATCCATGGTAATCTGTAACTTGTAGGGTGAATCCATAGACATACTTTGTGCACCTCGGCTGAATAATATTTTAAAATTTATTTTCCATACTTTTATGCAGGTGATGCATTTTCCAGTTCAACATAACTCCTGCATACCTTCGTATTTTATATTTTTGTGATGCAAACACTGTTTCTTGCTCAGCAGGGATCAAATAGATATTTGAATTTTCAACCCCTCGGCGGGGGATTGAGTATCCCTAAGATAGTCTTGCATCAATAGTTCTTCCGTCATTAATTAGCATTAAAAATGGAGAAGAAAAAAGTACTAGACTTACCCACACACGGCAGAGAGTAGCCCAGCTGAGGGTCATGGATAAACTGCCTGTCATTAAGTCTTGTCACACAGTATAAGTAGAAACAGTCTAAGCAAATCACGTGGCGATGGTTGCATTGGAAAACCAGGACAGGGCTCCTGCACAGAAAAATAAAAAAAGAAAAGGAAAACATTTCCTCTAATACTTCTAAGAGTCGAAAGGCAACATGTGCTTTGGGACACTTTGTAATCCTATCAGCTTGCTTAGAAAATGCTCTGTGTAGACACCTGCACTGCTCACCATTGAGCACATGTGTGTTAAAGCTGCACCTTAAAAATTGGAAACATTTCATTAACTATACATAACATTGATTTTCCTAAATTTATATTTTTATATTAACATATTTACCAAACTGTTGTTTAAATCTGAGCTCAGATATAACCTCTTTCTAGATCATCTTCTAGAAGCCTCGTAATTCCCAATTCACCCATGAATCACCCCATTTATACATTGTTTCATTGATACAAAATTACATCATACTATTGATATGCTTCTCTACCGACTGTGATCTCCTTGAAAGTAGATACTGTGCTTAATTTAAATTGATATTCTCATAGTACCAGGCACGGTAAGGTTTAAATAAACATTCCTTGAATTGTATGTTAATGATATATAAAATCTGAACTTCCCAAAAGCCAAAAGAAAAATTACCATGGTGCCAAAGTAGGTATGTTAAACAATCACTCATATTTCATTGGCAAGCAGAAAAGTAGAATTTCAAAATAAAAATTATCTAGCACAGATTCTTTTCTAAAAGATTTAGTCTATCGTGCCATCCCTACTCCACTCAAACAGCCAATTTATTAAATCAAGGTTAGGAGCTTACTAATAAATTGATATAGGAGTTCTAAAATCTTTGGATTCCCTTAAAATGCTTTATAGGGGAAAAATGCCCCAAATAAGCATGTATTTTTGCTAACAAAATGAACCACATTATTTTATAACCAAAAGAAAAAAAAAAAAGAAAGGGAGAGAGAGAGAGAGACAAATTGAATTAATTTCACATCAGCCCCAAGGCCATATTAATAGTAAAACAAAAAAAAAAACAAAAAAACCCAAAAACAAACAAACAAACAAACAAAAAACCACTGGAGTTTATATAGATAAGCCTATTCTCTGTGTAATGACAACAAAATACAAAATAGTTCTTTTTTATTTCATACACAATTCTTAAAAGACCTCAGAGCTCTTCAAAAGCCCTTTCCCCAGAAAAAATTGATATTAAACATTAATATTAGTAACATGTAATTTTCTTAACAATTAAAAGGTTTTCAAAATTCTGCTTTCCCACTTATTTCAAAGCAATATCTAATACAAAACAAAAAAAAATAACTTGGTATTTTAATGTCATGGATCAACAGGGCAATGGTCATCATAAACTGGGCAAGGATGTCCCTAAATGCTTTTATGTGCTTCTATTTCTCATCTCTGAACCTACTGCAGTCCTTTTGGGGCTATCATTTCCATTTCCAGAGCCTTTTTCAATTAGGCATTGACTGTGTTCTGAACTTTCAACCTCTTCCCTTCTAATAACATTCTGCTGGAAGATGATAAAATATAATACCTTCTCATTTCTATCACGAGTCAGACATACACACATGCACAAGCGCACACACACCGCATTCACTCTGTGTGACCCTATAGAACTGCCGTATTCTATGTTCTCCTCATGGCTAAGTTCTATGAAAAATATTCTCCATTCTGGTCTTAGCAACATGGTCGACTAAGCCTTTAGAGACGCTCAATCTGCTCTCAACACATGGAAGCACTGGAGAAAATATTAGAACATTCATAAAAATGTTCCTCTATATAACAAGGTTAAGAAAGAAAGCTTAGCAATTACCCGGTAGAAGAAATAAAAGGAAAACTTATAAAGCCAAAGCAGTAGGAACATGAACTGTTGGCATAGTGTCCCAGAGCAACATTAAGGTATATGGTAGCCGCTGGTCCAGGAAGTGAGTTCTTTTCCATCCCTATTAAGGAAAAATGGAGAGAGTTTTGTTCTATGTGTGGGCAACACTACATATTTATGGATTTGTCCTTCGGTTAAAATATGGCCGCAATCTACTTAGACCGTGTGGACAATCCACAGAACATCAGCTGTTCTACTTTACTGATGGCATCCTACCATTTGGAACAGATTGGAAAGGAATGGTGAATACATGAGAGGCCATGCTGTGAGTAAATCCTGTGCAGATTCAGGAGCCCACCACATTAGGAAAGGTTTTAGAGGCCCAATGTTTGGGGCATGGAGGGCACACTCAACAGACACAGTAGTGCATCTTGCCCCTCCCTCTACTACTGCAACTACACACACACACACACACACACACACACACACACACACACAGATACAGCAGTACAAGGACAATCACAGGCCCTGTGGAAACACAGGCTCTAGGCCCCACAGAGTGAAACACATCGTCTTGGGGACACAGGAGGAATCTTACTAAAAATTACAGCCGTACTGGTTCACTTCCGCCTTCTTGAATTGAGATATAGGCGGGGAGCCGAACAGACCAAACCAAAGGACCAATTGATCAGAACCATCAGGATGCAAAGAGCTGGGGAAGAGTTCATAGGGTATCTGGGGGATGCACTGGCACATTTCATGGCACTGCCCTCTGGAATTGTAGCGGCAAATGGACAAGGCAGCAGTTAAGGCAGCATTGAGAAGTGCATGGTGACCGGGACCTGAGAGACCTTAGGATTTACCTGTTGAAGCAGGTAATGTCAATAGCCTTTATTATTACAAAAAAATATAATAGAGTCATCAGAAAGGGCTTTAGAGAATGTTTACCTTGAATAAAAAGTATGAGAAATGAATGCAGGTAGCAGTTTACCAAACAGTGAGAAGTAAAGGAAACAAGATATAAAAATGGGTTCAGCTTTGGAAGTGAGGACAGACCACTAAAGTTCATTAAAGAGAATCCCTTCCCAGGCACAGGGTGTATATATAAGTGACACCAGAACCTACATGTGTGGTTTTACGTGTCCATTTTGGAAAAAAGAAAAAAAAAAGAAAGAAACTGACAAGAGTTTCAGGGAGTGACAAGTATAGAGAAGTCACTCAGGCATTCTGTCACTATCCATATGGAGTGAATATATATATATACATATATATATATATATACATATATATATATATATAGAGAGAGAGAAATATAGAATATATTTATATATATTCTATATATCTGTATAATATGTATATATAATATATATATCTAATATATATCTATATAATATATATAGAGAAATATAGAATAAACATGTAGAAAAAATACATATGTTGATGAATAATGTTATAGATATAGATGTAGATAGTATATGCCCATATTCATGCAGAATTATCAGTCAGTTGGAGTTCTTGATACAGTTTTGAGGTAAGATTGTCCATCTCTTATCAATAATATTTCTAGTTATAAAAAGAGAAATTTCTAGTATTTATGAAAAAGTTAGTGAGGAATAAGCATGCCACCCATAGAAACATTATTGGATTAATCAACTGAGTCATCTAAGAAAAGAAGTGAGGATCATTTCATGGCTGGAGGGACTACATAATTAACTTCCTAAGTATGAGGCAAAAGAGGACAGTGGGAAAAAAAAACTAGTATTTATGATCAACCCCTTTGGGTTAGGTACTTGCTAGGAACTTCTCAAACGTTTTTCCATGTCATCCTCCTATAATAATCTGCCCCCACTCTATCACACATCCTGTTCCTCTCTCTGCCTCCAGCTTTCTTCCAGTTCTTTTACTCCTGGGCTCGTGCTCTTTGTCACTCATTCTTCTAGTATAATACTAGCCTTTATATTCAAATCAAAATTCCAAACTTCAAGGTCCAGTTTAAGATAAGACCTCTAAGGAACTTTTCATGGAGCTTAATTCTTCACTGATTTTTCTCTTTTTCTTTAACTTTTAATCCACAGGGTCTATCCTAATGTGCTTCCTATACTGTCTTTACTTTTATTCAGGCTGAGTGTTTCATAAGTTGCTACTTTAGCTGTCAGCATTAAATGAAAAATCCTGAAACAATGGGGGCTGAACTTGATTACCACCTTCATGACCCATGTCTCACCAAATACAGCAATAAGCACATGACATTATATAATCAATAGTTACTGATCGTACCTGTGGCTTACTGAACAAAATGTTTTTTATTTCATAATCTCTCTGCTCCCATCCTTATATTTTTTACTCAGTTACTTACTGAGCATCTACTTTGGCTGAAGTAGGCACTTAATAAACATACACGGAATACAGCAGTGAGTGGATGAAAAAACATCTCATGACTGATGGGAGCGTTGGGAAAAACACACACAACTCAGTCACAGGCCACAGTCTGGGGACATGACACGCATGTGGACAGGTATTAAAAGGAAGTATGTGTGGTCACCAAACTCTGGTGCCACAGAAGTTAGGACAGCGGAGAAGTATGAGTCAGGGTTAGGAAACCTGAGCTGAATTTAAAAGAATGGGGGATCAGCACTGGGTCCCTGGAGAGAAACGGGGTTTCTGGGCAGGGCGGGAAACAGACGTGGGAAAGAATTCTTGGAACAGAAAAGTTATCAGTTGGGCTGACTGAGGGGATGTATCAGGACAAGAGAAAAGAGATGAGAAGGGTTGGGGACAGGGGTAGGAGGACTTCAGGAGACTGGCCTAATGTGTGGTCTCTCGCTCATGGGATTCACTGAGGCTTGTGAGTCTCGGAAGGGAGAGATGTTTTCCTATGTTTAATTCTGAGGGAACGTGTGGAGGAGAACAAGCTGGAAGTCGTGAGAACTATTTGGAGGTCATTTTAATAACACAGGCATGAGTTACTAAGGAAGCAGACTGTGGTGTGCGGGCGGTTCTAGGAATGGAAAGAAGAAGATGGACAGGAGTGAGTTTTCTGAGGAGAACCTGCCAAGACTTATCTCCTCTTGGGTCTTTGCTCCTCCCAACATTCCTCTGTGCCCTTTGCTCAAATTATATATAAATGTTAATTGATCAATCTAAAAGATGATTTTACCCCCGTGGACCAGGCCACAGAGCAGTTAATCAAAGGTTAAATAAAGTTCTCAATCCCACGTAAAAGGGATTATAAATGCTGTACTTGACATTACTGAAGAGTTATTATTTTCTTTTGAAGCCAACAGTTTTTATTATAATTCATGTGTTTTTATAGAAAGGGGAATGTGGCAAACAGGATAATAGGAAAAAGTGTTTTGAAACTGCAGCTTTGTCCATGTGGCTCTCGTTACATCTGGATCAGGCTCTTCCCTGGCATCAGGCACAGCAGCTGCCCTTGTCCTATGGCTCCTTGCAGACACACTTAGCACCGCCCATGGGTGGCGGGAGTGGCCGTTCTTTTTGCAGGAGGTGCATTTGCAGGAGCCGGTGCAGGTGCAAAAGCAAGCTCAGGTGCAGGAGCCCGTCCATGCAGGTGCAGGAGGCCGCATAGGCACAGGTACAGGAGCCACCGGTGGGGCAGGAGCAGCTGGGTCCATTTCGAGCAGAGGTGAGGACTGAGGTCCAAAGCAGTCAGCACAGCGAGACACTGGTGCAGGCTGCAGGCGTGGTTCTGAAGAGTTTCTTGTAAGCAATGCCTTTCCTGCTTTTGTGAAAGCAGTGATCCAAAGAGGCTTTGCTCACAGAGTATTAGGCATAACTGAAGAAATCTTAGTAAAAAAATATGGCAGACCACTCACATACATCACACAAATAGAACACTGTTACACAATAAGTAGTCCAAACATTTAAGCTCTCATAAAATTAGCTCTCTTGTATCTACAAAATAGCATCAATGTTTTCATATTTATCTGATCAAATGTGCAGTTTAATCTGCTCTCCACCTCATTTGTGTGAGTGCTCTCTCTTTCGCGCTCTCTCTCTCTCTCTCTCTCATTTGCCCTCTCACACACACACTCTCTCTGCCAAAATCTATTTCTCTGACTCTGTCTACTTCTTTGCCCCAGGTATATCTTCATTTATACCCATTAAGAGGCTGCGGTTCCAACTTCTCAGCTGAATGTGACATATATTGAATGTGACACCCCAGAAATTTTAAGATACGTAAAGATAAGGAAGTAAGTCTAAGCTTGAAAGGAAATAAAAATCTAATAAACTGGGTAGGAAAGGGATACACATAAGTGTAACACAGGGCAGGACACTAAGTTATATTAGAGATGTAGGAAATATTAGCAGGCTCTGTGGTAAGCAGCCTTCAGGGTGTCCCCTTAGTGATCTCCACCCCCTGGGATTCATGCCCTTGTGTCCCTTTTACAAATCAGTGGGATGACCTGAGTCATCTACGTGGGAAGTGCAGAAATGACAATGAGCCATTTCTAGGACTAGATCAGAGAAGACCGTGCAGCCTGTGCTGCTTCCTGGGTCAGTAGCTCTGAGGAGAGTGATGGCCGTGTTGCGGGGACACTCAAGCACTCCTATGGAGACCCTCCAGCACAAGACATGCCCTCAGCCTACTGGAGCCCTGGCTGACGGCTTGACCACAATTTCATGAGCTAACCCTGAGCGAGAACCACCCAGCTAAGCTGTTCCCAAGTTCCTGACCCGCCGAAACTGTGCGAGATACCATCCGTTGTTGTTTTAAGCCACTACATTTTGGGGTAATTATTTTTTATGCAGCAATATATAACTAATACAGGTTCGGAGGGGGAAAGAGATCACATTTAGATAGAAAATTAGAAAAGAATTCATGCGAGTAGTTAGTGGCATTGGAATGAAGATCAAGTTTCCAGGGCATGGAGATAGAAAAAAATCTTCCAGGTCAACAGAAGAGACTGGAGTTGCAGAAGAACAGAGCACAGGAGGAGAATGCTGAGTTCTCTGGTATAGCTGGTTTCTCCATTCACCCCAATGAAAAGCAAAATTATATATATATAGGGATAGTAGAATCATCTGAAACACAATGAGAAGCAGTGAAAGTTAGGATAAACATATTAAGTGCAAATCGTTGAGGACATAAAAATAAATTTTTTTCACTGGAGGGAGAAAGTTAGTCCTTGAATTTAGCTTACACTTGACCCTTGGAAACGCACATGTTGTTTTTACAATATTTCGCTTGTGCAACAGTAACATAGATGTTATGCCCCAGTTAGCAATCTTTCAAAGCTCTCTACAAATCCTCAGTACATGAACAACTATGACTCCTGGGAGTTTAATAAAGGATTAGATTAGATAAAAATAATTAGAGGAGGAAAGCTATGCCATTAAGGAACCCGAATCTATCTTCCTAACAACTGTCATTTTAAATCTCTTTTAGTTAGAGATAGCTTATAAACAATAGATAAATGGCTACAGTCTCAGAAACCAAATGCATTTTCGGTTAATCTATATCACCTACTAATTGCCCAAATGAGCTTCTGACGGAGTATCCAACATGGCGCCCGCCCTCGATAACATTTTAACCCACATATGTGATACGGACTCATTATTTGAGTTAGCCAAGTAAGCAATCCCAGTCACTGGAGAGACCCCTGATCCAAGATGCTAATTGATAGCCTCAACTTTTAGAAATTAAAATGAGCTTCAACAGTCGAATGACCTTCGAAATTCCATCCAGCAGCCAAGTTTAAAATCCTGAAGTGAGTTTGTTTATCCATTAGCCTGCTTGGACTCAGAATCCTATTGAGGCCCTGGCAGATCCAAGGTCATTTACCACCACTTCGAATTTCTTCTTGCTCCCTCTGCTCACGTCCTCATTGCTTTATCCTGTCCACTTTGCTGCACAAAAAGGGGTGACTTTGGCTCCGTGAGCTTGCTTGTACAAGGCCCAATATTTCAGCATAAACAACACTGCCAAGGCAAAGACTCCTTATTGAAGTTGACGTTTTTGAATCACTGTCATCAATCCATCCTTGTAATTCTCTGGACTAACTACCAAGTGCCAGGCACTGACCTATGGATGTCATGTAAAAGTGGGCAAGACATGGCCCTTCGCCTCAGAAGGCCACAGGCCCGTAGGGTTGAAGACAAACAAGTAATTATCTCCTGGTGTCGTAAAAGCTACCAGAGGGATGAGTTAGAGAGCATCTAACCCCATCTTTGCGGTCAGTGGAAGGGGTCTCAAGGCAACTCATGCCTCCATGCGTGCATTCAGTCTATATAGAGAGAAGATACCGAAGAAACTAAACAGCTTCCCTTGTTTATAAAGGCTTTAAATAAAATATGATATAAAATACAGTAAATACATTAAAAATAAAATGATTAAGAAAATATATACTCTGCCCCTTTCTCTATCGACAAAATTCCCTTGTCCTCTTTAATCCTCATTCAGTAATTCTATGTCCCATCTGTGACATCAAATGCTACTAAATTTAAGAGAACCCTAACATTAACATTTGTTCCAAGGTTTGATCCCACTGATCAATACTGGGCAAACTCTCTCATCATTAGTGCACAGTTTTATTGCTGGAAAACAACCTGGTTTTGTATATCCTGTGCTTATAATGCTCACCAGAATATTCTTAATTCTCATGTGTCCTGAGGATGTAATACTTTATGATTCCACAGACACATTTTCTGCAGTGGGACTAAGCCCTGACCTCACATGTGTTGAGAACTACTTTGTGCAAGGCATTTTGCTCTGGGTACTTAGGCCTTAAAACAAACAACAGCTCCCTATCAAGTCAACTGTATCTCCATTGAGATGTTAACCTGTTCTATTTATTGTCATATAGAGAAAAAGAAATTTTCAGGTAGCAGCTACCTTCTCTGTTTCAGAACTATTGATTTTCTACATATACTTACTAATTCTGAGAGTCTACAAAATAGGAGTAAAGATATGCAGAGTAGCAAAAGTGTAGTGCTTTCTAGAGCAAATGGATTAGGTCTTCAAGTGTTGGTATAGCATGAATTCTCCAAACTCATTAGCCTCAGTCTGGAGTTAACCTAAATCAGCACCCACACCATTCCTTCCTCCCACATTTGCCGCCCCCCCTCCTTTTTAATCAGCACACCTCAGTGATGTTATTCTAAAGTGGCTTTCATTGTGGCACGTCTTGGCCAAAACCATAAACTAGTTATCTAATGCCAATGTATCAAGACCTCAAGTTTTCCTTCTGTTTTTCAGAGCCCTCCATAAGGCTCCTTGCCCCCCACTATATGTCTCCCTAATTGCCATTCCCAAATCCTTCTCAGGTCCTCTCTTTACAGCGTCAGAACCAAACCTCCTTTTCCCTTATGCTCTTGTCTCTCTGTGTTAAGAGTCTTCCAATTTACCTTCATTTTCCTCTTTCAGGAGGCTGCTTCAATAAAACTCCAGCTAACACCGATTCTCCCACTCACTTTACAATTCCCCATAATGCTTATATTTACAAAGCAGTATTTTTATATTCTACTTAGCGTTTTAGTACATATCATTATATTGTTCTGTGCCTGATTGATCAGCTTATGTCAGATGTTCCCTGGTCAATTCAATACCTAGTCACTGAGGGGTGCCTGGGTGGCTCAGTCGGTTAAGTGACTGGCTCTTGACTTCGGCTCAGGTCATGATCTTGTAGTTGGTGAGCTAGAGCCCTGCTCAGGCTCTGCATTGGCAGCGTGGAGGCTGCTTGGGATTGTCTTTCTCCTCTCTATCCGTCTCTTCCCTGCTTGTGCTCTCTGTCTCTTAAAATAAATAAACATGAAACAAAATTTAAAAACACCCATACGTAGCAATTGGGAGGCTACTATGTGCTGGTTCCTTGGCTTGACGTTGGGATGGGATACACAGTTCTTGTCCTCGTGGAATTCTGTCTAATGGTGACATAACTAAGTCTGAGGCACAGCGGGAAAAAGTTAATCCAATGTTGGTCAGGCAGAGAATGTTTCCCCAATGAAAATAAATAAATAAATAAATAAACAAACAAACAAACAAACAAAGACCCAAAAGGCAAGAATGAATTAGCCTGACCAAGAAACTAGAGGGGAGTGAGGAAATCATGTAAAAACACTTAAAATGGCATAAAATTAGAAAAGGTTAGGGAACTGTGTCTTAGATCTTCATATTATCTCCTCAGTGTTTATCAAGGTTCTGAATTCCTCGAGAAATCAAAAATCAAACTAAAGCATAATGATACTGTTTCCACGAGCCACATGTAGAAGTCCATGTTTTAAGTTTATATAGTAAGTGCAGCTGAATTAGGTTCTATTATTTATAACATTTTGAACCATTAACAATAAACAAAATAAAGTATATGAATCCATGGTTACAAAAGGGAATTAAAGAGTTATTAATTTCTTCCAGATGGTTTCAATCTTCAAAAGTAATTACTTGACTTTAGTATAGCTTATATGTTGTATTTCTAAATATAATCACTGTTGACAGGTTGAATCTAAACATAAACCATTACCTTTTAGAAGCGCTAGATTATAAACATTATAACAGTATGCATTAGAATTAACAAATATACTTCTTTCTTTTTTAAAAGTAAGTTAAAGTTTTAGAAGGAAAGAGGTCAACCCCTTTTTATAGTAATCCATTACGATGATTTGGTTTATCAGCAGCAATCCCAAGTTTTCTTTCTAAGGCCTTTGTATTACCAAACAGATGCTGAAAAATAATTGCAAAGAATGGGTAAATCATAATGAAATAACCATTGCATGTAATGAAATAAAATTTAAAATCCTAAGGGGTATGTGGCTCATGGGAGGAAAACGCATCTCATGAAAAATTATCACATTACCTTCTTGTCCCCCAACTAACAGAATTAATTTCAATTCTTAAAATTATGTTTATAAATGGCCAAGTGCTGAGTGCTACATTTGTAAAAGTCCATGTAGTTTTGAGTTTTAATCTTCGAGCATACTCTATTCAGACTGTCAGTGTTGTAGAGCTAGAGACAGCTGAAACCCGATTTAGCATGACATACTTTCTGGGTTGCATCATCTGCATAGAGCTGTTGTGGGACATAACTATTCAATTGTTGCAGATGCCATCTGAACACATACTAATTCATGCACATATCCTGTCTTTGTTTTTTTCTTTTGTGAGAAACAGCTAGAAGGAGATAGATGCTACAGAATTCTGCTAAATTGAGACACACATAAAGACAGATCTTGTTTAGAGAAGAACCCCACTGTGAAATAAATTGTCCTACTGTGTCCCCAAATCTCGTGACAGGAAATATTAATGCTAAGAATCAGTCCAGTGGCTATGAATGTTCAGAGCTATTTAACATAAATTATTATAAAACGGAGTGGTTTAAAAATTATATTTGTTGCCAGCTCACAAAAACCTTGCATAGAGGACTTCTCATTGGTCTTTCATTCATTCTTAAAATGAATGAATGAATTCATGCACTAGAATGCCATGTTTTTGATTCCTCTTATCAGAGAAACGTTAAGAATTGGGTCCTCTGAAGGAGAGTAGTTTGAAAGTAAGAACCTGCTCAAAAGATTGTAAACATCTTAAAACGCTTCTACAACAAAAAATGTCTGAAAATGAGGAGGTATAGTGACGTTTCTGAGGTATCGTCAGATGGACTGTGCATTAAATATTGATGTGATTTAAGAAATGTGTGGCGCATAATCAATAAAGTTATTTTCCTAATTGAGGTATTTGTTTTACAGCTAGCCAGAAAAGCAGTGTGTAGCATGCCAAAATATTTCCCTAAAAGTACTAAAAATCAACATGACGTAACAAAACAAATCCATACGAATTCATGTGTAAAACTAAGCTAAGGGAATTCATGCAAAGAGGCAACGGCCTGCGTTGCACATCCCAAGACACTGGAGGCGGGGGGAAGGTTTCCAGAAAGTTCCAGGCTAAGAGGGCTGTCGCAGGAGCTGGCTTCAGAATGCAGCTTACATGAAAAGAGATCCGTGAAATGGCAGGCTAGACCCGACAATCTCTAAAGACCTTTCAGATACCAAGATTCTACAGGCTCCAATTTGTATGATCATAGCATTCTTCCTCTCTGTAAGTTCGTGGGGCTCAAGCCTTACTTGAGATTATGTGCACAAGGCAACTTATATTTAGGATTCCGGCTTTAAAGTTACTTTTTGAACTAATGCACGTGCTGCTTGCAAGGCTAAGAGTCTGAGGATTTCTAGAGATTTTACTTTCTGGAAGACATGTTGGGAGGAAGGCCCTGAGCCAGTGTATTGAAAGGAAATCAGAAGACATACCTCAGTGTTAAAGGCAAAAAAACAAAACAAAACGCCCAAAGCAACACAATATATGGCTCTTGACAACTAAAAGCTAATTTAATTTTAAAGCTCTTTTTTTCTTTTCTTTCTCTGTTTTCAATAAGGCCAGCTGGTAATCAGTGCCAGCAGGAGGGGACGGGCAGGGCTCAGACCTTCGTCAGGTGCCCTCTGCTGTGTTCTGTGAACCCATGTGCTCCTCCCCACCCCAGCCTCTCGCTACGGTGTATCATCGATTATTTATTTGATTTTCTACGTTCTCTCCAGACCAGAAGTCAGCAGACTCCAGCTGAGGGCTAAATCTGGCCCACATCCTGTTTTTGTAAATAAAGTTTTATGAGAACACAGCCATTTTTACATATTGGCTATGGCTGCTTTTATCTATAAAGGCAGAGCTGGGTGGCTGTGACAGGGACTCTATGGACCAGGAAGCCTGAGCCACTATCTAGCCTTTACAGGAAAGGCTTCCTGCTCCAGCTCTTGAGCCCATAAACCCAAGGGCTGTCTTCTGGTTTTCTGAGTGCCTGACCTATTGGTGGTGTTTGGTAAGTGCTTCTGTGCTAAACGGCTCAGGAGCTGACTGTTTGGCTAAACGAAGGACCATGAATGAGGAGGGACACAAAAGAGGGCAAAACCGAAGCATCAGACAGCCAGAGATCAGCAACTTTTGCAGGTTGACAGGTGCACAGCTTACTGGTTTTGAGCTAAGCCACTGACACTACTTCTCGAGGTTGCAAATGTCATCTCCCTTCCTTCAGGACATTTCTTTTGATTAAGTTGCCCTGGTCTCACCCAGAGAGTGTCCAATGCTGGGCACTCCCACGTGAGAGAAGAGATACAGGAAGTGGACTTTGCTGAGCTCAAGAAAAGTGACAGCAAGACAGTAGGATGGAACCATGAGATGGTGCCTGGCGGGCGCTATTGACTGGGTGGTCGGGGAAGGCCGGAGGCGGCCACGTTTACACTGATCCCCCAATGGCATGCTGTGCACAGATCTGATGAGAGAGGGCTCCACGGGAAGGAACAGCTGAGGAAAACTCCCTTTTAATGGCAACGCCTGGGCGTGCTTGAGGAATTAAAAGGAAAATCAGTGTGACAGAGATACACTAAGAAGCAAGGGGGAGTGGACCAAGATGAAGTTCAGGTGGATGGGAAGAGCAATAATGAAGTCTTCGTCTGAATGGTCAAGAGCGCCTGGGCGGCTCAGCCGGTTAAGCATCTGACTCTTGGTTTCAGCTCAGGTCATGATCGCATGATCATGTTGGTGTGTCTGAGCCCTGCATGGGGCTCTGTGCTGATAGCACGGAGCCTGCTTGAAATTCTCTCTTTCCATCTCTCTCTCTCTCTCTCTCTGCCCCTCCCTTGCTCGCTTTTTCATGTTTTTTAATGTTTATTTTTTTGAGAGAGACGGAGCACAAGCAGGGGAGGAGCAGAGGGCAAGAGGGGGAGGGAGGGAGAGGGAGATACAGAGAGAGAGAAAGAGAGAGACAGACAGTCTGAAGCAGGCTCCAGGCTCTGAGCTGTTAGCACAGAGCCCGATGCGGGGCTCGAACTCGTGAACTGTAAGATCATGACCTGAGCTGAAGTCGGATGCTGAACTGATTGAGCCACCCAGGTGCCCCTAAATAAACATTTTTTTTTAAAGAGTTAGGAATTTGACTCTTAGGCAATAAGAATTCGGTACAAAGTTTTAAGCAGGGAAGCAACAGGATGTCATTTATGTTTAAGAAAATCACTCTTACTTTGCGCATCACATGGATTGTAGTGTGACAAGAAAGGGAGGGAGCCCTGTGGATGTTGGGAAGTCCTCCTGGGGCAGAAGATACTGGTTTGGACCGAGCAGTGGAGCTGGGGAAAATGGATGGGTGGACAGTATGTTTGGGACAACATAGCATTCACATGTCTCCTACTGAGCTCTTCTCCATTTTTAGTCTCCTACTAACATGCGTAGGTTTCTCCATTTTTAGGAAACCTCAAGACCGTGTCCCCAAATCCACAGGACCATTGTTATAAAATTAACAATTTTACTTTAACAGATTACTTTATATAAAAATGGAGACTTTCCAGAGGTTTCCAAGTAAATTTAACTCAAAACCTTTGCCTAGGGCCTAAATTAAAAGATAATGAACCTAATAATCAAACAGTACATTAATAAAAATGTAAACGACGGTGCCATCGTTTGTCAGAATAGTATTTATCTATCTCTTACAATGTGCCAGGTGCCAGGCAGAGTGCGGGACCCAGAACAAGGAACGAGAGGTGTACTGATAACCCACTGTGGGCTGTGTGAGGGCTCCCAAGTGAGCAAGCCTCTGGGGGACAAGGTCTACAAGTGGCATTGATACTGGAGATATCAGATATTTGGGAAGCAAAACTGACAAGATTCGGGGGTTCATCAACCTGAGGCAGGGAGAAGAGTCAAGCATTATGTCTAGATTCTCTTTTTAAACATTACTGGATGCTTCTAACGGGCTGGGTTCCCTGCTAAGTGCTTTCTCTGCTTTATTTATTTAATCCACTGAACTATAAAACCCTAGGAGGGCAAGGCCCCTTCTGTGATCTCACTACCTAACACTGGGCGTCGTCTGGGGAGGAGTTCAAACATACTTGTTGAAAGCTGGGTGGACGCCTCCCCGTCCCTGCCACGACAATGACAGTGAGATGCCCTGCCGTGGGAAGGGCAGGTGAGGGCACGAGGTGGGGAGGAAAGCTGTGAGACCTCTTGATCCCAGAGCTGGTAAGTGACAACGAAGTCACCAGGACCGACTTGCTCCGGCCCCACTCCTGTTCCTCAACACTGCAACCCTCCACCTCAGGCTGGCCGGGACTTGGGCAACATTTGCTGGTGGGGGACAAACCACCAGAGGAGCATCAGACCTGGAAATACAGGTAGAAGATTTCTTTTGGTTCTAGACTTGCTGAGTTTGAGGCATCTTTGCAATGTCGTGTGAACACGTACAGAGGGCAGGTCACTGTGGGTTCCTTAAACTCGGGAGGAAGCTTGGAGCTGGAAAATGCTCTGGAGACCCATCAGCCAAGAGACGAGGAATTACAGCCCCAGGAGCAGTTGAGCTCACCTGTGGACAGTGTGAAAATGGGAGAGGAGGTGGTGTGGAAGGGACCCTGGAGCACACTCACATTGCAGTATAATTGGTTTGATGAAGTTTTCCCTTGCTGAGCTGTGGACATGAAATAGTTTTGCTTTTTCCCGGTAATTGATATTTCTGTGTTGTGTCAAGCCCACCTGCTGAGCAGTGGGCCCCCAGCGACATGCCAGATTCCATGACTCTGGTCACTTTCAGGTATTAAAATAATCTAATCTTAGACCAGCCCATCTTGAACTTCCCTCTCACACTGCACTTGGCGTCTCTCTTGCCCCATTGGAGACCAGAAAGGAGCCTCAGCTGCTCCCAGGACCCTGCACAGTAGGGAAGTCCCGCTTGCACTGGGCATGTACAGATTTGATCAACCCAGTTTCTGGAGGACAATGGAACGTTGTGGAGGGATCCTCTTTTTCCTGATTTCTGTGGAAATCTGTGTGTGTGCAAGCAAATGGTTGGTTCTAAGGGTTAAGTGGTGCACAACACAGAGGCTTCTCTCACACTGAATTTGCAGAGTCACAGGGAAAATGGCATCTATGAATAAGAGTTGCAAAGTGGGCGAGAGGTAGGGAACAGGCCTGCCCAACCCAGTCTAGATGGCGTGAAAGGCTCTTTGGAGGAAGAGTCTTATCTCCAAACAGAAACCAGGGGGGTGCTTTGAAAGGCAAAGTTAGATCATCTGCCTCCCCTGCTCAATCCCTGCAATGGCTCCCCATGTTATTCCTTACGATGGCCTTGCTCAGTCCTCCAGTGCTGCCAAACCACCCCTCTCAGGCCCTCACCTCCTTCTCTTCTGCTCACTGTGGTCCAGCCCAGTGAGCTCTGTGCTATTCCTCAAACATGCCTGGCATTCTTCTGCCTCAGGACCTTTGCACCAGCTCCTCCTTTTGCATGAATGCTCTTCCCTAGCTATTCACATGGCTCACATCTTGATCTCCTGCCACTCTTTCTCCAAATGTCTTTTTCTAATAAGCCAAACCCAGACCACCCTACATAAAAGTAGCCAGCCCCCACTTTGCACTCCCAAGCCTCTTATTCCCTTTTATTTTTTTCTATCTTCTGCAGTAGATTTGCACTATTATTCCCCAATGCTTCATCCTTCCCTGAGCTCACACCTCTGCAAGGTGACTTTGCCCTTCCTCCCACTAGAAGCTGAGTATACTTCCCATCCGTTGACAGTGGGCCAAGCCACATGGCTTCCTTTGGCCAAGAGGATGAGAGTGGATATGATGCAACCAAACACTTGTGAAGTGCTGTGTGCTCAGCCTCGCCCTCTTGTGTTCCTGCCTTTCCAGGTGAGGAGGATCTCCCTGGTTGAACTACTGGTTCAAGAAGGATGACACACGAAGCCGACTGAAAACATCCATTCCCAGAGCAATGGACTGAACTAAGCCCAGTTATAAGCAGCCAAACCCAGGTGAAGCTCAGAGGGTTGGGTGAGAAATACCACTCATTGGGCACCTGGGTGGCTCAGTTAAGCATCCGAGTCTTGATTTCAGCTCAGGTCATGATCTCATGGTTCTTAGGATCAAGACTCACATGGGGCTCTGCACTGCTTGGGATTCTCTCTCTCTCTCTCTCTCTCTCTCTCTCTCTCTCTCGCTCTCTGCCCCTTCTACACTTGTGCTCCCCTTCTCTCTCCCTCAAAATAAACAAACATTAAAAACATTTTTTTTTTAAAGAAATACGACTTATTGTCATGTGCCATTTGAGATTCTGTGATGGTTCATTCCTTAGCTCTAGCTGACCCATGCCCTTCTGTACAGTTTAATCATTTATTATACATTTTGTTTATTGTCTGCCTCTTCTCACTAGAATGTAAATCTATTAGATCAGAGATCTTGTCTGTTCACTGTTGTATCTCAATGCCTGGCACACAGCAGATGCTTCGTATGGATGTGTTTACTAAATACTGCAAAGGCTCGAATCAGACTGCCAGTTACCCACCCTGAATAGGAGGGCTCTGTCCCATTCTGCTTCACTAAAAGGGAGGAAGGAAACCTGAACCCAAAAGAGGAGTGGGTGTAGTGCAGGAACACAGGTCAGGGTCGGGGTGGGCTTGTTGAAATATCCGTGTGATGCTTCAGAGGTGGCATAGCTCCTGGGTGATCCGTAGACGCTCAAAACGGAAGGAAAACAGTCACAGGAACTGTCATGGGGGAATGGATACTTTAAGTAGGGAGCTTGATTTCAACAAAGCAGTCATTGGTTGAGCAGCACAGAGGCTCAGGAAGAATAACCAGGG
Source organism: Neofelis nebulosa (assembly GCF_028018385.1). Classification (NCBI taxonomy): domain Eukaryota; kingdom Metazoa; phylum Chordata; class Mammalia; order Carnivora; family Felidae; genus Neofelis; species Neofelis nebulosa. The sequence continues at coordinate 148,924,035 of NC_080787.1, forward strand.
TCATTGAGTAGCTGCTCCTCTCCCAGGGATGGAGTCACCTAAGGGCTTGTAGGGAGACCCGAGAGGAAACTGGGACACCTGGAGAGAGGAGGCAGCAAACTTGACCTATGACGTCTGGTGATGGTGCCAGGTGCGTGCTGCCGTGTGTGGTCAGGTTTCAGCAGGGTCCTCTGGGTGACTCTGCTGACATACCCCTTTGACAGGCTGGTGGCTTCTGTCCCAGAACTGCAAGGACATCTGAAATCTGCCTCTCTGCTATGTGTCCCCGAGCCCCTTTCTGTCCCCTTCTGTCTCCTCACTGGTGAGGTTAGACCCACAAGGAGAGGGAGAAGGCAAACATTTGGAAGGACTGAGCAAACCCTGTTGGGTTGAGGAGATTTGGGGAGGAGGTTGAGAATTTATAGAAAATAACTTGTACCTCTATTTCAATATCACAAAGTTACATTTCTTGTGAATATAATCTGTTGGGTCTAGACACTGCCCCAGTAGCACACTGGGTTTTGGAGTTTTGCAACAACAACAAAAACATTGCATAGAGTTTCAAGCATCTTCCGTCATCTGGGAGGAAATTTCTAGAGTCTATTTTCCCTAAACAATTGCTGTTTCTTCCCTCTTCTATAGCAGAAGGGCCAGGTTCATCAAAGCCTGATATTTTCCACATGTGTAAACAGGCCCTCATGACTTCCCACCCATACAGATAAGAAAGTTAGGCCATTAATTGAGGTTAATAACTTGTCAAAGGTGACACAATGGTTTGGCATCAGACTATCAGTTTCCACTCACAGACTCTGAGAATCCAGGTTACCGAATTTCCCACTTAACCACATCTCCACTTACCACCCACTACAAAAGAATATAAATTGAGGAAATTTCACAGCTGAAGGCATCTATATACAGTTGTGAGTTTTCTGCCTGGGTTACTGAAGAAGCAATGTGTCTTACTACACAGCTGGTATGTTACAATCATCCTCCCCAAGAAAATAAATCCCCTCCCTCTCAGCGACTTTGTTCTTCACATTGACCCTATGTTTATTTCAGTATTGAATGATAGAGGAATGCCTTTTGCAATATCCATCTTCCCAGAACCCTGCACCTTGATCAGGTCCAGGATCGTTCTTCTGCACAGACTCTTGGAGGTGTCCTCCTGTGGCTTCCTAAGCATTCATAGGGCCAGAGCCTCCCGTCTGTGTGCTCATGTTTCAATGACTGTATTCATTCCCTACATGTCTTCTGCTCTAGTGAGTCTTGCCTAGGGCTCGCTTGCCACGGTGAGTCGCCTGGAGCCCCTCCTATGAGTGCATTCTTATGCTTCTCTTCTCCAGCCCTGTTCCCTCCACAATGGGGCAAGGCTCCTACCATTTTCCAGAACACAGGAAGAATATCACTGGATATGTCTAAAGGTTCTTTATTTGGGAAGCAGTAGCTGTTACATGAGGAAGGGATACCCCCATCTTCCAGTTTACCTGAAATATGTGAGTTTGGCTTACCACATCAGGGTCACCAGTTGTGGGTTCAGCTTTTGGCTTTGTCCAGAAAAGCCAAGGATGGCAGAAAGGATTACTCAAGACTCCATATGTCAAGAGAGGTGAGAGGGAGGCTAAGGGAAGTCTCCCTGAGCTGCTCTCAAGCTCCCATATTTATTAAGCATACATGATAGGGTAAACATTACACAATATGTCCTTGGCTACGTGCATGCCAGTAAGAACTTATAGAAAGCATAGAAAGCATGCAAAACAACAAGACATTCCCAAGACTACAAGAGAGCAGATGCTGAAAGCAGGGTGGAGAACAAGATATTGCATAGATAACACGGTCTAAGGAATTCATGAGCACAGGCAGGACCCAACCCCTGTATACACATTAACTAGATACTGGTCAGCTGTTCTCAGCAGGGCCAGAAAGCAGTGCAATGTGTTCCCTATAATGTGTCCTTACCCAGGACATAGCTATTTGATTTCCCACAGAAACAGACACCAATTTCTCTCATACTTGCCCCTCACCATTCCTGCCCACACCTCTGCCAACACATCTCTTCACGAAGTCATCTACAGTTATTTGCACTGATTCTTGTTTTCTGCTCAGACCTGAATTAAAAGAGTCTCAAACAGATAAAATGTGCAGCAGTAGAGCAAATATATCCAACTAGAAGAGAATTCTTTTATCTCATGCTTAGAACCTTGCTGACAGAAAGTGAGAGCCCACATTTAAGGTGCACTAACTGCCCATCTTCGGTGGGAACAAGCAAGGCTGGCTCCTCTTATTACAATCATTATCCCAGGAATGAATTAATATGATGTTATTTTCCACTCCTGTTAAAATCTCTTGCACAGAGACACAGAGCAAACATTCACCCCAGGCCGATATAACTGTGCTATGGAGGCATCCCTCTCGGAAGGCAAGTATGCTATGACCTAACAGGTTTCTGGAAACAAACAAACAAACAAACAAACAAACCACCATTTCTTATCTAAGACTGACATCAGGTAGAGGTCTATGAGGTGCCTGTGTGAAAATGAAAAAAAAAAAAACACAAAAAACAACCTCAGGTAGATGCAACCACATACCAGGTCACTAAGTTTAGTGAGTAGAGTGTGATCTTGATTCCAGCCTTGATTTATCTTCAAAGCTAGGCCTTTCCTAACTGCAAGCAGTAAGCCCTTACTTTATGTGATTCTAGGACAGTCACACTGACTTTTTGGACACCAATTTTCATATGTATAAAGTGAATAATACAATACATCTTCTACCCAGCTTTATACAACCAGAGGTATTGTACCCTGAAGTAAAAATACTATACGTGTATCTAATAATGTTAACTTGAGTCTCCTCTACCAAGAAAAGTTACCATTCTTTGATGGACTGATCACAAGTTATTTAACAGATGACTTTATTTTATAGTGATTAAAATATCAACTCTTAATATCCAATTAACTACTTACTCAACTTTTAAAACTTCCTTATGAACAAGCAAGATTTATCTTCTTGCTTCAAACAACCTGGTAATCTGGACAAAAATTTGAAACAATGGTTTTCAAGATACTAGACATCAGGCAATGAAGGACAATACTTCACAAGAGGCAGGAAATGAATGATCCAAGTCCTATGTCTGTCTCAGCTCACTGTTTTAAGGGAGTTTCCAGGCCCTGGATCAGGGAGGGAGGACCTGGGAAAGCCCAGTAGACTTGCAGAGTCAGAGAGACAGATTTGGGCCTCTTAGGGGGAGAAGGCAGTAAGAGTTTTCGAGACCGGAAAGGAGAGGAGGGGGCTGCACGTTGGACAACTGTATGGGGGCTTCCTCTCAGGTGTCCAGCTGTTCATGGAAACTTAAAACCATGGAACCACTTGGCAGGATAGCTTGGTAGTTTCTTAAACACATTCCTAACATGGGATCCAGGCATTTCTCCCCTAAACATCTAACCAGTAGAAGGAAAGTCTATGCTCACGCAGAAGCTTGTATGTGAATATTCATAGCAGCCTTATTTGTAATAATACCCCAAGAGTGGACACAACCAAATGTTCTTCAGCTGGTGGATGGATAAACAAACTGTGGTATGTCCATGCAATGCTTTACTCTTCTGCAGTAAAAAGGAATGATACATGCCAATACCATGGATGGATCTCAAAATAATTATGCTGAGTGAAAGAAGCCAAACAAAGCTTATACTGTAGGATTGCATTTGTAAAAGATTCTTTAAAAATGGAAATGATCTACAGTAGCACAGAGAAGGTCAGTAGTTTACTGAGAATAGGAAGTGGGGACAGAAAGGGGCGAGAGAGAGAAAATACAAAGAAACATAAGCAATGTTTTGAGGATGATGGAGATGTTCCAGATCTTGATCATGCTGGTGCTTTTGCAGGTGTGTACATGTGTCCTAACTAGTCAAAGTGCACACTTTCAATTAAGTGCATTTTACTGTACGTCAACTTTACCTCAGTAAAGAATGAAGAATGAAGCGATTTCTTCAACAAAAGATTTTTCATGCATGACTCCCTTCTCATAGTCCAGTTTGAGGGAGGCAGCGACTAGAATCTGTTTGCACACAGTTGCTTCCTTAATCCCATTGCTGCTTTTGAGCAACATACAGAAGAATTGCACTATGCTCCATTTGAAAACATGCCCATTTCAGATGTGTGGAATGCCAACACAGTTCTTCACAAAGAAAACCTAAGTGTGATAACCTGGTACGTGCCTTGATTCCTGTCCTCCCAAATGGGTCACACATGTCAGTTGTTCCTGCAAAAAGGAACTAAAGAAATAAGGTCTTGCTTTGGGCCTTAGTTATTTTAGATCTAAATATACACACACCACAATGCAAATGTATATACATATACACATACACATACATATACACTGGTGGTGGTGGTCTCTTTTGTTATTGTAATTTCTGCTTTCATTTTCCCAGGGAGAGAGACTGGGTCATAGGATTTGATCAATCCCACTTGTTTGAAATGTGTTCCCAGTGAATTGGAAGAGAATTGATCTGGAAACACATAAAAACAACAACAACAACAACAACAACAACAACAACTCCTGACACCCCCCCCCCCACTACCACTTCTGATGGAAATAAATAGAAAGAAAAATCAATTGATGTGGTTTGCTTATTCATGGGCTTCCAATAAACCCTGGCACCAAAACTGCTCAATTTTAAGAGGCTCTGAACGGTGGTAGTCTTGAGTCTCACTCGCACCACTAGGTGACCCCTTCCGTTGACGGAATAAGCAGGGTAATGTGTGCTTCCCAAAGGCCAGTAACAGAGTTGAGACCTGGTATAATATGGCTTTCACCAATGACTAGTGATAAAGCCAATTTATTCCATTAAAACTAAACAAAACTCCTTTGTTTGGAGACTATATATTTCCTATTTGGCATATTAAAATGCCTTCCTTTTATTAGATGATATTGAGGGTAGACATTTTTGTTATTGTGTTTTTAAATATCTTCATTTGTAAAATAAAACATTGCAGCCATACATTGCTCTACTGCTCCTTTCTCTTGTTTTTTTTTTTTAAATATATTAATTTGTTAATAAAAGCCCCAAAGTCCTGGCTTCATCAGTAGTTTTCAGGGCGTATAAAAATTTTATAAACATTCTGACTTTGGTTTATATAGGCTTAATTATAATATAAAAACAAAGAAGATTAAACATAATCACACATAGTCACAAATGACATTGCTGCTTCTAAGGGGTAAGATATCTCATCTTTAATTTCCTCGATGCAGTATCTTCAGATATAGCTTGACCCACCAAGCTTTCAGAAAGAACAAACAAGGAATCAGGGTAATCAGTTCATACTGTTACTCTAAGGAGAACACCTGGTGATGTGGAACTCTGATAAGTGGACTAATATTCCTCAGAAAGTCTTCTAGAGATGGGCTGTGTAAACAGGGACCAGCACTGGCTAAGGTTAGACCATAACACAAACATACACTTTGATTAGTGTGACTGCAAACAGCCATACAGGAGTATCAGGTGGGGGTGAACTGAATCAGGCTGAATAGGGTGGAAAAGAGGGAAATGGACAACTGTCCAGTGGTGTTTCTGAACCCTCCTGAGAGACTGGGTCCGGGTTACCATAAAGAAACAGTGTGTAGATAGGAGCCTAGGGACCATATTTTCATTGTAAGATCCTTGTGAGACTTAGGTCAGAAAAAGTACAATACTGGGAACATGCTGACAAAAGTCAAGCAAAGTGGGAAAGACTGGCTATTCTATTCACTGTTAAGCTGAATTGAGCAAATGGGGCAGTTAACTCATAGCAAGAAGAACCATTTTTAGAGAAGGCACTGAAAATACAGCAACGTATGGTATTTCCCTCAAATAATGAGAAGGCAGTTGGCTTAAAAAAGTAGGGGTTTGGGGGTGCCTGGCTGGCTCGGTCAGTTAAGCATCCAACTCTTGATTTCGACTCAGGTCATGATCTCACTATTGGTGGGATCAAGTCCTGCTCATCAGGCTCTGTGCTGACAGTGTGGAGCCTGCTTGGGGTTCTCTCTCTCCCTGTCTCTCTGCCTCTTCCCCTCTCATGTTCACTTGCTCTCTTTCTCTCTCAAAATAAATAAATAAATAAACATTAAAAAAAAAAAAGGTAGGGGCTTGGAACTTAGCATGCTTGTTTTGCACACTCTGTGGAGTCTGGAGAAGGATCCAGACTGATCAAGATGGGGTAGGGGGTGGGAAGAGGGGGGGCTGTCCTGGGTGACGTCCTGCAGACATATGGCTTGCGAGTAGAAAACATTTTTCAAATTAAAGAAACATAAGTGATTTATCAAAAAATTATAAATGTAGGGGTGCCTGGGTGGCTCAGTGAGTTAAGCGTCTGACTTCCGCTCAGGTCATGATCTCACGGTTCGTGGGTTCGAGCCCTGCATAGGGCTCTGTGCTGACAGCTCGGAGCCTGGAGCCTGCTTTGGATTCTGTGTCTCCCTCTCTCTCTTCCCCTAACCCATTCATGCTCTGTCTCCCTCCTTCTCTCAAAAATAAACAAACATTAAAAAAATGTTTTTAAATTATAAATGTAAATAGTAAAAAAATGTCATTCATTATACCACCATAGAAATAGAACAATGACATAAACAAACTTTCTCAGTAAACACTTGAAACTCTCAACCTCACTTAATAACTTAAACTTATTAATCAATAACATATTATTTTGCCTATCAAATGTACAAGCTTTTCTAAAAATAAATTTCAACGGTGGTTAGTTTCGGTAAGATGGGCTCACTATTGCTGATAGGAGGGTTAACTAGCAAAATCTTTAGAAGGACAAATGAGTATTATGGTTTATATCACAAGTCTTATATAGTTCATTACTTACAACACAACACCTCTACATCTAACAATCTCTCCTGTGACAGTGACCGAGTCAGCGACTAAGATTACCTAGAAAGATGTTCATTGCAGCATTATTCACAAATAATTTTAAAATTGCAAATAATTTAAATTTCCAAGATTTGAAAGTGATTAAATGCAAAAGTATTTGCATTTTAAATAAGATATGCTATAGAAAAGCATGAAAAAAAACCTTTTGAAATGGGAATGACTTAAGAATATTCTCCCAAAGTGTTGCTATGTAATAAAATCAAAATCAAAATACAAAACTACAGGACATAATTCTCTCTTGCTAATCTAACAATACACAAACACAGACACATACACATACACATTTGTGCAGGGGAAAAACAGGGACCAAACAACCCTACCCAAAATATTAACAGCAGTGAGTGGATAGTGAGTATAGAGGTGATATATTTTCATTTTTTAAATTTTAAAGAGAAAACATATTCTTATAAAAATTTAAATAATTACAGATAATGTAAAGCAAAAAGTAAAACTCCCCAATTACCAAAATCCCAATAACCTACTCACCTTTCCACCTCTTCACCAATATACCCATAGACATTAGTCCGAAGTGCAGAGTGTATTTAAATATATTTTAAATGTATTTAAAGAGTATATTGGCGTATCTTGGATATCTTTTCAATTCAGTATATAAACTTCATTCCTACTAATAACTGGTTAGAATTCCATAGTTATAAAGAAACTTACTTAACCCACCCCAAGACAAAGTGTTTATTTATTTAATCCACAGATAATTTTTTATCAGTTTATTATTTTTTTTCATCACGATAAGTGTACTCTTTAATCTGCATCCCCTAGATTACTCATCCCTCTACCTACCTCCCCTCTGGTAACCATCAGTTTGTTCTCTATAGTTAAGAGAACTGTTTCTTGGTTTGTCTCTCTCTCTCTTTTTTTTTTTCCTTTGCTCGTTTGTTTTCTTAAATTCTACATATAAGTCATTTTCTGACTGACTTATTTCGCTTAGCACAATGCACTCTAGGTCCATCCATGTCATTGCAAATGGCAAGATTTCATTCTTTTTTATGGCTGAATAATATTCCATTGTATGTATACACCACATCTTCTTTATCCATTCATCAGTTGTTGGACACTTTGCTTCCGTAATTTGGTTATTGTAAGTAATGTTGCAATAAACAGAGGAGTGCACATATCCCTTTGAATTAGTGTTACTTTAATTTTTTACTTATTTATTTTTGAATTAGTGTTTACCATTTGGGTAAACACCCAGTCGTGCGATTGCTGGATCATAGGGTAGTTCTATTTTTCATTTTTTGAGGAACCTCCACACTGTTCTCCAGAGAGGCTCCACCAGTTTGCATTCCCACCAACAGTGCAGGAGGGTTCCTGTTATCCACATCCTCGCCAACACCTGTTTCTTGTGTAAAACAATTTATTTTTTATCCAGACTTTTCACTATGCCAAATAATGTTGCATTGAACAGCTTGGCCATTTCTGTCTGCACTCTTTCTTTAGAAAACCTACGTGGAAGTGTAATTTTTGGGAAAAAGGAATGGCCCATTTATTTTCACAACTACTATCAAATTGTTCTCCTAATTAGCCCTTCTACTTCACACCCCCAACACTGTACATGATAGAACCTGTACCCCTATAGCCTTGTCTGGACATTTTCTGTCTCTTTCATTTCTATCAATGGAGAAATTTCTTACTTTAACCTGCTTTGAAAAACTATTAGTGAGTTCGCTTTTAAGTTGTTTGGCCCTTTATATTTCTATTGTGAATGGCCTATTCATATCTCGAGCTGAGACCATTCACTGCTTCCTAATATTCATCTTTTCTTACTTCCTTAGTAATAACATCCCAATTTTTAATAGGATGCATGGCCACACAGGACTAAGACTAAAATTCTCGTTCTCCTTTAAATGTAGGTATAGTCATATAGCTAAATATTGCCTGATGGGATATAAGAAAAAAAGAAAGCTTGCTACTTTCAGGAACTGTTTTTAAAGGAAAAGTGCATGTCCTTTCTAAGTTGGAATCTGGATATTATTCCTTTCTAAGTTGGAATCTGGATATGATCATTGGAACTTAAGCATTCATCTTGGACCAGGAGTAAAAGACAAATAATATGGAGGTTGGCACAACAAAATAGACGGGTTTCTTTTTTTTTCTTTTTTTAAATGTTTATTTTTGAGAGAGAGAGAGAGAGAAAGAGAAAGAGAAAGAGAAAGAGAAAGAGAAAGAGAGGGAGAGAGAGAGAGAGAGACAGACAACATGTGACCTGGGGAGGGGCAGAGAGAGAGCGAGACACAGAATCCAAGGCAGTCTCCAGTCTCTGAGCTGTCAGCACAGAGCCCGACATGGGGCTCATGAATTCATGAACTGTGAGATCATGACCTGAGCCAAAGCTGGATGTTTAACTGACTGAGCCACCCAGGTGCCCCCAAAATAGAGGGGTTTCAAGGATTCAAGGTATTTAAGGAACACCTTACCTGTCCTGGGCCATTTATTTCTAGACGCTGTTTAAATGAGAATTAAATCTTTGCTTTTTTATTATGGACCTTCTATCACCTGCAATTTAACCTTAATCTTAACTGATAAAATGTCCTTTCTCATTTTTTCTCTTTTTTTCTTATTGATGTGAAGTTCTTTATAAAATATGGATAGAATATCCTCTGTCTGCCAACAGAAAATTATGAAACAAATTATATAAAATCCTTCTATTCATCCATTCATACATCAGGTTAATAATTCATTACTCTGCAACTTTTACCCAAAGGCAATGCTTGGGGGGATGTGAGAGGAAGGTGCACTGCAGACACCCTGAGGAATCCAAACAATCAAAAAACATTTCCCAAACTTCTGTCTATACGCACTTGAGATATCGCGGCTACCCAAGGAGATGAAGATATTTTTTCTCATTTTCAACAAAGAAAAAAAGAAAAATCCCAACTTCTTGCTTCTATTGGCTAGCAGAATAATATTACAGCTTTACTTTAATGGAAAACTGTCTCAAAAATCACAATTCTTTGAACTGTTAGGGTACTGCATTAAAGCTACCTTTGGGAAGTCACATGTCATTCCTGCAGATACAAATACTGATGAGTACACTCTATTGGTACTAGGTATTGGTACCTAGGACAACTACTTAAGCAGATTTTCTCTTAGTGACAGGAACTGAAGCTTTAAGTTTCTTTACCTGCACGGGCCCCTTCACGGCTGTGGTGGGGATCCAACAATGTGCTTACATGGACAAGTATTTCTGGAAATTTGAAAAGCTATTTTAACTGCAGTTGGTTAAGACAGGTGTATCTTTCCACTGCAGCGTCCTCTCTGGTCGAATCATCCTAGGCTAGGTGATATGAACGTGGTACTTGGCGTTTGGGGTATCTAGCCTAGGGGAATTTGAACTGGATACACATTTTGCTTGCCATTTAGTTAGATAGATGTATGGGGTTTCCAATTCATTCTGCAATGAATTAACTTACTGCCAGGTAATCTGGCAGAGAAACACCTTCCAGGGATCCTCCTGGCACTGACTATGTCAACAAGTCCACCCAATACCATGGCTGATTGGTCAAGATCAGGATTATGATAAGGCATCTAGCACCAGCATCAGAAATATGAGGGTGTCATATGTAGGAGATGAACCACTGGGTTCTACTCCTGAAACCAAGACTATACTGTATGCTAATTAACTTGAATTTAAATAACAATCATAATCATAATCATAAAGAAACGTGGATGGAAAAAGGACACAAGCTTTGAAATTTAGGGAGCCAGAAGTTCATCGGTATATATTTCTTTTCTCATCAAATGTATAAAATGATAAGTGGGAGATAGATTCCTATCAATACCTTGTGCAATGGAAATTCTTTTTGGACAAGAACATACTTGGTTATGCAGTTTACATAATCGTAAACATAATGTATGCACTTTTCTTTTTTTTTTAAAGGAATGACTTAAAACAGAACTTAGTAGTATTCCTGTGCTTGAGACGCAAAAACCTATAGCAATTCTACAGTGAGTAGGTCAATTATGAAGTTGCATATTTTATATATTCTCATGTAGTGGATCACGTCTTACTGCATCTGACATCTTAACCAGAAGAAATCCGGACTTTTGATGAAATAGCCCACAAATTGCCACAGACTAGCAAAATGCCTCAAGAAGCAAGTACTCTCTTCTAATGACCAAATTCCTACATTATTCATCAATAAATAACTACATCTGGCAATGAGCAAGCCTTTCGATTATCTGAAAATTAATGAGGAGGAATAATCACAGGGTCATATTGGAAAAAATATTTAAATGTTTTGCTGACTTGACATGATTCGCTAACATTGACGAAAACAACATCGAACTCATAATACGCCAATATAAGTAACACACCGAAATCCAATGAGGAATGTTGTCAATTTATCGAGTATTTAAGACCAGTCATTACGCCAGAAAGCCTGAAGTGCACTGAAGTCTTACAGACCTTATATAAAAGAAAATCACTACAGGTTGCCTCAAATTTAAAAGCAAGCCTAAGTTATCGATAACATTCCAAAAAGAAGTTATAAAGCCGTTATAAAAAAATTAATCAACCATGTTAAGGGAAAGATTGAATTATCTTTCTATTCTTTCTATACAAAATGGCACTACAAAAATCAATGCCATGTGAAAAGGCCATCAAAGAGTGTGCCACCAAAAAGTGTAGGAAAATAATATTACAGAGGAGTGTCAGGCGGATGGTTACTAAATATATATACTATGTTATGCTCTTGAAGCATGATTTTCACGGTATCTGTTGGCTTTTTAAAATCTGTACTCTGTTATGATTTGTCTTCTCATTCTCAATTACAGTAATAATTCTGTATTGTTTCTCTTAAAAAGGGACCCCCAAAATGGTGTAATCCAGGTTCCACAAAATCTGAATCTATTTCTGTTTCTCTGCATAAGGGTCCTCTGAGGTCTCCGTTCGCTGAGCACCCCTATCTTTCCAAAGCACCTTCTCGACTAGACTGCTCACTGCCAGGGCCACCTTTGCAGAGGGTCCTTGTCAAACCCTTTGAGATTTAACTTTAATCCAACTTGAAGTCTTGACTTCATAGGCTCTGGGCCCGACACAAGTAGCCTTTCAGCAAGGAGCTTCTGTAGGCTTGAATGAAATGTCACAGCTTCCTGGGCACTGAGTTTCGCAACGTAATCAGGTGATGAAGCATGCCAGCTTGGCAGGGGGTGCACCTTGAGCAAAGGGATTGGGAACCGGAAGGAAGCTGGGCAGGTAAATTCCCTCTCCTTTCTGCCCTGTGAGGGATAGCCAGCTTGCGGGTCTTCCCTTGTGAATTTCCCCTCAAAATCCTCTGGGCCATATAAACACACCTGTTAAGAGACCAGTGGGGTCTATTTTGCTCCTGTGAAGTTGAAGCTTGCACGAACGCAATGGATGGCTCGGTATCTTCTCTTCCTTAATTGCCCTTTACCTTCTACCCTCGCCACTCTGAACTTTCACTTCCCAAGTAAGGGAATGGATTATTGCTTCAGGCTCTGCTCTGGAGAAGATTCTGGCTCAAGTGAGAAGGTTCTGGCAGTGATCGTGTAGGAAGAGCTCATTACTGTCAGCTCTTGTCATTACCAAAATTATCCATATGCAAACAGAGCAGTTATCAGATGACTCTTTGTTACTGCTCTGATATCCAATGTGAGGAATAAAAACAATGAATGACAGTCACTTAAAAGGTAGAAAAAAAATCACATTGAAGACAAATTTTAAACGGATATCATATTAAAATAAGTTATTAACCTGGAAAACGAAAGTATAAAGATAGACCGCATTTTGATAAGGCCAAGTTTTGGTTAGCTGTGATAGATGGACAATATGTGTGCACATTTATACACACAGACATACCTGTACTATCAAAGTAGCAGAAAATAAGGCATTTCTGTTCATCCTTGCAGAAAACCTATTACTATTCCAATGCAAAGATGAAGGCTCCTAACAGTTCAATTTGTGTGTGTCTGCGGCCGTGTTCGGTTCACTGTCATTGTTCTCCCATGAATCGCAGTGACCACTCCTGTCTCCGAAGCAGGGTGCCTTTGCCTGTTCCACCCGGTCAGCTCTAGACAGATGGTCACAACACACATTTCCAAATCATGCCAAAACAAAGATTGAATCTGGCAGAAGGCTTCACCCACAACTTCCTTTCCCAAAGACACTCAATACATTTGCTTGGTAGCCTTTCTGACAGGCACCAATTAAACACAGGAGCAGGCAGGAACGGACACACTGAACCAAGATATAGAGGAGCAAATAAGGCGAAAATGCACGATTGAAATAGGCCTCCCCCAACAGGAAGACTTATGTTTCTCTCTCTTGTGGAAATACAAAGCCCACAGAGTATGTAAGTTTGATTTGCATTTGGAGCGCGGGACTATAACTCAACAAGATGGCGTAGAGCTGCTTCAGAGAGTGAATTGTGGGTGTGCAGCAGGCTTAGGGGCATGCTGTTTCCCCCAATGTTTACAAAAGAAGCCACAGAATTCTGCCTGCCTATCTCACACACGTTCCATGGCCAGGTTCCATAATGAGCCCATCTTTCCATGTCTGAAACAAGGGGATACTCAACTCCCCAGGTGTTCTTACTGGTGCTTCACTGCAGCGAGTGCCAGCCATTAAAGGGGTGCAGGGCACATGACATCCTTCTCAAATGGCACTTTCCTCGCAGGTCACGGGTACACCAAGGAACCCAGCTTCTCCAGTTGATGTTTTAATGTAACCACCCGAAGAGTGGAGAAAGACGTGTTTTTTGGACCCTGAGCAAATTATGAGAGCAGATAGGTATTCAGAGAATAACCATGTCTGTATAACCGTGTCACTGAATTTTTAAAAATTTTAATCCATTTGGACTCAAAATTAGGGCTTTCTCTTGCATTCATCTAAATGGATCAGCCGTTTTAAATGGGAGCTCATTTGTTCAAATTAGTAAAGGACAACAGAATTCTATGTCTGCCCAAGTTGACTTACTGATCATTTACCAGGTAAATAATCTGGGAAGTTTATTCACTTCCTTGTCCTTTTCTAGACCTTGCCATGGTTTTGCTTATTTGGAATTGTGTTATAGTTTTTGTCCCCGTGATACGACCCCATGTAACAGAAGGAAAAGCCTGAGACCTTTAGGAAGGAAGAAATCACCTCTTACCATGTGTTTTGAGAGTGAAGATCTGTAGAAACACGAAGATTCTTTTTCTGTTAAATCCTGTTTATCACGCAACTCTGAGTAACTAGCCAAGTACGGGGCGCACAAGAGAACCATCAGACCCTGTTCCTCTCCTCAGATAATTTCAGATGTAGTCAATTCAATCATAATAAAGCTGTACCAATGATTTAGTGCCATATCTTCTCATTTTTCTGCTATTTACAGAAAATAGGGGTCGTACATCAAGGACATTTAAACACCCAAACATTTTTAACCTTATTTACTTTAGGACCGATCTTTGACAGGACTTCCTGTTCCCTAGAGCATCACGAGCACAGACGAGTTGTCCAGGGGGCTCGCGATGAGCAGTGACAGACGGGGGCCCGCCCAGGGCCCTTGGGAGCATCCAAGTGGGTGCTGCTTTCTGAGGGTCCACTGGCCCCCCTCTGCTCTGCCTGTGAAAGGGGCTGATTGCCGAGCTGTCCTGCCTCCTTTGCTCTGTTGTCCCCCTCCTCCTTGTAATTGCCACCCCCTCCACCCCATCCCCTCTATTTCCAACTTGGGGCTGCTTCTAACCACGCTTGGCTGGGAGAGGGCACTCGAATAGCATGCACAATAATTAATAGTAATGGCACAGTAACAAGCCGGGACAAAGTGGAGGCTCTTGCCTGCACAAGAGCGGACTGGCGAACCAGATTCTGCAGGGCCTTCCTTGGAGCAAACCACCCTGATGGCACTGAGTTTTGTGACAGCTTTCTTTTCCCTCAGAGACGTTTTTACAAGGCTAGGCTTTTGGCATTTTTCACTTATCTTCAGGCTGTCTGTGTTCCCAGCGGTCTGAGGTTGCTTTGGCCCGAGGGCCCCTGCTGGCCCTGCTCTCTGCTTCTGGGAGGATCCTGGGGCCCCGAAAGGCGCTCTCAGGACCGCAGCCTCTGGGCAGACCCAGTCGGGGCACCCGAACTCACACGAGGATGCATTACAGACAGGAGGCCTGCGACTTACCACAGGAGAGCGCAGGAAGTGATAGCCCTTGGAGCTCAGGGAAGCAGTTTGGGGGAATCATCAGAGCTCCCATGACCTGGATTTGGGGGCCCCAAACCCCTAGGCCTTCATGCCACGTAGCATCAAATGCCAACGCACGTTGATACAAGGACCCAGGATGGCAGTGGCTCACATAGCAAGTGTAAGCCCCAGATTTGCACAGGGCTAGGGATGACTCTTAGTATCTTCGCTTGCTCTGAGGCTTGAGACTGTGTTGCCGTCCAGCTGCAGTCACGTTAGCTACTTTGCCCCTACCACACATGCTTACTAATGTCTCAACAGTGACCCTACTGAGAGAGGGGGAGAGGAGGAGAGGGAGAGAGGGAGAGAGGGAGAAAAGATGAGAATGAGCAGGGGAGAGGCAGAGAGAGAGGGGGACAGGAGATCACAAGTGGGCTCCATGCTGACAGCAGCCAGCCTGACGCGGGGCTCGAACTCACAAACTGAAAGATCAAGACCTGAGCCGAAGTCGGACGCTCAACTGACTAATCCACCCAGGCATCCCACGTTATCCCATTTTTTAGGGAGAGGTAAGTCAGTCTCCACAAGGTAAAATCAATTTGCCCCAAGTCATGCTCCAGTTAAGAAATGCGAGGATTTGTCCTCAGGCTTCCCTGGAACCACCTGCCCTGTCACCTAGCCTGTTACCTGCCTCTGTATCACCACCGGCAAAGTGTCCCTGGGACACTATTACTTGATGCAAGGAATTCTCAATCTTAAATGTCTCTCTGCTGCCTACAGAATAAATACAAATTTATTAGCATGAGATTCTGTTTGCCTTGTCTACAGTCTCCTAATGGTGGGCAGCTCATTAAGGAGAACAAAGAAAAGCAGCCTGGCTGATTCTGGACACAAGGCGGCCAACGCCTCCCTCTCCTCTGACCCGGTGTCCTGACCACAGCTTATCAGACCAAGGGCATGCACGAGCCATGGGAGCAAACACAGGCTGGCCAGTCATCCGGGTTCTGGCTCATCTCATTTGTACCCAGCTCTCTTTTGATCAACAGCAAACATCACTCCTTAGTATGGAAATAGGATCCAAAAAGAAAGGGAGGCTAGCTGGTCCATAAGGAGATTGAATCCACAGAGCCTCATTAGTGACTATGTTTCAACCAAGAGATTCGGAGGCAACTAGGTGCTCTATAGCTCCCGCTTACAGCATTCGTGAAACAAAACACAATGAAATAAAAATAAAGGCTTTGTATTAAGAGCTGGCCTCTATCACCGGAGTGATGTTTATTGGATGTGAAGCTGTTATTTGTTCAGATGTATTTCTAAGTACATGTGACATGTCAGCTGCTTACAGATCATCTGCTTCCTCCTCACATACCCAGCTCAAAATCAACATGAAGTGACAGAAAGGCACGAATATCAGTGTCCTGCATTCTGCTCACAAAACCACCTTGACACGTCAACTGGCGGTGGAAGACGCCTCCATCGGGGTTCCTGATTTTCATAACATTGGCCATGTGTCTCAAGGAAATGCATCTCAAAATAATCAACTCTGAACTTCAGAGCTGGAAGCAGAGGACTGGCTACAGGAAGAGAAGGGATGTTCTGTTCTTCTCTTTCATGTTGGGGATTCTTACTGTTCAGTCCAGTGAATGGCAAATCTGGTTGGATTTTTTTAATCATGGTGTATAGCCGGTAAATGTCAGCTGGCTTGGCTCCCCATTAGAGCCCCGAGCAGAGGCTAAGGGAGGGAGACACGTGGGAAGGAGACAGGGGGATGGAGATGGGATGGAGGAGAAGGGAGGAGACAGGCAGGAGGGACACAGGAGGGAAGGACATGGGGAGGGGTGGAGAGGGGGACAGAGGACCCACAGCCCTCTTCCACCACGGCTGAGGTCTGGAGCTGCCCCTGGTCTGTATCTCTTCAGGGAAGCCTCTGATAAAGTGGCAGCAGCAGCAGCAGCTGTGGGCCACAGCCACTGGGATCTGCTAGGGAGCCAAGAAGGTCCCAGGGGGTCTCTCTGAGAAGGTCCCCCAGGCCCTGGGATCCAATAAGTTGTCTGGTTTGGCCACCTTGGGTTTATCCCCATTTGGAAGTTTCTGTGATGTAGAATTTCCTTGGCCTCTTATTTACCCGTTGGACACAATGTTTGCTACCAATAGAGAATCCTCGAGAAGGTGCTAGATCACTGGATACACATGTTTCTTCCTCTTCACGTCATTCACGCCCCATCATTTACTCCTGACGCTTCTCAATTAGCAACCACTTTTGCAAAAGAGCAAGCTCGAGAAAAATGCAAATGTTTATTAGGGATGCCTGGATTTTAAAATTCAAAGCGAAAGTAGCATTACGGGGTCCCCTAGAAACACACAGTTCTTGAATATCTTACTACTTTATTGATGGAAGTATGCTAATGAGAACAAAAGGACTGCTTTTCAGACTCTAAAGGATCCTATTGGGCATTCTGAAGAAGTTGTAACACAGGGGCAGATTCCTAAGGCTTCCTTGGTGCTTTATACTCAAAGTGTCTTTGTTTACGTTAACATGTGTCACCCTAGCACAGGGTTCTCAGCCTCAGCACGGTTGACATTTGGGGCTAGATGTAGATTTCCCTGTTGGGGGGCTGTTCTGTGCACTGCAGGTGCTTAGGAGCATCCCTGGTCTTGACGAACGAGGTCCCAACGGCACTCATCCTGACAACCTAAGATATCGCCAAAGGTCTTGCTTGGGGCAGAGAAGGGAGGATGGACCACAGGGTGCAGAATCCTCTATCCCTCTCCTCACACCCTTTTAAGAACCCCTGTCCTAGAGTGAAACCCAAAAGAGGTATTATTATTAGCTCACTTTACAGATAGGAAATCAAGCGTAAGGCTAACGAAATGAACATGCTTGCCTCAGGTCACAGAGCACAGTGTGTAAGAAGTGGCCCATTCTAGACAACTACCGGGTGCCAGTGAGGCATTGGCTCTGGGCTGAAAGGTGACAGGTGCCTGCTGACCTTAACTCAGGCCTCCCCCCTTTCTGACTGACCCAGCAGGAATGGCTTTCCAGCCAGGGGAGCTGAGAATGGCAGGAGGGGAGAGCATCCCTAACTTCTGGAGTCTCCGGTGGGTGCTGCACAGGAAACGGCCTCCCGTGTGGTCAAATGACTTTCCTTGTACTGAGGCATTTGCCCTGAAGGCTGAGTTATTTCCTAATCCTTATGCTTAGCATCTTCAGAAAGACTCATTTGAAAAACAGATTGAGTCTGTATTGAGATTAGTTAGGCTTCTTATTAATGCAAGGTGCTAATCCCTAGCCTAGAAAAATGCAAAGAAAGTTTTGACTGAACTGTCTAAATATGACCCAGAGCAGCCCTTGGTTCATTAGCACTTCCTTCGTCTCAGTCCTGACATTTGCTTCTGCACCTTCATTGGTCCCTAAGACCATGAGAACTCTCCCATGATTTCTGGGCAGCAGGTGGAGGGATGGACGGAGCCACTGCGGGGAGGGGCTCTGTTACAGGATCATGGAGAAATTAGGTGAATCTGCAGCATCTGACCCCTTGTTTTTCAGAGCTGAGCAGCTGAGCTTGGGGCTAGTGCTCACTATGGCAGCCGGGCGTATCTGCTGGGCCCACAGATATGGGGTGTGAGGTGCTCTGGAGGGAGAGAGAGAGCTCACTAGTGATCCATCGGGTTATCAGGGAGCACCTGGGACTTCTAATAGAACCTTATGTAGAATTCTTTATTTTAGAAATATACCATAGAGCTATCCTAACAACTCCAAGGAATTAAAAATTCATTTATTTTTGAAGCTGTGGTTAGGGCAGGGCTCTGAATCCATGGGAAAGCAATTAATTAGAAAAACATGCTACTCTGGACTTTTAAAATGATCAAACACTGAAAGATGGTGGGAGGGGGGGGGAGAAAAAAGCAGTGTGGTTAAAACATGTCCCAGCTGTGTTGGAAGGTGGGGGAGAGCAGCTATGGGATAGCGGAGTCTCAGGTACAAGGTTGGAGGGGCCACATCTCAGCCTTTCCATCCTTTCAGGCAGAGCACAGGGACTTCCAGCGGAAGAAGGACGCTTTCCTGGCATCCATCCATATCTGGTCAGTGCTAAATGCAACGTGTTCATCAAAGCCCCTCTCTCCCAGTGGATCTGCACAGCCAGATAATATGCCCCCAGGGCCAGAGAGGAGAGCCCTCCTTCCCTGCTTCCTGCTGGGAGGCTGGGACACGTTCTCACATGAAAACCAACAGATGAGGCTGTCTGGAGCTTCAGGATAGACCACGCCTAGCTTGCAGACCTTCATACTTTGAAAACAGCCTGTGGAAATCAGGCTCTGTTATTCTTTAGCAACTCTCGTCCCAACACTTGTTTGGGCAAATGCAATAAACTGATGCTCAGCTTGAATAATCACTTTGATGAGATAGGATTCTTTATAATTTATCCTTCCACCTGAGGAAAGGGAACACTCTCATTAAGAACAAGCTGGCTGAAGCTTTGATTACATTGTAGACACCGCATTCCACAAATCGTTTTGCACAATGCGGCACAGGGGGGTCCTGTGTGAGATTAGGAGAGTGACACCCGTTCTTGTAGAGCAGTTTGAGGGTTTCAGATAGTGCACATAGGGCTGATGCTACCCTGGCCCACCAGGACCAGTGAAACCATCCAGGGTTTCCGAGCTGATCCCTAGCAGGATGCAAAACCATCATTGCTGGTGCTAGGATTCACACTGAGGCTACAGGATCTAGCCACCTGTGCAGCTATGTGACAATCAGACATGCAGCAAATAAACATGTGAGTACCCCCCACCCCAGAGCCTCCACCTTCAGGGGACAGGGGCTTGGCCCACATTCGGCATCTTTAAAACCCCTCGGCCAAGGCACTCCAACCTAAGTGTGCCACTTACCAATTTGTACTAAATTTTCCTTACTCCTAGAATTTCACGATATAGGACATTTCTCTGCAAATTCTTTTTTATTTCCAAATTTTTAAATGTTTATTTATATTTGAGAGAGAGCAAGCATGAGCAGGGAAGGGGCAGAGAGAGAGGGAGACAGAATCCAAAACAGGCTCCAGGCTCTGAACCGTCAGCACAGAGCCTGACGTGGGACTCGAACTCATGAGCTGTGAGATCATGACCCAAGCTGAAGTCGGATGCCCAACCGAATGAGTCACCCAGACACCCCTGTCAATTCTTTGAAGTGTGAAACCTGAAAAGAGTTAAATGTGCTCCAAGGAGAAGGGAGGAATCACTTCAAATTAGTATTTTCAAAGAAATTAAGGACTTGGCGTATTTAGCTCATAGGAAACTGTGAACATCACCAATCAGTGTGAGTAGGAGGGAAAGGATTCCATTCGAGAGCCGGGGCGGGGGGGGGGGGGGTGCTGCCTGGATCAGGAATAATTGTGCAAATAGCTCCTGACAGGACCCCCTCTCATGCCCCCCCCCCCACCCCTGGGGAAACGTGCGAACCGGGTCTTTGGACCCTCGTTTACTGTGACGTTGCCTTTGGAATTTGTCACTCTAGGAGTTACAGCTGATGTTACAGCCCCAAGTGGAGGTAAACCAAAATAAGCAATCTGCTCTATACCGCTTAGGCTAATACGACAGTGATGGAAGACCCAGCGCACTGGCAGAGGCAAACTGCTTTCTCCACCCTGCGTGTCTGCTCACACGTGTGCAGTGCCCTCTGGGCAGGGGGACCTGGGCTCCCGTTCATTATGAACACCGGTTAGGGGACCCGGGAGGAGCTGGGACAGAAACTTAACATTTTGCCTTCAAGTGCAAATAGAATTATTCTGTTTATATCAGCGGGCAGAACAAGCTTTTAAGCTTAACGTACAAAAGTCTTTTTTATTTGATTTTTCTTGGGCGTGGGGGACCTCTGCTTTTCTGAGTCTAGAGGTTTTGCTGATACACTAACGGATGGTGGGAGTTTTCATTATAGTTCACAGAAAGGGCGTGCAGCTTAATATATATAGATTTGAAGCCACCCACACAGACACATTTCCAGTTGTCTTAAATACCCGATATATATCTCTTTGGTGCATATTTGGTCTTTTGCCACGAGTGATTCTCTTGGTGTTTTCAAAGCCTTTTTTGCCACAAAGATAAGAGCCTTTTGTCTTTAAAGGGGACGGAGGGTCGTAACTATGGCTTCCTTTATGGCTTCCTTTCTGAGGAGGATCTTAGCCTGCCTGGTTTGATCATACTGAGAATGGGCTTTCCTCCTACGACCGGCTTCAGCAATGCGACACCCATGCTGTCCTATTTCGAGCCCCAATGTTTCTGATCTGAGTGCAGTATTATTCTCCCTCTTTCCCTTTAATTCCCACACAGGGTCTCAGGAGTCCCTGTAGGCAGGCTACTTACTCCAAACAGCACATAGAGGCATGGTATGCAAATGGTCTCAGCGAGCCCCCTAATCTGGTTATGCCTTCCACTCAGGATCACTTGCTCTGGATGAGGGGGAAATTGCCATACATAATTCAGTTAAAATTGTCAGCTTGAGCGGCTTGGATTAAATCTGGCCTTCTACATGCAATCAATTTCCATTTTATCACCTCATCCTAAGCAAAGCGTGAACGAGAGTTCAGTGAACTTGGCTGGGGATGGAACAGGGTCCCCTTTAATAAACAGATGCTTAGAAAACCTCCTCATTATTCTAAATTGTGATTTTCTAAATGTAAACCAGAGACAATCATAACTATCGTACCGCTCTCCAGGATTTCTCCATGGAATCAAAGCTAGGATTAAGTTCGCAAAGAGGGAAGGTAGGAAATAGGCAGAAACACATTCCCTGTCCTATCTGGATACCAGGCTGGCAGTACCTCCCTGTTCCTGCCAGGTGTCCCCTCCTTCCTCCACACAAGTGTTTTTGGAGCCAGGGGAGGCCCCTTCCCCCCCTCCCCCCCCCCCCCCCCCCCCCCCCCGCCCCAGGCTTTGGGCCTTCGCTGCTCCTGAGCACAGGCCATAAAATGAGTCAGCTGTGTGAGGTGCCCAGGTTGAGAATGAATGCCAGTGACAAGCACCTGCAAAGCTGATAAGGCATCATTTTGCATCTGGCTCACCTTCCGAGTGGGATCTTTATGCCTCTCCTTTCATTCCACTCCCACGGTCCTGTCACCGGGTGGCCCACTCTGCCTCCTGTCATGGGCGCTAACACGGGGGTGGGGGGGGGGTGGCTGAAATTCCTCAGCACAGGCAGTGCTCTGGCAGTGACAGCCTACAGGAGAAAGTGTCCCACAGCCACGTGCTCGTGCACAGACGTCCTCCCCTCCTTAAAACAGCCTTCAGCTGCCCAGACAGACTGACAAAGTATTCTCTTCACTCCGGATCTGTGAATTTTGCCTTCCTCCCACCAATGGAAGAGTGTGAATAAACACTGAAGAGGAAAATAAAAAAATAAAATAAAATGAGAGAAGGGAAACCATGAAATCCTACCCCTAGATGGGGCTACTGTCTGCAAGTGTCCTATGTTTGTTCTTTAAAATTCAGTTCACTGAAACTGAGATTGAAATTAGGTATCAACAGAGAATTTACAATTTAAATCAAACTTTGACTCCTGTAATTAAGTCTTTAGTCCTGTGAACCTCATTCACAGCCTCAGCATTAGGCCGCTGTAGGATTCCAACTGATAAATTTCTTAATTTCCTGGGTGCCTGATTTAAAAAAATAATTTAAAAGAAAATCAAGTCTGAAATGTCGAGTCAACTGAAAGGGAAGAGAGGCCAGCAGGTAATATCTCTGTTCTTGAACGACAGATTATGGATAATAAGAGACTAAGGATGGGCCTTCCCAGAATGCTTGGTGAACCTGGGGAGGCTTCAATCTGTTGTCCATTTGGTACGTCTAAGGAAGGAGGCCTGCATTCCAACTGGCATCTGCAATTTGTATTGTATAAGAGCACTGAGAAATGGCAGGTGAGGAAGCAAGCACGATGGGATTCTCTCTGGGATTTCTGGGACAATGATCACTGCAGTGACAGCTACACCTGACGTCACTGGGAGAAGGGAAGGTCTGCACACTTCTCCTTTTCAGACTTAACTCCCTTGTCCAGGACAAAACATGATGGAAGGCAGTGTCCTGTGTCATGTTCCTCAGTCATTCTGTTGGGATGGTATTGGTGCTCTATCTGTTGCTAAAACAGCCGATGTTTATTGACTCCTTACTACGTGCCAGGCATTGTTTTAACTGCTTTCTATACACGGACTCATTTAATTCCTAAAAAACATGCCACGGGGTGCCCACGTGGCTCAGTTGGTTAAGCATCAGACTTCGGCTCAGGTCATGATCTCACAGGCCATGGATTTGAGCCCCGTGTCGGGCTCTGTGCTGACAGCTCAGAGCCTGGAGCCTGCTTCGTATTCTCGGTCTCCCTCGCTCCCCGCCCCTCCCCCACTCGTTCACTTGCTCTCTCTCTGTCTCTCTCTCAAAAATAAACAGCAACGACAAAAAACATGCTATGATTTAGGTATTCTTACAATCCTCGCTACAGATTTAAGTAACTTGTCCGAAATCATGGCCCAAACTCTTAAACTTCACTTTAGGGTCTTCTAAGACCAAGGCCATTCGGAAAACTCAGCTTGACCTACCGTGTAACAGACGGGCAGCCTATTTATTGGGAAGCGGTGTGGCTTCAAAAACATGAGGATTGCATTCAAGACAGACCTATAACTAACCCCTTGCACTGCTCCAGGTCATATGCCTCAGGCCTCCCCTGACTTGAGAACTTAACTTGAAAGCTTTCTTGGGTTCAGGGAAGGCAGCAGGGAGGCAAAGTGGAGAGGGAGCATGGACACATTCAATTACCATCCCCCTCCAACTCCCTAGGGGCACAGAAAGTCTGATGAGTGAATTGGAAGGTATATACTAGTGAGCAAATAGACAAAATGTGTCTTATTATTTAATTTTTTTAGCAGTGACAGTTTTAAGAAAGCTTTCGCAATATTTCAAACTCTGGCATCAAAATCTGGCAGATTCAATTTTGTGTTTATCAAGTTATCTGATGACATATGTACAGAAGAAGCATTCAGAACTCTTCAGGCCATCCCTTCATTCATATTCCAGGCACTGCTGGCCTACGATTGGAAGAGCCAAAGGAAATCTCTCTGCTAGCTGCTAAAGAGCAAAGGAGGGTTCAGCCACCCAACATGTAAAGCCCTTCACATCGCTTGCTACCTCTTACTCTATAGCAAGTTCACCTCCAAAGAAGCCCCCTGGCTATGCAGGCAGGCAGTCAAGTGGAAAGTGCAGACAGTGTAATTACAGAGGCTGGAATGCTCCGCAGATGGCATTTAGGGCATCACAGTTAATAAGCAGGCTGCTTCAGGAGACCCACATGTTAGCACATTTACGGCAACAACTGGAACCAGGCAGCTAATGCACATCTACCTGGTCATCCTGAGAGCAACCCACTCTAGACAGCCAAGAGCTGGGAAAACCATCTGGGGCATCACCAACGTCACAGGTGGGAAGCCCCATTTTTCTTTTTTTTTTTTTTTTTAATTTTTTTTTAACGTTTATTTATTTTTGAGACAGAGAGAGACAGAGCATGAACGGGGGAGGGGCAGAGAGAGAGGGAGACACAGAATCGGAAGCAGGCTCCAGGCTCTGAGCCGTCAGCGCAGAGCCCGACGCGGGGCTCCAACTCACGGACCGCGAGATCGTGACCTGAGCTGAAGTCGGACGCTTAAACCGACTGATTCACCCAGGTGCCCCGGAAGCCCCATTTTTCTTAATAAACCCCACTAACAAAACAGAAGGCGTCATGGAGTGCAGTGAAAGGTCACTGCAATAGCGCTGCGAGATTAAGAGGAAAAAAAGCACATTTTAGTATGTCCCGACCTGAGTTTCTTTCCCTTTTCCCTTACAGCAAGATGTGAATAGCATAGCACACTTGCACTTACGTTGCATGTACTAAATGGCTTTGTGAATTCACTGAAGCTAAAGTTCCCATTTCAAATATAAGAATATAAAGCAAACAAGGAAAAAAAAAATCTCCCAGGTAATCCGAATTAAACAGAAGAGCTGTGATCAAGAGAGAGCCTGCCTTGTTGATTTATCTGGGCCTTCAGTTTTCTGGCCCACCGAGGGCTCCTCCCCCTTCTCGTCTTTATTCTTCATGATGATGCACATTCTCATTTGACAGTTTCAGCGGATTGAGGCTGAATGTTAAGTTTTCTGCCAAAATGAGTTCGGTATCTTGTCAGCGATTTCCTTTAGTAAAATGCACTTTCATCTTTAATCTACTGAGGAGAGCTGTTCATGACAGGAGATCCTTGGAGAAAAGAAGACTGAGGGGCAGTCGCTGCCACGTTTCAATTGGCTTTACCCAGATAAGGAAATATAAAGATAAGGCCAACAAGGGTTAATAATTTATGCTCAGGAAAGCTTAAAAGGATTGCATAATTTGAGCCTCCCATGAAAGTCTAAAACCAGACTCAACATTATACCTCTAAAAGCCAGCTCGACCCCATGACTTTCCTTTGCTCAAAGTCCTGGCTCCACTGTTCTCCCAGCTACCCAATCTCAAAATCAGGAAAGCATGAAAGGTGCCTTCTGTTTGCACCCCCATCTTATCAGCCAGTGAATCAGTTGTTAGGTTTTTATCCATTAGTATTTCTCACAACTGTTTTCTCCTTTTCATTCTATTTTTACTCTCGCTGGGACAACTGAGAATAAAATTCTCCCTTCTTATCTTTTTTTTAATTTTTATTTATTTTTGAGAGACAGAGAGAGACAGAGTGAAAGCGGGGGGAGGGGCAGAGAGAGGGGGAGACACAGAATCCGAAGTGGGCTCCGGGCTCTGAACTGTCAGCATGGAGCCTAACGCAGGGCTCGAACCCAGGAGCTGTGAAATCATGACCTGAGCGGAAGTTGGACGCTCAACCGACTGAGCCACCCAGGCGCCCCTTATCTCCCCCTTCTTTAAATCCATGTACCATATGGGATGTTGAAGCTATTCCACAGGAGACTGTGATCATGTCAATGCCAATTAGAATGGAGTTGACATCTAGGGTGACTCTCCCCTCCCCCCTGCAGAACCCTGGTTAGCAGCTGTGTGGATGCCATCCACCTGGAAGGCTCAAGGTGCTGTCCCTACACACTTCTGCTTTAAGGTGACTTCTGCTTTAAGGTCTCTGTGTGCAGGTGACGATACAAGGGAAGAACCTGAAGCTTACAGCAGCAGAATTTACAGTGGGTAGGAGTGAAGGTGATGAACAAGAGTTTTCAGTTACTTCCAGGCAATGTAAGTAGACCGCTCAGCCCACAGTTTCTTCCCCTTCCCCTTCCCCTTTAGTAAGCATGGAGACAAAAAGAAATATTAAAGTCTTAAAGAGCAAAAGGGATCTTTCAAAAATGCATTCCTTGCTTACAACAGTGGCCGAAAGTCTTCCCTTTGCTACTGAGTTGAGAGAAATTAGAAGGTAGCAGCGAAAGCGAAAAGTAAAGGTCTGCAGAATATTTTACCCCTAAGGAAAATAATTATGCAGTTTGCTGGACAGCGAACATTGACCTGCAGAGTTGGACCAAGGTACTGAAGCCGGGCAGCCATGGTCAGGGTCTTTTCACAGAGCTGACCCGCTGTGGCGGAAATGTTCTGTCTCTGCCCTGGCCGTGTGCCTGGCCACCAACACGTGTGGCTACTGAGCAAGTGAAAGGTGCCAGCACAACTGATTTTTTAGTTGTACGGAACATCGATTCATTTTAATATGAATTTAAATCACCATGGTAGCTCGAAGCTACCACATCGGACAGCGCCGCATGAAGAGTTCACGATGCTGTACCTTCCGCTGAGGCTTCTGTCACAGGGTCAGAAGCCAAGGAAATCCGCACACAAACCAGAAGGAAGCACGAGGCAACAGAACAGAACTTGCTCAGAAGCAGGGTGAGCAGGCTCGAAGGCTGCCTGCTTCTGCTCAGTGTGCGATGTCCCCCGAAGGCGTGAAATCGGCATGTGCTTTCTACAGAATGTGTGCTAAGTTGATGAGTCTATAACCGCCGCGAATAACGTTATGAATGACAATGAAGTTGGGCGTCATAACAGTGATAGCGAGAACTAATTTTCGCGGCATTTACGAATGGTAAGCACTTCACAGAGTACACACCTACGGGGTCGCTTAAACGTGAGCGAGGAAACTGAGGCCCACAAAATGAAAATAACTCAGCCAGGATCGGAAGCTTAACAATGGTGGAATCCAGCCTCGAACCTACCCCTCTAGGACTCAAAATCAATAAGCTTTTAAGCACTGATCATTTAAAATGGGGCTACAGCTGAGTGGCTCCGTCGCTGGACCGAGCACTTAATTCCCGGGGACCTCGGGCTACATGGGCATCCGAACTGCCAGAGCGCCTGGGCCAGTGGCTTCCAGGCTGGCGGCTTCTGTCGAGAAGCAGCATTATCTTTCCACCCCAGTGGGGCCTACGACTATCATCACTTTTCTTTGTGTGCTATGAGGCAAAAATGAGAAGCACTGAACAGCATTCTGAGAAAAGCCACATGGGACTAGCCCTCAAAAGTTAAAAATAAACGTGTCAGCAAGGATTCCAGCACATCCTTTGCCTCAGTCTGTGAATAGTACTGGAGACTAGGAGATTTTCTCATGTGCCATGAGATTTTAAAATCTAATCTGTGGGGAAAGGCATTATAAATGAGACAAAGTCAGAAATCACCCTAATGTTTATACAGCAAGGGACTGAATTCCTGGACGACGAGGTGAAAATTAAGACCCCGGGAGTCACTGGAAATTAGCTTTCCTGATATCATTGAAGAAATATACATCTCAGCAAATAAACTTTATATCACCCTCATTCTCCGACACATTGGTCAAGTCGGGTGTCTCCACACCACTCCTCTTATCTAGACCACGGGGACAATGGGACATGTGTACAACAGGCCCAAGCACGGATTCCCACCTATCCCAGGAGCAGCCCTGTCCACTCACTGAACAGGATGCCTTTTCCACCCACCAAAGATTTCGTCAGTCTGACACTAGGAGGTAACCCCTGAGCTGTCTGTGTGTGCAGATCATATTAGATGATTAATGCCAATGGGAAGGAGAAGAGAGGAGAAATGCGGGGGGTGGGGGGCAGATCAACAGTGGATTTTAAAAGTCTCTTATTACATCTTACTAAAACTGGCCCCAACCTCCCCCATCCAACGGGAAATAAAAATAGGCTCCAAGACTGTTATTCCAGGGTTAAAATTTCAGGGTTATTTCCATTCAATTCTTATTCTATGTAAACAAAAGCTTTATATGTGTGATATGTCATACTGTGTTGCAAATAGAAGCAAGTTTCCCCTAAGTTCTCACCCTTACTATTAGAACAGCCATTGGGTCCTGTTCATATATAAGCTTGTGAGAACTTTTCCTCATGGGTTATTAATATCAGGAATAATAGCAACTATATTTGCCATGTGCTCGGCCCATGGTGTTTTACAAGATCAGTTTATAATTTTCCCCAAACCCTTGAGAGATATTTTTTTAATTTTTTAATGTTTCTTTTTGAGAGAGAGAGAGAGCAAATGAGCATGAGTGGGGGAGGAGAAGAGAGAGAGGGAAACACAGAATCCAAAGCAGGCTCCAGGCTCCGAGCTGTCAGCACAGAGCCCGACGTGGGGCTCAAACCCAAAAACTGTGAGATCACGACCTGAGTTGAAGTTGGACGCTTTATCGACTGAGCCACCCAGGTGCCCCGATGGTTATTCTTCTCATTCAACAGATCTCTTCACTCGTTCTTTCATTCAACAAATATTTATTGAGCATCTATGCAACAGCAGGGGCTATTTTTTATCCATTGCCATTTTGGGGAGCACGGGGCTTAGGTTAAACTCAACTCTATCAGCAGTGAGGAAGATAGATGCAAAGGATTACATCATAGCTCTTACACAAAATTATCCTATTAATATATGCTCATGTTATGCTAATGCTTTTTTAAAAGTGATACCTGAGTGAATAAAAAACTTTTTTTTTTTTTTTTTTTTCTGGCTCAGGTCTTGTGTCTAACAGATTTTGGTTCCACTTTATATCCGTTTTTTTGTTTTGTTTTGTTTTGTTTTTTGTTTTCTTTTTACATCCACTTTACATCTCATTTGGAAAAAAGAATATTCCTAAATGTGATGATTCTTGGGTTGATATAATAATTGGCTGTAATAATCGGTATCCTTCTAGAGGACAAAAACTTTGTTTCTCTTCCATTTTAGGTTCTTCACGTCTACTTAACTGGGTTAAGTAGGGATGGGGTTACATTGGCGTTCCTGGAGTAGATACTGTATGTGATGCGAGGGCATCTAAGTCTTTTCAAGAGTAGCTAAGTTTGTAGCTAAATCATTAACCTTCCCAAAGAAAGATGCTGCAGTCACCAGAGAGTTGGTTGCTGATTCTGGGCTGGGGGAATTGCTTTCTTCTTATTTACTTTTTTTTCCATTTAGAAATATCTTAGGATGTGCCTTTTTAGGGAAGAAGTAGAATCGTAAAAAATGAATCAGTGCATCACTTAGAAAAGAAAGATTTCCAAAATCGATCGCTACAAACATTTGTTGATGCAAATTTGATGCAACAAACATTTGTTGAACACCTGTCATGGGCCAGGTTATGCTATAAACTCTGTGGATGCAACTGGGAACTAGTTCTTTCTCCTTGGGCTCTCTATTCTATTCCATGACAGCTGGAAAAGAGGAGGGAATTCCGGATAGAAACTCTGCCTAGAACATAAAAATTGTGCATTTGGGCTGGAGGATGACCAGCGCTCTGCACTTGAAAGTCTAGGAGGGCCACACCGGTCACAGGGCTCTTGGGGGAGTCCCCTGGAGAGGAGTAGGGAAGATTTGGGCCTCATTTTTAGAAGTAAGGAAACTAACACCAAAGAGACACAGTTTGTTTTCTGAGGTTCTCCCAGGCTAGTGACAGTCTGTGTCCCATTAGGACTCAGGTAGTACCCCCTCAGGACTAATACTGGCATTTGTGCAGGTCAGGAGAGAACAGCACATTCAGCTTCATTTTGTCCTTTTTTTTCCTTTATAAACTACAGTTTCCTTTTTGGATTATTGCTTTGTATTAAGTTCATGAACTCAGGTATTCTTCCCCTGTGTGTCAGATTAGCTTTCATTGAAATATTAATTCCAAATTTTCTTTTTTTGTTGTTTTCTTTAAACGTTTATTTATTTTTGAGACAGAGAGAGACAGAGCATGAACGGGGGAGGGTCAGAGAGAGAGGAAGACACAGAATCCGAAGCAGGCTCCAGGCTCTGAGCTGTCCGCACAGAGCCCGACGCGGGGCTCGAACTCATGGACCGCGAGATCATGACCTGAGCCGAAGTCGGACGCCTAACCGACTGAGCCACCCAGGCGCCCCATAATTCCACATTTTCAATAATCTATATGGTTTGATGTCATAAATATCTGGATAAATTGTGATAACATTAAAAAAAAGCTTTCTCCGCCTTCATATATTGTCATACAATGCCTTCTTTTATCATCAAAGGAAAGTCAAAAGATGCCTCTCTAAATCCTCTTTGTTTTTCAAATTTTATGATTTGGACATGGAGGGTATACAGATCACGGTGACACATTTTCTTCTTACCTCACCTGATTTCACTTGATAAAATCAACTCCATCTATATGTATGTCTTCTCGAGATACGGCTCCGTTTTTCCCAAATGGATATGTCTTACATCTAATGCATAAGAAAAAATTCCAGTAGCACCTCCCTGGGGAATATGAACTAGCCCCTGATTATGCTAATGGAAGCCAAAAGGTTTTCAAAGCAAAAGAACTATAATAAATTATTCATAAATAGGTCTCTCCTTTGATGGTTTTGGTGTTTCCGGATTTTCCAGACCATAGAGGATATGTGATGTGATATATGTAAGGTAAGCTGAAGATGTTACAGAGGGAAATGGGAATTGAAAATTAATTGGAATTTAAAGCATTGCATTTTTGCATTCGGTATATTTAGTGGAGCTGGCAGGGTGTGGACAAGAGCCAGGAGCCTGCTTATCCGAATGTCCTTAGAGATTGCAGGCACTTCTAAAGAGCAGGGACTTGCTTCTGATGGAGCTGTGCCCTAGTTCCCAAAGGAAAACGACTCCCCCATAACTCCTGCCCTGGATAAGGTACTAGACCATATTTAGGTTGCAGGACTAGAGAACTAAAGGCTTTGGTTGGGATCCTGCTCTCTGTGCTTAGTTTCTCTGCTTCTCTACTCACTTCCCCTTCCCTTTTTCTTCCCTTTCTCTATTTCCTTCGTTGGTTTGCTCCTCAGGATCTCCACACTGACCACGCCCAAGGGGTACCTTGTGGTATTCGGGAATGGTACACCCTTAAAGTTGTCATGTCTACGGCTGCCATGGTTTTATTACATATGCATTTTGTCCTACCTATCAACACTTCCACACTGCTTTAGAACACCTTTTAGTCATAATGGATGTTGATGGGTTATGAATGTGTCCTGTTCATTCCTACTTGCAATGATCTGGTCTCTATAATTTAATTGCATGTACTTTGGTATTTATATTTTTCTGTTTTCCACTTGATATTAAAAAAAAATAATTTCTGTCTTCAATTTAAGTCTTCTGTTCGCTGAACGTTATCAGTCCCTCACAAATTTAGGGTAAGACCCCGCTCTATCTTTCCTCTAATTCCCAAGACACTCATGGATGAATCCACTTGTTTACCTACCTTTATAAAAACCCAGGTCCCTTTCCTTTTGGCTGAGATTTTCCTCACTCAAGAACACTGTCTCTACTGTAATGATCTGAACAAAATCATCTCCCTAGGAGATGCTGTCTGGTGCATTTTTTCTCTGATACTGAGGAGACTTCAGCTAGCTCGGTATTCACATTTAGACTTATAATTCAGGAAAGACTGAAGAAACAGAGGGCTACTTTATTTGAAAAGGGCAAATCTGAGTTGGGTGAGAAACTCTACAAGCCCCAATGTGCTTGGAACAGTTCAGATTTATGTTGATTGTTACAGTATAATTATTAATAGCACCCCCGTTACTCTCAAAAGTATCCTGGCCTAGACAAGGAATTATAGGGTCATCAGCTACTGGTACCAAACCCCATCCCCCAACACAGACCTAAGCATCAAGCAGAGAGCTAAGGCATGTTTACTGAAATGTGAGTAACAACGTGCCAACAGTCATCTATCTTCATGGTAGGAGCTCTAAGAAGCCCACTTGACCTCACAGTTAAAGCATCACAGGTGATAAACCCTGGAAAGTGATACAATCTCTATGGCTAGCATTTTTCTTAAATTAGAGTACTTGATTGAATAGTTTTAGTTTGACATGGATATATCTTGGACTTGAGGATGTCTTTCTAGGAACTTGCTTAGAGAAGGAAATCTCCAGGTTATTTCAGCCCTTCCTCTGGATGGGCAAATACACACAAAACAGACTACTGACAGTGGCCATGAGTGGATATTTATTATATGTTTTCTATTATCTGCTAAGGAAAAATTGATTTTGAGATAGGTGTTGTGGGATGAGTCCTCCATTTTTCATCAACTGGTAAAAAAATAAAAGTTAAGTAGCTTTCAACAAAGCAGAAGGATCCCCAAATTTTTCTCTTGCTTAGGTTTACAGAGGAATACTTTCCACCAGATAATAATTTCCCTTCCAATGGAATAAAGCCTGAGACAATATCAGGGATGCTTCGAAAGCTCAGGACAAATCTAGTCTAATTTCTTCATTCTGAGTTTCTGACACGTTACCACATTTGCATCCAACCTCTGGTTAGCATCAAGACTCTGGTTTAGTAAGAGTAATGCTGATTTGTGGCTGAATGAGCTCTGGAATGATAAACTAATGATACCTCAATATTGCAACCACTCTTTTTTTAAATTATTTTAATGTTTATTTACTTTTGAGAGAGAGAGGGAGAGAGACAGAGCATGAGCAGGAGAGAGGCAGAGAGAGAGGGAGACACAGGATCTGAAGCAGGCTCCAGGCTCCGAGCTGTCAGCCCAGAGCCCAATGTGGGGCTCGAACTCAGGAACTGTGAGGTCATGACCTGAGCTGAAGTCAGACCCTTAAGGACTGAGCTGCCCAGATGCCCCACAACCACTCTTCTTACTATCTCCTTGCCTACTCCCATCCCCACTCTCTTCCATGTAAGGGTGATTCTAAAGATAAGTGACTTTATGCCATGGATTTTCCATAAAATCAGAGGAAAATGCACTTGAACTTTCAGGGCCCCAACATCAACAAATAATGATGCTACCAAATTATGTTTCAAAAACTTTTCAAAACTTATACCTGCATTACATTCTGCACAAACAATATGCTTTTAATTCCTACTGTGGCAGAGATGATAACCCCAGAGGGAATTTTGAAAACAGATAATTACAATGAGGAACACAAGAGGAAGTAAAACAGAGTCCCACAGTGTCAGTCAAGAAGGCCAGAGAAAAGCAGAACACTGAAATTTCAGGGTAGTGGATCAAACTCAAGTCAAGGTATATTTAGTGAGCATTTGCAGGAAGACTCTCAATGTAGTAGGTATTATAGTGAATACGAAAATAAAGTGACGTGAGTTGCTTGCCCTAAAACAATTTAGATTTTCTGGGGAATTATTAAATGCAGACATAAAACCTTTAATGTGTGTCAGCATGTGACAAAATGTCTCCTAAAGCGGTATGGAATAAAGAGAATGAAAACAAAACACAAATAGAAGTAGCTCTGAATTGAGTTAGAAACATCCACTGGAAAAACTTGAGGAAGAGCAGTTTTGGCTGTTAGGCAAGTGCAGTTAACAGGATTCAGAGTGAGCACTGAGTGGGCATCAGAGGTCAGAAAACAGAGGGAAGGAGGAGGAGGAGGAGATGAGGGCTGAAGGGGGCAGCCAGGTGACATTCAGGATAAGAGAGGACACACACATCATGGCTTATTTTTATGTTTTATGTCCATTTTAAGGGAAACTGGTGTCTTCCTGAAACAATATATATTTGATGGAGAAGCGCTGCCCATGTCGGTAGCAGAATAACTTTATCATATTGCTGGGAGAATTCAAGAATTGGAACTTGCAAGATAGCAGGTAGAAGTTATAAATTTTGTATTAACATGGCAATATGGAGTGAGATTTATGAACTCTGATATAATGTGATCTTTCACCAAAAACAGCTTTGCTTTCTCAGTGATTTGACCCTGGTTGTATATTAATATCTTTTCAGGAAACGCATCTTTCAGAATACATTTTATTTTATTCGAGTGATTGCTTCGAGATAGACATTCAAGGACGATTGGGTCTATAGATGCAACAGCCTGATAATATTGTTAGGTGAGTTCTGAGAGATTATAAGAAGACAAAAGAAAGTTTTGTTTTGATAAGTTTGGACAATGACATATCTGAAATTGCTTTTTCTTTTTTAAAAAAGAAGTCAATACTCATTTTTAAACTATATAGGATGCAAGTTTTTTGCTTTTATCTCAAGTATATTTTAGAGGCTCAGGCTGAGCACAAATTGAAACCATAGTATGTAACATGGCTCTCTTTCATAGAGCTAGGAATACTGCCAATTTGCAAGGCCACTTACTTAGACTTCTTTCTTGAAAACGAAAATGACTTCCTTTAAAATGTATGTCCTCACAGCTTTCCAAATATCATTGCATTATGTGGGGGATCCTTCAGTTGTTTCAAAAACATTCCTATCACATGCACTTAATTATTTCACATATAAGGCAAAGAGCAAAGGCATTGAGCTGTTGCTCAAGCTACAAAATGTTGACAGGTTTTTATCCTCAGCTCTGAGAATTTCACACAAACATTATTAATCTCATTATGCCTGTTCAGTGCAAAAGCAGTGACACTGTTTCAAGTGTTAATACGATGAGATAGCCGTCCTGTGACAGTGAAACCAAAAGAACAGAAAATTTTAAACATTAGCAATTTACTGAAAATGAGAAGTGCCACCGGTGCATATGTAATGAAATGTTAGAAGGAATGGGCGTGCAGGACAAAAAACAAAAATGAGAAGTAGGAGAACCATTTTTTGTATCAGTGCAATCCACAACGATCAGATGGTTATATCGGAAAAGCTGGTAGGTGAACTTACCTATTTATAAACTTAGGGTAAGGTTTTGTCAGGATTGTAAAGAGTAAAGCAGGAAACTCCCATTATGGACAGTCTTCTTGAA
Source organism: Neofelis nebulosa (assembly GCF_028018385.1). Lineage (NCBI taxonomy): Eukaryota > Metazoa > Chordata > Mammalia > Carnivora > Felidae > Neofelis > Neofelis nebulosa. The sequence goes on from NC_080787.1 coordinate 148,959,172, forward strand.
GGAAGTCACAACATCAGGATTAATTTATTCCCTGAGATTTCTCTCAGTCCTCATACCCATTCTTCTTGAAACCAATAAAATAACTCCAGTGTCTTATCATTAAATCCAGAAAAGTGACTCTCACCCCTTCCCATGCACCAGGACCATCTGGGAAGCTTATCAAAAATATTGATACTCATTTTTTACTCCCAGAAATTCTTTCTGCAATGGTCTGCACTGGGGCCTGAACATTAATACTTGTGAGACCTTCACAATGGATTCTAACGTGCCTCCAGAGCTAGTGAACACTGGTTTATTGGGAGTAATCTGGAATCATATCAGACATCTAATCCATCCTTATTTCATTCATTCTTAAATCCCTATTCTTACAATTTCCTTGTCCCTTTAGAATTTGGACAGGAATCATAATAGTATTAAAGTTGATTTACTATGTCTAAAACCACTGATTCATTTGTTTATTGCACACACACTTATAATTCACGTCCTAGAATTTAGAAAGATACTCCAGACACAGACTGCTAAATATCCACCTGTTGATTGAGTCATTTATTTTTTTATATTGTTCATTTTCACAGTGACAATAACTTTGTGCTTCAGGGTAACTCAAATATAATTTCCTTTTTTTTCCAAAACTCTGTTCTTTATTGGATTTTTCCCATTATAATAACATTTAACAGATGATCCTTATTTTACATAACTTGTTTCAAATAATGAAAACAACCTAACTTATTTATGAGACTAATATAACCTTGATACTAATATAACTGAATGAGAACAATATAAGAGAATCACAGGGCAATTTCACATAAGAATATAGACTGAAAATCCTAAAGAAGGATTACCTATCTGAATAAAGTGGACATTAAAAAACTATACAACCAAAAAGAGGATATCCCAAGGGTTTAATAGTAGCCTAATACAGAAAATATGTTTCTTTCATTCATCAAATTAAAAGACTAGAGGAGAAAATTTTCATGGTACCTTGAAAGATGCTGACAAATCATTATTAGTATGAGTTGTAATTTATAGAGTATGAGTGTGTGTGAGCGTGTGTGAGTGTGTGTGTGTGTGTGTGTGTATTTGTGGATGGATAGATAGATGGATACAGATACCTGAGACTGACACAAAACAAGGAGAAAAAGGAACTCTTAAAACGTATCTTTCACAAGAAATCTTCTTCCTTTGGAAGGAAATACTGCATTTAATGAAGAAATTTTAGACCCATTTCCTTTAAGTAAGGTCAAAACAATAATGTTTCATATCACTCTGACTCTTTATATCCTGGGCAATAAAATAAGAATTAGAAATAAAAGGGAGCAGGATTATCATGGAATAGAAACAAGAAAAAATGTTACTTGAGGATGACAAGCTCATTTACATACATCCTAAAATAGTCAAAGAGAACTTATCAAAAATTATAAAATTCACTAGAGAACCCTGAAGCGGATTTGATTAGATGTAGTGATACACTCCATTCAATAATGGAACACCTACCAATGAACAGGTTATCAGCTCTTCCCCAGATAATCCATAAGCTTCATGTGAAATTTTTTTTGAGGGGGTAACATATAGGATTATTTTCTAGTTAGTTTTCTCAACCTTCTCATGTATTAAGTATAAATCACATAATGTCCAACAGTACCTCATAGTTTTTACAAATTATACATTTAGCAGCAGCAAAAAGAAAGGTGCAGTGGACTGGAAGTCTGGGTTTTATTGGTGGCTCCTCCCTCCCCCAACAACAGGATGTGGTAGCCACTCATGTCACTTTGTTCTTCTGAAACTCCCTTTCTTCACTGATAAAGGAGATCAGATAATAGTAGGCATTCTTTACATTTTCAAATGCATTCCTTTTTGTAAATAAGCTTAAAAGTTTAATAACACCTTTCATGTCTACATCCCCCGACCCTCCCCATCCCTCTGCTACCCCCACAACTCATGTATCATCTTTCTGAAATAGATCTTTTTAGGGGCACCTGGGTGGCTCTGTTGGTTAAGCATCCAACATCAGCTCAGGTCATGATCTCACAGTTCATGGGTTCGAGCCCCGTGTGGGGCTCTGTACTGACAGCTCAGAACCTGAAGCCTGCTTCAGATTCTGTGTCTCCTCTCTCTGTCCCTTCCCCGTTCATGCTCTGTCTCTGTCTCTCAAAAATAAACAAATGTTAAAGAAAAATTTGAAATAGTTATTTCTAGGCAATATTCTCCAGATTAAGATAGAAAATGGGCTGTCTTCTATAGAACTTCATCAGGATAGGTGCTGGCGTATGCTTTTTGTAATTTGACTCAATTAAATCTTCCATATAAAACACCAAATATACCAGAGTCCGTCTATTAGAAGATACACATTTGAAGGACTTTCTTCTTTATTTGTGTGTGCATGGTACTTCTCATAATAGATAGTGACCAGCACTGGAGAAACAGGGCATTCAATACATTATTACAAATACACACCTCCCACTCCCCAGAGTATAATCACAGTATAAAGTGATCTCTAGGTTTCTTCTGATTCTGCAATTCAAGAATTATTCCTGCCTTAAAGCTCTTGACTACTTTGTTGGTTTCTTTTGAGGTGCGATGGAACACCAAACTCATCAATCCGTTTCTCCCTTCTTCCTTCTCCCCAGCTCAACAACCTAAAATAATAGGTCCCAAGGACCAAGGCACCAGAGCTTATATACATTTAGAAGTAATTTCTTCCTGAAGGTCAGGCAGTCTTCAGGGTCACTGCTAATAATGCTAATGTGCATTTGCTTAGATCAGGGGTTGACATATTTTTCTGTAAAGGATCAGACAGTAAGTGTTTTGGCTTTGTATACCATATGTTCTCTATCAAGAACTACTTAATTCTTCCACTACAACATGAAAGAAACCATGGATAATACATAGATGAAAGAGTATGGTTGTATTCCAACAAAACTTGATTTACAAAAACAGATTGTGGGCTGGGTTTAGCATATGGATCCTAGTTTGCCACGTACTGACTTCAATGTAGTTTCCCCACTGATGAACAGTTGTGTCCTATTTTGTGCTATCGTGTGAGGAGGGCTCACAAGGGCATGAGCAAGTTTCTTCACTTTTTTCAAATGAATAAGATGTTTTGTCAAATGGCACACATTTTCAATTTAGCTAGGTGTGTGTGTGAGTGTCTATACTGATTTAACACATCAATTTGATTTTAACATTTTTAGACACAGCTCACTAGGCAGAATATCAGCTCAAAGCAGTTCTAGCAGACTCAGTTTGAAAAATGACAACATTGGTGTGTTATTAATGCTGCCATTTCTACACCTAGCATGGTCTCTCCTGTCAGGTTCATTAACAGTAATCCAAGTGTGACTTCAGGTAATGATCACTTCAAGTGAACTCAAGTCTACTGCCAAGGTGTGAAGTTATAAAGGCGAAGACACAACTTCACGGAGAAGCAAATCATTCATGACCTTAACATCAAATAAGTGTTAAATGGCTACCAGGAATCAGTTAGGCAAGTTTTGTTGTAGCATCCAATTATGAAATCGGTAAAAAAATCACTCAGTAGGACAGCATGTAACAAATGATCAAGAATCTAAAACTCATGAATTGAGTGTTTAAAATATATTTGCCATCATTCCTTCTCATGGGTAAGTTAGAGGAGTATATAAAGCAGGTACTAATAATGAAACAAAATAACAAAGGGGCTGTCATTTCAAAAATATACTTGACAAAGTAGTTGAGTCCTTTTGATAATCTTTTATCATTAAGGAAATACTAATTACCAACAATTTCTGGTTGCGTATATACTGGCTATTATGTTGTAGAAGAGAAACATGATTCCTTTTAATATTTAACATTGACTCTGTATTTAATAGGTTGAAAATAAGATAATACGCATTTTGAAATCACAGTCAGGAACTCTACAAATTTAGACATTAGTAGTACCTCATTACATTGTGTGAAAACTGGGTATGCCACATGGTTCGGAGAGACTCTGATGTGCTGGAAACAATTCTCGCTGTCAAGATAGTAAAGGCCAGAGTGGTCTAGAGACTTCTGCTGGCTGAATATCCACTTTGCCTATTCCCTTTATAGTGCTAATGGAGCCCATGAACATACTGTTCCACAGTGAGCCTGAAACAGCATTCTCTTGGGTGAAATGTTCTCTCTCTGTTGGCGGGGAGAATCTTTCCTCCTTATTCTAATCCCAGCTCCCCACTGAGGAGGAAGAACACTGCATTTATCTCCAGGATCATAACGTGAAGGCTGGTGGCATGGAGGTAGCTCTGTATGGAATGGGTAATTGCTTGGTTGTGCCTTTCAATTACCTACATCACAGCTGTGCTTTTAGATTAGTCAGACAGAGTAAGGCTTCTGTTTAAAGTTGCCTCCCTGAAACCCAACAATGTCTTCATGCATATGCCAAGAAGCCAGGATTATGTGGGGGGCACAATTAAATGGGCTGTGTGGAATAATTGTATCTCTCTCTCTTTTCATATTCCAGTTCATTAAAAATAAGGAGCTACATTTCTGGTATTTCTAAGAGTTAAGAAAAACACTCCTACTTCTTACCTGCTGGTCAGATTTTAAGATATGCGGTTAAACTTATATAGATGCTTTCAGTGTTCAGCATGCCTAAAAACTGAATATGTATCAAGAAAAAATTTTGCCAATATTTATATATGAAATGATGATAACAGCAATAATAATTCTATGGTATAATTCCTCTGAGAAAAAATAAAATGAACTTGATTAATCTTAAAATATTCTAGAGCAGAGCTATGAACTTTGTGTTAACTAAGGTTGCTATTTTCTTGTTGAATGTAGAATCTACTTTTGTGAGGGTTTTTTTGGACATTTCAAAATTACCATGCCTTCAATTTCAAAGTTAAAGTCTTGTCTGTTAGTGTATAATGACAGGTTTACGGTGTCAGAATCTTTTATCATTAAGGAAATATTGATTGCAAATAAAAAAATGTTACTAACTAGAAGCCTCTGTGTCCCCGTCCATGGCCCATGGAATCCTTCCTCCGTAACTGACCTACAGGCATTCACACCAATCAGGTCAACTCTCTATACTTATTGTCTACTCACTGAGCCCTGCTCTCCCTTCCTTCCTGCTCACCCTAAACCGCCCAGTCACCTCTGCATAGATGAGAACAGAGCTCAGGTCTTTCTCACTGTCCATGGTACTGAATAAAGCCTGTATTCACCACTTTAAGGAAATGTTGGCTGTGTTTTACCTTTGACAGCTCCCTCTTCCCTTTCCCCACATGCAGACAATCCCCTAAGCTTACTGACTCTTCTTTAGGATGTGCCACAATCCAGATTTTCTTTTCAGATGAGATATAAATGTTACATATTTTTCCACGACCTGATATTAATTGTAAGAAGTTTTTTTTTTAAATTTTTTTTTAACATTTATTTATTTTTGAGACAGAGAGAGAGAGAGCATGAACAGAGGAGGGTCAGAGAAAGAGGGAGACACAGAGTCTGAAACAGGCTCCAGGCTCTGAGCTGTCAGCACAGAGCCCGACGCGGGGCTCAAACCCACGGACTGCGAGATCATGACCTAAGCCGACGTCGGACGCTTAACCTACTGAGCCACCCAGGCGCCCCTAATTGTAAGAAGTTCTAAGAGCTCCCTCTCGAGCTGTCACAGAGGCAGGGTGACTATTAGTTTCCCATGGCTGCCACAACAAACCACGGCAGATTCGCTGGCTTAAAACAACAGGGGTGTATCCAGGCACAGTTCTGGAGGCCAGAAGTCTGAAGACTCTGGTGGACAATCTGTCCTTTGCCTCCTCTAGCTTCTGAGTGGCTACCTTGGCATTCCCAGAATTTGGCTCTATCTCTGGTTCACACCTCCTTCTTCTCTGTGTGTCTATCAGGACACTTGTCATTGGATTTAGGGCCCAACGGATAATCCTAGATGATCTTCTCATCTCAAGATACTTAATTTAATTAGATATGCAAAGACCCTTTTCCAACTAAGGTCATATTGGCAGGTTCTGGGGGTTAGGACATGTAGATGCCATTTTGGAGGCTGCCATTCAACCCACCACAGTGAATTCATTCTTCCATGTCCCTGAAATGAACACACAAGCCTCCTGGCCTTGCAGCTGCTCACGGACCTCCAAACAGAAGAGTCAGGTGGGAAGGACAATAAACAGAAGTTTACTACTACCCGATTGGGCCTCAGACCTCAGGCTGGCTCTGTAGGCTTGCATGGGACACCAGAAAACAAGATGAGGCCTCTCGTCATGGTAATTGCAAGTTGTAGCAATGCTGATTTATCACTCTTCTCATGATTTTCCTTTTACTTCGTTTCCTTCGTGCTATGGGGAGCTGGGTGAGAGATACAGCTCAAATGGTACTGTTCAGCGGAGTTCTAGAAGGTTGTTAGAGTATCAGAGCTTCTAAAACCTTAGTCAAGCCTTGTTTTGAGTCAGGTTTGTTGGGGCCTTTCTTGTGCAGCACAACACAGTTCAGGATAACCATTTGTTAGTAGGGAAACTCTGGGGATGTGCTGGGCATGATAGTTATCTTGGGAGCGGAGCGGGGAGGGCATGTGGTAAAAACAGTTTCTCTTTCTGCCACAACTTTACTCACCTCCGCATTGGTAGGGCCAAGCGAATGAGAGGCTAATACAGAAATGAATAAATGAGAAAGCACAAGAATGAATGAACAACAAATTAATCAACTACAGACCAAGAAGATTTCAAGAGTGCAAATCCCTATAAATTCCTCTAATGCTGCCTAGCCTGGGGCAGTGAGGAAAAAAATATATTGTTTGGTCAGCTGAGCTCTGTTCCACAAATAATGGTCAGTTTTGATTTGGAGGAGAAGGGAGTAGAATGATGTGCTATGAGGTCAGGCTACAAAGGGGAGGCTTGTCGCTCAGCGTGGGAGTAGGGCACTGGCTTTCCTTCCGTTCACATGTCAGAAGGTGGATAACTGTGATAGCCAAAGTGGCAAAGAAAGCAACTAAGAGTGATGTATTTCTGAAATGTTCAGACATAAGAGCTATTTCCTCACTTCTGTTTGCTTTAGAGAAAGAATATGACAGTCAGGAGCACAAGGGCACATGATCACACAGCAACAGTCATGCTAGAGGTACACACAAAACAGTAATGCATGTAGATGATACAACCTTTTCAAACCCTTAAAATCATCACACAAGATGAACTAATTTGGACTTAGATGCAAAGGTCAGAAAGAAACTGGTTTTGCACCAACATTGTCGGCAAAGCATCTGAAAGTAAGCAAAACATCAAAATAAAGGCCCTTGAAAATCTAAGTGTAGAAGGGTTTGCTTGCAATTATTCCATTTATTTTTGCAATGTCCTTTTCTATAACACTTATCCCAAAAGCACATTCAGTTTTTTTAAATCTTTATTTTGAGAGAGAGACAGAGTATGAGCAGGGGAGAAGCTGAGGGGAGGGAGACACAGATTCCGAAGCAGGCTCCAGGCCCCGAGCTGTCAGCACAGAGCCCGACGAGGGGCTAGAACCAATGAACCGTGAGATCGTGACCTGAGCTGAAGTTGGACGTTCAACCGACTGAGCCACCCAGGCGGCCCAAGCACATCCAATTTTTAAGACAGAAGAATAATATAAAAGATGGTTCCACAAGATTAAAAACAAATATGTGTTTGATACAGACTTCTCCTCCTTTCATCATTACTGCTGTTTGTTTTTAAGAGGAAAAAGTTCTTCATTGTCTATAAGTTTTTACATTAATGATCTGCTTAGAACTCACAAACATAAATTAATTTGATGTAAAACCATCTAGAAAATAATTTATGTTTAACAAGTATGTCTTCCTTTTCCCTTGGATGTGCTCTGTAATGGTGTCCTACTCTTCCGTGAAAATGAGTTCAGGAAGATATTCACCTATGCGGATTTTCAAAATTAGAGTATGAAATTTCATGGAAGTAACAGGGAAGGCAGTCTGTATATGATAATACCCTAGTTATCAGCATCACTGCAGCAGGACAGCAGTGGAAATCCCCGCCTCTACCTCCCAGCTGGAAAGTCACAGTAGAGCGGGCTGGGGATGAATGTAAACTTTCTAATATGATTGCTATGACTGGACACAGGGGGAGGGTTGGGTAAGAGCAGGGGCAGCTTCCGGATCTAAACCTTTTGAAAGAACTCCGATTCTGGTAAAAGCCTTAGTTTTCCTTTCAGAGCTTATTCTGGCTTGAGCAGAGGGGGGAGTGAGAAGGAAAGATTGATCAAAACATGCCCATCTGGAATGGAACCGTGGCTTACTGATGCCCTTCCTGGGGCTGACCCATCCACAGTCAGTACGGGATCCCATGTGGTGGGTCTTGAACTTGAGCCAGGCTCTCAACCATGTATTATTCATTATCTGAACATGGCATACATGTTTCTATTCATTAGACTGTATATTTTTAAATATATGCATCTGTTCTCCATTGTGAGATGATTCCTCATCTTTCATACTGAGATTGTAAAACATTGAAAATATGTCTTTCATCCTGATGTAGTATTTTCATTTTTTTCCTATAAAATGTCTTGAAAGGACAGATAGTAAATATCTTAAGGTATCAAGGCCATAGAGTCTCTCTGTTGTAATTACTCAATGCTACTATTGTAGCTCAAAAGCAGCCGCTTACAATCCATCAACAATGGGTGTGGTTATATTCTGTCAAAGATTTATTTATGGACACTGAAAATTGAATTTCACATATGTTATTATTTTTTTAGAATACAACCTTTTAAATATATAAAATCTACTCAAAGCTCAAGGGTTTTACAAAAAGAGGTAAAGGCATAATGTGCCAACCTCTGGTCTACAACAAGGTCATGGGAAAGTTAATCTTCACTTTACAAGTGAAAAACAAAATGATGTGAAAAAAAAAAAGGTGGTGATGTTGACATCTTCCTAGATTAATTATATAAACGCATACATGCTTGACACTGTAAGTTGTCTGGCATTGTAATGACAGGCACAAATTAGAGCTAAAAGAACAAGGTTCTAGTTTCAGTTCATCTGTAACCTGTTAGTAGTCTTGGAAAAAATACTAAAATTTCTCTAATTCCATTTTTTTTTCTGTGGTAAATCGAAATGGCTTATAAAATTTCTAAGATCATTTTTACCACAAAGATTACTTCATCCCTCTGTTTTTGGCTTTTCCCTTTTCCCTTGTATAACTAGCTACCTGCTTATTGTTTTACCTCTACTGTATACAATCATAAGAGGTAAGATCTTAAAATTGGAGGTGATTGCTATAATGAAAACGAATACTTTTCTCTAATTTATCTTCAAAGCACAGGGTGTTTGTAGAAAAGTACAACCTTTAAGGCTACCAATGATTTATAGCATATCATCAACAAGCATACATTTTGAAAAAGCTAAGAAATATAAAATCAAAGTAGAATATAAATTATTCAGGAGAGAAGTCCAATTATAAGGAGAAAAAAATATTTGGGTGCATATAGCCTACCTCTTGCTGTCATCAAAAGCATTTGGCGGGACTGGGCTCTGTAGCAGGTACTAGAGTCCTACTGATTTAGACTTTCATGGCCGATGTGCTATATTTTTTAGTGTCATATAATCACAATCACATTTTCTAAAAATTTTACTGTCCAGCATTCACATACCCTATAAATGGCATAATAAATGATCTATAAATAATAATGTGGAGTTCACTGGGACCGAATACATTTTTACATTTTTTTAAGGCAGAACATGCTACAAAACAGAAAATATTTTTAAAAAATAAAGAGAGGGGCTTATGACCAACGTGGATGCATGTTCCTTTCCAGAGAATACAGTACTTGTATCTATTGATGATGATGAAACCCAGGATACATTAGCCCCTTGAAAAATATATTCGTTAATAAAATTGCTTGTTTTTAACTTGAACATACCCAGAACTAGATGCGTTACCCAGAAGCCTTCTTAACACTACTTCAAGGCAGATTTTGCTGTTCCTGTGAAGAGAATCACAGAAGACCCACTCACAACACCTGAGCCCATCTTTGATTCCTCCTCCTTTGCTTTGTCTTCTCAGGTTCCACACCCTGTGGATCCCCTTATTGAAAAAGCTCCTCAGCCATCAACTGAATTTCATTTTCCTGACATAGTATTTACTGTCTTCTTCCCGGGGGCAGACCATGGATCTGACCCACAGGGGAGATCCAAAAAAGGTTTTTATGAATGGGAGAGGTTTGGGCAGTCCTCAAATGGTTTACGTGCCGCCACAACCCAGCTGCACTGAGTCAGATTATCTGAAAAGGTTTAATTCAGTTTATTAACTGATTTTGGAAGACTTCAGCCCCATTTTACTATCTCTTTTCTTCCCTCTTTACTCAACCAGTAAACAAATATACACTGTCTACTGTATACAAACACAAATGAAACAAAATACCAACCAGCTATATATGAGGGTGAGAGGAAGAAAAAAAATGTATTCTAATGTGAAAATTCTGGCTTGTCCTTGGGGTGTCCCCAATACAATTGGAAAGACAAGCGACAGGGAGAAAACGACAGCATAGGAAGCCCACCATAGCCCGGCACATGATGTGGCCACATGAGTGATATGGATCCCAACTGTTGTGGTTCATAGACAAAAGGACAGGATTGCATTTCATGCCCTTTATCGTCAGTCAGACTTGAGCTAATTCAGTAGCAGACCACACCAAACAAAGCTAGATAAATCTTGCCATAGTATCATCTCCTGCATTCCCAAATCAAATACACTTAACATAATTATCTGATACTCCTCTTTTTAGAATTATTCATGTCACTGTTTCCTTTTGTTGGCATGAGTCAGAACTACCAGCATAAATTTAACATGATTTATTTACTCCTCTACCAAAATACGAATATTTTAAATGTTTCATGATCAGAGGGCTATCAATATTTTATATTAATTGCATAGAAAAGATATCAGTGCAACTATTTAGAAATTCTTCTGTCCTGTGAAGAAAAGGCAGTAAGAAAGCAATGAATTATTAATTAATAGCTATTAATAATTGATAGTGAACTATGTGCCAGGGACAGTGCCAAATGTTTTCATGGACCTCACCCCCTCTCACCTCCTCAAAGCCAACCACTATCCTGATTTACAACATTATAGTTTCATTTTCCCCTGTTTTTGAAATCATAGGGTATATATTATTTTTTGTTTACTCATGCAACATTGAGTGAAATTTACTATATAGTAGAATCAGACACCTAATTTGCAGGGTCCCGGGCGAAATGAAAATGCAGTTCCTCTGTTCCGAAATGACAAGATGGTAACAGCAGAACACTGAACCCAGCACAGGGCCCTTTCAGAGCGGGGCCATGTGCAATTCCCAGATCACACACCCAGGAAGCTGGCCTTGCCAGCTACCTTGCCAGTATCTTTTAGGACACTAAAGGATAAATACACTACATTTATATCTCCATCTCAGTATTGATGAACATAGCTAAGGTGGTCTCCATCCTTCTGACTCTTTTGAATGATGCCACTATGAACATTCTTATGCATGTTTTGGTGAAGATACAGACGCATCTCTATCAGTTATATAGTTACGAGTGAAACTGCAGAGTGGTAGGTAGGTCTATGTTCAGCTCCGGTAGATCAAACACAAATTTGCCGTATGGATTTACATTTCCATCCACTTAGTTCCAAATTTCTCAAACAGAGTTCCAATGGCTCCATACTCTCACCACACTTGAAATTTTGTCTTTTCCTCCTGGGGATGTGTTTCAAGTACAGATTCTTACATTTCATTCCAGACTTCACTAAACCCATACGGCTGGCGTTTCTCTCCAGACTCTGCATTAAAATTTTTTTTTTAATGTTTATTTATTTTTGAGAGAGAGAGACAGAATCCGAAGCAGGCTCCAGGCTCTGAGCTGTCAGCACAGCGCCCGACATGGGACTCGAACTCACGAACCGTGAGATCATGACCTAAGCCGAAGTCGGACGCTCAACCGACTGAGCCTTCCAAGTGCCCGGATCCTGATTTTTTTGAAGTTCTTTCAGGTATTCTTCACTAGGCCAAGTACAGAACTGCTACAGGGGTATCTTACAACAGACCAAAACAATGATCTTGTTGCATGGGAGTTAAACCTGAATTGAATGATTGAGAATGTTGACACCAGATAATTACCTCTCCAAGAAGACAAGCCAGTGACAACAAAGCTGACAGGAAGTAGCCAAGCCAGGACTATTTTGCACGTTCTTTTCTGACGCTACCCTGACAGTGAGGGTCGGTCAGTGTTTCCGGCCCTGGTGGTGTGAAAGGGCTTTGGAGAAAGGGCAAGGTGGTTACTTTCTCAAAGTTACAAACTAGCTACTCTGAAAACACCTTTGGAAATTATCATAGAGTCATTTTCATTTGCAAGCTTCTAATTTTTATTTTAGATAACCAAAGTAAAATCGCATTATTTTACATAATTATAGTGTAATTTAAAGCTTTTCTTTTTTCTTTCAAGTCTGTAGGATACCCACTTAGCAACAGCATGCCATTTCCTTCTATTTTTTACATTTTAGGCATATGCACATTAGAAGTGGATGCATATGCATAAAACAAAGGGGATTCTGTCAAAATATATTGTAGTTCAGGAAGCTTTGAGTCTGATACTATGTGCAATATAAACACTAGCTTGGGATTCAAACGCATCATGTTTGTACTTCCTTCGTGTTTAATTTCAGAAGGACATATTCATGGGGGTGATATATGTAGACACAGCTATCTCTAAGACACCCTATTAAAAATGCTAATAGACAATGCATTTCAATATTTTATATTTTCAAAGCAAAAATCATTCGTGACTGAAAAATCCCTTCTGCCATACGACATATGTTTGGGGTGTACACGGTTTTCTTTGTTAGGTAACATGTGCTAAGATATATTATAAAAATTAGCATTTCTGGCCATCTTTCCCAAATTATATTTTTAAATATGTACATTTATAGCATAAATGTAAAGCTCTATGACATCGACAGATATTATTCTCTCAGACTGATCTCAAGATCATATTCTTTGTATCGTATCCAACCTATTATTAACATATCCTTGTCTTCACTTCAGAAATGTGAGTACATGGGTAATTCACATAACCAGAAATATGCTCATCTCTGAATCTCTATTTTGTTTTCCCATGTGATACTGGTATTAAGGTATTCTTCGCTGCAAATGGGACACCAGAGCACTGTCTCAATATGTGTCCTCAGAAAGAGAGTATGGCCACAGCCACACCGCCTAGGTCCGAGTGCCAGCTCACAGGACAGGTTACAGTAGAAAGGCTATGGTGAGTCCTCACAGCCCAAATGCCATTTTCTGCCTAGAACGAGGTCCATTTATATTCTTGGATCCCCCTGTCTCACAAGAAGAACACACTTCCTAGACATTCCCTTCCTTACCTTTCCTTCCTCTTACCTTTGCTTCCATTGAAGTCATTAGTAATCAGACAAAAGGGAAATAAATCTAACCTGTGTTTTTGTGGTGTTTCAGCCTGTCGGGGCTGCTACCACAAACTACCATAGACAGAGTGGTTTATAAACAACAGCAATGGGCTTCTCACCCTTCTGGAGGTTGGAAGTCCAAGATGAAGGGGTCAGCAGATCGAGTGTCTGATGAGGACTGCATCCTGGTGACCTTCCTCTTGGTTCACTGTGTCCTCACGTGGTGGATGAGGAGGGAGGTTCTCTGGGTTCTCTTGTGTAAGGGCACTAATGATGTTCATGAGGCTCTGCCCTCAACACCTAACCAATTTCCAAAGACCTCAACTCCTAATACTATTATATTAGGGGTTAGGATTTCAACGTATGCATTTTGTGGAGAAAATGAACATTCAGTCCATGACAGCACACGGCAGACAAAAAGGGCAGGGTCAATTGTGCTGAAAAAGTACCAGAAGAAAACCTCTAGATTTAGCCATGATGTTCAAGATTGTTAGAGGCTCTGTCACTGTTCACCTGTTTAACACCTGTCCAATTACTTCAAATACCCCTCTGAGAAGAGAAAAACCAGTCATTAGTTGTTGTTAAATTTCTAAACTATCTCACTTAAGGAAATGTTTTCATGTAAAAACAGAACCTTTAAGCTGTTCCTTTCAGACACAAAAAGAATGGAAAGAAGGGCCTTATCAATGATGCTGCATGGCCTCTGCCCTCTTTCCCTTGTTCAGAGTTCCCACAAAATTCCGGTAAGACCTGGAAACAAGTTTCCCTGAGAAACAGATGTCAGGGAGCACAGCTGGCATCTTGAATGTGCCCTATTTGGGAACACATCAGCAGTCAGGCAGCTGGTGAAAACAGACCCAGATGCTGGAATCCAATGCAGGCTTGCTAGCAATAATTGTATTGTATTCAGAGGAGTAGAAAGGGTACCCCCCCTTTTTGGTGAAACAGGTGGCACATAGAGGGGGAAATTTGCGTGAATTGTAAGGATCAGAAAAATGAGATTCCAACACCAGGGAACAGGTCAGTCTGGTCAGTCCATTGCTTCCCAGAGTGAGGCTGGATCGGTTTAGCACAGCACATGCCTCTCAAATGACCAGATCCCATGACTCCAGTGGCAAACATGCATTGCTCCCATGTTACGTAGAGGCAAGGTCAAAAGAGAAGAGCTCTGCCAAACACTATTAAGATCCATGAGGATCTAATGATCGACAAGTTAAAAAAAAATGGAAAGTGACACTGTACTGCCTCCTAGAAAATTGGAATTCAGTCATTTAAGGTCATATGTCACAGAAAATAAACAGGCAGGGCCTCACGATGCCACAAAATGGGAAGGACTAAGAATATTAGTCTCGTTTTACAGATAAAGAAATTGAGAGTCAAAAAAATGTCTGAAAACAGACCACGTAAAAGTCATCGCTCCTTTGTTTTAGACAGCTGATCCTCTTTCTCACAAGTTTATAAGGTGTTCTGGAACACCTGACCTAAGTCTTTTCCTTGCCTGATGTTGAGGAGAAGGGCCGCTGGCCAGATAGTACAGATATACTGGGATGCAGAGCTGGGAATCGAGCATCTACACGACTGTCTGTTCTACCCTACCGGTTTAAATACGTGAGCACTGGTGGTGGGCAGAGAGTCACCTATATAGTTAACAGATTATTTAGAATAGCTATAGAGGGCCTTGTTAATTTCCTCATTCTAGAATGGAACAGTAAATGTAAAAGGCAACACACACACATACATACACACACACACCAAAACAAAACAAAACAAAACAAAACAAAACAAAACAAAACAAACATGCCTAGCCCTGTGCTTTGGAGTGCCATCTCAACACCTCTAGTCACGTGAAGAACAGGATCGTTCATTACGCTTTACTTTCCTTATATTTATTATTCTGTGTTCTGTATTCTCTGATTGGCATTTTTTCACTATATGAAAGGAGGTACTTTCTGATGTCAAAGTCCATGAACACTCTGAGCACACTGGCATGGGACTGGGCGGCTGCTAGGGTAGGGTAGGCAGCATTGCCCTCCCTCCCCAGAAATGCAAGGAAGCCGCTGGGCTTCCCAAGGCAGCAGCCTCCTTCCAGGCTTCCTTCAAGGAAAGGCAGCTCTCCAGAATGAGCTCATGCACTTCCCATTTCAGTCAACTCATCCTCAAGATCCCCGTTTGAGGGGATTTCTACATTTGAGAATTAAATCAAATAATGGTCAACCTCCAGGCTGGTCAAGTTTTAATTACTGTGGGATAAAGTGAAGGCATTGAAGTCAAGTGTGTTTTAGCTATTTTTCTCATTTTTGTATTAAAGCCAAATTATGTGAAGACTGATGAGTAAGACAGAATAATGAAATAACTCTGGGTAGTTATTCATATTACCTTAAATTGTGCCTTATATCATCTATCTATCTATCTATCTATCTATCTATCTATCTATCTATCTATCATTCTCTGTCTACACATTGTCCATCCATCCATCCACCCTCTCCATTGAAAGAAAAAAAAATTCAGTTAAAAGTTAATATTTAACCAAAAGATTCAACAAACATTTTTGGTAGACAAGCATAATTAAATTTTCTGAACTGTGACTCAATCATATGCTTTAGAAACTTCACATCTGTATCACAACACTGAAGACTGGTAATCAACATCTATCCAGAAGTAGTAACTAAAAAACACCGATGTAACAGAAAATGACAGGATAATTTTTCTTTCTTTCTTTTCTTTTCTTTATTTTTTTACTCTTGAACTTTCAAACCTACGGAGTAGATAATAAAGTGACATTACACATCGCATTAAAATCACTGGCAAATAAAACTAATTTACTTGATTATTGTGAAAGCACTTCCTTCTAGGGAATATTTTTCATAATGGATCAATGGCACTGTATGCCACCTAATATATTTTAGAGTTTCATGAAATGCACAGTGATGATAGAAAATGCTCATGTTTTGAGGTGTGCACTGAAACGTTTCTAATGTAGTAATTGTTGTGAAGATGTGTCCTGTCAACTAATTTCACCAGTTAAGTATGACTATCAGTTTATATAGCACGAAAATGAAATTTCAAAACCTATGATAATACACAGCAGACCACTGCTATGAGTTGAATTTCACTTTGTAGCTTAGTTTCATTTTAAAATTCTACTGTGACACATTTAGCTAGAAAAAGATATTAAACCCAACTCTCTTTTTTAGATAAATTTATTTTTTTTTAATTTACATCCAAGTTAGCTAACATATAGTGTAATAATGACTTCAGGAGAATTTAGTGATTCATCACTTACATATAACACCCGGTGCTCATCCCAACAAGTGTCTGTCTTAATGCCCCTTGCCCATTTAGCCCATCCCCCCACCCAAACCCCTACAGCAACCCTCAGTTCTCTGTACTTAAGAGTATCTTATGGTTTGTCCCTGTTTTCATATTATTTTTGCTTCCCTTCCTTTATGTTCATCTGTTTTGTATCTTAAATTCCACATGAGTGAAGTCATATGATATTTATCTTTCTCTAATTTCATGTAGTATAATACACTGTAGTTCCAGCCCCATTGTTGCAAATGACAAGATTTCATTCTTTTTGATCGTCAAATAATATTCCATTGTACATATATACCACATCTTCTTTATCTATTCATCCATCAATGGACATTTGGGCTCTTTCCATACTTTGGCTATTGTCGATAGTGCTGCTATAAACATTGGGGTTCAGGTGCCCCTTCGAAACAGCACTCCTGTATCCTTTGGATAAGTTCCTAGTAATGCTACTGCTGGGTCACAGGGTAGTTCTATTTTTAATTTTTTAGGAACTTCCATATTGTTTTACAGAGTGGCTGCACCAGTTTGCATTCTCACCAGCGGTGCAAAAGGATCCCTCATTCTCCACATCCTCGCCAACATCTATTGCTGCCTGAGTTGTTAATTTAGCCATTCTGACAGGTGTGAGGTGGTATCCCATTATAATTTGATTTGTATTTCCCTGATGATGAGTGATGTTGAGCATTTTTTCATGTTTTGGCTGGCCATCTAGGTCTCTTCTTTGGAAAAATGTCTCTGTCTTTTGCCCATTTCTTCACCGGATTATTTGTTTTTTGGGTGTTGAGTTTGATATGTTATTTATAGATTTTGGATACTAAGCCTTTATCTGATATGCCATTTGCAAATATCTTTTCCAAATCTGGTCAGTTGCCTTTTAGTTTTGCTGATTATTTCCTTCACTGTGCAGAAGTTTTTATCCTGAAGAGGTCCCAATATTTAATTTTTGCTTTTGGTTCCCTTGCTTCCAGAGACATGTCAAGTAAGAAGTTGCTGCAGCTGAGGTCAAAGAGGTTGTTGCTTGTTTTCTCCTCTAGGATTTTGATGGTTTCCTATCTTACATTTACGTCTTTTATCCATTTTGAGTTTATTTTTGTGTTTGCTGTAAGCAAGTGGTCCAGGTTCATTCTTCTGCACATCACTGTCCAGTTTTCCCAACACCATTTTCTGAAAAGACTGCCTTTTTTCCATTGGATATTCTTTCCTGCTTTGTTGAAGATTAGGTAGCCATACGTTTGTGGGTCCATTGTGGGTTCTCTATTCTGTTCTGTCAATCCGTGTGTCTGTTTTTGTGCCAGTACCATACTGTCTTGACGATGACAGTTTTATAATACAGCTTGATGCCTCCAGCATTGGTTTTCTGTTTTAGGATTGCTTTGGCCATTTGGGGTCCTTTCTGGTGCCACACAAATTTTAAGATTATTTTTTCTAGCTCTATGAAGAATGTTGGGGTTATTTTGATAGGGATAGCATTGAATAGGTAGATTGCTTTGGCTAGTATCAACATTTTAACAATATTTGTTCTTCCGATCCAGGAGCATGGAATGTTTTTCCATTCTTTTGGGTCTTCGATTTCTTTCATAAGCTTTCTATGGTTTTCAGTATATAGATTTTTCACCTCTGTGGTTAGGTTTATTCCTAGGTATTTTATGGTTTTTCCTGCAATTGTAAATGGGGTCAATTCCTTGATTTCTCTTTCTGCTGCTTCATTATTGGTGTATAGAAATGCAACTGATTTCTGTACATTGGTTTTAAATCCTGAGTCTTTGCTGAATTCATGAACCAGATCTAACAGTTTTTTGGTAGTCTTTTTGGTTTTTACACATAGAGTATCAGGGCATCTGAGAAGAGTGAGAGTTTGACTTCCTTCTTGCTGATGTGGATGCCTTTTATTGCTTCGTATTGTCTGATTGCTGAGGCTAGGACTTCCAACACTATGTTGAATAACAGTTAAACCCAACTCTCATGTATTTAATATAACTCAACTCAAATGTTTCATACTTTCACCTTACTTTTTGTGACCTTAAAATGCTGGGTATGTAACTTTTGATGTAGGGCTATCTTTTAACTTCATGATTTCAATATGAAGAGCAATATTTTTTTCAAGTAATTTATGTTTTACTGTCCTTTCTGTAATTCCCGATTTCATTGAAATAACAAATCTGCTCCTAAGTGAATATTCTTATTATTTAGCCCATAAAATGAGGTGGTGAAATTAGCTCCTCCACTTTTTTCTGAACCTGTGGTGTTCACATGAACCTAGATGGATGGTTATCCATGTGTGTATCTATATAAGAACTATACATTTATTATGTAAGCAAGGGGTCAGCAAACCTTTTATGTAAAGGGTCAGATAATAAATATTTTAGATTATGTAGGCCATAGGGTCTCTGTAGCAAGTATTCAACTCTCCCACCGTAGCAGGGAATGAGGTACTAGACAATGTATAAATTAATGGGCTGACTGTGTCCCAATAAAACTTTATTTACACAAACACCAAGCATGGTTTATAGACATCTTGTCTAAACTTTCTTCAGTCATAAATGTGGTGATCGACAAGCTGCATCAGGACTAGCCAGAAACTTGTTAGGAATGGATACCCACAGACCCCATTATGAACCTACAGATTCTGAACTTGCATTCTTCAAGATGCCAGGGAAATTCATTGCATGTGGGCAGTATGAATATGGCATATTCACCTCAAACATGGAAACTGGCTTATACTTGGATTCACAGAGCAGATAAAGGAGGTTTCACTAGTTGGCTTAGTTGTCCATCCTGGGATAAGGACAGGTAAGCTCTTAGTGCTCCAATTACATACTGCTATGGGCTCATTTCCCAGTGCAGTATCCTTGTTAAACTTTTCATCTCCCTTTGTCCTGTAGACTGACATTCTCTAAATTAAGCTGCTGGCACACCAGAAAAAAAAAATGAAAGTTTCTATTTATGTAATTTAAAAATTTTGAAAACAAAACGAAATTAAGAATTACAATTACTCAACCATACAGATGGACACTGGTGCCCTCATTTAGACTGAGTGTCCCCTGTGACATGCAGAGAGCCACGTTTTCTGGTGAGAAAATGGGTTTCTATCTCACACAGGGCTGGCTGTGTGCCTCCATCAGTGTAAATCTGTTTTCTTTCCAACTGCTGCAATATATCACACTGGTTTACACTTGTAGGATTGAGTGAAATATGTTCTCTAGGCTTCACTGAATGAATCAAATGCTTTCAAGTGTTTCCTGCAAAGAAACTATAAAAACTAAAAAGAATACTAATAATATAAACACAATAAAGCAGCAAGGAAATGAAAGAGTTCAGATATTTCCTTATTCAGTATGTTCTATTCATGGATCACATTATGAGGTAAGAGCAGTGATAAGAATTACAATTTTCAACTTGAAGTGATAAATAAAATGATGATTATTTTGCATATAGATTTACATCCACAGTTAATAATAATAAATATGTCTCTAGGGGGATTTCAGCTAATAATTGTATAAAGCCATCCACACTAGCGAGACTTTCAAACATGAAAATAAACTTCTACAAAGTCTTAAATCATGTGACATTTTTCTCAGTACTTTAAAACTTTGCCAGAATTTAACACCAATAGTGTAGAAGTCTCTTTTGTGGGGTTTTTCATTGCTATTGGTGTTTGTTTGTTCCTTAAAAGTGACAGAAAAACTATCTACTTTAGAGGATATTTCTTCCTGCTTCAACAAAAGTGGTTGAAATCATACACGGAAAATGACATGGCAATAGGTTGGAATACCTTTGTCAAATTTATTCTTGAAAGATGTATGGAGAGTATTATCAAAGAATTTAAGAAGCAGATATTAGAATGGATACAGTATAGGAGGTTTGTTGTAATGCTGGATATAGGTGATGCTCAGATGTGTCAGCTTATAGTATTTTTATATATTCTCTTCCAGTCATGCAGGGAGTGAAAAACTTAATTTTGTAAATGATTTTACAAAATTATTGATTTTAACTTCTTAAGTAAAGTTTAACTATAAAGGATGTGGTGTTCATATAAACAGTTTCTTAGATTAGAAAATATTTACTGGTCATGATAGGCGACTGTACCACTAATGGAACAGCTCTCTTGTTTAGAGAAAAAGATTCAAGTGAAGTGATTACACAGGTAGCAAAGAAAAGAGAGTTCATTTATCACAAGGTTTTTATATGTAAGACTTCAGCAAAAAAGTTGAAGTCAGAGGTAAAAGGTGCTGTATGTAAGCGTCGTTGATGTATTGTTTATTCTATAAAAACAAGATTCCTATAATGCGGTAGATCTTTCTCCAATGGTTTGAATGAAATAGGGAGTGACCATGAACATTGTTTGTACCAAAGTTTCACTGTTTAACTCATAGTACAAACCTTAAAAGTACAGTGACACTCAGTTACTCACTTTCCTTTTAATAAATTTCCTAACCTTTTTAAGGTCATCATGTGTGACTGCATAGGGGATGCACTAAACAATTGTAAGGAGAACCTCTTCCATTTATATGATTTGTAATTTGTAGATTCACACATTTCCATTAAAAAAAATCCAGGCGGCTGCAATATCATGGCAAGAGGAAGCTTTATAAAATTTGCCCAACAGTGCCACATGGGATGGTGGCTGGCCTTTTTCTGGGCTATCACATGGTATCAGTAGAAATGCAGCCTAGCAAATATTTCAGAAAAAATAAAAAGTTTTCTGTATCACTAGAGTAGGTATAATTTTTGCCAAACACAAAAGTACCTCTCACCCCTTTTTTAAAAAAAAAACGGGCTTTGAAGAGAATCCTTTGAAAATGGGTATTTGGAAATATTTTGTTTTGTGATTTTGTTTCTTCAAAGATAACTGTGTTTTGAAAACACATCTGCATTCTTAAAAATGCTTGCAAATAAAGTGGACTCTTCATTTGAAAATTATTCAAATGAAATGTTTCAGTGAATTTTGAACCTATTTAGTCAAAAAGGAAATAATGACCCACCTTGTAAAATTGCTTGATGTCAGTGAAGAAATTTATTACTCAAATTTCAAGAAAAATCATTGCCTAATAAGTGAAAGTGATTCAAACACTGATTCATAATTCAATAGACAGCCAATATTGTGGTCCCTCCATCTGGAGGCATTATTTCTGTGAATTAATCTCCTCAGCTATGATTGTATGAGAGCTTAACATCAGAGCTCACTTTCAATCCATCCATATTATAACTCTGCACCCTCTTGGGCAGCCTCAAGACTATTTTCCCACCTTCCAATGCTGTGTCTCATGTCATGCTTTGTGGCCTCAAAATTCATGCAAAACATTCACATAGTCTCACCTCAATCTCTTTTTATCTTCCCAAATGGCCTCACCCTGTCTTTTACTTTGTCCACTCCTCCCACTGTTACACAGCATAGCAATGTTTTTTGACTCTTGGTGGTTGCTCTGGCCCCGTCCAAGACCAACAGATTCAGCCTTTTTAAAGGGAGAGATATGGGTGGCTGTAGTTAAAACTTTTCCCAGTTGAGTCTGATACACACAGAACCACTGGCTTAGGCCTGTTGTCACAAATACCTGGGCCATAATCTTGCTAATCCTCAAGCACCCTCTGATCACCATTGTCCACCTGTGACCAATTCTTCCTGTAACCTCACTTGAAAAATTCTTCAACCAGGGTGGCTAGGTGGCTCAGTTGGTTAAGTGTCTGACTCTCAATTTGGGCTCAGGTCATGATCTCACAGTTCGTGGGATCAAGCCCTCAGTTTGAGTCTGGACTGAGTGTGGAGCCTGCTTAGGATTTTCTCTCTGCCCCTCCCCTGCTTTCTTTTTTTCTCCCTCCCCCTCTCTCCCTCAAAATAAATAAATAGACTTTAAAAAAGTTAAAATAGTTGTTCAGCCTCATCAGACCCTTTAGTCTATTGCCCCCCCTCCAACTTTTCATTATCCTTTACTTCCTGGTGTTTTAACTTCCCTTATCAAATTAGATTTCATGCCTCCTCGATCCCTGTGCCGATTTTCTTCTGCATAGTATTTACCAGCAAATTGCTAAACATGGATGAATACGGTTCACATCTCACTCCACACCTGCCTGTGAAGTTGACCTTGGGTGGATAAAAATTCACACGTGTACCCGTGGATCTGAGTTTAAAGATAATTACTCAAACTTCAAGTTTATTCGCATAAAAACTGCACTTGAAGATAAAATTGGCAAGAAAAAAATATAAAGAAAAGAAGTATGAAATTTTTTTTAAATGATATAACTAAGCAAAAAGAAGAAAAAAGCAACTTTGAAGTCAGAGACTTAGAAGGGCGTGATAGACACTTGAACATGTCAGAAGAAAATTTCAAAATGAAAGGATGGACAAAAGGACCAAACGCTGGAAAAAGAGAGAAAGGGAGACCCACATTCACCCAAAAACCTGCACATGAAATCTTACAGCAGCTCTAATTCATAACTGCCACAAACTAGATACAAACTAAATGTCCTTCAATGAGTAAGCAGCCAAACATCCTGTGGAATAAGCATACAATGAACACTATTGAGCAGTGAAAGGAACCATCTGTGCGTAGACACAACGATGTGGATGGATCTCAAAGGTATAACATGGAGCGCAAGGAGCAAGCCTTAAAGGCTTCCATTTATGTGACATTCTCAAGAAGACAAGTATAGTGATAGAGGACAGATTAGTGGGTGCCAGGAGTTAGGGTGCGAGGAGGGGTGACTATAAAGGGATAGCACTAGGGATTGGGGGTGAGGGAAGAGTTCCGAGGCTTGGTTAATGGGGACGGTCACACTAATTTATACATGTGCTAAATTCAATTGCACATCAAAAGGGAAAAAGTCAAACTGGAGGACAATTTTTAAAAACTGTGCTGAGAAAATGCATTCATTAGGAGTAAGCTTCACTATTCATAGCTTCATTAAATAAATGGTGCAAAAGGCTTGGGAGAGTATAGGGTAATAAAATTGCAACTTCTAATTGTCTTTGATTTTTTTAAAAAGTCTTTTTAGGGGCACCTGGGTGTCTCAATTGGTTGAGCATCTGACAGTTGATTTCAGCTCAGGTCACGATCCTAGAGTCATGGGATTGAGCCCCGCGATGGGGTTTGTGCTGAACGTGGAGCCTACTTAAGATTCTCCCTCTCCCTCTCTCTCTCTCTTTCCCCCTCTGTCTTTCCTCTGTTTGCACATGCCCGCTCTCCCTCTCAAGAAATAAAAATAAATAAAAACTATTTTTAAAGGATTCATTTTTTATTGTTAAGAAGCCTAAAATGGAATGTAGTTAAGTTTTTAAAGACCTTCTCCTCCCCAAATCCTACATTTAATAAATCAGTATATATTTGAACTGACAGGTACCTGAATAGCAGTTGGGTCCTGGGGCCTCTGGCTAGACCCAGGGGTCAGAATCGTTCTCATACTCACTCTCCGGCTCCCAAATTCTATTATCCTGCCATCTCCCTGGCGTGACAATAAAGAATGAGATGGTTTATTCATTCGAGCCCTATGAAAATCAGTTCCTATTTTACTGTATTCTAAGACCATTCTTATCTCACTTGCTATCTTTTGAAAAGGCTTTCTTCCCAAGATGAACATTTCTCCAAATCAGATTTATTCTTGAAAGCGTCTGTCTTCTCATTGCCAAAATCTCATCTGAGTGGGGCAACTTCCTTCTCTTCCTTTGGGATGTGGGACAGCTGATTCCATCTCAGACAATAGTCTGCACACACATCCTGGGGTTGGCATCCCATTGCACCCAGTAAATGACACTGCTTCCAGACATTCCAGCCTTTGGGGGTCCACAGTTGAAGTGAAGGTCAAGAATTGAGAATGTTTAGGGGGAAATCTCAAAACGTTTGGGAAGTGGATCATTTTTTTAAGACAAAGAATAAATATATAATTTAACTCAAGGTAAAATTGAGCAAAGAAGGATTAGTATTAATTTAATAAGTAAGGTTGTATGCATAAAGGGACCCTGGACTCTTGAAGCTGGGATACTTGCAAAGTAAGAATTTCTGCATTCTTTTTGTTTTTTAATGTTTATTAATTTGTGTATTTTAAGAGAGTGTGTGAGCACAGGAGCAAGTTCTGGGGGAGGGGCAAAGGGGGAGAGAAAGAGAGAGAGAGAGTGCATGAGTGGGAGAGAGGGTCAGAGTGAGAGGGAGAGAGGGAGAGAGGGAGAGAGACAATCTTAAGCAGGCTTGATGCCCAGGGGAGAGCCTGACATGGGGATCCATCTCACAAACCATGAGATCATGCATGGCCTGAGCTGAAATCAAGAATCAGATGCTCAAACGAATGAGCCACCCAGATGCCCCAAGAATTTCTGCATTCTATAATGAAAACTAAAATTTGTCATTGGGGGCAGATCCCTGGATTATGTTATGTTATGTTATGTTATGTTATGTTATGTTATGTTATGTTATGTTATGTTATGTTATGTTATGTTATGTTATGTTATTTGCTTTTCTTTTCTGCAAAAGACCACTATGGAGGGTGCTCTTAAGCTATACTGATATAAGGCAAATACCTACACAGTATTTTTTCACGTGCCCTGAATGGAAGGAAAGTTCCAAATGAAGATATTTCAGACTGAATTAGTTCTATTCACACTAACAACTTTAACAACAACAACAAAAGGTAAAATTTCACTTCCTTACGATACACAGTTGATCCTTGGACAACACAAGGGTTAGAGGTCCCAACCCTCACACAACTGAAAATCCATGGATAACTTTCAACTCCCCAAAAACTTAACTACTTATAGCCTAATGTTGACTGGATGCCTTACCAATAACATAGTTGATGAACACATATTTTGTAAATGTATTATACACTGTATTATTATAATAGAGTAACAAAACACAATGTTCCCAAAAAACAAGAGAAAATACATTTAGAGTTCTGTACTACATTTATAAAAGAAAATCCATGTATAAGTGGACCCATACAATTCAGACCCAAGTCATTAGAGTCAACTACAAATGTTTTGTCTCATTCCTCCACACAAATGTTCTGCCCCACAAATGTTCTGGTCAGCTGGTGCCTTCCCTTTCCAAAGAGATTCAGGGAGCCAAGCTCCCTGCATCTTGTGACTTTGTGAACCCCTGGGTTTCCAGTGCTCTGCATCCAGCTGACAGAAGGGAAGAAGCAGACTCAGGGACCCAAGCTTCTCATAACTGCCACATCTCACCTAGTCTCAGAATCTTTGCCAAACCCATGTTGGTCTCCAGGGGTGGTAGACTTGTCCAGCCATCTCCATGGGCATGTCTGGACACTCCTTGTCTTCCCAGAGTCCAGGCCCCAGAGTTTCCCTGGTCCCAGAGGATGGGGGCTTTCTCTCTTCTCTCTATGGAGGTCCAACTCACTTGGGATTAGCCCACTTATTCCCTTTAGTAATAAACAGCAGCTTTTTTACAAAAGGAAACCTTAACTTCCAAAGTCTGGGTAAAACATATCCAAGGGGTGCACTGCGCAAAAGTACCCATGTCTGAGAAGATAGCATGCTTGGTATCATCATACGGGTGCTTATTTGAGAGCCACAGGCTATACTTTCCAGGTCCCTGTGCATCGGTGGGATCAGGTAGCAAGTTGAAATGTGGGAAGTTCTCTAAGAACCTTCCTAGCCAGTGCAATGGGAAGCACGTGTGCCTTTTCCAGGCTGCTTCTTCCCTTCTGTCGGCTGGATGCAGAGCACTGGAAACCAAGGGGTTTGTGAAGTCACAAGATGCGGGGAGCTTGGGTCCCTGAATCTGCTTCTTCCCTTCTGTAAAAAAGCTGCTGTTTATTACTAAAGGGAATAAGTGGGCTAATCTCAAGTGAGTTGGACCTCCATAGAGAGAAGAGAGAAAGCCCCCATCCTCTGGGACCAGGGAAACTCCGGGGCCTGGACTCTGGGAAGACAAGGAGTGTCTACACATGCCCATGGAGATGGCTGGACAGGTCTACCACCCCTGGAGACCAACATGGGTTTGGCAAAGATTCTGAGACTAGGGGAGATGCGGCAGTTATGAGAGGCTTCTAGAAGCAGTTACTATTTTTCCTGTATTACTTCTGTTTTCTCTAAGCATTTAATCAAGTCTGGTAAAAGTTAAACTCTGCTTCTCTTAGATATGATGGGAGAAAATTGGGAAGCACTGACCATTACCAATGCCCAAGTTAACGGTCATCTGAGCTGGTCACCAGTAAAAACACAACGATGCCCAGAAGAGCAGCAGTTATCATCATCAGTGGCAGAGTGATGACAAGATGGGAAGTCTGGAGTGAAAGAACCTAATGCATTTGGTCTTGAGTGTCCACAAGGCAGAGCCTGGAAAACGATGAAAATGTTTCTGAGTCTAGGAAAAGTGTGTGCCATAGCAATTTAGAAATAAAAACACAGCATATGCTGATTGTATGGCTATAAGTAGGTAATCCAGGAAAACAAGGACACATGTATTTATTATTACTTTTAAATATGGTGAGATTTCCACAAGTGGCAAAAATATATAATCAAATGTTAGCTTTGGGACAGCTGTGTGGCTCAGTCAGTTAAGTGTCTGACTCTTGATTTCAGCTCAGGTCCTGATCTCACAGTTCGTGAGATCAAGCCCCATGTCAATGAGGAGTCTGCTTGGGATTCTCTCTCTCTGCCCCTCCCCAACTCACGTGTGTGTGTGTGTGTGTGTGTGTGCGCGCGCGCACGTGCGCGTGCACGCCAGCTCTCTCTCTCTCTCTCTCAAAATAAATTAAAAAAATAGCATTGTTTTAGGCAAGACGAAAGCAAACGAGGTTTGAAAATACCAATTTAATTTATGCTACATATGAGAAAAGTGTGCTGAATTGGAGACTCACGTGTTGGTGATGAAGAACTTCCAGAAGGTGTATATAAACTGT
Source organism: Neofelis nebulosa (assembly GCF_028018385.1). Lineage (NCBI taxonomy): Eukaryota > Metazoa > Chordata > Mammalia > Carnivora > Felidae > Neofelis > Neofelis nebulosa. Next base: position 148,986,747 of record NC_080787.1, read on the forward strand.
GAGAGGATGCTATGGAGAGGCCAATGACACCTCAATTTCATGTGGTCCTAACAGAGATGGGCAGACAGATCCAATGACTTGTCTACTTTCCTCCTAGTTCTTTGTTCCAAGAACATAATCCCCTGTCAAGGATTTATCCTGAAAAAGTCTGTTTTACTCTATTCCAAGCACTGTGATTCATCTGAGAAACAGAATTCTAAATCCCAGTAAGTGGATCTACAAGACAATAGGGAAATGATCACTTTAGCTCTTAAATAGAGCTTATATGTCTCACAATGCCGTTTCACAGCCAACTCAGTTCCATTCCCCATTTCTCTGCCTCCAGGGTCTTAGAACAATCGCTTCTTCCAGAGAACATTGCCAACCAGGATACCAGATAGCAAGCGAAGCTGGCCTTTATGGCAGAAAATGAAGTAGTCTACTATGATCTATGGTTGGTAGTCTCAATCCATTCTCAATATATCCCAAGGGAGACTTCACTCTTGCTACAAAGTAAGAAATAACAACAATAACAATCACCACTGTAATAGAATATATTATGAGGGGCATACTTTTAAAAGCCTCCAAAACGCTACCAGGAGAGTTTTATGGCTACACCGAGTCAGAACTCTGACATGTTTAAAAACAAGGGGAGAGGGTGGGGTGGTGGTAGCCCCGGGAGGGTCACATCTCAGCATTTGCTTTGCTGTTTCTCTTTTGTGAAGATATCACAACTGAGTTCATGGACGCCCCGAGGAAACACTAGGCACAGCTTGAGCTGTTCAAAACAATCTTACTATGAAAGTGACTTTTCTTTTTAAGCTAAAAGGCATTTTTTTGTAATGAGAGGTTAAAGCTAAGATACAAGTGAGTACTGCCAGTTTCTGTTTACTTCCTCCCATTTCCGATCGCTCTGTGTATGACTGACAATCAGATATCAAAGAGAAGAACTAAGGTTATTTTGCTGGATACCTATTCACCTAAACACAAGACTTCAAGGGCTTATAAGTTTGAGTAATTCTTCGGAAGCTACAGAAAGTTTGTTCTCAGAATGTCCCTAAAGGTTCAGCCCCCGGTCCAATGTAACGTTACAACTGAAACATCCCTTCCAAATTTCCAAGGACTCCAAATTGTATGATGGCTTTGTGAAGTTCAAACACAGCCACAGGGAAAGAGGCAAATACACCTTTACTCTGACATAATCTAGGTTCTTCAGAGGCAAAAGACTTCAAGTGCATGAACCACCCATAGAGAAAGCAGTTAGAGCTAATTGTAGCTCTTGGTAGAGAGAATTTGCTGGTTCAAGGAAGGCAAATGTTAAGCTTTGAGAGCCTCGCACCGTTCCGAGCTTTTAAGAGCAATGCCCTTGTTTAGTACTTATATAGACTTACAAATGTTTGTGTAGTCTTCTGGAAAATGGATGGTTTCCAAATTCCCAATACATCTCACTGGGTTCTTTGGATGATCTCTATATCCTATAAAGGATATTTTCCAAATTTTTAAAAATATTTTTTAATGTTTATTCATTTTTGAGAGACGGAGCACACATGGGGGTGGGGAAGAGAGAGAGGGAGACACAGAATCCGAAGCAGACTCCAGGGTCTGAGTTGTCAGCACAGAGCCCAATACAGGGCTTGAACTCACAAATTGTGAGATCGTGACCCGAGCCAAAGTCAGATGCTTAACTGACTGAGCCACCCAGGCGCCCCTCCAATGTTTAAAATAAGACAAACAGTCCTCAAAGCTGTTATTACAAATCTTCATTTTTCCTATGTGCTTTTATCTTAATATCATGGTAATTTAGTTTGGCCATCAGTTTAAGGCTCTGAAGAATGTATCTAGTAGCAGAAAGCAACCTTTTATTTTCAATGTGCTTAATAAAAGAAATACTTCTATATTCCTCTTTATAGTATTATATCAAAAGCTGCTTTCAGTAAGCTCTGTCAAACCAAGGTATAGATAATCCCAGTCATCAGGACTTTATTGAGTAACTTGAAAATAGAGCTAATACAAAATTAGTATTAACACATCAATGATCAGCTTAGCCAGTTAAAGCACAGAATTTACCAGGCTTGGTCACTGTCGACCAGTTGCCTTTGTTCTCATTAGGAAACAAAATATCCTAAAGATGCACTATATTGATACTAAAGAGGATATGGTGTAAAATAGATGTCTGGTTTAAACCTCACATGTTCCCTGCATTCTTGCTATACTATTTCTGCTTCTCTGCTGAAGGAGTAGGGACTTACTACTTGTGTGAACTTGGGCAAAATTCCTTATCTTATCTGAGCCTCAGTTTCCATTTGTGAAATACATACTAGTCAGCAGTATCTACCTCAGAGGTTCTGTGAGGGCTAAATAGTATCTTTAACATATATAGCTGGGTGCTTGGCAAATAGTAACTCAAAAAAATGTATGATGATAGTCATGGTCATGACTAGTGAGGGTCACAGGGTGAGCAAGAAATAATGACTTGGAATTTAAAGGAGCGGAATCTTTCTGATTCTGCTATTGTGCTGATTCTGAGACCTGCTCACAATACCTCATGCCTTTCTCCTCAAATCTGGCCTTGCTCTCTTAGAAAGAACCATATGAGTCCTCTGTCACCAAACTTTTTAGCGCATTGTTTGGTACAAAGAAGAACACAATGAATTATTATTATTATTATTATTATTATTATTATTATTATTATTCTTTTGAGAGAGGAGAGAGAGTGGGGGAGGGGCAGGAGAGAGAGAAAGAAAGAGAATCCCAAGCAGTCTCTGCACTGTCAGCACAGAGTCCGACGTGGGGCTTGAACCCATGAACCGTGAGATCATGACCTGAGATTAAATGAAGACTCCAATGCTTAACCGACTGAGCCACCCAGGCACCCCAACAATGAATTATTTTGAAATTAATAAACACTGGGTCAAAAGCCATATTTGTTGTTGATTCCACTCCTGTCCCAGTTGAATCTATGCTCTATATGGAGGAGCTCCTCCCCCAGTCTCACAGAGAATGTTCTAAACCTCGGGGACACCTGTGACACTGCCCTTATGCCCTTGTTGGTTAACTGCACAACCCACCCTGTCAGTTCCTCCTCACCATCAGATGGTTGGAAATCTTTTGATGGCCACTGCCGGCCATGACTTTCCCATGCCTCTTCCAATGGTTGGTCACTGTTCCTATTCAATCCCCACTCCCTCTTCCCTAAAACACTCTGGTGGGAAAAACTACTTCAAACTACATTGCTTAACTCTACTTCAGACTCCATAGGACTAAAAGATCAATCTTCCTCAATCATAGCTATACAAACGTCAATGTTTTCTCAAACATCTCAGTGGTGTCCCATTCCTTTTTCTAAAGTAAAAACAAACTCATTAGGATAAGATCTGAAGCTATTCTCAGCATGGCACTCCCTTTCCTTTCCAAGACTCACTTCTTGTTAGTGCCTTGCCTAGACTTTAGCACTTTATTATTTATTTATTTATTTATTTATTTTTAATGTTTACTTATTTTTGAGAGAGGGACAGAGTATGAGTCGGGTAGGGGTAGAGAGAAAGGGAGACACAGAATCTGAAGCAGGATCCAGGCTCTGAGCTGTCAGTGCAGAGCCCGATGTGGGGCTCGAACTCATGAACCAAGATCATGACCTGAGTCAAAGTCTTGGTTTGCTCACGCATTTCTCCGTACCTGGAATACACCCCTCTCGATATCTTCACCCTTGAAATGCTTTCTATTGTTATGTTCCAAGTGATAATAGGCTTTGTTAATGGAATCTTTTCAAACGATGCTGCCAAGTGGTCATAGTTCTTAGTGGCATCTCTTCCGTGTGCTTATGAACACACCATTATCATGGTCTAGCATGCTTTGTTGTTTTAATCACTTTCAGATTATTATTATAAACATTAAAATGGTATGACTATTGCTTAAATGTGGCTTGTTATTTATAACTGTGTTCGTTTAATGTTGACATTATTTTGTGCTGCCCCAAAGCCTAATATGGGCTCATTCCACCAAACTTTGACATGATGAAATTTGGAGTAACTTCCAAAGCAACTTCCATCTGGGGTGGCCATGGATGTTATCTCTGAGGACCAGACCTCACTCCATGAAATAAACATGATATTTTATAGACCACTTGCTCGGTGCTATTTAAAAATATACTGAATTTTCTTATATTTGGTTGCTTTCATGACCAGTGGACAAATTTTCCAGTAAAAATATAGCTGAGAAGAATGAAAGAGAAATGGGAGTAGAAAGCCTCACATTTAACCATCACAGCAGGAAAATTCAAAATTGAATTCCAACCTTAGCTATTAAATACCCTGATCAAACCTCCCTCTGACTTCACTGAGCCAGGCAATTTTTCTCTTTTTCCCACTGACACAAAGTCAGCAAGGGAGAGAGCTGAGTGGTTGGCCAAAGAAAATGAATAAACTCCACAGGCCTGGTCTCATGGAGCTAGAGCATACTAATAGTGGCCCGACCTGACTGTACTCTGAGGGTACTGATGATGTGTGCAGGTGGCCGAGAATTCAAAACACAAAACTACCATGCATTACCTGGAGACTCAAATCCCCAACACAGCTCCCGAGGTTACTAAGTTTGCCCTGCTAATTTATCATCAGCTACAGTTACCTGGGGCACCTACTCATACCTCAGTAAATATTTGTTGAATAGATAACTGGGTGAATGAATGAATGAATGAATATATGAATGCAGGTACAGTGGGGATAAGGCCCAGGGTTTGAGGGAAGGCTTCTTGGAGAAGCTAGGCAAGTAGGGTAAGTATGAATTATCCAGATGAAGGAGCTAGAAAGGGTTGAGGGCATTTTGTCAGCTCATTTTGTCAGCTTGTTTAGTAAAAACCAAACAAGTAAAATTAAGGGGCTAGAAATGACTGCTTGAGTAGAACACTGGAGGAAAAGTTCAGGTGGAGATAAAGCAGGGCAGGTATGAGGAGACAAGGTGATGGGTGAAGAATAATTACAAGTGAAGAGAAAATGCAGCTATTAAGTCCACATATTCACAGGACACTGAGTTTACATGTAGAAAGGAAAGGGCTTTGGAAGGATTGAAGACGGTCATGGATTCTTACATTCCTTCCATTGGATGTGGGGACTCTGTCTCCTCTCCTCGAATCTGGGCTGACCCTGAGACTGCTTAGCTCAATAGAAAACAGCGGGAGTAAAGCTCTGACAGTTTCCGGACCCAGGCCAGCATCAGGAAGCTGCTGTTCCCTGTCTCTTGGAATGTTCTCCCTGGAAGCTCTCAACTCCCATGTTGCCCATCCTGGAGAGAACACAGTCGGTGGTCCCATTAATAGCCACAACTGAATCTATGCTCTCAGCCACCCCCACCAAGCCATCACACATGTGGGCTTCTCTGTCGCCGAGCACCGCCAGCCTCTGTCCATCCATGCGGAGAACCACTGTCCTGCTGAGCCCTGCCCAAATTTGTAACCTACACAATTGTGAAATAATAAAATGCTGTTTGAAGTTGTCAAACTTTTGGGTAGTTTGCTACTTAGTGATAGATGCCCAAAACAGGACATATAAAAATTATTTTGCGGGTAATATAGCCTTATTTTCATAGTGTCAAGCTTTTATAAGATGGTGTTACCACTGTTCTTGGGATCTCCTTCTGTATTACCTCTCTTGCCTTTCTGGTTCTAGGTTCTCTTCCTTTTCCCATATCTCAAATCCCGATGCTGAAATTAAATTGGGAACAACAGAGACATCACTCCACTGGCTCTATTTTCTAGTCACATTCTATTCCCACATAATATAATGTTCAGAGAAAACTCAGCATAAAAATCACTCACTGTCCTTGCACAAGGGAACTACCAGCACACAATAGTCACAGCTACACAGGGAAGGTACAGCATATTGGGCATCCTCTCATGTGCACGACAATTAAAGGAGGGAAGGAAATGATCCCAGCAACTCAATCAATGACAGATGATAACTGTGTTCAGGGTAGTCGCAGTCTTTCTACTTTTCTCCTCTGTATGTTTAATATTGTCATTGTCCTGAACCCTCGACCCAGAAAGCAGATAAATAGCTGCTGAGAAAGCCAGTAGTGTTCACTACTTATATTCTCTTCCCTTTGGTTCAGGATGAAGCGAACACATATCGCATCCATTCCAACCTGCAGCCTCCTAGAGTCTGGAAGCCTCAATCTGCTTTTTAACTTAGAAGAATGCAAATATACCATATGCACCAGGGCTGCTGGTGTTTCATGATTCTTCTCTCCTGTCCTCCCACCCACTCAACTTTTCTCCTCCTCCACCACCTCCTCCCCTCCCCCATCTTTCCCCTTCCCCTCCTCCCCTCCCCCTTCCTCTTCCCCTACCCACTCAACTTTTCTCCTCCTCCACCTCCTCCCCTCCCCCATCTTCCCCCCTTCCCCTCCTCCCTCTCCCTTCCTCTTCCCCCTCCCCCTCAACTTTTCTCCTCCTCCTCTCCCCCATCTTCCCCCTTCCCCTCCTCCCTCCCCCTTCCTCTTCCCCCTCCCACTCAACTTTTCTCCTCTTCCCCCTCCTGCTCTTCCTCCTTCCCCCTCCCCCCTCCTCTCCCTCTCCCTTCCTCTCCCTCCTCCCAGACTTATCTATCACCCTACTGACTATGCTTAAAGCGTAAGCTCCTTTTTCAGAATCTAAAGGCCTACTCCCAGCTCTTGCTGCTGACGTACCTTAGGCCTTTCTTCTATAAGAAGTGTGCTTTACTGACATTGGAGAATACATGGTTTAGTGATGAGATTGCCAAAACCATGCAATTTCAGATGATAAATAATAGATCTAGATACTGTATATGTCAGCTTTTAGAAATAATTTTGCTTCCATATCACATTTTGGTTGAGAAGTATACATCCCCCCCTCATTATAATGGATGTTGTTCATGACATGAAATAGCTTCTCTTTCTACAAAGCTTTTCTCATCTACTACGTCCTCAAAAAAAATCAAGAGCAAATCTCTGATTACTGAGTTTTGAAAGGGTGAATCCAGCAAACCCAGTAGCAGCAAAGCCAATTATCTATAGTACAGCAAAACACTGTAAACGGTACTTGTAATTGACACGTTAAGCTGTTCAATATCTTCCTCCAGTTACAATAAATTGGTAAAACTAAAATATTGCAAATGAGTCCTAATGAGCCATCAGATTATATGGGCAGAGTGAATCCTCTGAATTATAACAGTATTTTTAAAAATCATTTCCTGGAAAGCAAGAGTCACGATGCACAGAAGGTAGGGGGGAAATGAGCTATAGGTTTTAAAGAATCTTGAATGTGCCACAACCAATAAGATCCATTCACTGCTTCTGTATATAATTTTATACTTTCATAATATCCCTTCACCTACGTCATGTTAACATAAACGTCACAACAATTCTCCGAAATGAACGCAGTTAACTGCATCTTGCGGATGAGGAAATGGGGGCACAGGTAGTTCGGCTGGTCAAAGTCATTGTTCATCTAAAAATGCTGTGGCTCAAGTAGACCATGCACACAATTACTAAGTGAGTGGTTTTGAGGCTAACATTGTTGGAGTCTCGGCTGGCGACAGAACATCATTCTGGTATTGGGCAAAGTAACGTGGGGAATTTCACGAAGTCTTCGCGTTTCTGGATTTATAGTTAAGACACAGTTTGATCAGATGAGAATTTGGCAAATTCCCACCCTCACCCCTCTTGGAACAGCATGAATTTTGAGAGAAGTGTGGCAGTGGCACAATTCCTATTGTAGATTTGTGCTCATAGCTCCTTTGTAATCTGTGTGGGAAGGAGGGTCTACCATTGCCACTAGGAAAAATGTCCCCAAAAGTCCAAATCATAGGTGGAAGTCAAGGGCAAAGAGACAGGAAACTCTATGATTATCTGCCTGCAGTCTCTCTCACTCCAGATTGGCAGCTGGCCTCACAGCAGCTCTTGCCCGCCTGCAAGGCCAGGCCAGCGTGGATGCCCTCCACCCCGCAGCCGCATCAGCATGGCCTTGATGATGAATTCGGAGTGGGGCAGACTTGCTATGCCAGCCACAAAGTTCACAGATTAGGCTGAAAAATGGAAGTTTCAGAAAAACATTGGCATACATATATTTCCCATTGTCCAAAAAGGAGGCCAGATGGAAACATCTTCCAGTGCATTCTATGATGGGAACTACATAATATTATATAAAGCCATTTTCATACAAGTCATTGTAAGGTTTATCCCAATAGGTGACCAATATTTTCCTCTTATAACTGCAGCTAATATCACTCTGAGGGAATCTTCTGGAAAACTAAAAAAATGTGGCTTTGTGTTTTTATAAAATATTTACAAAATTCTCTGACTTTGGGATAAGGGAAATGCAATCAAAGGTGAATAGTGTTTATCACTGGAAGTGAAATTAAGGGCATTATTTATATATTTTCATATGCCAAAATAGCATATACTACCTTTACAAGCAAAACATTATTGTTTTATGCCCTACCCCTCTCATCAGCCTATTCATGGTACTACCTGGTTATGCTCTATCAGGCTGGAATCAACAACTAGTTATTGAACATATATTGTCCAACTTTCTAAACTCTTTTCTCCCGTTATCTACAAATGTATCTTGAAGACATGCTATGTTTCAGGCACTGTACTATCTGTATAGAACTCAATATGGTAAGAAGTAATATATTTAAAAATATAGACAAATGGAAAATTCTGGGTGAATTCAGAGAAAGTAGAAAAAGGCTTAAGTTATCAAAAAAAAAGTCTTTCTGGAATTGATAGCATGTAAACTGTACTCTTTGAGTATCACAGGATCTGAACTTGTTGCAATGGAAGGAAAAGGGGAGCCCAGTTAGAAGAAGGAGCAGAAGCAGAGCCGTGGAGGTGGGCTCAGATACTCTGGGTGATGCCAACAAAACGTTAGTCCAGACTCTGCTGTCACTCAGTGTCTGATCAAATCGGGGAGAGAAATAATATTTAATGCATTTAATAATAGAACTAAAAAAAAAAATTCAGAGCCATGGCCCAAGGAACAGAGGCATGATAAATACAATGAATTCAGAGAGAAAAAGAATGTTCCCAATGATTAAAGTACAAGAAAGAGCATCAAGAGACAGATGAGGTCCCTGAACCAGTGAATTCTTGTCTTTACTTCCTCACGTCCAAATGATCACATATCGGGATATTACAAAGGTTCCATGACAATACATCTAAGATGTTCTCAGGTGGTCCAAATACCAATGATTCTACTCCACATTTCCATAAATATGCCACTGTTGAGCATACAGAAATAATGGCATTCAGATAAACAACCACAAACAATGGTGAGGGTCTAACTGAAACAACGTGGGGGGTGGCGTAAAAACGAAGATACTTATTAAGACAATATTGGCAAGAACCGGTTTTGTTGCATTTTGTAAATTCACCTGGGCCACGAAAAAGACTTAATAACTGCACGCATTTGAACATACATAGGTCTCCCGGCAAAATAAGGATGCTTTTGTTTCCAGGAAGGAATTAGTTAAGGAAATTCTCAGAAAGGGCCCTTTGACCCTCCCGTGGCTGCTTTCAGTGTTTCTGCTGGGCTCCCAAGGAGAGGCCTGGAGGGGACACAGGCCCGCTGACCGACGGTAATGGAGCTGGCAGTGAGCCGGGCTGGCACATTAAGCGATGAATCGGAGCGAGCAACGCAGCCACATGAGAATTCTTTTCTGAATATTGTTTTCTTCCCATCACTGAAGGCAAATTCCTCTGCCTCTGTTTCAGGTCATTATATCAACAGCAGACTTCTCCCTCGACCAGGGAAAAAGAGGACAAAAGGAGTTCATATGTTTGCATTTTGCTAAAATACCGGTAAGACTGAAGGTGCCGTCCACCTGCGCTGGCTCTCCAGAGGGTCCAGCATGGCCAGGTGGCCGAGGCCCCAGAGAAACCAGCCTCTCCATCTGACGTCTCGTCAAACCATGCGATCAGGCTGTGTATAATCTTTTTAGAATATGTGCCATGAGTAAAGAAAAATTCTAATCTAAATTAGGTTAAATGGTCTACATGTTCCATATAGGTTATTGTTTATCCCAAATAATTGTATTTTTAGGTAGAGAAGATTAGAGTCACTGGGGTGTGTGTGTGTGTATGTGTGTGTGTGTGTGTGTGTGTGTGTGTGTGTGTATTTTTATTTGATATTTCCAATGTATGTAATATTTCATATATTTTACATAAATTTATATAATAAATGTTAAATATATACTAAGTATTTAAATATATTAAGCATAAAGTTAAATATACATTTAGCTAGAAAATACAATTAAATATGTACTTAGTTAAAAATATATATATGCACAAATACTTGAAGTTAAAATACATATATTGAACTCCTGATGTACGAAAGAATGGCATTCAGGCACATGCTAAGAGAAGCCCTAATGTTGCCTATACAAACACCTACTCCCAGAACGCTGTGTGCAGGATGGTATATTGAAGTACTGATTCTGGCTAGTTCTCTGCTTAAAAGGTAGGATGGTTAATCATTCCTGTCCTCAAATCCAGCCTCCCACATCCAGGGAACTGTTCACAGATAGCTACTGTATTTAAAGGCCCCCCAGCACCCAGTCTCTGTGTCCAGTGAGAGGAACTGAAAGGAACCATTCCAAGCAGATGGGGTGTACCGGGCGGGGGCGGGGGGCCAGCTTGCATGGGCTCAAGAGCTAGAGTGTCTACATCCCTTCCCAAGTCTGTATTCAGTGCAGACATTTGGGGCTTTCAACTGGCCAAGATGGGTGTATTTACATCACAGAAACTGAATAAGCACAAAGCAGGGTTCTTTTGTTTTCCTCCAGATCTGGTTGTTAAACCTTCACCAGCACAGCTAGCTTTGAGTCTGAAGATACAAATGGCCTGACCAAGCAAACAGAAGTCAAACTTTGCCAGATCAAAGCAGAGAAGTGCTGTGGCCAGTTTCTGAGCTGCGGGCAAACAGCCAGTGCCTCCTCTGTGCAGCCTCTGATGGGAAAGAAGGCGTGTGATTTTGAGGGCCAATGAACATTAAATATTGCTTGTTGAGTTGCCAACCAGTTTAGAGAGAGAGGAAAAAAAAAGGGTAAGACAGGGGACATTAACTTATATTTTGTTCCTTGTAAGGCCTGTTCAAAACAATAGCTCTGGAGTTGTGGTCAAAGAGCAGACCAAAAATTTGCTTCAGAATTAAGCAACTACACTCGCTTAGTCGAGAGCAAGGAGGTAAGGGGACGTGTGGAGAGATGCAGGACAGAGAGAACTTTCTCCATGACTGAGGACAGGCTCCTTCTGAGGTCTGCGGGACAACGTGCAAAAGAAAAAGGTCTGATAAGGCAGGAGGGGTCAGATTAGAGGAGCAGAGTTTAGATGTTCCCAAGGGGATGATTCTGCTGCTGTGTTCTTCCCCAGCCAATTTTTGGTCATCATTTTTATTTTCAGTTCTTACACTGACTCATGTTTTACTTTAAATGTATTCGTAAGACTTTTCTACATCTTGATCCATGAAATTTAGTCTTATCTTGACCATCTGTTATGTAAAATGAAGAAATGAAGGCCTGTGCAGTATCTCCACCTTTTTTCTCTCCTTTCTGAGCTTTTCCCAGCTATACCATTATTTTTACATTTTCAATCTGACATTTACATTTTGTTCTGTAACATCCATGGTTATATCTCCCCTGCTTTGCCTATAGGTGGATTCTAGAAATTGAGTTAAACAAACACAGTGATATACTAAATTTAGGCAAATTGTATTCACTGGGTCCAACTTGAAGGAGAGGTCCTGTCCTATCATACTAAAACCTGGGTCACTCAAAAGGAGAACTTTTTTCCGAAATGTGCAGTGAATGCATTATTCTTCCTTATACACAATTAATTGCTTTTGTATTTTTGCTTTGTATGTGGAAAGTTTTCTAGCACAGATTTTTGCTTTTCTTGTCAAACTGCTGTTTTTTCTTCTTGTTGACAGAATACCTTCTCAACCTAGTACTAAATTCCTCCAACATTTTCTCTAACTCATTAACTGACTGTTCTAGAGTAACTCTTCCCTTTTCAGGTCTGCTACCAAACTGTCTTTCTAGTATTTTCTTACTGAAGCTTCTGGCTTTCTTTATCTTGGGTTTCAATTTTATTTCTTCAGGAGTACATCTTCAAGTTATTATTTTGTTTTTCCTCCTCTGGGAATCCTTCGCTTTCACTCTGAGATGTCCATGCGTTCCATTTTGCGGATTTCCCTGGTCTTTTGCTGGAGCCCCAGTCATGTCACGTGTTTTCAGAAAAGCTGCATGGGAGGTAAACGTTTCTGGATCCTCCATGTCTATGTGCATCTTTACTTACTCACTCTGATGGTCAACTTTATGTGGAAGCCTGACGGGGCCACAGGTTAAGCATTAGTTCTGAGTATGCCTATGATGTTTCTGAATGAGATAAGTATTTGAATCTGTGGCTTAGGTAAAGCACACTGCCCTCCCTAATTTGAGCAGGCACCAACCCATCTGTTGAAGGCCTGAATAGAACAAAAAGGCAGAGGAAGAAGGGATTCACTCCTTTTTGTTTCCTGCCTGCCTGTTTCAGCTGGAGCATCAATTTTCTCCTGCCCTTGGACTAGGATTTATATCATTGACTCCCCTCATTCTCAAGCCTTTGGACTGAGACTGGAATTAACAGCATGGACACTTCTGGGTCCCCAGCTTGCAAATGGCAGGTGGGAGGATTTCTCAGACTTTATAATTGCATGAGTCAATTTCTCATAATCTCTCTTTCTCGATAAATATATAAGTAGATGATAGGTATAGATACCTAGCTATAACTTGATAGCTATATCTATAATCTCTCTCTATGTTACACAGAAACAGAACCAATAGGATATTACATATATTCTCTGAGCCTGACTAAATACACTTACACATTTAATAAAAACTTGAATAGGTATAGGATTCCAAGTTGAAAGCAACTTCCCAGAATATCATGGGCATTTCCTGGCTTCTGGCATCAGCATGAAGGGGTCAGCAGACTTCACTTTGGTGTGGATAGGAGACTTCTTCAAAAGATAGGCTGGGATCCTGTCCAAGCCAGAATGAAGACACTCTACTCTGGGACTCCATCTTGGTTTCTCTTGGTCAGATGATAAGTAATATTTCCAGTAGCTTCTTTTGCCATTAATTTTGTGATTGATTTTACAACCCTCTAGGGAGCAGTGTGAGTTATATCCAATTTTTCTATGAAGAGTGTAATTCTGAGCACTATTTCCAAGGTTTTGTTCCTTTCTGTCTTTAGAGACTAAACTCCTCTTTTCAATTTCAGAGAGCATTATTTTGTGCTGGTTTTGGAAGAATTCCATTGGTTTAACAGAAACTTCACTGTGCTTTCACTAAAAATAAGGCAAAAGCTTCAACAGCTTTGCCATTATTTCAAAATAATTTATAACAAAGGACTTGCATTGATGGATTATTCATTGTTAAGATGGTCATATTACTTACTATATGCACTTAAACAATTATTTCTGCAAAACAACCACACTTGCAAATCTATAATCCTTATACATAGATATAGGTACGTAGTCTACATTGTACTGGAATTTTGTTCACGATCTATGCTTGCTGAGCTATTCTAAATTGTAGTATTTATTTTCATTTTTACTTTTGTGCTTAAAATAAAGCTTCAACAGCACAGTTCTGTGTATTTCTGAGATTAAAAAGATCACAACAGTCCTTTGAGCACAGGTGCATCTCTAAGATGAAACTGTTAGAACATAAAGAATTTTCTATGAAACCAAAACATAAAGGAAATCATTTGTTAAATATGTATGAACAATAGTACTGAATCAATTTAGCTCTGCACCACCAGGAACTATCAAGCATGTGACAGTCATGGGGGCTGATCACTGGTGTGCAGACCACATGTAGAGGAGTCCTGGTCTCAGAGAATCTTCCAGATTGATAATAGGTATCTCTGCACAAGTAGGTCTTCAGCAGCAAATTCTTCCCATATGTTCTTTCTCCCCCTCTCATATTACTCAGCTATTAGAGAGGAGGAATATCTTTTAAATCTTCCAAAGAGCTACCTTGGTACTTGAAAAACCAACTGTATCCTGGAGATTTAGTGAATTATATTTGATGACAAAAGTATAGTAAAATGGTATGAAATCATTCTGACAGAGGTTAAAAAAATGCATTTTATGACACATTTTATTAATTCTTTTTACATGCACAGTAATAAAAATCTGTTTAATTTAAAATCTCAGATTTTTATGTAATTATTGCCAACATCTGTAAAATTCTTTTCAAAGAAAGAAAAAGCAGTACTATAATTTGGACATACAAAATTTAGCACTGACAAAATTAGGGGTATAGCCTATAGTCTGTTAATTTTTAAAAACGCATCTCAAGGAATGATTTTTTTTTCTTTTCATGAAGCCCTTGTATCAATACACATTTAATTGGCAAATGATAACATGGAAAGAGAAAAAGGCAAATGGAAATTCATGTAATTTCCTCCTACAATATAAGCTGAGTGCAAAATATATCTTGAACCTTAGTTCCAGCAACTATACTGTGTTTTGTTCTATTATGTAAGGAAATGATAAAAGCTAACAGAAAATGAAAGATACAAGGTTCAGAATACAAAGGGTTCTGCATTTATTCTCAGACTGCTCACTGACCTATTGAGTCAACTTTAGAGGTTCTCTTGCCTTTTGGTGCCTCCTGATCTCTGTTTATAAAGTACATGGAGGGCATAAATCCATAGGAGACTCACATAAATAACTCATAAAGAAAGGTTAAAACAATTTGGGGTTGTTTAAACTGGAAAACAGAAGAATAAAAACTTGGAAAATATTTTCGGGTATATACCAGAGGGAAATGTGGTTATAAACTCATGTAAGAAAGCACATGTGCACGAAAGTATGATTGCAGGGTGGTAGTGAGGAGGGTTCCAGACTCTCTGTCCTGAGCTTTCAGGACAGGTGATGACCCTTGTCTGCTGGGGAGAATATGTACATTCTCCTGCCTGAAAGGAAGTTTCACATTGGCCAGAGGAGATCCTACCTCTGTGACAATGCACTTCCATAAATATTCCATGATGCAGGGGACATGCCTCAACTACTTGGTAAGTGAAAACAGGAAAGAAATAATGAGGGCTTTAACGACTTCTGTCATGGTTATGGATGCCAGTGTTTCCCTTAAAAATAGTGATATATTTCAATAATTGTTTCTGTACATTAACTATAGAGATTGGTAGTATTTTAAGGAGTTTTTCCTGAAGAAATTACTAATTACATATTGCAAACATTCACGCAGTAGAAAACAAATCACAAAAATTTAAATATCACATAAGCTTTCTCTAACTCAAGAGAACATTTCTTTTCATTTGCCCTATGTTGTGAAGGAGCCAGAACAGGATGAAAGGGAACAGATATGGGAAACCCTACAGAAGAATCCAAGACCTGTGCCCCAAGATGCTCTGGTGATGAAGGGGGAAGAGTCACTCATCACACAGAGCTGGGCACAACTTTGCAGGTGGGAAGTGCTACCTTCTGGTGACTCTTTGGTAGGGCAGTTTACAGCTGAGCCCACCAAATATGATTCAGATGAACATACTCATCCAACTTCCGGGGATCACTATTTCATATTTGCAACAAGGTTCAAATCCCCCTCCCACATTCTACAGAAAAAGAAGTGCTGATTTCCGGGCTATGTTTTCTCAGCCATTTCTCTTTCAGAATTGCTACACTCAGATAAACATCTCACCTCTTGAAAGAGCTGCCTTCTGTCCAGCTCATGTCACCTGGATAATGTGCCTCTGTTTTCCACATACCCCAAAATATTGCAAAAAAATATGCTATTCACAACAGTTTGGCACTCTTGTTGCCACAGTGAAAATGAGGAAGAGTAGCAAATAGAGAGCATGAAAATAAATACACACCAATATGGTAATTGAGCATATAATGAAGATGCTGCTTCAAATCATCCCACAGACAGCACTGAAATAGGTTTAAAAAATAGCAAGGTTTAATTTGTAACTCCATTTTACTTCTTAAAAATAAATTGAAGCTAAATAAGACAAAAATTAACTGTAGAAAAATCAAAGCATCAAAAGTATTAGAAGAGGGGCGCCTGGGTGGCACAGTCGGTTAAGCGTCCGACTTCAGCCAGGTCACGATCTCGCGGTCCTTGAGTTCAAGCCCCGCGTCAGGCTCTGGGCTGATGGCTCGAAGCCTGGAGCCTGTTTCCGATTCTGTGTCTCCCTCTCTCTCTCTGCCCCTCCCCCGTTCATGCTCTGTCTCTCTCTGTCCCAAAAATAAATTAAAAACGTTGAAAAAAAAAAGTATTAGAAGAAAGAGCACATGAAATTTTTATTATAATTTTGGACCAATGCAATCCTTTCTAAGCTGGCACTAAAACCAGAACCCATAAAGAGTAGATAAAAGTATCTGACTACCCAGAACATTCAATTTTTTTTCTTATGGCTACAAAACAAAATCAAACAACCTTCTGGCAGTTTGCTATACTGGTGACTGCTAATCAACGGCTTTGCAGAACACTGCACTTGTGTAGGGCCCCCCACCCTTGAATCTGGGCAGGTCTGTGACTTGCTCTAACCAACAGAGTGTGATAAAAGCTTCAGACCTAAGCTTCTACTTTTGTACTCTTGGAGGTCCTGAAATGCCAAGATAGAAGCCCTGCATTCCTGCAGGAGATACCAAATTGAGAGTTCTTCTGGAGGGGCACAATGGGGAAGAGAGCCCTAAGCCTACTTTGAGGAGAACCAGAGAATGAAGCTGACACGAGAACCAAAGCCCCAGAACTGTGACAGTGGTCAAGCTATTCCAGCCAGCAACCAGCCATCCTCGCTATAATCGGAGTCAGGAAGCCATATGAAACATTACAGGCCAGCAGGTGTCACTCAGATTCACACTGTCCCCCTTCTATGCTCTGTCTCAGAATTTTGAGAATAGCTTTTTTTTTAAAAGACATAGGATAATTTGTTATGAAACAATAACTGGAACCTTCGATTAGTCAACAAACTGAGAAAAGTATAAGCAATACACATCACAAGAAACTAGTTTCTTATATAAGCAAAAAAAGATCTTACAAATCAGTAAGAAAAAAAAGACAACTCTATACAAAAATAAACAAAATTATTTAAGAAGTAATTCAAAGGACCAAAATATAAGTGGTATCAATAATCCTTTGAATATCAAGCTCAATCTTAATTTTTTTTTTAAAATGGAATGAGATTCCATTATTCGCCTATTGGATTGCAACATATTTAAAAGCTTAGCAATAAATAAGCTAAAACTTAGCAATAAGCAGAATGGAGATAATGTGGGACTACTATACTCTCATGTACTACTGTTTGGGAGCAATTTGTCAGTTTATGAAAAAATACAATGTATATATTATTTGACCCACTAATAAAATTACTAACAAGATATTTTATATAAATATTTACTCGAGGATACAAAGATATGTAAAATACTATGAACTGAATGTTGTGTCCCCCATAAATTCATGTGTTGAAACCTGAACCCCCAATGTGATTTGGTATTTAGATGTAGAGACTTTGAGAGGTAGTCAGGTTTAGATGAGGTCATGAGGGTGGGTTCCCCATGATGGGTCTAGTGTCCTTATAAGAAGAGAGACCAGAGAATTCTTTCTCCTCCAGGTGAGGACACAGAGAGAGGCAGCCATCTGCAAGGAATCACTTAGAGGGCTCTCACCAGGAATTGAGTCTGCTGGTAACATGGATTTTGGACTCCCCAGCCTCTAGAACTGCAATAAAATAAATTTTTGTTGTTCAAGCTACTCAGTCTATAGTATATATACTATATAGTATATCATAGCATAGTATAGTATAGTCAAGATGTTCATGATTTGTAATATCTTAAATGTTGGGGAGTTTGACACATCTATCTATTAGAATTTCATTGAAAAAAAGGCAGCAAATCTATGCAATGCAATACTGTGTAGCTACTTACAAGAATAAGGCAGAACTGTACATATGGATCTAACAGGATATCTAGACGTTGGTAAAGTGAAAAAAAAAATCAAGTTGTAGATCAGAATGTACTGTGGGATTCTATTTGTGATCCTTTATGAAAAAAATAGAAGCACACACATATTACATATTTGTATACAGATATATTTATGTAACATTTCTAAGTAGACACAAGAGACTATTAATGGTGATTAGGTCTGGGGATTGGGAGTACTGATGTTGGACAGCATGGCATGGAGTGGGAATAGAGACTTCCTTTTCACTCTATACCTGTCTGTACACGTTAGTTGTTAACATGAAATTTTTATTAAAAGAAAAGAAAAATAATGAAATGCTCCAAAGGCCTTTGTGTCAAAAGCTTCACCGTTCCCCAAGGCATAGAACACAGGAGCACTGATAATCTTCATCTTTACTTTGGGCTCATAGATGTATACCGAGTTGCACTGGTGACATTATGCACACACTGTCCCTCTCTCCTGGGTTGGTGAGTCATCAGGAGGATTGGGAAGGAGCGTGGAGTTCACTGAGAGACTAGAAAACTGCAGTTGCCACACTGGCTCCTGATGCCTTGACTCATGCATATGAGCAGCCAAGATATCTACTAACAAGTAGGAGAAGGGTTCTTTTCTTTCCCTTCCAATCTTACCAGTAATAAACCTGTGTGAAGAGCAGTGAGTCCTCTAAGGAGCCCCTAAGGAACCCTCCACATTCTTAGCCCAGACTCTGAATTCAGATGGGAGGAAATGGACAGGGATCCCTGACAGTGATGCCATTTTAATCTTTTAACCTTTATAGATTAATTTTCCTCAATCTGACAGGTGTTTTGTGGAACGGCATCTTATTATTTGCTGTTCAAACAGAATCATATTCGCTCACAAGCTTCACTTATATACACTTATTCTGAAATGTTTTTTAGGGCTTAAAAACCAAAATAGATTTTTAGTTTTCTTATAAAAAATCACAAGCCTTTATGTCACAGTGTTAAGGTTTCTTAATATCTTTTGTGTCATCATCCCTTGTAAACGTGAGGACTGATTGATCTCTGTTATGCGTGTGTGACAGACCAAATCTAAAACATGGTTGGAGGCAAGCAGACCTTGAAAATCTTGTGGAACCGGAACATTTTCATTACCTATACCATGCTGTGTGTCAAACAGGCATGCCAATCAGTTAGTGGTTCTTAGCAGGGTGGTGCACATGCAAACTTCATGTGATAGTTTCATTTAGCATTCTCATTTGGAAAATGTTCTGGGATATGTAAATAAATAACTGGGAAATGTCCAAACAGACACAGTATTGTAATTCAAAAATATGAATACATACGAGAGAGAGAGAGAGAGAGAGAGAGAGAGAGAGAGATACCATTTTGTCGAACAATGTGTGAGCATGAACCCTCGGTGCAAATCAGAGGGATGATCATGAATGTGAGGCCCGAGTTATGACTAAACAACCATAGATATCATTGATTTTTAAACATAACAACTGGCAAAGGAGATATGTGTGTGTGTGTGTGTGTGTGTGTGTGTGTGTGTGTGTGTGTATATATGTTTTGTTTTGGTTTTTTTTTTTACTAAAAACAAACAAACAAAAAAACCCAAAAAAGCATTAGCCCTAATTGTTTACAAAGCAAAAAGGAAAAAAGTCGGGGGGAAGGGGAAGAAATACCTAGTTGGGACCCTGAACAACCAAGTGGCACAGCTATTGAGGACACTAACATTTGGATATAAAGATTTAAGATTTTTTTTAAATAAGAAAATTAAGGTCTGTTTTGGTGTTTCAGTTTATAGAGCCAAAAGGTACTCTGGCAAGATTATAGAGAAATGAGAGAGTGAGAGAGAAGTCATGAAAAGATCAAGAATATGGGACTATTTGTAAGATAGGAAAACCCAAATAAAATGGGGCAAGGGCAATGGATAATATTTTGAATCGCAGTACCACTCCATAGGTATACAATGTATAATTCCAATAGCTGAGTGTTGCAAGCCAAATTTAAAATAAGCAAAAAGGTAAGCAAACAATAATTTAAAGCCATTAAGCGGAAGAATCCTATGAAAAATGATATGATTACATTGGAATTTTTAAAAAAGATGTCATGGGAGGATTTGGAATGAAGCCAGGGAAGGAGTTATGAGGCTACTGTAATAGGTTGGGTCCTGTAGATCTTCTTTAGTCAAAACTGGTCTTTATTTACTACTTACCCCTGCTTCCCTATTTTTTCTCTCTCTTTTTTACTTCCTTCATTTTAAGCTTTATGACTCACCTGCCAGAAGGCCCCTTTCCTTATCTTTCTTTGCTGAATTATAACAATCTTATAAACATAGACCATATAGATCTTTAATTTTTCCATTTCTAATTCAAATTCATGTCACATGTTTGGGATTCTCCCTTTAAAGAAAATTCCATAACATTTTCAAAAGCATTTTGGGATTAATATTTGTGGTAATAATGAGATTTTATTTGATGATTTCTTAGTATTTTCATGCAGAGAAACAATAGATTATGGTGATGGTAGACTTTTTATGGTTAATGAGGTCAGGAAAACTACATGGTCAAGTGGATAGATCGCTAGGACTGCTGGTTTTGGAAGCTTTTAATGAAAACCTAAGAGATTTATAGACAGCTGATTTTACAATGTTTAGGTACACAATGGCATGATACTACAGTAGCCACAAATACTAAGCAATATTCAAGTCCAAATACAGTCAAACTCATTTTGATTGTAAAAATTTAGTTTTTCAATTTGCCTCCTGCTGCACAGAAGTAATATACCAGGTGATTCATTTCCACATTTGAACTGTTGTTAACCACAATGGGTGAAGGAGAGCTCAGTGCAGGGTTGGGCTGTTATGTCACACTTGGAAGAAAAGGGAATAAAATTACAGTGCAGAATGACCTATCAAATTTCCTTGACAGGTGCTAATTCACTTTGATCTATCCTTCACCATAATTTCATTGGTGGGGAGGGCATACATATTTATAAGTGTGGAAGCAGGCTGCTGTTGTTCTGTTTGTAATTTACAGCAACAAAGAATTCATTTAGATTTCCATATTAGAAGTCCCAAGGTGACCCTGTAGTGGATACCAGCCCCCTGCTGTGTAGGATTCCTAACATAATAAAGAATAAAGGAAAACAACAGTACATCACAACCTGGGCTCATGGGTAATAAATTCACATATTTACCGCTGAAACAGTAGCAGCGTGCAAAGCAGCGTCATTACTACAATTTGCTGATGAAAACTCTAGGGATCCCAGGAAGTGCTTGCCTGAAAGCAGCTGATTAATCTGAGTTACTAAGCTTTGCTAGAGAGTTATTGTTTTAATCATAATTAACAATGAGTAGTCACTCATGGAAAAGTTGTAGGGGGATCCAGTTCAACCCCTTGTGAGACAGACAGCTTTTATGCTTTTTTACCTATGAATTATAAATAAGTATATACAATTAAAAAAGTACCAAATGGGAGAACAATAATGGTTTTGATTCTAGAAGTTAGAATCTCATTAGCTATGGAAAATATTACATTTTATACAAATATTTCTTAGGTGACATGACCATGGTATGTTATCTTTGTATCCAATAAAATGCTCTAAGATTCAGTAGGTAAGTTCTTGTACCTCTAAGGAAGGGCATTCTAACTTCTTTGTACACAAGAAACATTCCAATGCATGGTATGACTAATAAAATGGCATAATTAAGTAAAAAATTTGAGTAGACATCTCACCAAACAAGTTATGGGACTGGTTAATAAGCACATGAAAAAGATGCTTGGAGTAGGTAAGATAGCAGAGGAGTGGGGGACCCTATGTTCCCCTCATCCCTTGAACACAGCTATTAAACAAATCATTCTGAACACTCAGGAAATCAATCCGAGGACTGAAAGAACAAACTGCACAACTACAGGGAAAAGAGAGGCCATAACATAGAAGGTGCAGAGATGGGATGTGGGGGAGAAAAGATTCTTGCCTGAGATAAAACACAGGAGCACTGTGCCACCAGGTGGGCAGATGGCTCAGACACAAGGTGAAGACAGGGATCTGATGGAAGCCAGACACACATAAGGGGAGATATTGTTTCCTCTTCTCTGAGGACTTCCTGAACATCAGCAGATGTGAACTCCACTCTCCAGGGAAGAAAGCAGGCCCACACCGTTCCTCCCATCAGCACTGATGCACTTCAGTGAGTGGCACAATGCATGCAGTGGAGGCTTAAGTCACTTACACCAAGCCCCAACCCCCTGTTCACTCTAGGTGTCTTTTTAACTAGGGAAAGTGTGATTGAGAGCCAGATGAGCAGCAGAACCCTCTTCAAGAGGACCAGCACAACCTCCCACATGCACCAAATCTACTGACCATATAGTGCTACAAAGCTTCAGATCTAGTGGAAACAGGACCAGTTCCAAACAAACACAGAAGACAGAGTCCTAGATAAAATTCCAAAAGTGAAGAATTCATCCCAAAAGAAAGAACAAGAAGAGTTCATAGACAGAGAGCTAATCAAAAGAGATATAACTAATATGCCTGAACCAGAATTCAACAATCATAAGGATACTAGCTCATCTTGAGAAAAGCACAGAAGAAGCCAGAGAGACCCTTAGCACTGACATAAAAGATCTAAAAACCAGTCAGGCTGAAATTTAAAAAATGCTATAACAAAGGTGCAAAACCAACTGGATATAATGACCATAAGGATGGAAAAAGCTGAGGAATGTATAAGTGGTACAGAAGACAAAATGATGGAAAATAATGAAGCTAAAAAGAAGAGAGAAAAAATTGGATCATGAGTGTAAACTTAAGACACTGAGTGACTCCATAAAGTGTAATAACATTCTTATCATAGGAGTCCCAGAAGAAGAAGAGAGGGAAGGGGCGGCAAAGGTTTATTTGAATAAATTATAGCTGAAAACTTCCCTAATCTTGAGAAAGAAACAGACATCCAAATGCAGAAGCAAAGGGAACTCCCTTCAAAATCAACAAAACTGGCCAACACCAAAACATACCATATTAAAATTTACAAAATACACAAATAAGGAAAGAACCTTGAAAGCAGCAAGGGAAAAGAAATCCCTAACCTACAAGGCAAGACAAGTCAGGTTCACAGCAAGCCTATCCACAGAAACCTGTCAGGCCAGAAGGGAGGGCAGGCTACGTTCAACGTGCTGACTGGGAAAAATATACAGCCAAGAGTACTTTATCCAGAAAGGCTGCCATTCAGAATAGAAGGAGAGATAAAGAGTTCCCCACACAAACAAAAACTAAAGGAGTTCATGGCCATTAAAATAGCCCTGCAAGAAATATTAAAGGGAACTCTTTGTGTGGGAAGGAAAGACCAAAATGACCAAGACTAGAAAGGAACAGAGAAAATCCAGAAACAACAAGTAATAAAATGGCACTAAATACATATTTATCAGTAATTATGCTGAATGTAAATGGACTAAATGCTCCAATCAAAAGACATAGGGTATCAGAATAGATTAAAAAAAAAAAAAACAAGACCCATCTATATGCTGCCTACAAGAGACTCATTTGTAGAACTAAAGACACCTCCAGATTGAAAGCGAGGGGATGGAGAACCATCTAGCACACTAATGGACATCAAAAGAAAGCCAGAGTAGCCATACTTACATCAGACAAACTAGATTTTAAACCAAAGACTGTAACAAGAGATGAAGATGAGCATCATATCACAATAAAAAAGCTTACCCAACAAGAAGATCTAACAATTGTAAATATTTATGCCCCAACATGAAAGAACCCAAGTATGTAACTCTGTTAACAACAAACATAAAGAAACTCATTGATAATAATATAATAATAATAGGGGACTTTAGCACCCTACTTACAGTAATTGGGGACTTTAATACCCTACTTACAACAATTGACAGATCTAAGCAGAAAATCAACAAAGAAACAATCGCTTTTAATGACACACTGGACCAGATGGACTTAACAGATATATTCAGAACATTTCATCCTAAAGCAGCAGAATACACATTTTTGCTAAGTACATGTGGAATAGTTTCCAGAATTGATCACACACCAGGTCACAAATCAGGCTTCAAAAGTACAAAGAGACTGGGCTCATACCATGCATATTTTCTGATGATAACACCATGAAACTGATGTCAACCGCAAGAAAAAAAAATGGAAAGAACACAAATACATGGAAATTAAACAATATGCTACTAAAGACTGAATGCGTCAACCAGGAAGTTAAAGAAGTAATAAAAAAAAATACATGGAAGCAAATGAAAATGAACCCATGACAGTTCAGAACCTTTGGGATGCAGCAAATTCAGTCATAAGAGTGATGTATATACAGCAATACAGGCCTACATCAAGAAACAAGAAAAGGTTCCACAACCTAACCTTACACCTGAAGGAGCTAAAAAAGAACAACGACAAAAATAAACAAAGAAAATAAAAATAAAAATAAATAAAAATAAAATAGCCTAGAGCCAGCAGAAGAAGGGAAATACTAAAGATTAGGGCAGAAAAACAAATGATATTGAAATAAACAAACAAACAGTAGGACAGATCAACAAAACTAAGAGATGGTTCTTTGGAAGAATAAAAAAAATTGATAACCTCCTAGCCAGACTTATCAAAAACAATAGAGAAAAGACCCATGTAGATAAAATCACAAATGAAAGAGATCACAATCAACACCACAGAAATATGAACAATTATGAGAATATTATGAAAAATTATATGCCAATAAATTGGGCAATCTGGAAGAAATGGACAAATTCCTAGAAACATACAAACTAAAACTGAAACAGGAAGACATAAAAAATTTGAACAGACCCTAACCAGTAAAGAAATTGAATCAGTAATCTAAATCTCCCAACAAAAAAAACCCAGGGCCAGATGGCTTCCCAGGGAATTCTACCAGACATTTAAAGCAGAGTCAAAACCTATTCTTTTCAAGCTGTTCCAAAATATAGAAATGGAAGGAAAACGTCCAAACTCATTCTACAAGTCCAGCATTACCTTGATTCTAAAACCAAATACCTCACTAAAAAGGAGAATTACAGGCCAATATCCCTGATGAACATGGATGCAAAAATTCTCAACAAGATACTAGTGAATCAAACCCAACAGTACATTAAAAGAATTATTCACCATGATCAAGCGGGATTTATTCCTGGGCTGCAGGCGTGGGTCAATATTCGCAAATCAATCAACATGATACAGCACATTAATAATAATAAAAAAAAGGGGTAAGAACCAATGGTTCCCTCAATAAATGCAGAAAAAGCATTTGATAAAATACAGTATCCATTCTTGATAAAAACACTCAATAAAGCAGGGATAGAGTAAACATACCTCAAATTTATAAAGGCCATATACAAAAGATAAACAGTTAATATCATCTTCAATAGAGAATAACTGAGAGCTCTTCTTCTATGGTCAGGAATGAGACAGGGATATCTACTCTCACCATTGTTATTTAACATAGTACTGGATATCCCAGCCTCAGCACTCAGACAATAAAAAGAAATAAAAGGCATCTAAATCAGCAAGGAAGAAGTCAAACTTTCAGTATTTGCAGATGGCACATTCTGTTAGGAAACCCAAAAGATTCCACCAAAAAATTGCTAGAACTGATACATGAATTCAGCAAAGTTGCAGGATAAAAAATCAATGTACAAAATTCAGCTGCATTTCTATACACCAATAATGAAGCAGCAGAAAGAGAAATCAAGTGATCAATCCCAATTACAATTGCACCAAAAACCATATCTAGGAATAAACCTAATGAAAGAGGTGAAAGATCTTTCTCTGAAAACTATACAAGACTTATGAAAGAAATTAAAGATGACACAAAGAAATGGGAAAACCAAATATTGTTAAAATGTCTATACTAACCAAAGCAATCTACACATTTAATGCAATCCCTATAAAAATATCACCAGCATTTCACAGAACTAGAACAAACAATCCTAAAATGTATATGGAATCACAAAAGACTCCAAGTAGCCAAAACAATCTTGAAAAAGAAAACAAAGATGGAGGCATCACGATTCTGGATTTCAAGCTATATTACAAAGTTGTAGTCATCAAGACAGTATGGTACTGGCACAAAGATATATAGATCAATGGGAAAGAATTGAAAACCCAGAAATGGACACACAATAATATGGTTAACTAATCTTCAACAAAGCATGAAAGAGGAAAGTCTCTTCAACAAAGGGTGTTGGGAAAACTGGACAGCAACATGCAGAAGAATGAAACTGGACTAGTTTCTTACACTGTACACAAAAATAAATTCAAAATGGATGAAAGACCTGTGAAACAACAGAGACAGCAACCTCTTTGACTTCAGCCAGAGCAACTTGTTGTTAGACACAGATCTGGAGGCAAAGGAAACACAAGCAAAAATGAACTAGTGGGACTTCATCAAGATAAAAATCTTCTGCACCGTGAAGAAAATCATCAACAAAACTAAAGGCAGTCTACACAAGAAGGTATTTGCAAATGACATATTGGATAAAGGGTTATCCAAAATCAGTGAAGAACTTACCAAACTCAACCCCTCCCAAAATAAAACAAATAACCCAGTTAAGAAATGGGCAGAAGACATGAATACACCTATTTCCAGAGAAGACATCCAGATGGCCCATACACATGAAAAGATACTCAACATCACTCATCATCATTTGGGAAATACAAACCAAAACTATAATGAGATACCACCTCATACCTGTCAGAATGGCTAAAATTAACAACACAAGAAAGAACAGATGTTGGCAGGATGTGGAGAAAGGGGAACACTCCTACAATGTTGGTGAGAATACAAACTGGTGCAGCCCCTCTGGAAAACAGTATGGGAAGTTCCTCAAAAAGTTAAAAATAGAACTACCCTATGACCCAGAAATTGCACTACTTTGAATAAATTGTATTTACATAAAGGATACAAAAATACTGAATATATAGGGCTCATGCACCCCAATGTTTATAGCGGCATTATGAATAATAGCCAAACTGTGGAAAGAACCCAAATGCAAGCTGATTAAAGGATAAAGAAGTGGTATATATACAATGGAATATTACCCATCCATCAAAAAGAATAAAATCTTGCCATTTACAACAACATGGATGGAGGTAGTGTATTCTGCTAAAGGAAATAAGTCAGTGAGAGAAAGACAAATACCATATGATTTCAATCATATGTAAAATCTAAGAAACAAAACAGATGAAGATAGGGGAAGGGGAAAAAGAGAGAGGGAGGCAAACCATAAGAGACTCAATGATAGAGAACAAACTGAGAGTTGATGGAGAGAGTTGGGTAGGAAATGGGTTAGATGGGTGATGGGCATTAAGAAGGGCACTTGTTATGATAAGCACTGGTGTCATATGTAAGTGATGAATCACTGGGTTCTACTCCTGAAACCAATATTACACTAAATGTTAACTAACTAGAATTTAAATAAAAAATTGAAAAAACAAGAAAAAAGATGCTTAATATGACTAGTACTCAGAGAAATGTAATTAAAACCACAAGAATAGCCCACTTCACACCCACTAGAATGGCTATAATGAGAAAGATTGACAATACCAGGGGTTGGTGAATATGTGAAGAAAACTGGACCTCCCCTCTTTTGGTGGTGGGATATAAAATATTACAGCCACACTGAAAACATTTATGTAATATTTTTAAATGATACACATATTATCATAGGATCCAGTGATTCCTCTTCTACATATTTAGTTGAGAAAAATGAAAGCATGTGTCCACATGGAGACTTGTATACCAATGTTCATGGCTCAACTCAAATAATCTCAACTCGAAATACATACAAATGTTCATCGACTGGTGAGCGGACAAACTAGATATATCCATTCAATGGGATTTTGTTCATCAAGAAGACAGATCCATACAAAAACTCTGAAAAAAAATCTCAAAATAATTCTGCTGATGGGAATAAGGTAGATGAAAGATTGTATTATATGAATCCATTTATATGAAATTTCTAGAAACGGCAAACTATAAATGGAGAATACATCAGTGACTGCCTGGGTTTGGCGGTGGGAGTAAGGATGTCTCAAATGTGTAGGAGAAAAAAATAGGATGACAGAGGCATTCTAACACTGGACTGTGATG